>NC_140999.1:82553899-83186308 GCF_052327205.1 Somniosus microcephalus | reverse complement strand
TCTCTTTCACACTCCCAATCTCTCTCTCTCACACTCCCAATCTCTCTCTCACTCCCAATCTCTCTCTCACCCTCCCAATCTCTCTCTCTCACACTCCCAATCTCTCTCTCTCTCACTCCCAATCTCACACTCCCAATCTCTCTCTCTCACACTCCCAATCTCTCTCTCACTCCCAATCTCTCTCTCTCACACTCCCAATCTCTCTCTCACTCCCAATCTCTCTCTCTCACACTCCCAATCTCTCTCTCTCACACTCCCAATCTCTCTCTCACACTCCCAATCTCTCTCTCTCTCACACTCCCAATCTCTCTCTCTCTCACACTCCCAATCTCTCTCTCTCTCACACTCCCAATCTCTCTCTCTCTCACACTCCCAATCTCTCTCTCTCTCTCACTCCCAATCTCTCTCTCTCTCTCACTCCCAGTCTCTCTCTCTCTCTCACACTCCCAATCTCTCTCTCTCACACTCCCAATCTCTCTCTCTCTCTCACTCCCAATCTCTCTCTCTCTCTCACTCCCAATCTCTCTCTCTCTCTCACTCCCAATCTCTCTCTCTCACACTCCCAATCTCTCTCTCTCTCACTCCCAATCTCTCTCTCTCTCACTCCCAATCTCTCTCTCTCTCACTCCCAATCGCTCTCTCTCACACTCCCAATCTCTCTCTCTCACACTCCCAATCTCTCTCTCTCTCACTCCCAATCTCTCTCTCTCTCACTCCCAATCTCTCTCTCTCTCACTCCCAATCTCTCTCTCTCACACTCCCAATCTCTCTCTTTCACACTCCCAAACTCTCTCTCTCTCTCACACTCCCAATCTCTCTCACACTCCCAATCTCTCTCACACTCCCAATCTCTCTCTCTCTCTCACACTCCCAATCTCTCTCTCTCACTCCCAGTCTCTCTCTCTCACACTCCCAATCTCTCTCTCACACTCCCAATCTCTCTCTCTCACACTCCCAATCTCTCTCTCTCACTCCCAATCTCTCTCTCTCTCACACTCCCAATCTCTCTCTCTCACACTCCCAATCTCTCTCTCTCACACTCCCAGTCTCTCTCTCTCTCACTCCCAATCTCTCTCTCTCTCACTCCCAATCTCTCTCTCTCACACTCCCAATCTCTCTCTCTCACACTCCCAATCTCTCTCTCTCTCTCACACTCCCAATCTCTCTCACACTCCCAATCTCTCTCACACTCCCAATCTCTCTCACACTCCCAATCTCTCTCTCACACTCCCAATCTCTCTCACACTCCCAATCTCTCTCTCTCTCACACTCCCAATCTCTCTCTCTCTCACTCCCAGTCTCTCTCTCTCACACTCCCAATCTCTCTCTCTCACACTCCCAATCTCTCTCTCTCTCATACTCCCAATCTCTCTCTCTCACACTCCCAATCTCTCTCTCACTCCCAATCTCTCTCTCTCACACTCCCAATCTCTCTGTCTCACACTCCCAATCTCTCTCTCTCACACTCCCAATCTCTCTCTCTCACACTCCCAATCTCTCTCTCTCACACTCCCAATCTCTCTCTCTCTCACACTCCCTGTCTCTCTCTCTCTCACTCCCAATCTCTCTCTCACACTCCCAATCTCTCTCTCTCACTCTCCCAATCTCTCTCTCACTCCCAATCTCTCTCTCACCCTCCCAATCTCTCTCTCTCACACTCCCAATCTCTCTCTCTCTCACTCCCAATCTCACACTCCCAATCTCTCTCTCTCACACTCCCAATCTCTCTCTCACTCCCAATCTCTCTCTCTCACACTCCAAATCTCTCTCTCTCACACTCCCAATCTCTCTCTCTCACACTCCCAATCTCTCTCTCTCACACTCCCAATCTCTCTCTCTCTCACACTCCCTGTCTCTCTCTCTCTCACTCCCAATCTCTCTCTCACACTGCCAATCTCTCTCTCTCACACTCCCAATCTCTCTCTCACTCCCAATCTCTCTCTCACCCTCCCAATCTCTCTCTCTCACACTCCCAATCTCTCTCTCTCACACTCCCAATCTCTCTCTCTCTCACACTCCCAGTCTCTCTCTCTCTCACACTCCCAATCTCTCTCTCTCTCACACTCCCAGTCTCTCTCTCTCTCACACTCCCAATCTCTCTCTCTCACACTCCCAATCTCTCTCTCTCTCCTTCCCTCTCTCTCTCCTTCCCTGTCTCTCTCTCCTTCCCCCCCTCTCTCTCTCTCTCCTTCCCTCTCTCTCTCTCTCCTTCCCTCTCTCTCGCTCTCCTTCCCTCTCTCTCATTCCCTCTCTCTCTCTCTCCTTCCCCCTGTCTCTTCCCCCCAGTCACTCCCTCTCTCTCTTCCAACAACAACATGCCCTCAAAAAGCCTCGGCACCGCCGGGCTCCCCCAGCTAGTAATTAATAAGGAAGGGTTGCATAAGTCATCTGAATAAATTGAAGCGGTCATAAAAGCTACAGCACCTGAAAATGTTTCACAATTAAGGTCGTTCCTGGGATTAATAAATTACTATCATAAATTTTTACCGAACTTATCAACTCTTCTACACCCTCTTAATGAACTGCTACAAACAGGAGTAATTTGGAAATGTAGCGAAGACTGTAAACGTGCCTTCCATAAATGCAAAGACTTAATCACGTCCAAAGAAGTTTTGGCTCATTACAACCCATCACTGCCAATCAGACTGGCGTGCGATGCATCCCCTTACGGCGTAGTAGCAGTATTATCGCATAAATTCCCTGATGGCTCGGAACGGCCGATAGCTTTTGCGTCACGCTCATTGAACTCAGCTGAGCGTAACTATGCCCAAATCGACAGGGAAGCACTCAGCCTGGTATGGGGAGTGAAGAAATTCAACCATTACCTACATGGACAAAAATTTACCTTGTTGACTGACCATCAACCACTCATAAGAACATAAGAACATAAGAAATAGGAGCAGGAGTAGGCCAATCGGCCCCTCGAGCCTGCTCCGCCATTCAATAAGATCATGGCTGATCTGATCCTAACCGCCAATCTACTATCACAGAACCATCTCCTGAATCTAACAGAATTAGACACACGAAATAGGAGCAGGATCAGGCTACATGGTCCCTGGGCCCGCTCCGCTACCCACAGGGCCATGACCGATCCAAACCTAGACTCATGTCCAAATTCCTGCCCGCTCCGCATAACCCTTTATTCCCTTTACTTCTAGGAAACTGTCTGTTTCTGTTTTAAATTTATGTAATGATGTAGCTTCTACAGCTTTTTGGGGCAGCATATTCCATGGACCTACCACCCTCTGAGTGAAGTAGTTCCTCCTCATCTCAGTTTTGAAAGAGCAGCCCCTTATTCTAAGACTATGCCCCGTAGTTCTAGTTTCACTCATCATCGGGAACATCCTCCCCGCATCCACCCGATCCAACCCCTTCACAATCTTATATGTTTCAATAAGGTCGCCTCTCATTCTTCTGAACTCCAATGAGTAGAGTCCCAATCTACTCAACCTCTCCTCATATGTCCATCCCCTCATCCCCGGGATTAACCAAGTGAACCTTCTTTGTACTGACTCGAGAGCAAGTGTGTCTTTTCTTAAGTATGGACACCAAAACTGTATGCAGTATTCGAGGTGCGGTCTCACCAATACCTTGTACAACTGAAGCAATACCTCCCTATTTTTATATTCTATCCCCCTAGCAATGAAAGCCAACATTCCATTGGCCTTCTTAATCACTTGCTGCACCTGCATACTAACCTTTTGAGTTTCGGGCACCAGGACCCCCAGATCCCTTTGTACTTCAGTACTTTCCAGTTTCTTGCCATTAAGATAATAACTTGCTCTACGATTTTTCCTGCCAAAGTGCATAACCTCACACTTTCCAGTATTGTATTCCATCTGCCAAATCTCTGCCCACTTACTTAGCCTGTCTATGTCCCCTTGCAGGTTTTTTATGTCCTCCTCACTTACTACTTTCCCTCCCATCTTAGTATCATCTGCAAATTTTGATATGTTACACTCGGTCCCTTCCTCCAAATCGTTAATATAGATTGTAAAGAGTTGGGGACCCAGCACTGACCCCTGTGGAACACCACTAGTTACTGATTGCCAGTCCGAGAATGAACCATTTATCCCAACTCTCTGCCTTCTGTTAGATAGCCAATCCTCTATCCATGCCAGAATATTACTCCCAATCCCGTGATTTTTTATCTTAAGCAATAATCTTTTGTGTGGCACCTTGTCAAATGCCTTTTGGAAGTCTAAATACACTACGTCCACTGGTTCCCCTTTATCCACCCTATATGTTACTTCCTCAAAGAACTCCAACAGATTTGTCAAACATGACTTCCCCTTCATAAAACCATGCTGACTTTGTCCTATTAAATTATGATTATCCAAATGTCCTGTTACTGTCTCCTTAATAATGGACTCCAATATTTTACCTACCACAGATGTTAGGCTAACCGGTCTATAGTTTCCAGCCTTCTGTCTACTGCCCTTTTTAAATAAGGGCGTTACATTAGCAGTTTTCCAGTCTGCCGGGACCTTTGCTGAGTCCAGGGAGTTTTGGAAAATTATTACTAATGCATCCACAATCCCTACCGCCACTTCCCTCAAGACCCTAGGATGTAAGCCATCAGGTCCAGGTGATTTATCCGCCTTGAGTCCCATTATTTTACCGAATACCACTTCCTTAGTGATTTTGATCGTGTTTAGCTCCTCCCCCCCTATAGCCCCCTGTTTGTCCAGTGTTGGGATATTCTTAGTGTCTTCTACTGTAAAGACTGATACAAAATATTCATTCAGTGTTTTTGCCATCTCCATATTTCCCACCGTTAATTTCCCGGTCTCATCCTCTAAGGGACCAACATTTGCTTTAGCCACTCTTTTTCTTTTTATATAACTATAAAAACTCTTACTATCTGTTTTTATATTTTTTGCTAATTTACTTTCATAATCTATCTTCCCTTTCCTAATCAATCTTTTTGTTATTTTTTGCTGTCTTTTAAAGTTTTCCGAATCCTCTATCCTCCCACTAGATTTGGCTACCTTATATGCCCTTGTTTTTAGTCGAATACTATCCTTAATTTCTTTACTTAGCCACGGATGGCTGTCTTTTCTTTTACACCCTTTTCTTCTCAGTGGAATATATTTTTTTTGGAAGTTGTAAAATAACTCCTTAAATGTACACCACTGATCATGTATCCTCTTACCCTTTAATCTATTTTCCCAATCCACTCTACTCAATTCCGCTCTCATACCTTCATAGTCTCCTTTATTCAAGCTTAGCACGCTTGTTTGAGATCCAACCTTCTCACCCTCTAATTGAATATGGAATTCAACCATGTTATGGTCACTCATTCCAAGGGGATCCTTTACTAGGACATTTTTAATTAATCCTGTCTCGTTACACAGGACCAGATCTAAGGTTGCTTGCCCCCTGGTCGGTTCAGTTACATACTGCTCAAGAAACCCATCCCTAATACACTCAATGAGCTCATCCTCAAGGCAGCCCTGCCCAATTTGATTTGTCCAATTAATATGATAGTTAAAATCCCCCACAATTATAGATGTTCCCTTATTACAAGCCTCAACTATTTCCTGATTGATACTCCGTCCAACAGAGTTGCAACTGTTCGGAGGCCTATAGACTACGCCCACTAGTGTTTTTTCCCCTTATTATTCCTTATCTCCACCCAAACTGTTTCATTATCCTGATCTTTTGACCCAATATCATTTCTCTGTATTACAGTGATTCCTTCCTTTATTAACATAGCCACCCCACCTGCCCTTCCTTCCTGCCTGTCCTTCCTGATCATTAAATAACCTGGTATGTTTAATTCCCAGGCATTGTCACCCTGCAGCCATGTTTCTGTAATGGCCACAAGATCATACCCATATGTAGTTATTTGTGCCATTAACTCATCTATTGTGTTATGAATGCTACGTGCATTCAGATAGAGAACTTTCAAATATGTTTTGTGACACTTAGTTCCTGCTTTTGCCCTTTTTATTACTTTACCTTTTACTCCATACCTTCTGCCCCTTCCTGACACGCTCTGGTTTTTAATTTCCCCACTGCTACCTAAGTCTATGACCTTCTCTGTTGTCATCTTTATTATTTGCTCTCTAGGAACCTCCCCCCCACTAGTTAGTTTAAAGCCCTCTCTACAGCCCTAGTTATATGATCCACCAGGACTCTAGTCCCAGCACTGGCCAGGTGAAGCCCATCCCAACAGAACAGCTCCCTCCTGCCCCAGTACTGGTGCCAGTGTCCCAGGAAGCAAAACCCATTTCTCCCACACCAGTCTTTGAGCCACGCATTTAACTCTCTAATTTTATTTGTCCTAGCCAAGTTCGCTCGTGGACCCTTGAGGTTCTGTTTTTTAATTTGACCTCTAGCTGCTCATACTCCTTTAACAGAACCGGCTTCCTCATCCTATCTACGTCGTTTGTACCAACATGGAACACGACAACTGGATCCATCCCCTCCCACTGCAAGTTTCTTTCCAGCCCAGAGGAGATGTCCTTAACCCTGGCACCGGGTAGGCAACACAGCCTTTGTGACTCTCGCTCTCGGCTGCAGAGAACTCTATCTATCCCCCTAATAATACTATCCCCTACCACTACAACATTTCTATTTACTCCCCTCTCTTGAATGGCCCCCCGTTCCACGGTGCTGTGGCCAAGTTGCTCATCCTCCCTGCAGTCCCTGCTCCTGTCCCCACAGGGAGTAAGAACCTCAAACCTGTTGGTCAAGAGCAAGGGCTGCGGCTCCTCCAGCTCTACCTTCTGGATCCCCGTACCTGCCTCACTCGTAGTCACACCATCCTGTCCCTGACCATGGGCTACATCTGAATTACTTAACTTCATAGGTTTGACCACCTCCTGATACACAGAGTCCAGGTACTTCTCCCCCTCCCTGATGTGTCGCAGTGTCAGAAGCTCAGACTCCAGCTCATCAACACGGAGCTGGAGTTCCTGTAGCAGCAGACACTTGTCACAGACGTAATCACTCTGAGCCTCAATGGGGTTCACTGGCTCCCACATCTCGCAACAGTAACACATCACCTGCTCCATTCTATGTAATTAATTACATTTTTTATTGTTAGTTATGGACACCCTCTGCCCGATTTTAGATGCTAGTATCCCCTTTAATTAATTGGATTTAAATTAAATCAGTCCCTCTAGTTACACCAGTTAAATGGTTTAGCAATAGTCACTCTGCACCAGAAAGGCCTTGGTACACCACAGCAACCGTAAAAACTATAAACCACAGAATTAAAGTTTTAAACGAGAGAAATACTCCATATTCAACCCTAAAAAGGGTGTTCCCATTATGACAGCGCAAAGGCTACAGAGGTGGTCCCTTTTTCTCGGGGCACACCAATACAAGATAGAATACAAAGGATCAAAACAGCATGGGAATGCTGATGGGTTAGCGCGCCTACAGTTGCCAACGGTAGAAGAAGCACCTACCGTAGACCCAGTGGAGATTTTCCACTCTACCATAGTCGAATGTCTACCAGTAACAAATTCTGCCATTGAAAGGGAAACTAGAAATGACCCGACTCTCTCATGAGTCTATAATTTAACAGTGAAGGGATGGCCAGCACATGGCGAACTACTGTTACCAGCATTCTCGCAAAGAAGAGAACAGCTGTCAGTGTGCCGAGAACCTTGATGTGTGGATCCAGAGTGGTGATTCCACCCAAACTCCAGGATAAAGTTCTAAAGGAGCTTCACGAGGGGCATCTGGGTGGAGTGAAAATGAAGAACCTAGCCAGGGCGTTTGTATGGTGGCCAGGTATCGATGGAGACATCGAAGAAATGACCAAGAGCTGCCTAGGATGCCAGAAGGTCCAAAATGCTCCACCACAAGCCCCTCTACATCCATGGGAGTGGCCCTCATCCCCCTGGCAAAGGGTACACATCAACTTTGCTGGTCCATTTATGGACTCAATGTTCTTAATCGCGGTTGATGCACACTCCAAGTGGCCGGAGGTAATAAAGATGTCCTCCACCACCACGGAAAAAACCATCACAGTATTAAGGACCATATTTGCCAGGAATGGGCTGCCGGAGCAGATATGTTCTGATAATGGACCGTAATTTGTGTCCGAAGAATTCAGAAAGTTCTTAAAGAACAATGGGGTAAAGCACTACACGTCCGCCCCATACCATCCCGCCACCAATGGATTGGCTGAAAGGTTTGTCCAGACCTTCAAGAAGGCCGTAAAGGCCATGGGTAATGAAGACATAAAACTTCAGCACAAGGTGGATAACTTCTTGTTCGCATACAGGAATGCAACACATGGTTACAAACCAAACTCCCGCCATGATGTTCTTCAATAGAAACCTAAGATGCTGGCTGGATTTGATCAAGCCAAACATCAGAAGGGATGTGGAGAACCGGCAATTTCAAGGCATGAATGAAAGGCCAACTAGAACCTTCCAGATAGGTCAACAAGTTTTGGCCCGGGTCTACCATACCGAGAAATGGCAGCCTGGAACTATCTGCATACGACTAGGACCGCTGATGTATACCGTAGACATCGGAGAAAGCATAATAAGGCACCATGCTGACCAAATCATAGAGTCATCCGAAAAGGGACAACCTACACCACAACTCTATATGCCTAATGATGAAGTAGAGATACCCATATCTACCTCCGATCCGGTGATACTGGAACCCGATGAACCCGACACTGGCATTCAAGCCGAATCAGCCTTGCCAAAAGAACCTACTACACCACCAGAAACTACTACACCATCGAGGCGTTATCCGGACCGAGTCAGGAAGCCTCCAGAGAGACTGACTTATAATTAATTAACTGCCGCAATGTGTAGATTATTTTTCTTGTAACATGTAATTAATGATTACTTAAAATATTATGTGCTGGTTGGCTAAAAGGGGAGGAATTGTAGTGTATGTGCCTTTAAGAGCCCCATGTGTACTGTAACGCCGGTAATGGCCACTCGGGCTATATAAGCCTGTATATTGTGTTGTATCAGTTAGTTCCCCTCCAGACTTTGTTTAGTAAACACCTATGAAACCAACTCTTGTCTTCAGTGTCTCTATCAACACACAGACACAACAATTTCCCTTTCATAAAACCATGTTGACTCTGCCTAATCATATTATGATTTTCTAAGAACCCTGTTACCACTTCCTTAATAATTGATTCCAGCATTTTCCCAATGACTGATGTCAGGCTAACTAGTCTGATGTTCCCTGTTTTCTCTCTCACCCCTTTCTTGAGTAGCAGGGTTACATTTGCTACCTTACAATCCGCTGGGGCCGATTTAGAATCTGTTGAATTTTGGAAGATCACAACCAATCCTATCTTTGATGCCACCTCTTTTAGAATGCCAGGATGTAGGTCAGCAGGTCCAGGGGATTTGTCGGCTTTTAGTCCCATTAGTTTCTCAAGTGTCTTCCGGTACAGACACGATGGGCCAAATGGCCTCCTTCTGTGTCATAAATTTCTATGATTCTAAGTACTTTTCTCTACTGATCTTAATTACGTTAAGTTCCTCACTCTCATTAGCCTCTTGGTTCCCCACTATTTCTGGTTTGCTTTTTGTGTCTTCTACTGTGAAGACAGATTCAAACTATTTGTTTAAAGTATCTGTCATTTCCTTATTCCCCATTATATTCTTCTGTCTTGGCCTCTAAGGGACCAACATCAGAGTGTGAAAGGCTTAGAGGGTGCGGAATTCTTAAAGTGCATCCAGGAGAACTTTTTGAGCCAGCATGTAGAAAGTCCTACAAGAGAGGGGGCGGAACTAGACCTAATTCTAGGGAATGTAGCCGGGCAAGTGGTAGAAGTGTCAGTAGGAGAGCATTTTGGTGACAGTGACCATAATTTGGTGAGATTTAAGGTAGTCATGGAAAAGGACAAAGATGGACCAGAAATAAAGGTTCTAAATTGGAGGAAAGCCGATTTTAATATGATAAGGCCGGATCTGGCCAAAATGGACTGGGATAAGCTACTTGTAGGAAAATCCACATCAGAGCAATGGGAGTCTTTCAGAAAGGAAATAGAGAGAGTACAATGCCAACATGTTCCCGTAAAGGTCAAGGGTAGGACCAACAAGCCCAGGGAACCCTGGATGTCAAGGGATATACAAGAATGGATTAGGAAAAAAAAGGGAGGCTTTTGGCAGATACAAAGGACTAAAGACAGTGGAAGCCCTACAGGAGTATAGAAAGTGCAGGGGGGCACTTAAAAAAGAATTTAGGAGAGCGAAGAGGGGCAAAATAAAGGAATAGCCCAAGGTGTTTTATATCAGTATATTAAGGGCAAGAGGATAATCGGGGAACGAGTAAGGCCCATTAGGGACCAAAGTGGCAAGCTGTGTGTAGAGCGAAAGATGTAGGTGAAGTTTAAAATGAATATTTTGCATCTGTATTCACTATGGAGAAGGGTGATGTAGGCATAGAAATCAGGCAGGGGGATTGTGAAATACTTGAACAAATTAATATTGAGAGGGAGGAGGTACTAGCAGTTTTAGCGGGCTTAAAAGTGGATAAATCCCCAGGCCCTGACAGAATGTATCCCAGGCTGCTGTGTGAGGCAAGGGAGAAGATTGCAGGGGCTCTGACACAAATTTTCAGAATCTCTCTGGCCACAGGGGAGGTGCCAGAGGACTGGAGAACAGCTAATGTAGTACCATTGTTCAAGAAGGGTAGTAGGGATAAACCAGGGAATTACAGGCCAGTGAGCATCAGTGGTAGGGAAATTATTGGAAAAAATTCTGAGGGACAGAATTAGTCTCCACTTGGAGAGGCAGGGATTAATCAGGGATAGTCAGCATGGCTTTGTAAGGGGGAGATCATGTCTGACCAATTTGATTGAATTTTTTGAGGGGGTGACTAGGTGTGTGGATGTAGTCTACATGGACTTCAGTAAGGCATTTGACAAAGTCCCACATGGGAGACTGGTCAAGAAGGTAAGAGCCCATGGGATCCAGGGTAATTTGGCACATTGGATCCAAAATTGGCTTAGTGGCAGGAGGCAGAGGGCGATGGTTGTTTTCGTGACTGGAAGCCTGTGTCCAGTAGTGTACCGCAGGGATCGGTGCTGGGTCCTTTGCTGTTTGTAGTGTACATTAATGATTTAGATATGAATGTAGGAGGTATGATCAGTAAGTTCGCAGATGACACAAAAATTGGTGGAGTGGTAAATAGCGAGGAGGGAAGCCTCAGGCTACAGGACGATATAGATGGGTTGGTTAGATGGGCAGAACAGTGGCAAATGGAATTTAACCCTGAAAAGTGTGAAGTGATGCATTTTGGGAGGACAAACAAGGCAAAGGAATACACAATGAATGGTAGGATCCTAGGAAGGACAGGGGATCAGAGGGACCTTGGTGTGCATGTACATAGATCTCTGAAGGCAGCAGGACAGGTAGATAAGGTGGTTAAAAAGGCATATGGGATACTTGTCTTCATTAGCCGAGGCATAGAATATAAGAGCAGGGAGGTTATGCTGGAGCTGGACAAAACGTTAGTTAGGCCACAGCTGGAATACTGTGTGCAGTTCTGGTCACCACACTATAGGAGGGATGTGATTGGAGAGGGTGCAGAGGAGATTCACCAGGATGTTACCTGGGCTGGAGCGCTTCAGCTATGAAGAGAGAACAGGCTGGGGTTGTTTTCTTTAGAGCAGAGAAGGCTGAGGGGGGACCTGATTGAGGTGTACAAAATTATGAGGGATCAATAACCAGGGGGTATAGTTTCAAGGTAAGGGGTAGGAGGTTTAGAGGGGATTTGAGGAAAAACTTATTCACCCAGAGGGTGGTTGGAATCTGTAACTCACTGCCTAAAAGGGTGGTAGAGGCAGGAACCCTCACAACATTCAAGAAGCATTTAGATGAGCATTTGAAACGCCATAGCATACAAGGCTATGGACCAAGTGCTGGAAAACGGGATTAGAATAGACAGGGCTTGATGGTCGGCGCGGACACGATGGGCCGAAGGGCAACTTCCTGGCATCATGGGTGGTCCTGCTGCACAGGACGAGAGGAAAAAGAGTGGGAGAGCTGTAGTGATAGGAAATTCCATTGAAAGGGGAATAAATAGGCGTTTCTGTGGCCGCAAATGAGACTCCAGGATGGTATGTTGCCTCCCTGGTACAAGGGTCAAGGATGTCTCAGGGCAGCTGCAGGGCATTCTGGAGGGGGAGGGTGAACAGCCAGTTGTCGTGGTGCATATAGGTACCAACGATATAGGTAAAAAACGAGATGAGGCTTTTATAAATATATCAAAAGGAAAAGACTGGTGAAAACCAAAGTTGGTCCATTGCAGTCAGATACGGGGGAATATATAATGGGAAATAAGGAAATGGCAGATCAACTAAATGCATACTTTGGGTCAGTCTTTACGAAGGAAGACACAAAAAACCTCCCTGGGATATTGGGAAAAATAGGGACATTGGCAAAGGAGGAACTGACGCAAATCAATATCTCTAAGGATATGGTGTTAAGGAAGCTAAAGGGATTGAAGGTGGACAAATCCCCAGGGCCTGATAACATGCATCCTAGGGTACTCAAGGAGGTGGCCCTAGAGATAGCGGATGCACTAAGGATGATTTTTCAGAATTCATTAGACTCGGGAACAGTGCCGATGGATTGGAGGGTAGCTAACGTTACCCCACTATTCAAAAAGGGGGGTAGGGAAAAAGCAGGTAATTACAGACCTGTAAGCCTTACATCAGTTGTGGGCAAAATGCTGGAGTCCATCATTAAGGATGAAATAGCGGAGCACTTAGCAAATGGGGACAGGATAGGACAGAGTCAACATGGATTTACAAAGGGTAAATCGTGCTTGACTAATCTATTGGAATTTTTTGAGGGAGTAACTGGTAGAATAGATGGGGGAGAGCCAGTAGATGTGGTGTACCTGGACTTCCAAAAGGCCTTCGATAAGGTCCCACATAAAAGATTAGCATGGAAAATTGAGGCTCATGGGATAAAGGGGAAAGTTTTGGCGTGGATAGGGAACTGGCTGTCAGATAGAAAACAGAGAGTTGGAATAAACGGCTCATTTTCTGAATGGCAGGCAGTAACAAGTGGGGTACCACAGGGATCTGTCCTGGGCCCCCAGCTGTTCACAATTTACATTAATGACCTGGATCAGGGAGTCGGATGCAGCATTTCCAAATTTGCAGACGACACTAAACTAGGAGGTGGGGTGGGCTCAGAGGAAGAGACCAGGAAGCTCCAGAGCGATTTGGACAGACTGGGCGATTGGGCGGATAAATGGCAGATGCACTATAATGTGGACAAGTGCGAAGTTATCCACCTTGGGTGCAGGAACGGGAGGGCAAATTATTATTTAAATGGCAATAGATTGGGAGAGGGGGAAGTACAGAGAGACCTGGGTGTTCTTGTACACCAGTCACTGAAGGCGAGCATGCAGGTGCAACAGGCGGTCAAGAAGGCAAACGGTATGCTGGCCTTCATAGCAAAAGGGTTAGAATACAGGAACAGGGATACCTTGCTGCAGCTGTACAGGGCACTGGTGAGACCACACCTCGAGTACTGTGTACAGTTTTGGTCGCCTCATCTGAGGAAGGATGTTCTTGCCATGGAGGGGGTGCAGCGGCGATTCACCAGGCTGATACCAGGAATGGCGGGAATGACCTATGAGGAGAGACTATGTAGTTTAGGGATGTACACACTGGAGTTTAGAAGATTGAGAGGGGACCTCATAGAAGTGTATAAAATTCTGACAGGTCTAGACAGACTGGATGCAGAAGGAATGTTTCCCTTGGCGGGTGAGAACAGAACTAGAGGACATAATTTAAGGATAAGGGCTAAACCATTTAGGACAGAGATGAGGGGGAATTTCTTCACTCAGAGAGTGGTGAACCTGTGGAACTCATTGCCACAGAGGGCAGTGTACGCCAGCTCATTAAATATATTTAAGAGGGAATTAGATATATTTCTACGGGCAAAAGGGGTTAAGGGTTACGGAGAGAAGGCGGGGACGGGATACTGAATTAAAGGATCAGCCATGATCTCATCGAATGGCGGAGCAGGCACGAAGGGCCGAATGGCCTACTCCTGCTCCTATCTTCTATGTATCTATGTATCTATGTAAAAGCTGAATATAGGGAGTTAGGAGGTAAATTAAAAAATAGGACCTCAAAGGTAGTAATCTCAGGATTGCTACCAGTGCCATGTGCTAGTCAGTGTAGAAATAGAAGGATATTTCAGATGAATATGTGGCTAGAGGAATGGTGCAAGGGGGAGGGATTCAAATTCCTGGGACATTGGAACTGGTTCTGGGGGAGGTGGGACCAGTACAAACTGAACGGTTTGCACCTGGGTGGGACCGGAACTGATGTTCTAGGGGGAGTGTTTACTTGTGCTGTTGGGGCGGGTTTAAACTAAAATGGCAGGGGGTTGGGAACCTGTGCAGGGAGACAAAGGAATGGGAAGCAAGGATAGAAACAAAAGACAGGAAGGAGAAAAGCAAAAGTGGAAGGCAGAGAAATCAAGGGTGTAAATCAAACAGGGCTACAGTAAATAATAATTCTAAAAGGACTAAGAGTGTTAAAAAATCAAGCCTGAAGGCTTTGTGTCTTAATGCGAGGAGCATTCGTAATAAGGTGGATGAATTAGCTGCGCAAATAGATGTAAACGGAAATTATATTATTGGGATTACAGAGACATGGCTCCAGGGTGACCAAAGCTGAGAATTCAACATTCAGGGGTATTCAATATTCAGGAAGGACAGGAAAAAAGGAAAAGGAGGTGGGGTAGCATTGCTGGTTAAAGAGGAGATTAACACAATAGTAAGGAAGGATATTAGCTCTGATGTGGAATCTGTATGGGCATAGCTGAGAAATACCAAGGGGCAGAAAACGTTAGTGGGAGTTGTATACAGACCCCCAAACAGTAATGCTGAGGCTGGGGACGGCATTAAACAGGAAATTAGAGACGCGTGCAATAAGGGCACAGCAGTTACCATGGGTGACTTTAACCTACATATAGATTGGGCTAATCAAATTAGTAACAATACTGTGGAGGAATTCCTATATGGACCAATATGTCGAGGAACCAACTAGAGATCAGGCCATCTTAGGCTGGGTATTAAATAATGAGAAAGGATTAATTAGCAATCTTGTTGTGCGAGGCCCCTTGGGGAGGAGCGATCATAATATGATAGAATTCTTCATTAAAATGGAGAGTGAAGTAGTTGACTCAGAGACTAGGGTCCTGAATTTAAATAAAGGAAACTATGATGGTATGAGACACGAGTTGGCTAGGATGGATTGGGGAACGTTACTTAAAGGGTTGACGGTGGATAGGCAATGGCAAACATTTAAAGATCGCATGGATGAACTACAGAATTTGTTCATCCCTGTTTGGCATAAAAATAAAACAAAAAAGGTGACCCAACCGTGGCTAACAAGGGAAATTAGGGATTGCATAAGATCCAAGAAGAGGACATATAATTTGGCCAGAAGAAGCAGCAAACCTGAGGATTGGGAGCAATTTAGGATTCAGCAAAGTAGGACAAAGGGATTAATTAAGAGGGGGGAAATAGATTGAGAGTAAGCTTGCAGGGAACATAAAACTGACTGTAAAAACTTCTATAGATATGTGAAGAGAAAAAGATTGGTGAAGTCAAGCGTAGGTCCCTTGCAGTCAGAATCAGGGGAATTTATAATGGGGAACAAAGAAATGGCAGACCAACATACTTTGGTTCTGTCTTCACAAAGGAGGACACAAATAACCTCCCAGAGATATCGGGGAACATAGGGTCTAATGAGAGGGAGGAATTGAATGAAATCAGTATTTGTAGGGAAATGGTGTTAGGGAAATTGACGGGATTGAAGGCCGATAAATCCCCAGGGCCTGATAATCTACATCCTAGGGTACTTAAGGAAGTGGCCCTAGAAATAGTAGATGCGTTGCTGGTCATCTTCCAACATTCAATGGAATCTGGAACAGTACCCATGGATTGGAGGGTAGCTAATGTTACCCCACTATTCAAAAAAGGTGGTAGAGAGAAAACGGGGAATTACAGACCGGTAAGCCTGACATCGGTAGTGGGGAAAATGCTAGAGTCCATTATAAAAGATGTAATAGCAGAGCACTTGGAAAACAGTGACAACATCGGACAAAGTCAACATGGATTTACAAAAGGTAAATCGTGCTTGACTAATCCACTGGAATTTTTTGAGGATGTAACTGGTAAAATAGATAAGGGAGAACCAGTGGATGTGGTGTATTTGGGCTTTCAGAAGGCTTTCGATAAGGTCCCGCATAAGAGATTAGCGTGCAAAGTTAAAGCACATGGGATTGGGGGTAAGGTACTGTCTTGGATAGAGAACTGGTTGGCAGACAAGAAGCAGAGAGTTGGAATAAACGGCTCTTTTTCCAAGTGGCAGGCAGTGACTAGTGGGGTACCGCAGGGATCGTTGCTAGGACCCCAGCTATTCACAATATGTGTCAATGATCTAGACGAGAGAACTAGATGTAATATCTCCAAGTTTGCAGATGACACAAAGCTGGGTGGGCGTGTGTGCTGTGAGGAGGATGCAGAGAAACTTCAGTATGATTTGGACAGGTTGGGTGATTGAGCAGATGCATGGCAAATGCAGTATAATGTGGATAAATGCAAGGTTATCCACTTTGGTGGCAAAAACAGGAAGACGGATTATTATCTGAACGGCAATAGATTGGGAAAAGCGGAAGTGCAACGAGACCTGGGTGTCCTTGTGCACCAATTGCTGAAGGTAAGCATGCAGGTGCAGCAGGCGGTTAAGAAGGCAAATGGTATGTTGGCCTTCATAGCGAGAGGATTCGAGTACAGGAGCAAGGATGTCTTGCTGCAGTTGTACAGGGCCTTGGTGAGACCACACCTTGAGTATTGTGTGCAGTTTTGGTCGCCTTATCTGAGGAAGGATGTTCTTGCCATGGAGAGAGTGCAGCGAAGATTCACCAGACTGATACCTGGGATGGCAGGAATGACATATGAGGAGAGATTGGGTCGATTAGGCTTATATTCGCTGGAGTTTAGAAGAATGAAAGGGGATCTCATTGAAACTTATAAAATTCTAACAGGACTAGACAGACCAGATGCAGGAAGGATGTTCCCGATGGCGGGAGAGTCCAGAACCAGGAGTCACAGGCCAAGGATAAGGGGTAAGCCATTTAGGAGTGAGATGAGGAGGAATTTCTTTACCCAGACAGTGGTGAACCTGTGGAATTCTCTACCACACAAGGCAGTTGAGACCAATTCATTAAATATATTCAAGAAGGAGTTAGATATATTTCTTAAGTTTAAAGGGATCAAGGGATATGCGGAGAAAGCAGGGACAGGGTACTGAATTTGGATGATCAGCCATGATCTCATTAAATGGCGGAACAGGCTCGAGGGGCCAAATGGCCTACTCCTGCTCCTATCTTCTATGTTTCTGTGCTGTATAACTCTATGACTATGAACACTTACTTTTGCTATTCTCTTCCTTTTTACATACTTGTAAAAGCTCATACTTGTAAAAGTTTTTATATTTCTTGCTAGTTTACTCTCCTATTCTATTTTCTTCCTTTTAATCAAAATTTTTGGTCATCCATTGCTGGTTTCTAAAGCTCTCTTAAGAGGTTTGTCTCCCCTCTTAAACTGGCCAGTTTGTTTTCCAGAGTACATTTTGCACCAATTCGGTAAATCACCCGAACTTTCCCTTGAATTATGAAAATAAGTTTGTATTTCTTTGTGGCGGTGACTGGAAAGCCAATGTGCTGATGTATTAGCAACAGGAAGCTGTGGTGAAAGAACAACAACATTGCCAAACACTAGAAGCAAACCATGGGGAGAAATATGATAAACACAGAGAAAACTATGATACTGAAAGTTACGTAAAGATACATTTTCTGAATTGTCATTGTGGTTTAAAAAGCAGCGATCAATGTTTGCTAATTCTCGCCATGTAAACAACGCTGTTCAACTGCGGCGCTATGTGATTTCCCATGAAATAGCTGTATCATCGAAACCATTTTCTGAGGGAGAATTTTTGAAGAATTGCTCATTCAAACCTGCAGAAACAGTGGGTGGAAATCTAAGCATTGGCCAGAAGCTCATCTGAAATTGGGCCTCAAGCCTCATTTTAATCATCGAGGCGAACTGTGGCACCAGAGGCAGCTCATCCAATGTCGGGGCCGAGATTTGCTGTAAGTCCTGGGAGGTAGGAGGTGGAGAATGCCAGGCGAGCTGGACCGGGAGCATCTCGTTCCTACCGTTTCTTCAGCACCCTTCAGCGGTCCCTTTAAGGACCATTGTTTAGGCCCAGTAGAACTGAAAATTCTAGTGGAAGCTGGCACAGCGCATGCTGCACCTGGTTTTGCCCACATTGTGCAGAAGGTTCCTGAACCAGAGCCGGGTCCCTACTTATGTGAGCACTCCCATTGTATGGTGATTAAGAACATAAGAATTAGGAACAAGAGTAGGCCATACAGCCCCTCGAGCTTGCTCCACCATTCAATAAGATCATGGCTGATTAGTGACACACATGAGCACTCTGAGGGTGGACGGAGGCTCCCGCCTCACAAACCTTCGACTTCAGGAGCCAGTGGAGGTGTCCCTGATACAAGGGTTTGTGCAGCGACCTTGCTCTTGCAGTGGTGAGGATGCCTTGATGGGCACACAGCTCACAGATTCAGATCTAGTGAATAGAGGAAGATAAGGCGTGAGTTTATCGGATAAACTTTCAGAGACTCCACTCCTGGAAAACCAACAGTGCCATGACTTGGTGTGCTGACCTCTGAGCCCCCGCTGACTGACTCCCCCACTAGCGTTAGTCACACAGGAAGTTTACCCCCTTACACCCATCTGAGTTTCTGCTAAAAAGATGAATATACCCAAGATCTCCAGGACCCAAGTTAATGCCTTCACATGAAGTCCTTTCTCAAGGTGGTGGCTGGGCTGGGTTATCAGAGACCATCAATTCAAAGAGCTCCTAAACTTTGGTGCAGGTGCTCAGTGACTGGGTTAAATCTCACCCATGGCATCAGGGAGCCAGAAAGTACTCACGCTCTTTGAGACAGTCAGAGTTTATTAAATAATAAACATAACAAGCGATGGACAAGAGTTTGTGCAAAACCATCACACGGCAACTTTACACAAGGTTTATATTTTGAACACATGTATTAATAGTGAGCAGGTTTCCACGACAATCCCGGTAAGGGGTCAGAGTTAGAGCCCGAGTGTGGACTCCCCCCGCACAGAGAGCCCAGGCCGCAGTGTGAATCTCCCCACCCCGGGCAGGGCCCAGGCCCCAGTGTGAGACTCCCCCCAGGCAGGACCCAGGGCCCCAGTGTGAGACAACCCCCAGGGCAGGCCCCAGTGTGAGACTCCCCCCGGGAAGGACCCAGGGCCCCAGTGTAGACTCCCCCCGGGCAGGACCCAGGGCTCCAGTGTGAGACTCCCCCTGGACAGGACCCAGGGCCCCAGTGTGAGACTCCCCCCGGGCAGGACCCAGGGCCCCAGTGTGAGACTCCCCCCAGACAGGCCCCAGTGTGAGACTCCCCCCGGGCAGGACCCAGGGCCCCAGTGTGAGACTCCCCCCGGGCAGGGCCAAGGCCCCGAGCCCCAGTGTGAGACTCCCTCCGGGCAGGGACTGGACCATCGCTGACAGGATACTTCAGGGCTTCATCAACCCCAATAATCACATTTTAATTAAATTTGTTCAGTTTAATTTGTTGTACTTTTTGTTAAGTTACAGTTTTAGTTGATCGCACCAAAACAGCATCAGTGACAGGATTGTGACTGATCAAAGCAGAGCACCTGGGCCGAGTGTCCAGGCTGCAGATTTCGGCTCAGCCTCTCCAGTGAAGACTTGGGATCCTGGAACAGACACAGTTATTCAGCACAGGCCCCAGGGGTCGGGCTTCAGTCGGACGGCCTCAGATTCGGATGTGGAAAGTGCTGAAGGGAAAACATCCCAGTCACTGACTCATCACCAGAGCCCCACCCAATACAATACAATAATACAAATCGCTTTATTGGCATGATAAGGTACATCTTATGCACCCCCTGCCAATCACCAGAGCCCCGCCCCTGCCAATCACAGAGCACCGCCCCCTGCCAAACACACCGAGCCCCGCCCCGTCAATCACACCAGAGCCCCGCCCCATGGCAATCACACTGAGCCCCGCCCCTCGTCAATCACACCGAGCCTTTTCCTGTCAATCACAGAGCCCCGCCCCCTGGCAATCACAGAGCTCCGCCCCCTGGCAATCACAGAGCCCCGCCCCTTGTCAATCACACTGAGCCCACCCCCGGCCAATCACACCGAGCCCCACCCCTGTCAACCACAACAGTGCCCCGCCCCTGCCAATCACACTGAGCCCCACCCTGTCAATCACAGCGCCCCACTTCCTGCCAATCAAACAGAGCTCCGCCCCAGCCAATCACACTGAGCCCCGCCCGCTGTCAATCACACCAAGCCCTGCCCCGTCAATCACACAGAGCCCCACCGCTGTCAATCACACCGAGCCCTGCCCCTGTCAATCACACGGCGCCCCACTCCTGCCAATCACACTGAGCCCCGCCCATGTCAATCACGCCGAGCACCACCCACTGCCAATCACACTGAGCCCCTCCCCTGCCAATCACAGTGCCCTGCCTCCTGCCAATCAAACCAAGCCCCACCCCCTCCCAATGAACAGAGCCCTGCCAATCACACCGAGCCCCACCCCCTCCCAATCAACAGAGCCCCGCCCCTGTCAATCACAGAGCCCCACCCCCTGCCAATCAACAGAGCCCTGCCAATCACATGGAGCTCTGTCCCTGTCAATCACACTGAGCTCCGCCCCATGCAAATCACCAGAGCCCCATCGCTGCCATTCACACCGAGCCCTGCCAATCAACTGAGCCCTGCCCCCTGCCAATCAACAGTGCGCCACCCCATGCCAATCAACAGAGCCCTGCCAATCACCAGAGCCCCGCCCCCTGCCAATCACACCGAGCCCCGCCCGGCAATCACAGCGCCCCGCCCCTGACAACCACACCAGTGCCCCGCCCTCTGTCAATCAAAGTGCCCCGCCCCCTGTAACTCAGAGCCCCGCCCCTGCCAATGGCAGAGCCCTGCCCCGTCAATCACACTGAGCCCCGCCCCTGCCATTCACACTGAGCCCCACCCCGTCAATCACAGTGCCCCGCCTTCTGCCAATCAAACTGAGCCACGCCCCTGTCAATCACACCGAGCCCGCCCCGCCAATAACACTGAGCCCACACCCGAGTCAAACTGAGTCCCGCCCCCTGCCAATCACACTGAGCCCCGCCACCTGCCAATCACACTGAGCCCCACCCCCTGCCAATCACACTGGACCCCACCCCCTGCCATTCACGCGGAGCCCCACCCCGTCAATCACAGTGTCCCGCCTTCTGCCAATCAAACCGAGCCCCGCCATCAATCACACTGAGCCCCGCCCCTGCCAATCACACCGAGCCCCAGCCCCTGCCAATCACACTCGGCCCCACCCCCTGCCAATCACACTGGGCCCTGCCCCCTGTTATTCACACTGGGCCCCGCCCGTCAATCACAGCGAACCTGCCCTTGTCAATCACACCGAGCCCCGCCCCTGTCAATCACACCGAGCCCCGCCCCTGTCAATCACACCGAGCCCTGCCCGTCAATCACACCGAGCCCTGCCCCTGTCAATCACACCGAGCCCCGCCCCTGCCAATCACACTCTGCCCCGCCCCGTCAATCATACTCGGCCCCGCCCCTTGCCAATCACACCGAGCCCATCCCTGTCAATCACACTGAGCCCCGTCCTGTCCATCACACCGAGCCCCGCTCCTGCCAATCACACCGAGCCCTGCCCTATCAATCACACTGAGCCCTGCCCCCTGTCAATCACACCGAGCCCCGCCCATTGTCAATCAGACTGAGCCTCGCCCCTTTCAAATCAAATCAAATCAAATCAACTTTTATTGTCATTGTTAGTGCACAAGTGCAGTACAACGAAATGTAGGCTTGTGGCTCGCTCCCGAGAGTGTACAATTTGGATTAGGACACTTAAACATTCAACATACATTTATACATTTGGCTTGCAGTATATTAGCATAAATATGACCATAATAAAGTGCATTGGCAGATGTGCAGGCTTTAGTGTTTATTTGTGGAGTTCAGTAGGTTGACAGCCCTGGGAAAGAAGCTGTTCCTAAATCTGGTCGTACGGGTGCAAATGCATCTGTAGTGTCTTCCAGGTGGTAGGAGGGCGAACAGACTGTGGCTGGGGTGGGTAGGGTCTTTGATGATAGACCGTGCCCTCCGTAGGCAGCGTTTCTGATATATATGCTCTATGGTCGGTAGCCAGGTGCCGGTAATGCGTTGGGCAGTTTTGACTACCCGCTGCAGGGCTTTCCGGTCATGGGAGCTACAGCTGCCATACCATACTGTGATACAGTTTGTCAGGATGCTCTCTATAGTGCAGCGGTAGAAGTTAGAGAGGATCAGGGGTGACAGATTACATCCCTTCAGCCTCCTCAAGAAGTATAGGCGCTGCTGGGCCTTCTTCACCAGAGAGGAGGTGTTGAGGGACCAGGAGAGGTCTTCCGTGATGTGGACTCCGAGGAACTTAAAGCTGGCCACCCTTTCCACCTCTGCCCCATTGATGTGGATGGGGGTGTGACTTCCGCCTTTGGACTTCCTGAAGTCCACGATTATTTCCTTTGTTTTCAATCACATGGAGCCCCCTGCCAATCACACTGAGCCCCGCCCCCTGCCCAATTGCACTGGGCCCTGCCCAATAACAGTGAAGGCCCCCTCCCCTGTCCAAACACAGTGCAGGGTCCCACCCTCTGTCCAATCAGACTGAGCCCCTCCCCCTGTCCAATCACAGTGCTGGGCCCCACCCCCTGTCCAATCACAGTGCAGG
This sequence comes from Somniosus microcephalus, assembly GCF_052327205.1. NCBI lineage: Eukaryota > Metazoa > Chordata > Chondrichthyes > Squaliformes > Somniosidae > Somniosus > Somniosus microcephalus. The sequence goes on along the minus strand of NC_140999.1, from coordinate 83,163,461 downwards.
GCCCTGCCCCCTGTCCAATCACGTGCAGGCCCCCGCCCCCTCTAATCACAGAGCAGGGTCCCACCTTCTGTCCAATCACACTGAGCCCCTCCCCCTGTCCAATCACAGTGCAGGTCCCTGCCCAATCACCATGCAGGCCCCCGCCCACTGTCCAATCACAATGCAGGCCCCACCCCTGCCAATCACAATGCAGGGCCCCGCCCACTTTCCAATCATAGTGCAGGGCCCTGCCCCTTGTCCAATCACATTGGAGGGCCCTGTCCCCTGTCCAATCACAGGACAGGGCCCCGCCCCCTGTCCAATCACAGGGCAGGGACACAGAGTCAGAACAAGTCCCAACAACTTGAATGAATCCAAAGAAACAAATGTGAGAGCCTGAGTGAGTCGGAGCCGCTCCCAGCCAGAGCTGGAGTGAGCGAAGTAGTGAATTGTACCTGAGGAAGTCGGGGGCTCGGATAATCATGTGCTGGAAATCATCCAGTGATAGCTTGCCATCATTATCCAGGTCCGCTTCATCCAGCACCTTCTCACAGACCAGCCTCACCTCCTCCGGTGTCAGCTCGTTTCGAGTCAGTTTGATCAATGTCTTCTCCAAATCCGATTTGCAAATAAAATTATCGTTGTTGAAATCTAAGTGTTTGAAAGAAATAAGCTTCATTGCTCAGGTCAACTCAACTTAATGCAGATCACATCTGCTGCATAACGAGAAGAGCACTGGTCAAAACAATCCACACTGCCTGAGCAACAGGAGCACCTTTGAGTACTTTGAATAAACAATATCATAGAATCATAAAATGGCCCATTCGGCCCATCGTGCCAGTGCCGGCTCTCTGAAAGAGCTATCCAATTAGTCCCACTCCCCTGCTCTTTCCCCATAGCCCTGCAAATTTCTCCTTTTCAGGCATTTGTCCTTTTGAAAGTTATATTGAATCTGCTTCCACCACCCTTTCAGGCAGCGCATTCCAGATCACAACAACTCACTGTGTAAAATGTTTCCTCATGTCACCTCTGGTTCTTTTACCAATTATCTTAAATCTGTGTCAAGGGAATTAGATAAATACTTGTAAAGGAAAAATCGACCCTCCTGCCAGTGAAAACCGTTTCTCCTGATCTACTCTATCAAAACCCTTTATATCCATTCTGGATATTGCTTTGTTTCATTTTTAAAGGGATAGATAATGTTCTTTTGACCCTAGATCAGACTAGGTGTCTGGCTCATGGTCAAATTGGTATAAATAACAACGGTTGCTTGTAATATGCAGGAGCTGGTGGGCTGTCCTTTGGGAATGTCTGCTCTTCTCGGCCAATGAGCCTGTCTGTGTGGAGCTCAGGAACACCTGACAGGCACCAAGGTGTGTTCTTGCAAGTAGAATGTGGAACCCTGAAAAGTGCCACACATGTCTTAAAATATATTTTATTTGTGAATCACCATCAATTCAAATATTTAAATTAGTTCATCTGCAAATCTGACTTCAAAATAATGAATAAACTTTCAAGAGGAGGCAGTTTTGGTTCAGCAGGATCTGGAATAACAGCACACCACATCCCAACTGGGGGAGATCTGCGCATTGTGAGCTCGGCTCAGAAAATCATAGCAGTGCTGCGTGGAGTTAACCATCGATTGGAATGAAGTCCATGGGGAGCAGCCCGCAATTTATCGATAAATACACCATGCGAAATCTACCCCAGGGTGTTACCATGGAGCCTGAACTCTACCCCAGTGTTACCATGGAGCCTGAACTCTACCCCAGTGTCACCATGGAGCCTGAACTCTACCCCAGTGTGTTACCATGGAGCCTGAACTCTACCCCAGTGTGTTACCGTGGAGACTGAACTCTACCCCGGTGTTACCATGGAGCCTGAACTCTACCCCAGTGTTACCATGGTGCCTGAACTCTACCCCAGTGTTACCATGGAGCCTGAACTCTACCCCAGTGTTACCATGGAGCCTGAACTCTACCCCGGTGTTACCATGGAGCCTGAACTCTACCCCAGTGTCACCATGGAGCCTGAACTCTACCCCAGTGTTACCATGGAGCCTGAACTCTACCCCAGTGTTACCACGGAGCCTGAACTCTACCCCGGTGTTACCATGGAGCCTGAACTGTACCCCGGTGTTATCATGGAGCCTGAACTCTACCCCGGTGTTACCATGGAGCCTGAACTCTACCCCAGTGTCACCATGGAGCCTGAACTCTACCCCGGTGTTACCATGGAGCCTGAACTCTACCCCAGTGTCACCATGGAACCTGAACTCTACCCCAGTGCTTGGTACTGGGAACTACAGGCAGGCTATTGGATCTGCAGACTGGCTACTGGGGACTGTGGACAGGCTACTCTAGACCCATTATTCCTTTGGAGAAGGGTTGCGGGGGAGGTTTGCATGGATATTCTTACAGATCGGCATAACTGCCCTGGATTAGGTGGGACAGTAAGCAGTGCGGATGGGATCAGGAAGTTGCAAATGAACATAGACAACAACAAAAATGTCCCAAGGTGCTTCACAGTGGCTATAATCAAACAAATTTTGGCCCGGAGCTACATACGGAGATATTAGGGCAGACGACCAAAAGCTTAGTCAAAGAGGAGAGAGAGTTAAAGAGCAGGAAAGATTTAGGGAGGGAATTCCAGACCTTAGGGCCTAGGCAGCTGAAGGCACGACTGCCACTGATAGAGCGATTAAAATTGGGGATGCTCAAGAGGCCAGAATTAGAGGGGGGTTGTGGGGCTGAAGGCGATTACAGAGATAGGGAGGGGCGAGGCCATGGAGGGATTTGAAAACAAGGATGAGAATTTTAAAATCGAAGCGTTGCTTAACCGGGAGCCAATATAGGTCAGTGAGCACAGGGGTAATGGATGAACGGGACTTGGTGCGAGTTAGGACATGGGCAGCCGAGTTTTGGATGACCTCAAGTTTCCAGAGGGTGGAAGATGGGAGGCCGGCCAGGAGTGCGTTGAAATAGTCAAGTGTAGAGGTAACAAAGGCACAGATGAGGGTTTCAGCAGCGGATGAGCTGAGGCGGGGCGGAGATGGGCGATGTTATGGAGGTGAAAGTAGGCAGTCTTGGTGATGGAGCGGATATGGGGTCGGAATCTCAGCTCAGGGTCAAATACCATTAATCAACTTAAAAGGGGGAACCTGGTGAAAGAAGCCTGATTATGTGATTTACAGACAGTATCTCAGTACAGGTTCTGAGAAAGGGCAAAGAGGGCCATAAAATCAGTCGGCAATAATCCGCATCACCAGGCCCCTGGCTGAACCACTGGATCTCTGGCCGAACCACTGGATCTCTGGTCATACCACTGGATCTCTGGCCGAACCACGGGATCTCTGGCCATACCACTGGATCTCTGGCCAAAACCACTGGATCTCTGGCCATACCACTGGATCTCTGGTCGAACCACTGGATCCCTGGCCATACCACTGGATCTATGGCTGAACCACTGGATCTCTGGCCATACCACTGGATCTCTGGCCAGAACCACTGGATCTCTGGCCATTCCACTGGATCTCTGGTCGAACCACTGGATCCCTGGCCATACCACCGGATCTCTGGCCATACCACTGGATCTCTGGCCATACCACTGGATCTCTGGCTGAACCACTGGATCCCTGGCCATACCATTGGAGCTCTGGCCATACCACTGGATCTCTTGCCGAATCACTGGATACCTGCCCAAATTTCCAGACCCCTGCCCGATTCACTGGATCCCTGGCAGAATTACTGGATCCCTGGCCAAACCACCGGATTCCTGGCCAAACCACCGGGTCCCTGGCCAAACCACCGGGTCCCTGGCCAAACCACCAGGTCCCTGGCTGAATCACTGGATCCCTGCCTGAATCACCAGATCCCTGCCTGAATCACCGGATCCCTGGCCAAATCACTAGATCCCTGGCCAAACCACTGAATCCATGGCCAAACCACTGGATCCTTGGCTGAACCACTGGATTCCTGCATGAATCACTGGATCCCTGCCAGAATCACCGGATCCCTAGCTGAATCACCAGATCCCTGCCTGAATCACCGGATCCCTGGCCGAATCTCCAGATCCCTGTGTGAATCCATCGGGCAGCCTGTTTTTTAGACTGACCTCGAGTGTTTCCTCATGTTCTGTGTAAGACAATAATGTGATATGGAAACCAGTGATTGTAGTTTTGAAATGAGGCTGAGCAGAATGCCCTGATTTCCTTATAACGAATGCACTGTACACTTAGCACAAAGTGCAGCCACTGTCACATTTTGAGGAAGTTGGTTGTTGTACGGTTATATTATTGATCTGTGGATCAATTTGTCCTTTGGATTTTTGACAGCTGAATTCCTGATTGTTGGTTTTTGTTTGAAAAATTGTTGATTGCTGCAATTTAAGATCAGTATGGGACTTCCTTTCTATTAGTGTTTCACACTGCCCACGCCTGGCCTTACAGACCTGGGGGGAATGTGTACAGACCCAGGATCAACTACCTAGGATGTCCCAGGACAAATGCCGGCTCTGTTTCATCAGGGAGGCCGTGTTGGAGGTGTGCTTCTGCTGGGGTCTGACAAAGTCCACACAGGCCAATGGCTGTGAAGATCACCACAGTCATGAATCATTATGCCCCAGAAACACCCCCAGCACCACAGGCAGCAGCACCAATAAAAGTCAATCCACAATGCATGGATGGAACAAGCAGGTCACTGATGCACTGTTCATCGTTTTCTGTTGGAACATTAGCAGAGTGCATGGCAGGATTCCGGAAAGCCCAGGGTGCTAGTGATGGCAACCATGTGCCCATCTGTACCTACACATCCGGGCATCCTGAACCACAAAGCATTTCATTCCATCAAGGTACAGGTGGTCAATGAGCCACAACACAGTGTCACACGAGGGTCACAGTCATAATCCCATTCCATGCTTTAGGCACCAGGACAGATCAGGGGGATGTATTGCACAGGAGGAGGCCATTCAGCCCCTTGGGCCTGTTCCACCATTCAATTAGATCATGGCTGATCTGTATCTCAATTCCATTTACCTGCCTTGGTTCTGTAACCCTTACCCAACCAAAATCTATCAATCCCACCACCCGTTGTGTGAAGAACTGCTTCCTGACGTCACCCCTGAATGGCCTAGCTCGAATTTTAAGGTTATGGCCCCTTGTTCTGGACTCCCCCCCCACCCCCACCCAACCAGGAAATCGTTTCTCTCTATCTACCCTTTCAAATACTTTAATGATCTTAAACACCTCGATTAGATCACACCTTAATCTACTATATTCAAGGGAATACAAACCTGATCTATGCAACCTGCCCTCATAATTGAACCCTTTTAGCCTGCAATTTTCCTACACGGCAGCATGCCCGAAAGCCCAGGGTGTAATCGTAAAGAGGGATTTCCTTCCCCCACATCCCTTGGGAAGGTCCTGGTGGGAGGCTCAGTCCCATGTTGAATATATAATTAGGCCGGCCCTGGAAGGTCAGGCTGTTCCTAAGACATGGTTCCTAAGACACTGTTCCTAAGACATGGAAGTGCGAAGCTCACGAAAGGAACAGTCCTTGGGCCCAAGTGTAGAGACGGGAACATTTACAGCAGTAACGCAAGAAGCAAAGCCCTCCGATCATCGCTGTCGAGACAAACTCACCGTAAATCTTAAATGCATAGCATGCCTTCAGATCGCGTGGGGCCATCTCACTTAGTACAGAGAACATATCCAGAAAGTCATCCAAAGTCATGTTGCCCTCGCTGTCCTCGGAGAACACCTCCGCGATCCTCTGGCGGAAAGGATTGTCCTGCAGTTAGAGAACAGTGCCCAGAAATGACATACAACACGAAACGATAAGGTGAACATTTCACCATCAAAACATGGCACCAGGCTTGTGGTGTTCAGGGTGTTTGGGGTTCAGGGTGCTTTGGTGTTTTGGGTTCAGGGTGTTTTGGAGTTCAGGGTGATTTGGTGTTTGGGGGTTCAGGATGTTTTGGTGTTTGGGGGTTCAGGGTGTTTTGGAGTTTGGGGTTCAGGGTGTTTTGGTGTTTGGGGTTCAGGGTGTTTTGGTGTTTGGGGTTCAGGGTGTTTTGGTGTTTGACGGTTCATGCTGCTTTGGGGTTCAGGGTGTTTTGGTGTTGGGGGTTCCGGGTGTTTTGGTGCTTGGGGTTCCGGGTGTTTTGGTGCTTCGGGTTCAGGGTGTTTTGGTATTTGGGGTTCGGGGCTATTTGGGGTTCAGGTTGTTTTGGTGTTTGGGGTTCGGGGTGTTTGTGGTTCAGGGTGTTTTGGTGTTTGGGGTTCAGGGTGTTTTGGTGTTTGGGGTTCAGGGTGCTTTGGTATTTGGGGTTCAGGTTGTTGTGGTGTTTGGGGTTCGGGGTGTTTGTGGTTCAGGGTGTTTTGGTGTTTGGGTTTCAGGGTGTTTTGATGTTTGGGGTTCAGGGCTGTTTGGTGTTTGGGGTTCAGTGTGTTTTGGTTTTGGGGGTTCAGGATGTTTTGTTGTTTGGGGTTCGGTGTGTTTTGGTGTTTGGGTTTCAGGGTGTTTTGGTGTTTGGGTTTCAGGGCTGTTTGGTGTTTGGTGGTTCAGGGTGTTTTAGTGCTGGGGCTCGGTGTTTTGGTGTTTGGGGTTCAGCGTGTTTAGGGGTTCAGGGTGTTTTGGTGTTTGGGATTCAGGGTGATTTGGTGTTTGGGGTTTGTGGTGTTTTGGGGTTCAGTTTGTTTTGGTGTTTGGTGCTCAGGGGTGTTTGGGGGATCAGGGTCTTTTCGGGATCATGGTGTTTTGATGTTTGGGTTCAGGGTGTTTTAGTGTTTGGGGTCATTGGTGTTATGGTGTTTGGGGTTCAGGGTGATTTGGTGTTTAGGGGTTCTTGGTGTTTTGATGTTTGGGGTTCAGGGTGTTTTAATGTTTGGGGTTCATGGTGTTTTCATGTTCAGGGTTCATGGTGTTCTGATGTTTGGGGTTCATGGTGTTTTAGTGTTTGGGGTTCAGGGTGTTTTGGTTTTTGGGGTTCAGGATGTTTTTGTGTTTGGGGTTCAGACTGTTTTGGTGTTTAGGGTTCAGGGTGTTTTGGTGTTTGGGGTTCAGGGTGTTTGTGGTTCAGGGTGTTTTGGTGTTTGGGTTTCAGGGTGTTGTGGTGTTTGGGGTACAGGGTGCTTTGATTTTTGGGGTTCAGGGTGTATTGCTGTTTGGGGTTCGGGGTGTTTTGATGTTTAGGGTTCATGCTGTTTTGGTGATTGGGATTCAGGGCTGTTTGGTGTTCGGGGTTCAGGCTGTTTTGGTGTTTGGGGTTCAGGCTGTTTTGGTGTTTGGGGTTCAGGCTGTTTTGGTGTTTAGGGTTCATGCTGTTTTAGCGTTTGCAGTTCAGGGTGTTTTGGTGTTTGGGGTTCAGGGTGTTTTGGTGTTTGGGGCTTGGTATTTTGGTGTTTGGGGTTCAGGGTGTTTTGGTGTTTGGCGTTCGTGGTGCTTTGGGGTTCAGTTTGCTTTGGTGTTTGGTGCTCAGGGGTGTTTGGGGGATCAGGGTCTTTTCGGGTTCATGGTGTTTTGATGTTTGGGGTTCAGGGTGTTTTAATGTTTGGGGTTCATGGTGTTTTGATGTTCAGGTTTCATGCTGTTTCGATGTTTGGGGTTCAGGGTGTTTTGGTGTTTAGGGGTTCAGGGTGCTTTGGTGTTTGGGATTCAGGATGTTTTGAGGTTCAGGGTGTTTGGTGTTTGACGCTTCATGCTGTTTTGGGGTTCAGGTTGTTTTGGTGTTTGGGTTTCAGGCTGTTTTGGTGTTTGGGGGGTTCAGGTTGTTTTGGTGTTTAGTGGTTCAGGGTGTTTTGGTGTCTGGGATTCAGGGTGTTTTGGTGTTTGGGGTTCGTGGTGTTTTGGGGTTCAGTTTGTTTTGGTGTTTGGTGCTCTGGGGTGTTTGGTGTTTGGGGGATCAGGGTCTTTTCGGGTTCATGGTGTTTTGATGTTTGGGGTTCAGAGTGTTTTGGTGCTTGGGGTTCCGGGTGTTTTGGTGCTTCGGGTTCAGGGTGTTTTGGTGTTTGGGGTTCAGGGTGTTTTGGTGTTTGGGGTTCAGGGTGCTTTGGTGTTTTGGGTTCAGGGTGTTTTGGAGTTCAGGGTGATTTGGTGTTTGGGGGTTCAGGGTGTTTTGGAGTTTGGGGTTCAGGGTGTTTTGGTGTTTGGGGTTCAGGGTGTTTTGGTGTTTGGGGTTCAGGGTGTTTTGGTGTTTGACGGTTCATGCTGCTTTGGGGTTCAGGGTGTTTTGGTGTTGGGGGTTCCGGGTGTTTTGGTGCTTGGGGTTCCGGGTGTTTTGGTGCTTCGGGTTCAGGGTGTTTTGGTATTTGGGGTTCGGGGCTATTTGGGGTTCAGGTTGTTTTGGTGTTTGGGGTTCGGGGTGTTTGTGGTTCAGGGTGTTTTGGTGTTTGGGGTTCAGGGTGTTTTGGTGTTTGGGGTTCAGGGTGCTTTGGTATTTGGGGTTCAGGTTGTTGTGGTGTTTGGGGTTCGGGGTGTTTGTGGTTCAGGGTGTTTTGGTGTTTGGGTTTCAGGGTGTTTTGATGTTTGGGGTTCAGGGCTGTTTGGTGTTTGGGGTTCAGTGTGTTTTGGTTTTGGGGGTTCAGGATGTTTTGTTGTTTGGGGTTCGGTGTGTTTTGGTGTTTGGGTTTCAGGGTGTTTTGGTGTTTGGGTTTCAGGGCTGTTTGGTGTTTGGTGGTTCAGGGTGTTTTAGTGCTGGGGCTCGGTGTTTTGGTGTTTGGGGTTCAGCGTGTTTAGGGGTTCAGGGTGTTTTGGTGTTTGGGATTCAGGGTGATTTGGTGTTTGGGGTTCGTGGTGTTTTGATGTTCAGGGTTCATGCTGTTTTGATGTTTGGGGTTTAGGGTGTTTTGGTGCTTGGGGTTCAAGGTGTTTTGGTGTTTTGAGGTTCAGGGTGTTTTGAGGTTCAGGGTGTTTGGTGTTTGACGGTTCATGCTGTTTTGTGGTTCAGGTTGTTTTGGTGTTTGGGGTTCAGGGTGTTTTGATGTTTGGGGGGTTCAGGGCTTTTTGGTGTTTGGGGTTCAGGGTATTTTGATGTTGGGGTTCAAGGTGTTTTGGTGTTTGGGGTTCAAGGTGTTTTGGTGTTTGGGGTTCAGGGTGTTTTGGTTTTTGGGGTTCAGGGTGTTTTAGTGTTTGACGTTCAGGGTGTTTTGGTGATTGGGGTGCAGGTTGTTATGATTTTTGAGGTTCTGGGTGTTTAAGTCTTTGGGATTCAGGGTGTTTTGGTGTTTGTGTTCATGATGTTTTGGTGTTTGGTGTTCAGTGTGTTTTGGTGTTTGGGGTTCAGGGTGTTTGGTTTTTTGTGTTCAGGATGTTTTGTTGTTTGGGGTTCAGGGTGTTTTGGTGTTTGGGGTTCAGGGTGTTTTGGTTTTTGGGTTTCAGGGTGTTTTGGTGTTTGGGGTGCAGTGTGTTTGGGGTTCTGGGTGTATTGGTGTTTGGGGTTCAAGGTGTTTTGGTGTTTGGGGTTCAGGGTGTTTTGGTGTTTTGGGGTTCAGGGTGCTTTGGTGTTTGGGATTCAGGGCTGTTTGGGGTTCAGGGTGTTTTGGTGATTGGGGTTCAGGGCTGTTTGATGTTTGGGCGTTCAGGGTGTTTTGGTGTTTGGGTTTCAGGGTGTTTTGATTTTTGGGGTTCGGGGTGTTTTTGTGTTTCCGGGTTCAGGGTGTTTTGGTGTTTGGGGTACAGGGTGTTTTGTTTTTGGGGTTCAGGGTGTTTTGGTGTTTGGGGTGCAGAGTGTTTGGTAGTTCTGGGTGTATTGGTGTTTGGGGTTCAAGGTGTTTTGGTGTTTGGGTTGCAGGGTGTTTTGATTTGTGCGGTTCCGGGTGTTTGGTGTTTGGGATTCAGGGCTGTTTGGTGTTTGGGGTTGAAGGTGTTTTGGTGTTTGACGGTTCTTGCTGTTTGGGGGTTCAGGGTGTTTTGGTGTTTGGGGTTCAGGGTGTTTTGGTGTTTGGGGTCCAGGGTGCTTTGTTGTTTGGGGCTCAGGGTGTTTTGGTGTCTGGGGTTCAGGGTGTTTTGGTGTTTAGGGGTTTAGGGTGTTTTGGTGTTTGGGGTTCAGGGTGTTTTAGTGTTTGGGGCTCGGTGTTTTGTTTTTGGGGTTCAGGGTGTTTTGGTGTTTGGGGTGCAGAGTGTTTGGTAGTTCTGGGTGTATTGGTGTTTGGGGTTCAAGGTGTTTTGGTGTTTGGGGTTCAGGGTGTTTTTGTGTTTGGGGTTTGTGGTGTTTTGGGGTTCAGTTTGTTTTGGTGTTTGGTGCTCAGGGGTGTTTGGGGGATCAGGGTCTTTTCGGGTCCATGGTGATTTGATGTTTGGGGTTCAGGATGTTTTAATGTTTGGGGTTCATGATGTTTTGGTGTTTGGGGTTCAGGGTGTTTTGGTGTTTTGGGTTTCAGGTTGTTTTGCTGTTTGGGGTTCAGTGTGTTATCGTGTTTGGGGCTCGGTGTTTTGGGGTTCAGGGTGCTTGGTGCTCTTTGGTGTTTGGGGGATCAAGGTCTTTTCGGGTTCATGGTGTTTTGATGTTTGGGGTTCAGAGTGTTTTAGTGTTTGATGCTCATGGTGTTTTGTTGTACAGGGTTCATGCTGTTTTGATGTTTGGGGTTCAGGGTGTTTTGGTGTTTGGGATTCAGGGTGTTTTGAGGTTTAGGGTGTTTAGTGTTTGACGGTTCATGCTGTTTTGTGGATCAGGGTGTTTTGGTTTTTGGGGTTCAGGGTGTTTTGGTGTTTGGGGTGCAGAGTGTTTGGGGTTCTGGGTGTATTGGAGTTTGGGGTTCAAGGTGTTTTGGTGTTTGGAGTTCAAGGTGTTTTGGTGTTTGGGGTGCAGGGTGTTTTGATTTGTGCGGTTCCGGGTGTTTGGTGTTTGGGATTCAGGGTGTTTTGGTGTTTGGGATTCAGGGTGTTTTGGTGTTTGGGGTTCATGGTGTTTTGGTGTTTGGGGCTCGGTGTTTTTGTGGTTGGGGTTCAGGCTGTTTTGTTGTTTGGGGTTTGGGTTTCAGGGTGTTTTGGTGTTTGGTGTTCAGGGCTGTTTGGTGTTTCGGGGTTCAGGGTGTTTTTGTATTTGGTGTTCAGGATGTTTTGGTGTTTGGGGTTTGGCGTGTTTGTGGTTCAGGTTGTATTGGTGTTTGGGGTTCAACGTGTTTTGGTGTTTGGGGTCCAGGGTGTTTTGGTGTTTAGGGGTTCAGGGTGCTTTGGTGTTTGGGATTCAGGGCTGTTTGGTGTTTGGGGTTCAGGGTGTTTTGGTGTTTGGGGTTCAGGGCTGCTTGGTGTTTGGGGGTTCAGGGTGTTTTGGTGTCTGGGTTTCAGAGTGTTTTGATGTTTGGGGTTCAGGGTGTTTTTGTGTTTCCGGATTCAGGGTGTTTTGGTGTTTGGGGTTCAGGGTGTTTTGGTGTTTGGGGTGCAGAGTGTTTGGGGTTCTGGGTGTATTGGTGTTTGGGGTTCAATGTGTTTTGGTGTTTGGAGTTCAAGGTGTTTTGGTGTTTGGGGTGCAGGGTGTTTTGATTTGTGCGGTTCCGGGTGATTGGTGTTTGGGATTCAGGGTGTTTTGGTGTTTGGGGTTCATGGTGATTTGGTGTTTGGGGCTCAGGGTGTTTTGCTGTTTGGGGTTCAGAGTGTTTTGGTGTTTGGGGCTCGGTGTTATTGCGGTTGGGGTTCAGGGTGTTTTGGTGTTTATGAGTTCAGGGAGTTTTGGTGTTTGGGATTCAGGGCTGTTTGGTGTTTGGGGTTGAGGGTGTTTTGGTGTTTGACGGTTCTTGCTGTTTGGAGGTTCAGGGTGTTTTGGTGTTCGGGGTTCAGGCTGCTTTGGTCGTTGGAGTTCAGGCTGTTTTGTTGTTTGGTGTTTGGGGTTCAGGGTGTTTTGGTGTTTGGGGTTCAGGGTGTTTTGTTGTTTGGGGCTCGGTGTTTTGGTGCCTGGGGTTCAGGGTGTTTTGGTGTTTAGGGGTTTAGGGTGTTTTGTTGTTTGGGGTTCAGGGTGTTTTAGTGTTTGGGGGTCGGTGTTTTGGTGTTTGGGGTTCAGGTTGTTTTGGTGTTTAGGGGTTCAGGGTGTTTTTGTGTTTGGGGTTTGTGGTGTTTTGGGGTTCAGTTTGTTTTGGTGTTTGGTGCTCAGGGGTGTTTGGGGGATCAGGGTCTTTTCGGGTCCATGGTGATTTGATGTTTGTGGCTCAGGGTGTTTTGCTGTTTGAGGTTCAGAGTGTTTTGGTGTTTGGGGCTCGGTGTTTTGGTGTTTGGGGTTCAGGGTGTTTGATGGTTCATGCTGTTTTGGGGTTCAGGTGTTTTGGTGTTTGGGGTTCAGGGTGTTTGGGGGGTTCAGGCTGTTTTGATGTTTGGGGTTCAGGGTGTTTTGGTGCTTGTGTTCATGGTGTTTTGGTGTTTGGTGTTCATTGTGTTTTGGTGTTTGGGGTTCAGGGTTTTTGGTTTTTTGGGTTCAGGATGTTTTGTTGCTTGGGGTTCGGGGTGTTTTGCTGCTTGGATTTCAGGGTGTTTTGGTGTTTGTGTTTCAGGGTGTTTTGGTGTTTGGGGTTCAGGGCTGTTTGGTGTTTGGGGTTTCAGGGTGTTTTGGTGTTTGGGTTTCAGCGTGTTTTGGTGTTTGGGGTTCAGTGTGTTGTTGTGTTTCCGGGTTCAGGGTGTTTTGTTCTTTGGGGTTCAGGGTGTTTTGGTGTTCAGGGTGTTTGGTGCTCTGGGGTGTTTCGTGTTTGGGGGATCGGGGTCTTTTCGGGTTCATGGTGTTTAGTTGTTTGGGGTTCAGGGTGTTTTAGTGTTTGGAGTTCATGGTGTTTTGATGTTCAGGCTTCATGCTGTTTTGATGTTTGGGGTTCAGGGTGTTTTGGTGTTTGGGGTTCAGGGTGTTTTGGTGTTTTGAGGTTCAGGGTGTTTTGGTGTTTGGGATTCAGGGTGTTTTGAGGTTCAGGGTGTTTGGTGTTTGACGGTTCATGCTGTTTTAGAGTTCAGGTTGTTTTGGTGTTTGAGGTTCAGGGTGTTTTGGTGTTTGGGGGGTTCAGGGTGTTTTGGTGTTTGGGGTTCAGGGTGCTTTGGTGTTGGGGTTCAAGGTATTTTGGTGTTTGGGGTTCAAGGTGTTTTGGTGTTTGACGTTCAGGGTGTTTTGGTGTTTGGGGTTCAGGGTGTTTGGTTTTTTGGGTTCAGGATGTTTTGTTGCTTGGGGTTCGGGGTGTTTTGCTGCTTGGATTTCAGGGTGTTTTGGTGTTTGTGTTTCAGGGTGTTTTGGTGTTTGGGGTTCAGGGCTGTTTGGTGTTTGGGGTTTCAGGGTGTTTTGGTGTTTGGGTTTCAGCGTGTTTTGGTGTTTGGGGTTCAGGGTGTTGTTGTGTTTCCGGGTTCAGGGTGTTTTGTTCTTTGGGGTTCAGGGTGTTTTGGTGTTCAGGGTGTTTGGTGCTCTGGGGTGTTTCGTGTTTGGGGGATCGGGGTCTTTTCGGGTTCATGGTGTTTAGTTGTTTGGGGTTCAGGGTGTTTTAGTGTTTGGAGTTCATGGTGTTTTGATGTTCAGGCTTCATGCTGTTTTGATGTTTGGGGTTCAAGGTATTTTGGTGTTTGGGGTTCAAGGTGTTTTGGTGTTTGACGTTCAGGGTGTTTTGGTGTTTGGGGTTCAGGGTGTTTGGTTTTTTGGGTTCAGGATGTTTTGTTGTTTGGGGTTCGGGGTGTTTTGGTGTTTGGATTTCAGGTTGCTTTGGTGTTTGGGTTTTAGGGTGTTTTGGTGTTTGGGGTTCAGGGTGTTTTGGTTTTTGGGGTTCAGGATGTTTTGGTGTTTGGGGTGCAGGGTGTTTGGGGTTCTGGGCGTATTGGTGTTTGGGGTTCAAGGTGTTTTGGTGTTTGTGGTGCAGGGTGTTTTGATTTGTGTGGTTCCGGGTGTTTGGTGTTTGGGATTCAGGGTGTTTTGGTGTTTGGGGTTCATTGTGTTTGTGGCTCAGGGTGTTTTGCTGTTTGAGGTTCAGAGTGTTTTGGTGTTTGGGGCTCGGTGTTTTGGTGTTTGGGGTTCAGGGTGTTTGATGGTTCATGCTATTTTGGGGTTCAGGTGTTTTGGTGTTTGGGGTTCAGGTTGTTTGGGGGGTTCAGGCTGTTTTGGTGTTTGGGGTGCAGGGTGTTTTGATTTTTGAGGTTCTGGGTGTTTTGGTGTTTGGAATTCAGGGTGTTTTCGTGTTAGAGTTCATGTTGTTTTGATGTTTGGGGTTCAGGGTGTGTTGGTGTTTGGTGTTCAGTGTGTTTTGGTTTTTGTGGTTCAGGGCTGTTTGGTGTTTGGGGTTCAGGGTGGTTTTGTTTTTCGGTTTCAGGATGTTTTGTTGTTTGGGATTCAGGGTGTTATATTTTTTAGGTTACAGTGTGTTTTGGTGTTTGGGGTTCAGGGCTGTTTGGTTTTTGTGGTTCAGGGTGCTTTGGTGTTTGGGGTTCAGGGTGTTTTGGTGTTTCGGGGTTCAGGGTGTATTGGTGTTTGTGGTTCAAGGTGTTTTGGTGTTTGGGGTTCAAGGTGGTTTGGTGTTTGGGGTGCAAGATGTTATGATTTTTGAGGTTCCAGGTGTTTGGTATTCAGGGTGTTTTGGTGTTTGGTGTTCATGGTGTTTGGGGCTCGGTGTTTTGGTGTTTAGGGTTTCAGGTTGTTTTGCTGTTTGGGGCTCAGTGTGTTATCGTGTTTGGGGCTCGGTGTTTTGGGGTTCAGGGTGCTTGGTGCTCTTTGGTGTTTGGGGGATCAAGGTCTTTTCGGGTTCATGGTGTTTTGATGTTTGGGGTTCAGAGTGTTTTAGTGTTTGATGCTCATGGTGTTTTGTTGTACAGGGTTCATGCTGTTTTGATGTTTGGGGTTCAGGGTGTTTTGTTGTTTGGGGTTCAGGGTGTTTTGGTGTTTAGGGGTTCAGGGTGTTTTGGTGTTTGGGATTCAGGGTGTTTTGAGGTTCAGGGTGTTTGGTGTTTGACGGTTCATGCTGTTTTGGGGTTCAGGTTGTTTTGGTGTTTGGGTTTCAGGGTGTTTTGGTGTTTGGGATTCAGGCTGTTTTGGTGTTTGGGTTTCAGGGTGTTTTGGTGTTTGGGATTCAGGCTGTTTTGGTGTTTGGGGTTTGTGGTGTTTTGGGGTTCAGTTTTTTTTGGTGTTTGGTGCTCTGGGGTGTTTGGTGTTTGGGGGATCAGGGCCTTTTCGGGTTCATGGTGTTTTGATGTTTGGGGTTCAGAGTGTTTTGGTGCTTGGGGTTCCGGGTGTTTTGGTGCTTCGGGTTCAGGGTGTTTTGGTGTTTGGGGTTCAATGTGTTTTGGTGTTTGGAGTTCAAGGTGTTTTGGTGTTTGGGGTGCAGGGTGTTTTGATTTGTGCGGTTCCGGGTGATTGGTGTTTGGGATTCAGGGTGTTTTGGTGTTTGGGGTTCATGGTGATTTGGTGTTTGGGGCTCAGGGTGTTTTGCTGTTTGGGGTTCAGAGTGTTTTGGTGTTTGGGGCTCGGTGTTATTGCGGTTGGGGTTCAGGGTGTTTTGGTGTTTATGAGTTCAGGGAGTTTTGGTGTTTGGGATTCAGGGCTGTTTGGTGTTTGGGGTTGAGGGTGTTTTGGTGTTTGACGGTTCTTGCTGTTTGGAGGTTCAGGGTGTTTTGGTGTTCGGGGTTCAGGCTGCTTTGGTCGTTGGAGTTCAGGCTGTTTTGTTGTTTGGTGTTTGGGGTTCAGGGTGTTTTGGTGTTTGGGGTTCAGGGTGTTTTGTTGTTTGGGGCTCGGTGTTTTGGTGCCTGGGGTTCAGGGTGTTTTGGTGTTTAGGGGTTTAGGGTGTTTTGTTGTTTGGGGTTCAGGGTGTTTTAGTGTTTGGGGGTCGGTGTTTTGGTGTTTGGGGTTCAGGTTGTTTTGGTGTTTAGGGGTTCAGGGTGTTTTTGTGTTTGGGGTTTGTGGTGTTTTGGGGTTCAGTTTGTTTTGGTGTTTGGTGCTCAGGGGTGTTTGGGGGATCAGGGTCTTTTCGGGTCCATGGTGATTTGATGTTTGTGGCTCAGGGTGTTTTGCTGTTTGAGGTTCAGAGTGTTTTGGTGTTTGGGGCTCGGTGTTTTGGTGTTTGGGGTTCAGGGTGTTTGATGGTTCATGCTGTTTTGGGGTTCAGGTGTTTTGGTGTTTGGGGTTCAGGGTGTTTGGGGGGTTCAGGCTGTTTTGGTGTTTGGGGTGCAGGGTGTTTTGGTGTTAGAGTTCATGGTGTTTTGATGTTTGGGGTTCAGGGTGTTTTGGTGCTTGTGTTCATGGTGTTTTGGTGTTTGGTGTTCATTGTGTTTTGGTGTTTGGGGTTCAGGGTTTTTGGTTTTTTGGGTTCAGGATGTTTTGTTGCTTGGGGTTCGGGGTGTTTTGCTGCTTGGATTTCAGGGTGTTTTGGTGTTTGTGTTTCAGGGTGTTTTGGTGTTTGGGGTTCAGGGCTGTTTGGTGTTTGGGGTTTCAGGGTGTTTTGGTGTTTGGGTTTCAGCGTGTTTTGGTGTTTGGGGTTCAGGGTGTTGTTGTGTTTCCGGGTTCAGGGTGTTTTGTTCTTTGGGGTTCAGGGTGTTTTGGTGTTCAGGGTGTTTGGTGCTCTGGGGTGTTTCGTGTTTGGGGGATCGGGGTCTTTTCGGGTTCATGGTGTTTAGTTGTTTGGGGTTCAGGGTGTTTTAGTGTTTGGAGTTCATGGTGTTTTGATGTTCAGGCTTCATGCTGTTTTGATGTTTGGGGTTCAAGGTATTTTGGTGTTTGGGGTTCAAGGTGTTTTGGTGTTTGACGTTCAGGGTGTTTTGGTGTTTGGGGTTCAGGGTGTTTGGTTTTTTGGGTTCAGGATGTTTTGTTGTTTGGGGTTCGGGGTGTTTTGGTGTTTGGATTTCAGGTTGCTTTGGTGTTTGGGTTTTAGGGTGTTTTGGTGTTTGGGGTTCAGGGTGTTTTGGTTTTTGGGGTTCAGGATGTTTTGGTGTTTGGGGTGCAGGGTGTTTGGGGTTCTGGGCGTATTGGTGTTTGGGGTTCAAGGTGTTTTGGTGTTTGTGGTGCAGGGTGTTTTGATTTGTGTGGTTCCGGGTGTTTGGTGTTTGGGATTCAGGGTGTTTTGGTGTTTGGGGTTCATTGTGTTTGTGGCTCAGGGTGTTTTGCTGTTTGAGGTTCAGAGTGTTTTGGTGTTTGGGGCTCGGTGTTTTGGTGTTTGGGGTTCAGGGTGTTTGATGGTTCATGCTATTTTGGGGTTCAGGTGTTTTGGTGTTTGGGGTTCAGGTTGTTTGGGGGGTTCAGGCTGTTTTGGTGTTTGGGGTGCAGGGTGTTTTGATTTTTGAGGTTCTGGGTGTTTTGGTGTTTGGAATTCAGGGTGTTTTCGTGTTAGAGTTCATGTTGTTTTGATGTTTGGGGTTCAGGGTGTGTTGGTGTTTGGTGTTCAGTGTGTTTTGGTTTTTGTGGTTCAGGGCTGTTTGGTGTTTGGGGTTCAGGGTGGTTTTGTTTTTCGGTTTCAGGATGTTTTGTTGTTTGGGATTCAGGGTGTTATATTTTTTAGGTTACAGTGTGTTTTGGTGTTTGGGGTTCAGGGCTGTTTGGTTTTTGTGGTTCAGGGTGCTTTGGTGTTTGGGGTTCAGGGTGTTTTGGTGTTTCGGGGTTCAGGGTGTATTGGTGTTTGTGGTTCAAGGTGTTTTGGTGTTTGGGGTTCAAGGTGGTTTGGTGTTTGGGGTGCAAGATGTTATGATTTTTGAGGTTCCAGGTGTTTGGTATTCAGGGTGTTTTGGTGTTTGGTGTTCATGGTGTTTGGGGCTCGGTGTTTTGGTGTTTAGGGTTTCAGGTTGTTTTGCTGTTTGGGGCTCAGTGTGTTATCGTGTTTGGGGCTCGGTGTTTTGGGGTTCAGGGTGCTTGGTGCTCTTTGGTGTTTGGGGGATCAAGGTCTTTTCGGGTTCATGGTGTTTTGATGTTTGGGGTTCAGAGTGTTTTAGTGTTTGATGCTCATGGTGTTTTGTTGTACAGGGTTCATGCTGTTTTGATGTTTGGGGTTCAGGGTGTTTTGTTGTTTGGGGTTCAGGGTGTTTTGGTGTTTAGGGGTTCAGGGTGTTTTGGTGTTTGGGATTCAGGGTGTTTTGAGGTTCAGGGTGTTTGGTGTTTGACGGTTCATGCTGTTTTGGGGTTCAGGTTGTTTTGGTGTTTGGGTTTCAGGGTGTTTTGGTGTTTGGGATTCAGGCTGTTTTGGTGTTTGGGTTTCAGGGTGTTTTGGTGTTTGGGATTCAGGCTGTTTTGGTGTTTGGGGTTTGTGGTGTTTTGGGGTTCAGTTTTTTTTGGTGTTTGGTGCTCTGGGGTGTTTGGTGTTTGGGGGATCAGGGCCTTTTCGGGTTCATGGTGTTTTGATGTTTGGGGTTCAGAGTGTTTTGGTGCTTGGGGTTCCGGGTGTTTTGGTGCTTCGGGTTCAGGGTGTTTTGGTGTTTGGGGTTCAATGTGTTTTGGTGTTTGGAGTTCAAGGTGTTTTGGTGTTTGGGGTGCAGGGTGTTTTGATTTGTGCGGTTCCGGGTGATTGGTGTTTGGGATTCAGGGTGTTTTGGTGTTTGGGGTTCATGGTGATTTGGTGTTTGGGGCTCAGGGTGTTTTGCTGTTTGGGGTTCAGAGTGTTTTGGTGTTTGGGGCTCGGTGTTATTGCGGTTGGGGTTCAGGGTGTTTTGGTGTTTATGAGTTCAGGGAGTTTTGGTGTTTGGGATTCAGGGCTGTTTGGTGTTTGGGGTTGAGGGTGTTTTGGTGTTTGACGGTTCTTGCTGTTTGGAGGTTCAGGGTGTTTTGGTGTTCGGGGTTCAGGCTGCTTTGGTCGTTGGAGTTCAGGCTGTTTTGTTGTTTGGTGTTTGGGGTTCAGGGTGTTTTGGTGTTTGGGGTTCAGGGTGTTTTGTTGTTTGGGGCTCGGTGTTTTGGTGCCTGGGGTTCAGGGTGTTTTGGTGTTTAGGGGTTTAGGGTGTTTTGTTGTTTGGGGTTCAGGGTGTTTTAGTGTTTGGGGGTCGGTGTTTTGGTGTTTGGGGTTCAGGTTGTTTTGGTGTTTAGGGGTTCAGGGTGTTTTTGTGTTTGGGGTTTGTGGTGTTTTGGGGTTCAGTTTGTTTTGGTGTTTGGTGCTCAGGGGTGTTTGGGGGATCAGGGTCTTTTCGGGTCCATGGTGATTTGATGTTTGTGGCTCAGGGTGTTTTGCTGTTTGAGGTTCAGAGTGTTTTGGTGTTTGGGGCTCGGTGTTTTGGTGTTTGGGGTTCAGGGTGTTTGATGGTTCATGCTGTTTTGGGGTTCAGGTGTTTTGGTGTTTGGGGTTCAGGGTGTTTGGGGGGTTCAGGCTGTTTTGGTGTTTGGGGTGCAGGGTGTTTTGGTGCTTGTGTTCATGGTGTTTTGGTGTTTGGTGTTCATTGTGTTTTGGTGTTTGGGGTTCAGGGTTTTTGGTTTTTTGGGTTCAGGATGTTTTGTTGCTTGGGGTTCGGGGTGTTTTGCTGCTTGGATTTCAGGGTGTTTTGGTGTTTGTGTTTCAGGGTGTTTTGGTGTTTGGGGTTCAGGGCTGTTTGGTGTTTGGGGTTTCAGGGTGTTTTGGTGTTTGGGTTTCAGCGTGTTTTGGTGTTTGGGGTTCAGGGTGTTGTTGTGTTTCCGGGTTCAGGGTGTTTTGTTCTTTGGGGTTCAGGGTGTTTTGGTGTTCAGGGTGTTTGGTGCTCTGGGGTGTTTCGTGTTTGGGGGATCGGGGTCTTTTCGGGTTCATGGTGTTTAGTTGTTTGGGGTTCAGGGTGTTTTAGTGTTTGGAGTTCATGGTGTTTTGATGTTCAGGCTTCATGCTGTTTTGATGTTTGGGGTTCAAGGTATTTTGGTGTTTGGGGTTCAAGGTGTTTTGGTGTTTGACGTTCAGGGTGTTTTGGTGTTTGGGGTTCAGGGTGTTTGGTTTTTTGGGTTCAGGATGTTTTGTTGTTTGGGGTTCGGGGTGTTTTGGTGTTTGGATTTCAGGTTGCTTTGGTGTTTGGGTTTTAGGGTGTTTTGGTGTTTGGGGTTCAGGGTGTTTTGGTTTTTGGGGTTCAGGATGTTTTGGTGTTTGGGGTGCAGGGTGTTTGGGGTTCTGGGCGTATTGGTGTTTGGGGTTCAAGGTGTTTTGGTGTTTGGGGTGCAGGGTGTTTTGATTTGTGTGGTTCCGGGTGTTTGGTGTTTGGGATTCAGGGTGTTTTGGTGTTTGGGGTTCATTGTGTTTGTGGCTCAGGGTGTTTTGCTGTTTGAGGTTCAGAGTGTTTTGGTGTTTGGGGCTCGGTGTTTTGGTGTTTGGGGTTCAGGGTGTTTGATGGTTCATGCTATTTTGGGGTTCAGGTGTTTTGGTGTTTGGGGTTCAGGTTGTTTGGGGGGTTCAGGCTGTTTTGGTGTTTGGGGTGCAGGGTGTTTTGATTTTTGAGGTTCTGGGTGTTTTGGTGTTTGGAATTCAGGGTGTTTTCGTGTTAGAGTTCATGTTGTTTTGATGTTTGGGGTTCAGGGTGTGTTGGTGTTTGGTGTTCAGTGTGTTTTGGTTTTTGTGGTTCAGGGCTGTTTGGTGTTTGGGGTTCAGGGTGGTTTTGTTTTTCGGTTTCAGGATGTTTTGTTGTTTGGGATTCAGGGTGTTATATTTTTTAGGTTACAGTGTGTTTTGGTGTTTGGGGTTCAGGGCTGTTTGGTTTTTGTGGTTCAGGGTGCTTTGGTGTTTGGGGTTCAGGGTGTTTTGGTGTTTCGGGGTTCAGGGTGTATTGGTGTTTGTGGTTCAAGGTGTTTTGGTGTTTGGGGTTCAAGGTGGTTTGGTGTTTGGGGTGCAAGATGTTATGATTTTTGAGGTTCCAGGTGTTTGGTATTCAGGGTGTTTTGGTGTTTGGTGTTCATGGTGTTTGGGGCTCGGTGTTTTGGTGTTTAGGGTTTCAGGTTGTTTTGCTGTTTGGGGCTCAGTGTGTTATCGTGTTTGGGGCTCGGTGTTTTGGGGTTCAGGGTGCTTGGTGCTCTTTGGTGTTTGGGGGATCAAGGTCTTTTCGGGTTCATGGTGTTTTGATGTTTGGGGTTCAGAGTGTTTTAGTGTTTGATGCTCATGGTGTTTTGTTGTACAGGGTTCATGCTGTTTTGATGTTTGGGGTTCAGGGTGTTTTGTTGTTTGGGGTTCAGGGTGTTTTGGTGTTTAGGGGTTCAGGGTGTTTTGGTGTTTGGGATTCAGGGTGTTTTGAGGTTCAGGGTGTTTGGTGTTTGACGGTTCATGCTGTTTTGGGGTTCAGGTTGTTTTGGTGTTTGGGTTTCAGGGTGTTTTGGTGTTTGGGATTCAGGCTGTTTTGGTGTTTGGGTTTCAGGGTGTTTTGGTGTTTGGGATTCAGGCTGTTTTGGTGTTTGGGGTTTGTGGTGTTTTGGGGTTCAGTTTTTTTTGGTGTTTGGTGCTCTGGGGTGTTTGGTGTTTGGGGGATCAGGGCCTTTTCGGGTTCATGGTGTTTTGATGTTTGGGGTTCAGAGTGTTTTGGTGCTTGGGGTTCCGGGTGTTTTGGTGCTTCGGGTTCAGGGTGTTTTGGTGTTTGGGGTTCAATGTGTTTTGGTGTTTGGAGTTCAAGGTGTTTTGGTGTTTGGGGTGCAGGGTGTTTTGATTTGTGCGGTTCCGGGTGATTGGTGTTTGGGATTCAGGGTGTTTTGGTGTTTGGGGTTCATGGTGATTTGGTGTTTGGGGCTCAGGGTGTTTTGCTGTTTGGGGTTCAGAGTGTTTTGGTGTTTGGGGCTCGGTGTTATTGCGGTTGGGGTTCAGGGTGTTTTGGTGTTTATGAGTTCAGGGAGTTTTGGTGTTTGGGATTCAGGGCTGTTTGGTGTTTGGGGTTGAGGGTGTTTTGGTGTTTGACGGTTCTTGCTGTTTGGAGGTTCAGGGTGTTTTGGTGTTCGGGGTTCAGGCTGCTTTGGTCGTTGGAGTTCAGGCTGTTTTGTTGTTTGGTGTTTGGGGTTCAGGGTGTTTTGGTGTTTGGGGTTCAGGGTGTTTTGTTGTTTGGGGCTCGGTGTTTTGGTGCCTGGGGTTCAGGGTGTTTTGGTGTTTAGGGGTTTAGGGTGTTTTGTTGTTTGGGGTTCAGGGTGTTTTAGTGTTTGGGGGTCGGTGTTTTGGTGTTTGGGGTTCAGGTTGTTTTGGTGTTTAGGGGTTCAGGGTGTTTTTGTGTTTGGGGTTTGTGGTGTTTTGGGGTTCAGTTTGTTTTGGTGTTTGGTGCTCAGGGGTGTTTGGGGGATCAGGGTCTTTTCGGGTCCATGGTGATTTGATGTTTGTGGCTCAGGGTGTTTTGCTGTTTGAGGTTCAGAGTGTTTTGGTGTTTGGGGCTCGGTGTTTTGGTGTTTGGGGTTCAGGGTGTTTGATGGTTCATGCTGTTTTGGGGTTCAGGTGTTTTGGTGTTTGGGGTTCAGGGTGTTTGGGGGGTTCAGGCTGTTTTGGTGTTTGGGGTGCAGGGTGTTTTGGTGTTAGAGTTCATGGTGTTTTGATGTTTGGGGTTCAGGGTGTTTTGGTGCTTGTGTTCATGGTGTTTTGGTGTTTGGTGTTCATTGTGTTTTGGTGTTTGGGGTTCAGGGTTTTTGGTTTTTTGGGTTCAGGATGTTTTGTTGCTTGGGGTTCGGGGTGTTTTGCTGCTTGGATTTCAGGGTGTTTTGGTGTTTGTGTTTCAGGGTGTTTTGGTGTTTGGGGTTCAGGGCTGTTTGGTGTTTGGGGTTTCAGGGTGTTTTGGTGTTTGGGTTTCAGCGTGTTTTGGTGTTTGGGGTTCAGGGTGTTGTTGTGTTTCCGGGTTCAGGGTGTTTTGTTCTTTGGGGTTCAGGGTGTTTTGGTGTTCAGGGTGTTTGGTGCTCTGGGGTGTTTCGTGTTTGGGGGATCGGGGTCTTTTCGGGTTCATGGTGTTTAGTTGTTTGGGGTTCAGGGTGTTTTAGTGTTTGGAGTTCATGGTGTTTTGATGTTCAGGCTTCATGCTGTTTTGATGTTTGGGGTTCAAGGTATTTTGGTGTTTGGGGTTCAAGGTGTTTTGGTGTTTGACGTTCAGGGTGTTTTGGTGTTTGGGGTTCAGGGTGTTTGGTTTTTTGGGTTCAGGATGTTTTGTTGTTTGGGGTTCGGGGTGTTTTGGTGTTTGGATTTCAGGTTGCTTTGGTGTTTGGGTTTTAGGGTGTTTTGGTGTTTGGGGTTCAGGGTGTTTTGGTTTTTGGGGTTCAGGATGTTTTGGTGTTTGGGGTGCAGGGTGTTTGGGGTTCTGGGCGTATTGGTGTTTGGGGTTCAAGGTGTTTTGGTGTTTGGGGTGCAGGGTGTTTTGATTTGTGTGGTTCCGGGTGTTTGGTGTTTGGGATTCAGGGTGTTTTGGTGTTTGGGGTTCATTGTGTTTGTGGCTCAGGGTGTTTTGCTGTTTGAGGTTCAGAGTGTTTTGGTGTTTGGGGCTCGGTGTTTTGGTGTTTGGGGTTCAGGGTGTTTGATGGTTCATGCTATTTTGGGGTTCAGGTGTTTTGGTGTTTGGGGTTCAGGTTGTTTGGGGGGTTCAGGCTGTTTTGGTGTTTGGGGTGCAGGGTGTTTTGATTTTTGAGGTTCTGGGTGTTTTGGTGTTTGGAATTCAGGGTGTTTTCGTGTTAGAGTTCATGTTGTTTTGATGTTTGGGGTTCAGGGTGTGTTGGTGTTTGGTGTTCAGTGTGTTTTGGTTTTTGTGGTTCAGGGCTGTTTGGTGTTTGGGGTTCAGGGTGGTTTTGTTTTTCGGTTTCAGGATGTTTTGTTGTTTGGGATTCAGGGTGTTATATTTTTTAGGTTACAGTGTGTTTTGGTGTTTGGGGTTCAGGGCTGTTTGGTTTTTGTGGTTCAGGGTGCTTTGGTGTTTGGGGTTCAGGGTGTTTTGGTGTTTCGGGGTTCAGGGTGTATTGGTGTTTGTGGTTCAAGGTGTTTTGGTGTTTGGGGTTCAAGGTGGTTTGGTGTTTGGGGTGCAAGATGTTATGATTTTTGAGGTTCCAGGTGTTTGGTATTCAGGGTGTTTTGGTGTTTGGTGTTCATGGTGTTTGGGGCTCGGTGTTTTGGTGTTTAGGGTTTCAGGTTGTTTTGCTGTTTGGGGCTCAGTGTGTTATCGTGTTTGGGGCTCGGTGTTTTGGGGTTCAGGGTGCTTGGTGCTCTTTGGTGTTTGGGGGATCAAGGTCTTTTCGGGTTCATGGTGTTTTGATGTTTGGGGTTCAGAGTGTTTTAGTGTTTGATGCTCATGGTGTTTTGTTGTACAGGGTTCATGCTGTTTTGATGTTTGGGGTTCAGGGTGTTTTGTTGTTTGGGGTTCAGGGTGTTTTGGTGTTTAGGGGTTCAGGGTGTTTTGGTGTTTGGGATTCAGGGTGTTTTGAGGTTCAGGGTGTTTGGTGTTTGACGGTTCATGCTGTTTTGGGGTTCAGGTTGTTTTGGTGTTTGGGTTTCAGGGTGTTTTGGTGTTTGGGATTCAGGCTGTTTTGGTGTTTGGGTTTCAGGGTGTTTTGGTGTTTGGGATTCAGGCTGTTTTGGTGTTTGGGGTTTGTGGTGTTTTGGGGTTCAGTTTTTTTTGGTGTTTGGTGCTCTGGGGTGTTTGGTGTTTGGGGGATCAGGGCCTTTTCGGGTTCATGGTGTTTTGATGTTTGGGGTTCAGAGTGTTTTGGTGCTTGGGGTTCCGGGTGTTTTGGTGCTTCGGGTTCAGGGTGTTTTGGTGTTTGGGGTTCAATGTGTTTTGGTGTTTGGAGTTCAAGGTGTTTTGGTGTTTGGGGTGCAGGGTGTTTTGATTTGTGCGGTTCCGGGTGATTGGTGTTTGGGATTCAGGGTGTTTTGGTGTTTGGGGTTCATGGTGATTTGGTGTTTGGGGCTCAGGGTGTTTTGCTGTTTGGGGTTCAGAGTGTTTTGGTGTTTGGGGCTCGGTGTTATTGCGGTTGGGGTTCAGGGTGTTTTGGTGTTTATGAGTTCAGGGAGTTTTGGTGTTTGGGATTCAGGGCTGTTTGGTGTTTGGGGTTGAGGGTGTTTTGGTGTTTGACGGTTCTTGCTGTTTGGAGGTTCAGGGTGTTTTGGTGTTCGGGGTTCAGGCTGCTTTGGTCGTTGGAGTTCAGGCTGTTTTGTTGTTTGGTGTTTGGGGTTCAGGGTGTTTTGGTGTTTGGGGTTCAGGGTGTTTTGTTGTTTGGGGCTCGGTGTTTTGGTGCCTGGGGTTCAGGGTGTTTTGGTGTTTAGGGGTTTAGGGTGTTTTGTTGTTTGGGGTTCAGGGTGTTTTAGTGTTTGGGGGTCGGTGTTTTGGTGTTTGGGGTTCAGGTTGTTTTGGTGTTTAGGGGTTCAGGGTGTTTTTGTGTTTGGGGTTTGTGGTGTTTTGGGGTTCAGTTTGTTTTGGTGTTTGGTGCTCAGGGGTGTTTGGGGGATCAGGGTCTTTTCGGGTCCATGGTGATTTGATGTTTGTGGCTCAGGGTGTTTTGCTGTTTGAGGTTCAGAGTGTTTTGGTGTTTGGGGCTCGGTGTTTTGGTGTTTGGGGTTCAGGGTGTTTGATGGTTCATGCTGTTTTGGGGTTCAGGTGTTTTGGTGTTTGGGGTTCAGGGTGTTTGGTGTTTGATGGTTCATGCTGTTTTGGGGTTCAGGTGTTTTGGTGTTTGGGGTTCAGGGTGTTTGGGGGGTTCAGGCTGTTTTGGTGTTTGGGGTGCAGGGTGTTTTGGTGTTAGAGTTCATGGTGTTTTGATGTTTGGGGTTCAGGGTGTTTTGGTGCTTGTGTTCATGGTGTTTTGGTGTTTGGTGTTCATTGTGTTTTGGTGTTTGGGGTTCAGGGTTTTTGGTTTTTTGGGTTCAGGATGTTTTGTTGCTTGGGGTTCGGGGTGTTTTGCTGCTTGGATTTCAGGGTGTTTTGGTGTTTGTGTTTCAGGGTGTTTTGGTGTTTGGGGTTCAGGGCTGTTTGGTGTTTGGGGTTTCAGGGTGTTTTGGTGTTTGGGTTTCAGCGTGTTTTGGTGTTTGGGGTTCAGGGTGTTGTTGTGTTTCCGGGTTCAGGGTGTTTTGTTCTTTGGGGTTCAGGGTGTTTTGGTGTTCAGGGTGTTTGGTGCTCTGGGGTGTTTCGTGTTTGGGGGATCGGGGTCTTTTCGGGTTCATGGTGTTTAGTTGTTTGGGGTTCAGGGTGTTTTAGTGTTTGGAGTTCATGGTGTTTTGATGTTCAGGCTTCATGCTGTTTTGATGTTTGGGGTTCAGGGTGTTTTGGTGTTTGGGGTTCAGGGTGTTTTGGTGTTTTGAGGTTCAGGGTGTTTTGGTGTTTGGGATTCAGGGTGTTTTGAGGTTCAGGGTGTTTGGTGTTTGACGGTTCATGCTGTTTTAGAGTTCAGGTTGTTTTGGTGTTTGAGGTTCAGGGTGTTTTGGTGTTTGGGGGGTTCAGGGTGTTTTGGTGTTTGGGGTTCAGGGTGCTTTGGTGTTGGGGTTCAAGGTATTTTGGTGTTTGGGGTTCAAGGTGTTTTGGTGTTTGACGTTCAGGGTGTTTTGGTGTTTGGGGTTCAGGGTGTTTGGTTTTTTGGGTTCAGGATGTTTTGTTGTTTGGGGTTCGGGGTGTTTTGGTGTTTGGATTTCAGGTTGCTTTGGTGTTTGGGTTTTAGGGTGTTTTGGTGTTTGGGGTTCAGGGTGTTTTGGTTTTTGGGGTTCAGGATGTTTTGGTGTTTGGGGTGCAGGGTGTTTGGGGTTCTGGGCGTATTGGTGTTTGGGGTTCAAGGTGTTTTGGTGTTTGGGGTGCAGGGTGTTTTGATTTGTGTGGTTCCGGGTGTTTGGTGTTTGGGATTCAGGGTGTTTTGGTGTTTGGGGTTCATTGTGTTTGTGGCTCAGGGTGTTTTGCTGTTTGAGGTTCAGAGTGTTTTGGTGTTTGGGGCTCGGTGTTTTGGTGTTTGGGGTTCAGGGTGTTTGATGGTTCATGCTATTTTGGGGTTCAGGTGTTTTGGTGTTTGGGGTTCAGGTTGTTTGGGGGGTTCAGGCTGTTTTGGTGTTTGGGGTGCAGGGTGTTTTGATTTTTGAGGTTCTGGGTGTTTTGGTGTTTGGAATTCAGGGTGTTTTCGTGTTAGAGTTCATGTTGTTTTGATGTTTGGGGTTCAGGGTGTGTTGGTGTTTGGTGTTCAGTGTGTTTTGGTTTTTGTGGTTCAGGGCTGTTTGGTGTTTGGGGTTCAGGGTGGTTTTGTTTTTCGGTTTCAGGATGTTTTGTTGTTTGGGATTCAGGGTGTTATATTTTTTAGGTTACAGTGTGTTTTGGTGTTTGGGGTTCAGGGCTGTTTGGTTTTTGTGGTTCAGGGTGCTTTGGTGTTTGGGGTTCAGGGTGTTTTGGTGTTTGGTGTTCATCGTGTTTGGGGCTCGGTGTTTTGGGGTTCAGGGTGCTTGGTGCTCTTTGGTGTTTGGGGGATCAAGGTCTTTTCGGGTTCATGGTGTTTTGATGTTTGGGGTTCAGAGTGTTTTAGTGTTTGATGCTCATGGTGTTTTGTTGTACAGGGTTCATGCTGTTTTGATGTTTGGGGTTCAGGGTGTTTTGTTGTTTGGGGTTCAGGGTGTTTTGGTGTTTAGGGGTTCAGGGTGTTTTGGTGTTTGGGATTCAGGGTGTTTTGAGGTTCAGGGTGTTTGGTGTTTGACGGTTCATGCTGTTTTGGGGTTCAGGTTGTTTTGGTGTTTGGGTTTCAGGGTGTTTTGGTGTTTGGGATTCAGGCTGTTTTGATGTTTGGGTTTCAGGGTGTTTTGGTGTTTGGGATTCAGGCTGTTTTGGTGTTTGGGGTTTGTGGTGTTTTGGGGTTCAGTTTTTTTTGGTGTTTGGTGCTCTGGGGTGTTTGGTGTTTGGGGGATCAGGGCCTTTTCGGGTTCATGGTGTTTTGATGTTTGGGGTTCAGGGTGTTTTGGTGCTTGTGTTCATGGTGTTTTGGTGTTTGGTGTTCATTGTGTTTTGGTGTTTGGGGTTCAGGGTGTTTGGTTTTTTGGGTTCAGGATGTTTTGTTGCTTGGGGTTCGGGGTGTTTTGCTGCTTGGATTTCAGGGTGTTTTGGTGTTTGAGGTTCATGGTGTTTTGGTGTTTGTGGCTCAGGGTGTTTTGCTGTTTGAGATTCAGAGTGTTTTGGTGTTTGGGGCTCGGTGTTTTTGTGGTTGGGGTTCAGGGTGTTTTGGTGTTTATGGGTTCAGGGTGTTTTGGTGTTTGGGATTCAGGGCTGTTTGGTCTTTGGGGTTCAGGGTCTTTTGGTGTTTGACGGTTCTTGCTGTTTGGTGGTTCAGGGTGTTTTGGTGTTTGGGGTTCAGGCTGTTTTGTTGCTTGGGGTTTGGGTTTCAGGGTGTTTTGGTGTTTGGGTTTCAGGGTGTTTTGGTGTTTGGTGTTCAGGGCTGTTTCGTGTTTGGGGGTTCAGAGTGTTTTGGTGTTTGGGGTTCAGGACTGTTTGGTGTTTCGGGGTTCAGGGTGTTTTGGTGTTTGGGGCTCAGGATATTTTTGTGTTTCATGTTTCAGGGTGATTTGGTTTTTGGGGTTCAGGGTGTTTTGTTGTTTGGAGTTCAGAATGTTTTGGTGTTTGGGGTTCAGGGTGTTTTGGTATTTGGGGTTCAGGATGTTTTGGTGTTTGGGGTTTGGGGTGTCTGGGGTTCAGGTTGTTTTGGTGTTTGGGGTTCAGGGTGTTTTGGTGTTTGGGGCTCAGGGTGTTTTGGTGTTTAGGGGTTTAGGGTGTTTTGGTGTTTGGGGTTCAGGGTGTTTTGGTGTTTAGGGGTTCAGGTTGTTTTGCTGTTTGGGGTTCAGTGTGTTATGGTGTTTGGAGATCAGTGTTTTGGGGTTCAGGTGTTTGCTGCTCTGGGGTGTTTGGTGTTTGGGGGATCAGAGACTTTTCGGGTTCATGGTGTTTTGATGTTTGGGGTTCAGGGTGTTTTAGTGTTTGCGGTTCATGGTGTTTTGATGTTCAGGGTTCATGCTGTTTTGATGTTTGTGGTTCAGGGTGTTTTGGTGTTTGGGATTCAGGGTGTTTTGGTGTTTGGGATTCAGGGTGTTTTGAGGTTCAGGGTGTTTGGTGTTTGACAGTTCATGCTGTTTTGGAATTCAGGTTGTTTTGGTGTTTGGGGTTCAGGGTGTTTTGGTTTTGGGGGTTCAGGATGTATTGGTTTTGGGGGTTCAGGATGTTTTGTTTTGGTGGTTCAGGATGTTTTGTTGTTTGGGGTGCAGGGTGTTTTGACGTTCAGGGTGTTTTGTTGTTTGGGGTGCAGGGTGTTTTGATTTTTGAGGTTCTGGGTGTTTGGGATTCAGGGTGTTTTGGTGTTAGAGTTCATGGTGTTTTGATGTTTGGGGTTCAGGGTGTTTTGGTGCTTGTGTTCATGGTGTTTTGGTGTTTGGTGTTCATTGTGTTTTGGTGTTTGGGGTTCAGGGTGTTTGGTTTTTTGGGTTCAGGATGTTTTGTTGCTTGGGGTTCGGGGTGTTTTGCTGCTTGGATTTCAGGGTGTTTTGGTGTTTGAGGTTCATGGTGTTTTGGTGTTTGTGGCTCAGGGTGTTTTGCTGTTTGAGATTCAGAGTGTTTTGGTGTTTGGGGCTCGGTGTTTTTGTGGTTGGGGTTCAGGGTGTTTTGGTGTTTATGGGTTCAGGGTGTTTTGGTGTTTGGGATTCAGGGCTGTTTGGTCTTTGGGGTTCAGGGTCTTTTGGTGTTTGACGGTTCTTGCTGTTTGGTGGTTCAGGGTGTTTTGGTGTTTGGGGTTCAGGCTGTTTTGTTGCTTGGGGTTTGGGTTTCAGGGTGTTTTGGTGTTTGGGTTTCAGGGTGTTTTGGTGTTTGGTGTTCAGGGCTGTTTCGTGTTTGGGGGTTCAGAGTGTTTTGGTGTTTGGGGTTCAGGGCTGTTTGGTGTTTCGGGGTTCAGGGTGTTTTGGTGTTTGGGTCTCAGGATATTTTTGTGTTTCATGTTTCAGGGTGATTTGGTTTTTGGGGTTCAGGGTGTTTTGTTGTTTGGAGTTCAGAATGTTTTGGTGTTTGGGGTTCAGGGTGTTTTGGTATTTGGGGTTCAGGATGTTTTGGTGTTTGGGGTTTGGGGTGTTTGTGGTTCAGGTTGTTTTGGTGTCTGGGGTTCAGGTTGTTTTGGTGTTTGGGGTTCAGGGTGTTTTGGTGTTTGGGGCTCAGGGTGTTTTGGTGTTTAGGGGTTTAGGGTGTTTTGGTGTTTGGGGTTCAGGGTGTTTTGGTGTTTAGGGGTTCAGGTTGTTTTGCTGTTTGGGGTTCAGTGTGTTATGGTGTTTGGAGATCAGTGTTTTGGGGTTCAGGTGTTTGGTGCTCTGGGGTGTTTGGTGTTTGGGGGATCAGAGACTTTTCGGGTTCATGGTGTTTTGATGTTTGGGGTTCAGGGTGTTTTAGTGTTTGGGGTTCATGGTGTTTTGATGTTCAGGGTTCATGCTGTTTTGATGTTTGTGGTTCAGGGTGTTTTGGTGTTTGGGATTCAGGGTGTTTTGGTGTTTGGGATTCAGGGTGTTTTGAGGTTCAGGGTGTTTGGTTTTTTGGGTTCAGGATGTTTTGTTGCTTGGGGTTCGGGGTGTTTTGCTGCTTGGATTTCAGGGTGTTTTGGTGTTTGTGTTTCAGGGTGTTTTGGTGTTTGGGGTTCAGGGCTGTTTGGTGTTTGGGGTTTCAGGGTGTTTTGGTGTTTGGGTTTCAGCGTGTTTTGGTGTTTGGGGTTCAGGGTGTTTTTGTGTTTCCGGGTTCAGGGTGTTTTGTTCCTTGGGGTTCAGGGTGTTTTGGTGTTTGGGGTTCAGGGTGTTTGGTGCTCTGGGGTGTTTGGTGTTTGGGGGATCAGGGTCTTTTCGGGTTCATGGTGTTTAGTTGTTTGGGGTTCAGGGTGTTTTAGTGTTTGGAGTTCATGGTGTTTTGATGTTCAGGCTTCATGCTGTTTTGATGTTTGGGGTTCAGGGTGTTTTGGTGTTTGGGGTTCAGGATGTTTTGTTGTTTGGGGTTCGGGGTGTTTTGATGTTTGGATTTCAGGTTGTTTTGGTGTTTGTGTTTTAGGGTGTTTTGGTGTTTGGGGTTTCAGGGTGTTTGGTGTTTGGGGTTCAGGGTGTTTTGGTGTTTGGGGTGCAGGGTGTTTTGGTGTTTAGGGGTTCAGGTTGTTTTGCTGTTTGGGGTTCAGTGTGTTATGGTGTTTGGGGATCAGTGTTTTGGGGTTCAGGTGTTTGGTGCTCTGGGGTGTTTGGTGTTTGGGGGATCAGAGACTTTTCGGGTTCATGGTGTTTTGATGTTTGGGGTTCAGGGTGTTTTAGTGTTTGGGGTTCATGGTGTTTTGATGTTCAGGGTTCATGCTGTTTTGATGTTTGTGGTTCAGGGTGTTTTGGTTTTTGGGATTCAGGGTGTTTTGGTGTTTGGGATTCAGGGTGTTTTGAGGTTCAGGGTGTTTGGTGTTTGACGGTTCATGCTGTTTTGGAATTCAGGTTGTTTTGGTGTTTGGGGTTCAGGGTGTTTTGATTTTGGGGGTTCAGGATGTATTGGTTTTGGGGGTTCAGGATGTTTTGTTTTGGTGGTTCAGGATGTTTTGTTGTTTGGGGTGCAGGGTGTTTTGACGTTCAGGGTGTTTTGTTGTTTGGGGTGCAGGGTGTTTTGATTTTTGAGGTTCTGGGTGTTTGGGATTCAGGGTGTTTTGGTGTTAGAGTTCATGGTGTTTTGATGTTTGGGGTTCAGGGTGTTTTGGTGCTTGTGTTCATGGTGTTTTGGTGTTTGGTGTTCATTGTGTTTTGGTGTTTGGGGTTCAGGGTGTTTGGTTTTTTGGGTTCAGGATGTTTTGTTGCTTGGGGTTCGGGGTGTTTTGCTGCTTGGATTTCAGGGTGTTTTGGTGTTTGTGTTTCAGGGTGTTTTGGTGTTTGGGGTTCAGGGCTGTTTGGTGTTTGGGATTTCAGGGTGTTTTGGTGTTTGTGTTTCAGGGTGTTTTGGGTTCATGGTGTTTTGGTGTTTGTGGCTCAGGGTGTTTTGCTGTTTGAGATTCAGAGTGTTTTGGTGTTTGGGGCTCGGTGTTTTTGTGGTTGGGGTTCAGGGTGTTTTGGTGTTTATGGGGTCAGGGTGTTTTGGTGTTTGGGATTCAGGGCTGTTTGGTCTTTGGGGTTCAGGGTCTTTTGGTGTTTGACGGTTCTTGCTGTTTGGTGGTTCAGGGTGTTTTGGTGTTTGGGGTTCAGGCTGTTTTGTTGCTTGGGGTTTGGGTTTCAGGGTGTTTTGGTGTTTGGGTTTCAGGGTGTTTTGGTGTTTGGTGTTCAGGGCTGTTTCGTGTTTGGGGGTTCAGAGTGTTTTGGTGTTTGGGGTTCAGGGCTGTTTGGTGTTTCGGGGTTCAGGGTGTTTTGGTGTTTGGGTCTCAGGATATTTTTGTGTTTCATGTTTCAGGGTGATTTGGTTTTTGGGGTTCAGGGTGTTTTGTTGTTTGGAGTTCAGAATGTTTTGGTGTTTGGGGTTCAGGGTGTTTTGGTATTTGGGGTTCAGGGTGTTTTGGTATTTGGGGTTCAGGATGTTTTGGTGTTTGGGGTTTGGGGTGTTTGTGGTTCAGCGTGTTTTGGTGTTTGGGGTTCAGGGTGTTTTTGTGTTTCCGGGTTCAGGGTGTTTTGTTCCTTGGGGTTCAGGGTGTTTTGGTGTTTGGGGTTCAGGGTGTTTGGTGCTCTGGGGTGTTTGGTGTTTGGGGGATCAGGGTCTTTTCGGGTTCATGGTGTTTAGTTGTTTGGGGTTCAGGGTGTTTTAGTGTTTGGAGTTCATGGTGTTTTGATGTTCAGGCTTCATGCTGTTTTGATGTTTGGGGTTCAGGGTGTTTTGGTGTTTGGGGTTCAGGATGTTTTGTTGTTTGGGGTTCGGGGTGTTTTGATGTTTGGATTTCAGGTTGTTTTGGTGTTTGTGTTTTAGGGTGTTTTGGTGTTTGGGGTTTCAGGGTGTTTTGGTGTTTGGGGTTTCAGGGTGTTTGGTGTTTGGGTTTCAGCGTGTTTTGGTGTTTGGGGTTCAGGGTGTTTTTGTGTTTCCGGGTTCAGGGTGTTTTGTTCTTTGGGGTTCAGGGTGTTTTAGTGTTTGGAGTTCATGCTGTTTTGATGTTCAGGCTTCATGCTGTTTTGATGTTTGGGGTTCAGGG
Organism: Somniosus microcephalus; assembly: GCF_052327205.1. NCBI lineage: Eukaryota > Metazoa > Chordata > Chondrichthyes > Squaliformes > Somniosidae > Somniosus > Somniosus microcephalus. The sequence continues at coordinate 83,130,593 of NC_140999.1, read as the reverse complement.
TGTTTTGGTGTTTGGGGTTCAGGGTGTTTTGGTGTTTGGGGTTCAGGGTGTTTGGTTTTTTGGGTTCAGGATGTTTTGTTGTTTGGGGTTCGGGGTGTTTTGATGTTTGGATTTCAGGTTGTTTTGGTGTTTGTGTTTTAGGGTGTTTTGGTGTTTGGGGTTCAGGGTGTTTTGGTGTTTGGGGTGCAGGGTGTTTTGGTGTTTAGGGGTTCAGGTTGTTTTGCTGTTTGGGGTTCAGTGTGTTATGGTGTTTGGGGATCAGTGTTTTGGGGTTCAGGTGTTTGGTGCTCTGGGGTGTTTGGTGTTTGGGGGATCAGAGACTTTTCGGGTTCATGGTGTTTTGATGTTTGGGGTTCAGGGTGTTTTAGTGTTTGGGGTTCATGGTGTTTTGATGTTCAGGGTTCATGCTGTTTTGATGTTTGTGGTTCAGGGTGTTTTGGTTTTTGGGATTCAGGGTGTTTTGGTGTTTGGGATTCAGGGTGTTTTGAGGTTCAGGGTGTTTGGTGTTTGACGGTTCATGCTGTTTTGGAATTCAGGTTGTTTTGGTGTTTGGGGTTCAGGGTGTTTTGATTTTGGGGGTTCAGGATGTATTGGTTTTGGGGGTTCAGGATGTTTTGTTTTGGTGGTTCAGGATGTTTTGTTGTTTGGGGTGCAGGGTGTTTTGACGTTCAGGGTGTTTTGTTGTTTGGGGTGCAGGGTGTTTTGATTTTTGAGGTTCTGGGTGTTTGGGGTTCAGGGTGTTTTAGTGTTTGGCGTTCATGCTGTTTTGATGTTCAGGCTTCATGCTGTTTTGATGTTTGGGGTTCAGGGTGTTTTGGTGTTTGACGTTCAGGGTGTTTTGGTGTTTGGGGTTCAGGGTGTTTGGTTTTTTGGGTTCAGGATGTTTTGTTGTTTGGGGTTCGGGGTGTTTTGATGTTTGGATTTCAGGTTGTTTTGGTGTTTGTGTTTTAGGGTGTTTTGGTGTTTGGGGTTCAGGGTGTTTTGGTTTTTGGGGTTCAGGGTGTTTTGGTGTTTGGGGTGCAGGGTGTTTTGGTGTTTAGGGGTTCAGGTTGTTTTGCTGTTTGGGGTTCAGTGTGTTATGGTGTTTGGGGATCAGTGTTTTGGGGTTCAGGTGTTTGGTGCTCTGGGGTGTTTGGTGTTTGGGGGATCAGAGACTTTTCGGGTTCATGGTGTTTTGATGCTTGGGGTTCAGGGTGTTTTAGTGTTTGGGGTTCATGGTGTTTTGATGTTCAGGGTTCATGCTGTTTTGATGTTTGTGGTTCAGGGTGTTTTGGTTTTTGGGATTCAGGGTGTTTTGGTGTTTGGGATTCAGGGTGTTTTGAGGTTCAGGGTGTTTGGTGTTTGACGGTTCATGCTGTTTTGGAATTCAGGTTGTTTTGGTGTTTGGGGTTCAGGGTGTTTTGATTTTGGGGGTTCAGGATGTATTGGTTTTGGGGGTTCAGGATGTTTTGTTTTGGTGGTTCAGGATGTTTTGTTGTTTGGGGTGCAGGGTGTTTTGACGTTCAGGGTGTTTTGTTGTTTGGGGTGCAGGGTGTTTTGATTTTTGAGGTTCTGGGTGTTTGGGATTCAGGGTGTTTTGATGTTTGGGGTTCAGGGTGTTTTGGTGCTTGTGTTCATGGTGTTTTGGTGTTTGGTGTTCATTGTGTTTTGGTGTTTGGGGTTCAGGGTGTTTGGTTTTTTGGGTTCAGGATGTTTTGTTGCTTGGGGTTCGGGGTGTTTTGCTGCTTGGATTTCAGGGTGTTTTGGTGTTTGTGTTTCAGGGTGTTTTGGTGTTTGGGGTTCAGGGCTGTTTGGTGTTTGGGGTTTCAGGGTGTTTTGGTGTTTGGGTTTCAGCGTGTTTTGGTGTTTGGGGTTCAGGGTGTTTTTATGTTTCCGGGTTCAGGGTGTTTTGTTCTTTGGGGTTCAGGGTGTTTTGGTGTTTGGGGTTCAGGGTGTTTTGGTGTTTGGGGTTCAGGGTGTTTGGTGCTCTGGGGTGTTTGGTGTTTGGGGGATCGGGGTCTTTTCGGGTTCATGGTGTTTAGTTGTTTGGGGTTCAGAGTGTTTTAGTGTTTGGAGTTCATGCTGTTTTGATGTTCAGGCTTCATGCTGTTTTGATGTTTGGGGTTCAGGATGTTTTGTTGTTTGGGGTTCGGGGTGTTTTGATGTTTGGATTTCAGGTTGTTTTGGTGTTTGTGTTTTAGGGTGTTTTGGTGTTTGGGGTTCAGGGTGTTTTGGTTTTTGGGGTTCAGGGTGTTTTGGTGTTTGGGGTGCAGGGTGTTTTGGTGTTTAGGGGTTCAGGTTGTTTTGCTGTTTGGGGTTCAGTGTGTTATGGTGTTTGGGGATCAGTGTTTTGGGGTTCAGGTGTTTGGTGCTCTGGGGTGTTAGGTGTTTGGGGGATCAGAGACTTTTCGGGTTCATGGTGTTTTGATGTTTGGGGTTCAGGGTGTTTTAGTGTTTGGGGTTCATGGTGTTTTGATGTTCAGGGTTCATGCTGTTTTGATGTTTGTGGTTCAGGGTGTTTTGGTTTTTGGGATTCAGGGTGTTTTGGTGTTTGGGATTCAGGGTGTTTTGAGGTTCAGGGTGTTTGGTGTTTGACGGTTCATGCTGTTTTGGAATTCAGGTTGTTTTGGTGTTTGGGGTTCAGGGTGTTTTGATTTTGGGGGTTCAGGATGTATTGGTTTTGGGGGTTCAGGATGTTTTGTTTTGGTGGTTCAGGATGTTTTGTTGTTTGGGGTGCAGGGTGTTTTGACGTTCAGGGTGTTTTGTTGTTTGGGGTGCAGGGTGTTTTGATTTTTGAGGTTCTGGGTGTTTGGGATTCAGGGTGTTTTGAGGTTCAGGGTGTTTGGTTTTTTGGGTTCAGGATGTTTTGTTGCTTGGGGTTCGGGGTGTTTTGCTGCTTGGATTTCAGGGTGTTTTGGTGTTTGTGTTTCAGGGTGTTTTGGTGTTTGGGGTTCAGGGCTGTTTGGTGTTTGGGGTTTCAGGGTGTTTTGGTGTTTGGGTTTCAGCGTGTTTTGGTGTTTGGGGTTCAGGGTGTTGTTGTGTTTCCGGGTTCAGGGTGTTTTGTTCTTTGGGGTTAAGGGTGTTTTGGTGTTCAGGGTGTTTGGTGCTCTGGGGTGTTTCGTGTTTGGGGGATCGGGGTCTTTTCGGGTTCATGGTGTTTAGTTGTTTGGGGTTCAGGGTGTTTTAGTGTTTGGAGTTCATGGTGTTTTGATGTTCAGGCTTCATGCTGTTTTGATGTTTGGGGTTCAGGGTGTTTTGGTGTTTGGGGTTCAGGGTGTTTTGGTGTTTTGAGGTTCAGGGTGTTTTGGTGTTTGGGATTCAGGGTGTTTTGGTGTTTGGGGGGTTCAGGGTGTTTTGGTGTTTGGGGTTCAGGGTGCTTTGGTGTTGGGGTTCAAGGTATTTTGGTGTTTGGGGTTCAAGGTGTTTTGGTGTTTGACGTTCAGGGTGTTTTGGTGTTTGGGGTTCAGGGTGTTTGGTTTTTTGGGTTCAGGATGTTTTGTTGTTTGGGGTTCGGGGTGTTTTGGTGTTTGGATTTCAGGTTGCTTTGGTGTTTGGGTTTTAGGGTGTTTTGGTGTTTGGGGTTCAGGGTGTTTTGGTTTTTGGGGTTCAGGATGTTTTGGTGTTTGGGGTGCAGGGTGTTTGGGGTTCTGGGCGTATTGGTGTTTGGGGTTCAAGGTGTTTGGGGCTCGGTGTTTTGGTGTTTAGGGTTTCAGGTTGTTTTGCTGTTTGGGGCTCAGTGTGTTATCGTGTTTGGGGCTCGGTGTTTTGGGGTTCAGGGTGCTTGGTGCTCTTTGGTGTTTGGGGGATCAAGGTCTTTTCGGGTTCATGGTGTTTTGATGTTTGGGGTTCAGAGTGTTTTAGTGTTTGATGCTCATGGTGTTTTGTTGTACAGGGTTCATGCTGTTTTGATGTTTGGGGTTCAGGGTGTTTTGTTGTTTGGGGTTCAGGGTGTTTTGGTGTTTAGGGGTTCAGGGTGTTTTGGTGTTTGGGATTCAGGGTGTTTTGAGGTTCAGGGTGTTTGGTGTTTGACGGTTCATGCTGTTTTGGGGTTCAGGTTGTTTTGGTGTTTGGGTTTCAGGGTGTTTTGGTGTTTGGGATTCAGGCTGTTTTGGTGTTTGGGTTTCAGGGTGTTTTGGTCTTTGGGATTCAGGCTGTTTTGGTGTTTGGGGTTTGTGGTGTTTTGGGGTTCAGTTTTTTTTGGTGTTTGGTGCTCTGGGGTGTTTGGTGTTTGGGGGATCAGGGCCTTTTCGGGTTCATGGTGTTTTGATGTTTGGGGTTCAGAGTGTTTTGGTGCTTGGGGTTCCGGGTGTTTTGGTGCTTCGGGTTCAGGGTGTTTTGGTGTTTGGGGTTCAATGTGTTTTGGTGTTTGGAGTTCAAGGTGTTTTGGTGTTTGGGGTGCAGGGTGTTTTGATTTGTGCGGTTCCGGGTGATTGGTGTTTGGGATTCAGGGTGTTTTGGTGTTTGGGGTTCATGGTGATTTGGTGTTTGGGGCTCAGGGTGTTTTGCTGTTTGGGGTTCAGAGTGTTTTGGTGTTTGGGGCTCGGTGTTATTGCGGTTGGGGTTCAGGGTGTTTTGGTGTTTATGAGTTCAGGGAGTTTTGGTGTTTGGGATTCAGGGCTGTTTGGTGTTTGGGGTTGAGGGTGTTTTGGTGTTTGACGGTTCTTGCTGTTTGGAGGTTCAGGGTGTTTTGGTGTTCGGGGTTCAGGCTGCTTTGGTCGTTGGAGTTCAGGCTGTTTTGTTGTTTGGTGTTTGGGGTTCAGGGTGTTTTGGTGTTTGGGGTTCAGGGTGTTTTGTTGTTTGGGGCTCGGTGTTTTGGTGCCTGGGGTTCAGGGTGTTTTGGTGTTTAGGGGTTTAGGGTGTTTTGTTGTTTGGGGTTCAGGGTGTTTTAGTGTTTGGGGGTCGGTGTTTTGGTGTTTGGGGTTCAGGTTGTTTTGGTGTTTAGGGGTTCAGGGTGTTTTTGTGTTTGGGGTTTGTGGTGTTTTGGGGTTCAGTTTGTTTTGGTGTTTGGTGCTCAGGGGTGTTTGGGGGATCAGGGTCTTTTCGGGTCCATGGTGATTTGATGTTTGTGGCTCAGGGTGTTTTGCTGTTTGAGGTTCAGAGTGTTTTGGTGTTTGGGGCTCGGTGTTTTGGTGTTTGGGGTTCAGGGTGTTTGGTGTTTGATGGTTCATGCTGTTTTGGGGTTCAGGTGTTTTGGTGTTTGGGGTTCAGGGTGTTTGGGGAGTTCATGGTGTTTTGATGTTTGGGGTTCAGGGTGTTTTGGTGCTTGTGTTCATGGTGTTTTGGTGTTTGGTGTTCATTGTGTTTTGGTGTTTGGGGTTCAGGGTTTTTGGTTTTTTGGGTTCAGGATGTTTTGTTGCTTGGGGTTCGGGGTGTTTTGCTGCTTGGATTTCAGGGTGTTTTGGTGTTTGTGTTTCAGGGTGTTTTGGTGTTTGGGGTTCAGGGCTGTTTGGTGTTTGGGGTTTCAGGGTGTTTTGGTGTTTGGGTTTCAGCGTGTTTTGGTGTTTGGGGTTCAGGGTGTTGTTGTGTTTCCGGGTTCAGGGTGTTTTGTTCTTTGGGGTTCAGGGTGTTTTGGTGTTCAGGGTGTTTGGTGCTCTGGGGTGTTTGGTGTTTGGGGGATCGGGGTCTTTTCGGGTTCATGGTGTTTAGTTGTTTGGGGTTCAGGGTGTTTTAGTGTTTGGAGTTCATGGTGTTTTGATGTTCAGGCTTCATGCTGTTTTGATGTTTGGGGTTCAGGGTGTTTTGGTGTTTGGGGTTCAGGGTGTTTTGGTGTTTTGAGGTTCAGGGTGTTTTGGTGTTTGGGATTCAGGGTGTTTTGAGGTTCAGGGTGTTTGGTGTTTGACGGTTCATGCTGTTTTAGAGTTCAGGTTGTTTTGGTGTTTGAGGTTCAGGGTGTTTTGGTGTTTGGGGGGTTCAGGGTGTTTTGGTGTTTGGGGTTCAGGGTGCTTTGGTGTTGGGGTTCAAGGTATTTTGGTGTTTGGGGTTCAAGGTGTTTTGGTGTTTGACGTTCAGGGTGTTTTGGTGTTTGGGGTTCAGGGTGTTTGGTTTTTTGGGTTCAGGATGTTTTGTTGTTTGGGGTTCCGGGTGTTTTGGTGTTTGGATTTCAGGTTGCTTTGGTGTTTGGGTTTTAGGGTGTTTTGGTGTTTGGGGTTCAGGGTGTTTTGGTTTTTGGGGTTCAGGATGTTTTGGTGTTTGGGGTGCAGGGTGTTTGGGGTTCTGGGCGTATTGGTGTTTGGGGTTCAAGGTGTTTTGGTGTTTGGGGTGCAGGGTGTTTTGATTTGTGTGGTTCCGGGTGTTTGGGTGTTTGGGATTCAGGGTGTTTTGGTGTTTGGGGTTCATTGTGTTTGTGGCTCAGGGTGTTTTGCTGTTTGAGGTTCAGAGTGTTTTGGTGTTTGGGGCTCGGTGTTTTGGTGTTTGGGGTTCAGGGTGTTTGATGGTTCATGCTATTTTGGGGTTCAGGTGTTTTGGTGTTTGGGGTTCAGGTTGTTTGGGGGGTTCAGGCTGTTTTGGTGTTTGGGGTGCAGGGTGTTTTGATTTTTGAGGTTCTGGGTGTTTTGGTGTTTGGAATTCAGGGTGTTTTCGTGTTAGAGTTCATGTTGTTTTGATGTTTGGGGTTCAGGGTGTGTTGGTGTTTGGTGTTCAGTGTGTTTTGGTTTTTGTGGTTCAGGGCTGTTTGGTGTTTGGGGTTCAGGGTGGTTTTGTTTTTCGGTTTCAGGATGTTTTGTTGTTTGGGATTCAGGGTGTTATATTTTTTAGGTTACAGTGTGTTTTGGTGTTTGGGGTTCAGGGCTGTTTGGTTTTTGTGGTTCAGGGTGCTTTGGTGTTTGGGGTTCAGGGTGTTTTGGTGTTTCGGGGTTCAGGGTGTATTGGTGTTTGTGGTTCAAGGTGTTTTGGTGTTTGGGGTTCAAGGTGGTTTGGTGTTTGGGGTGCAAGATGTTATGATTTTTGAGGTTCCAGGTGTTTGGTATTCAGGGTGTTTTGGTGTTTGGTGTTCATGGTGTTTGGGGCTCGGTGTTTTGGTGTTTAGGGTTTCAGGTTGTTTTGCTGTTTGGGGCTCAGTGTGTTATCGTGTTTGGGGCTCGGTGTTTTGGGGTTCAGGGTGCTTGGTGCTCTTTGGTGTTTGGGGGATCAAGGTCTTTTCGGGTTCATGGTGTTTTGATGTTTGGGGTTCAGAGTGTTTTAGTGTTTGATGCTCATGGTGTTTTGTTGTACAGGGTTCATGCTGTTTTGATGTTTGGGGTTCAGGGTGTTTTGTTGTTTGGGGTTCAGGGTGTTTTGGTGTTTAGGGGTTCAGGGTGTTTGGGTGTTTGGGATTCAGGGTGTTTTGGTGTTTGGGGTTCATTGTGTTTGTGGCTCAGGGTGTTTTGCTGTTTGAGGTTCAGAGTGTTTTGGTGTTTGGGGCTCGGTGTTTTGGTGTTTGGGGTTCAGGGTGTTTGATGGTTCATGCTATTTTGGGGTTCAGGTGTTTTGGTGTTTGGGGTTCAGGTTGTTTGGGGGGTTCAGGCTGTTTTGGTGTTTGGGGTGCAGGGTGTTTTGATTTTTGAGGTTCTGGGTGTTTTGGTGTTTGGAATTCAGGGTGTTTTCGTGTTAGAGTTCATGTTGTTTTGATGTTTGGGGTTCAGGGTGTGTTGGTGTTTGGTGTTCAGTGTGTTTTGGTTTTTGTGGTTCAGGGCTGTTTGGTGTTTGGGGTTCAGGGTGGTTTTGTTTTTCGGTTTCAGGATGTTTTGTTGTTTGGGATTCAGGGTGTTATATTTTTTAGGTTACAGTGTGTTTTGGTGTTTGGGGTTCAGGGCTGTTTGGTTTTTGTGGTTCAGGGTGCTTTGGTGTTTGGGGTTCAGGGTGTTTTGGTGTTTCGGGGTTCAGGGTGTATTGGTGTTTGTGGTTCAAGGTGTTTTGGTGTTTGGGGTTCAAGGTGGTTTGGTGTTTGGGGTGCAAGATGTTATGATTTTTGAGGTTCCAGGTGTTTGGTATTCAGGGTGTTTTGGTGTTTGGTGTTCATGGTGTTTGGGGCTCGGTGTTTTGGTGTTTAGGGTTTCAGGTTGTTTTGCTGTTTGGGGCTCTGTGTTATCGTGTTTGGGGCTCGGTGTTTTGGGGTTCAGGGTGCTTGGTGCTCTTTGGTGTTTGGGGGATCAAGGTCTTTTCGGGTTCATGGTGTTTTGATGTTTGGGGTTCAGAGTGTTTTAGTGTTTGATGCTCATGGTGTTTTGTTGTACAGGGTTCATGCTGTTTTGATGTTTGGGGTTCAGGGTGTTTTGTTGTTTGGGGTTCAGGGTGTTTTGGTGTTTAGGGGTTCAGGGTGTTTTGGTGTTTGGGATTCAGGGTGTTTTGAGGTTCAGGGTGTTTGGTGTTTGACGGTTCATGCTGTTTTGGGGTTCAGGTTGTTTTGGTGTTTGGGTTTCAGGGTGTTTTGGTGTTTGGGATTCAGGCTGTTTTGGTGTTTGGGTTTCAGGGTGTTTTGGTGTTTGGGATTCAGGCTGTTTTGGTGTTTGGGGTTTGTGGTGTTTTGGGGTTCAGTTTTTTTTGGTGTTTGGTGCTCTGGGGTGTTTGGTGTTTGGGGGATCAGGGCCTTTTCGGGTTCATGGTGTTTTGATGTTTGGGGTTCAGAGTGTTTTGGTGCTTGGGGTTCCGGGTGTTTTGGTGCTTCGGGTTCAGGGTGTTTTGGTGTTTGGGGTTCAATGTGTTTTGGTGTTTGGAGTTCAAGGTGTTTTGGTGTTTGGGGTGCAGGGTGTTTTGATTTGTGCGGTTCCGGGTGATTGGTGTTTGGGATTCAGGGTGTTTTGGTGTTTGGGGTTCATGGTGATTTGGTGTTTGGGGCTCAGGGTGTTTTGCTGTTTGGGGTTCAGAGTGTTTTGGTGTTTGGGGCTCGGTGTTATTGCGGTTGGGGTTCAGGGTGTTTTGGTGTTTATGAGTTCAGGGAGTTTTGGTGTTTGGGATTCAGGGCTGTTTGGTGTTTGGGGTTGAGGGTGTTTTGGTGTTTGACGGTTCTTGCTGTTTGGAGGTTCAGGGTGTTTTGGTGTTCGGGGTTCAGGCTGCTTTGGTCGTTGGAGTTCAGGCTGTTTTGTTGTTTGGTGTTTGGGGTTCAGGGTGTTTTGGTGTTTGGGGTTCAGGGTGTTTTGTTGTTTGGGGCTCGGTGTTTTGGTGCCTGGGGTTCAGGGTGTTTTGGTGTTTAGGGGTTTAGGGTGTTTTGTTGTTTGGGGTTCAGGGTGTTTTAGTGTTTGGGGGTCGGTGTTTTGGTGTTTGGGGTTCAGGTTGTTTTGGTGTTTAGGGGTTCAGGGTGTTTTTGTGTTTGGGGTTTGTGGTGTTTTGGGGTTCAGTTTGTTTTGGTGTTTGGTGCTCAGGGGTGTTTGGGGGATCAGGGTCTTTTCGGGTCCATGGTGATTTGATGTTTGTGGCTCAGGGTGTTTTGCTGTTTGAGGTTCAGAGTGTTTTGGTGTTTGGGGCTCGGTGTTTTGGTGTTTGGGGTTCAGGGTGTTTGGTGTTTGATGGTTCATGCTGTTTTGGGGTTCAGGTGTTTTGGTGTTTGGGGTTCAGGGTGTTTGGGGGGTTCAGGCTGTTTTGGTGTTTGGGGTGCAGGGTGTTTTGATTTTTGAGGTTCTGGGTGTTTTGGTGTTTGGAATTCAGGGTGTTTTCGTGTTAGAGTTCATGTTGTTTTGATGCTTGGGGTTCAGGGTGTGTTGGTGTTTTTGTTCATGGTGTTTTGGTGTTTGGTGTTCTGTGTGTTTTGGTGTTTGGGGTTCAGGGTGTTTGGTTTTTTGGTTTCAGGATGTTTTTTTGCTTGGGGTTCGGGGTGTTTTGGTGTTTGGATTTCAGGGTGTTTTGGTGTTTGGGTTTCAGGATGTTTTGGTGTTTGGGGTTTAGGGTGTTTTGGTGTTTGGGGTTCAGGGTGTTTTAGTGTTTGGGGGTCGGTGTTTTGGTGTTTGGGGTTCAGGTTGTTTTGGTGTTTAGGGGTTCAGGGTGTTTTTGTGTTTGGGGTTTGTGGTGCTTTGGGATTCAGTTTGTTTTGGTGTTTGGTGCTCAGGGGTGTTTGGGGGATCAGGGTCTTTTCGGGTCCATGGTGATTTGATGTTTGGGGTTCAGGGTGTTTTAATGTTTGGGGTTCATGATGTTTGGGGTTCAGGGTGTTTTGGAGTTTAGGGGTTCAGGTTGTTTTGGTGTTTGGGGTTCAGGGTGCTTTGGTTTTCAGGGTTCTTGGTGTTTTGATGCTTGGGGTTTAGGGTGTTTTAGTGTTTGGGGTTCAGGGTGTTTTGGTTTTTGTGGTTCAGGGCTGTTTGGTGTTTGGGGTTCAGGGTGTTTTTGTTTTTCGGTTTCAGGATGTTTTGTTATTTGGGGTTCAGGGTGTTATATTTTTTAGGTTTCAGGGTGTTTTGGTGTTTGGGGTTCAGGGCTGTTTGGTTTTTGTGGTTCAGGGTGCTTTGGTGTTTAGGGGTTCAGGGTGTTTTGGTGTTTGGGATTCAGGGTGTTTTGAGGTTCAGGGTGTTTGGTGTTTGACGGTTCATGCTGTTTTGGGGTTCAGGTTGTTTTGGTGTTTGGGTTTCAGAGTGTTTTGGTGTTTGGGATTCAGGCTGTTTTGGTGTTTGGGGTTTGTGGTGTTTTGGGGTTCAGTTTTTTTTGGTGTTTGGTGCTCTGGGGTGTTTGGTGTTTGGGGGATCAGGGTCTTTTCGGGTTCATGGTGTTTTGATGTTTGGGGTTCAGAGTGTTTTGGTGCTTGGGGTTCCGGGTGTTTTGGTGCTTCGGGTTCAGGGTGTTTTGGTGTTTGGGGTTCAGGGCTGTTTGGTTTTTGGGGATCAGTGTGTTTTGGTGTTTGGGGTTCAGGGTGTTTTTGTTTCTCGGGTTCAGGATGTTTTGTTGTTTGGAATTCAGGGTGTTTTGGTGTTTGGGTTTCAGGGTGTTTTGGTGTTTGGGGTTCAGGGTGTACTGGTGTTTGGGGTTCAAGGTGTTTTGGTGTTTGGGGATCAAGGTGTTTTGGTGTTTGTGGTGCAGGGTGTTTTGATTTTTGAGGTTCCAGGTGTTTGGTATTCAGGGTGTTTTGGTGTTTGGGGTTCATGGTGTTTGGGGCTCAGGGTGTTTTGGTGTTTGGGGTTCAGGGTGTTTTGGTGTTTAGGCTTTCAGCTTGTTTTGCTGCTTGGGGTTCAGTGTGTTATGGTGTTTAAGACTTGGTGTTTTGGGGTTCAGGGTGTTTGGTGCTCTTCGTTGTTTGGGGGATCAGGGACTTTTCGGGTTCATGGTGTTTTGATGTTTGGGGTTCAGGGTGTTTTGGTGCTTAGGGTTCCGGGTGTTTTGGTGCTTCGGGTTCAGGGTGTTTTGGTGTTTGGGGTTCAGGGCCGTTTGGCTTTTGGGGATCAGGGTGTTCTGGTGTTTGGGGTTCAGGGTGTTTTGTTGTTTTGGGATTCAGGGTGTTTTGGTGTTTGGGGTTCAAGGTGTTTTGGTGTTTGGGGTTCAAGGTATTTTGGTGTTTGAGCTGCAGGTTGTTTTGATTTTTGAGGTTCTGGGTGTTTGGGATTCAGGGTGTTTTGGTGTTTGAGTTCATGGTGTTTTGATGTTTGGGGTTCAGGGTGTTTTGGTGCTTGTGTTCATGGTGTTTTGGTGTTTGGTGTTCATTGTGTTTTGGTGTTTGGGGTTCAGGGTGTTTGGTTTTTTGGGTTCAGGATGTTTTGTTGCTTGGGGTTCGGGGTGTTTTGCTGCTTGGATTTCAGGGTGTTTTGGTGTTTTGTTTCAGGGTGTTTTGGTGTTTGGGGTTCAGGGCTGTTTGGTGTTTGGGGTTTCAGGGTGTTTTGGTGTTTGGGTTTCAGCGTGTTTTGGTGTTTGGGGTTCAGGGTGTTTTTGTGTTTCCGGGTTCAGGGTGTTTTGTTCTTTGGGGTTCAGGGTGTTTTGGTGTTTGGAGTTCAGGGTGTTTGGTGCTCTGGGGTGTTTGGTGTTTGGGGGATCGGGGTCTTTTCGGGTTCATGGTGTTTAGTTGTTTGGGGTTGAGGGTGTTTTAGTGTTTGGAGTTCATGGTGTTTTGATGTTCAGGCTTCATGCTGTTTTGATGTTTGGGGTTCAGGGTGTTTTGGTGTTTGGGGTACAGGGTGTTTTGGTGTTTTGAGGTTCAGGGTGTTTTGGTGTTTGGGATTCAGGGTGTTTTGAGGTTCAGGGTGTTTGGTGTTTGACGGTTCATGCTGTTTTAGAGTTCAGGTTGTTTTGGTGTTTGAGGTTCAGGGTGTTTTGGTGTTTGGGGGGTTCAGGGTGTTTTGGTGTTTGGGGTTCAGGGTGCTTTGGTGTTGGGGTTCAAGGTGTTTTGGTGTTTGGGGTTCAAGGTGTTTTGGTGTTTGACGTTCAGGGTGTTTTGGTGTTTGGGGTTCAGGGTGTTTGGTTTCTTGGGTTCAGGATGTTTTGTTGTTTGGGGTTCGGGGTGTTTTGGTGTTTGGATTTCAGGTTGTTTTGGTGTTTGGGTTTTAGGGTGTTTTGGTGTTTGGGGTTCAGGGTGTTTTGGTTTTTGGGGTTCAGGGTGTTTTGGTGTTTGGGGTGCAGGGTGTTTGGGGTTCTGGGCGTATTGGTGTTTGGGGTTCAAGGTGTTTTGGTGTTTGGGGTGCAGGGTGTTTTGATTTGTGTGGTTCCGGGTGTTTGGTGTTTGGGATTCAGGTTGTTTTGGTGTTTGGGGTTCAGGGTGTTTGGTGTTTGATGGTTCATGCTGTTTTGGGGTTCCGGTGTTTTGGTGTTTGGGGTTCAGGGTGTTTGGGGGGTTCAGGCTGTTTTGGTGTTTGGGGTGCAGGGTGTTTTGATTTTTGAGGTTCTGGGTGTTTTGGTGTTTGGAATTCAGGGTGTTTTCGTGTTAGAGTTCATGTTGTTTTGATGTTTGGGGTTCAGGGTGTTTTGGTGTTTGTGTTCATGGTGTTTTGGTGTTTGGTGTTCAGTGTGTTTTGGTGTTTGGGGTTCAGGATGTTTTTTTGCTTGGGGTTCGGGGTGTTTTGGTGTTTGGATTTCAGGGTGTTTTGGTGTTTGGGTTTCAGGATGTTTTGGTGTTTGGGGTTCAGGGCTGTTTGGTGTTTGGGGTTTCAGTGTGTTTGGGTTTCAGGGTGTTTTGGTGTTTGGTGTTCATGGTGTTTGGGGCTCAGGGTGTTTTGGTGTTTGGGGTTCAGGGTGTTTTGGTGTTTATGCTTTCAGGTTGTTTTGCTGTTTGGGGTTCAGTGTGTTATGGTGTTTAAGGCTTGGTGTTTTGTGGTTCAGGGTGTTTGGTGCTCTTTGGTGTTTGGGGGATCAGGGACTTTTCGGGTTCATGGTGTTTTGATGTTTGGGCTTCAGGGTGTTTTGGAGCTTAGGGTTCCGGGTGTTTTGGTGCTTCGGGTTCAGGGTGTTTTGGTGTTTGGGGTTCAGGGCTGTTTGGTTTTTGGGGATCAGGGTGTTTTGGTGTTTGGGGTTCAGAGTGTTTTGTTGTTTTGGGATTCAGGGTGTATTGTTGTTTAGGGTTCAATGTGTTTTGGTGTTTGGAGTTCAAGGTATTTTGGTGTTTGGGCTGCAGTGTGTTTTGGTGTTTGAGGTTCATGGTGTTTGGGGCTCAGGGTGTCATGGTGTTTGGGGTTCAGGGTGTTTTGGTGTTTAGGGGTTCAGGTTGTTTTGCTGTTTGGGGTTCAGTGTGTTATGGTGTTTGGGGATCAGTGTTTTGGGGTTCAGTGTTTTTGGTGCTCTGGGGTGTTTGGTGTTTGGGGGATCAGAGACTTTTCAGGTTCATGGTTTTTTGATGTTTGGGGTTCAGGATGTTTTAGTGTTTGGGGTTCATGGTGTTTTGATGTTCAGGGTTCATGCTGTTTTGATGTTTGGGGTTCAGGGTGTTTTGGTGTTTAGGGGTTCAGGGTGTTTTGCTGTTTGGGATTCAGGGTGTTTTGAGGTTCAGGGTGTTTAGTGTTTGATGGTTCATGCTGTTTTGGAATTCAGGTTGTTTTGGTGTTTGGGGTTCAGGGTGTTTGGGTTTCAAGGTGTTTTGGTGATTGGGGTTCAGGGTGTTTTGGTTTTGGGGGTTCAGGGTGTTTTAGTGTTTGACATTCAGGGTGTTTTGATGTTTGGGGTGCAGGGTGTTTTGATTTTTGAGGTTCTGGATGTTTTGGTGTTTAGGATTCAGGGTGTTTTGGTGTTTGAGGTTCAGGGTGTTTGTGTTCATTGTGTTTTGGTGTTTGGTGTTCAGTGTGTTTTGGTGTTTGGGGTTCAGGGTGTTTGGTTTTTTGGGTTCAGGATGTTTTGTTGCTTGGGGTTCGGGGTGTTTTGCTGCTTGGATTTCAGGGTGTTTTGATGTTTGTGTTTCAGGGTGTTTTGGTGTTTGGGGTTCAGGGCTGTTTGGTGTTTGGGGTTTCAGTGTGTTTTGGTGTTTGGGTTTCAGGGTGTTTTGGTGTTTGGGGTTCAGGGTGTTTTTGTGTTTCCGGGATCAGGGTGTTTTGGTGTTTGGGGTTCAGGGTGTTTTGGTGTTTGGGGTTCAGGGTGTTTGGTGCTCTGGGGTGTTTGGTGTTTGGGGAATCGGGGTCTTTTCGGGTTCATGGTGTTTTGATGTTTGGGGTTCACGGTGTTTTAATATTTGCGGTTCATGGTGTTATGATGTTCAGGGTCAATGCTGTTTTGATGTTTGGGGTTCAGGGTGTTTTGGTGATTGGGGTTCAGGGTGTTTTGGTGTTTTGAGATTCAGGGTTTTTTGGTGTTTGGGATTCAGAGTGTTTTGAGGTTCAGGGTGTTTGGTGTTTGACGATTCATGCTGTTTTATGGTTCAGGTTGTTTTGGTGTTTGGGGTTCAGGGTGTTTTGGTGTTTGGGGGGTTCAGGGTGTTTTGGTGTTTGGGGTTCAAGGTGGTTTGGTGTTTGGGGTTCAAGGTGTTTTGGTGTTTGGGGTGCAGGGTGTTTGGTTTTTTGGGTTCAGGATGTTTTGTTGTTTGGGGTTCGGGGTGTTTGGTGTTTGGATTTCAGGCTGTTTTGGTGTTTGGGTTTCAGGGTGTTTTGGTATTTGGTGTTCAGTGTGTTTTTGTGTTTCCGGGTTCAGGGTGTTTTGGTTTCTGGGGTTCAGGTTGTTTTGGTGTTTGGGGTGCAGGGTATTTGGCGTTCTGGGTGTATTGGTGTTTGGGGTTCAAGGTGTTTTGGTGTTTGGGGTTCAAGGTGTTTTGGTGTTTGGGCTGCAGGGTGTTTTGATTTGTGCGGTTCCGGGTGTTTGGTGTTTGGGATTCAGGGTGTTTTGGTGTTTGAGGTTCATGGTGTTTTGGTGTTTGTGGCTCAGGGTCTTTTGCTGTTTGAGATTCAGAGTGTTTTGGTGTTTGGGGCTCGGTGTTTTTGTGGTTGGGGTTCAGGGTGTTTTGCTGTTTATGGGTTCAGGGTGTTTTGGCGTTTGGGATTCAGGGCTGTTTGGTCTTTGGGGTTCAGGGTCTTTTGGTGTTTGACGGTTCTTGCTGTTTGGTGATTCAGGGTGTTTTGGTGTTTGGGGTTCAGGCTGTTTTGTTGCTTGGGGTTTGGGTTTCAGGGTGTTTTGGTGTTTGGGTTTCAGGGTGTTTTGGTGTTTTGTGTTCAGGGCTGTTTCGTGTTTGGGGGTTCAGAGTGTTTTGGTGTTTGGGGTTCAGGGCTGTTTGGTGTTTCGGGGTTCAGGGTGTTTTGGTGTTTGGGGCTCAGGGTATTTTTGTGTTTCATGTTTCAGGGTGATTTGGTTTTTGGGGTTCAGGGTGTTTTGTTGTTTGGAGTTCAGAATGTTTTGGTGTTTGGGGTTCAGGGTGTTTTGGTATTTGGGGGTCAGGATGTTTTGGTGTTTGGGGTTTGGGTTGTTTGTGGTTCAGGTTGTTTGGTGTCTGGGGTTCAGGGTGTTTTGGTGTTTGGGGTTCGGGGTGTTTTGGTGTTTGGGGCTCAGGGTGTTTTGGGGTTTAGGGTGTTTTGGTGTTTGGGGTTCAGTGTGTTATGGTGTTTGGGGATCAGTGTTTTGGGGTTCAGGTGTTTGGTGCTCTGGGGTGTTTGGTGTTTGGGGGATCAGAGACTTTTCGGGTTCATGGTGTTTTGATGTTTGGGTTCAGGGTGTTTTAGTGTTTGGGGTTCATGGTGTTTTGATGTTCAGGGTTCATGCTGTTTTGATGTTTGTGGTTCAGGGTGTTTTGGTGTTTGGGATTCAGGGTGTTTTGGTGTTTGGGATTCAGGGTGTTTTGAGGTTCAGGGTGTTTGGTGTTTGACGGTTCATGCTGTTTTGGAATTCAGGTTGTTTTGGTGTTTGGGGTTCAGGGTGTTTTGGTTTTGGGGGTTCAGGATGTATTGGTTTTGGGGGTTCAGGATGTTTTGTTTTGGTGGTTCAGGATGTTTTGTTGTTTGGGGTGCAGGGTGTTTTGACGTTCAGGGTGTTTTGTTGTTTGGGGTGCAGGGTGTTTTGATTTTTGTGGTTCTGGGTGTTTGGAATTCAGGGTGTTTTGGTGTTAGAGTTCATGGTGTTTTGATGTTTGGGGTTCAGGGTGTTTTGGTGCTTGTGTTCATGGTGTTTTGGTGTTTGGGGATCAGGGTGTTTGGTTTTTTGGGTTCAGGATGTTTTGTTGCTTGGGGTTCGGGGTGTTTTGCTGCTTGGATTTCAGGGTGTTTTGGTGTTTGTGTTTTAGGGTGTTTTGGTGTTTGGGGTTCAGGGCTGTTTGGTGTTTGGGGTTTCAGGGTGTTTTGGTGTTTGGGTTGTAGCGTGTTTTGGTGTTTGGGGGGTTCAGGGTGTTTTGGTGTTTGGGGTTCAAGGTGGTTTGGTGTTTGGGGTTCAAGGTGTTTTGGTGTTTGGGGTGCAGGGTGTTTGGTGTTTGGGGTTCAGGGTGTTTTGGTATTTGGGGTTCAGGATGTTTTGGTGTTTGGGGTTAGGGGTGTTTGTGGCTCAGGTTGTTTTGGTGTCTGGGGTTCAGGGTGTTTTGGTGTTTGGGGCTCGGTGTTTTGATGTTTGGGGTTCAGGTTGTTTTGTTGTTTAGGGGTTCTGGGTGTTTTGGTCTTTGGGGTTTGTGGTGTTTTGGGGTTCAGTTTGTTTTGGTGATTGGTGCTCAGGGGTGTTTGGTGGATCAGGGTCTTTTCAGGTCCATAGAGTTTTGATGTTTGGGGTTCAGGGTGTTTTAGTGTTTAGGGTTCATGGTGTTTTGGTGTTTGGGGTTCAGGGTGTTTTGGTGTTTAGGGGTTCAGGGCTGTTTGGTTTTTGGGGATCAGGGTGTTTTGGTGTTTGGGGTTCAGAGTGTTTTGTTGTTTTGGGATTCAGGGTGTATTGTTGTTTAGGGTTCAATGTGTTTTGGTGTTTGGAGTTCAAGGTATTTTGGTGTTTGGGCTGCAGTGTGTTTTGGTGTTTGAGGTTCATGGTGTTTGGGGCTCAGGGTGTCATGGTGTTTGGGGTTCAGGGTGTTTTGGTGTTTAGGGGTTCAGGTTGTTTTGCTGTTTGGGGTTCAGTGTGTTATGGTGTTTGGGGATCAGTGTTTTGGGGTTCAGTGTTTTTGGTGCTCTGGGGTGTTTGGTGTTTGGGGGATCAGAGACTTTTCAGGTTCATGGTTTTTTGATGTTTGGGGTTCAGGGTGTTTTGCTGTTTGGGATTCAGGGTGTTTTGAGGTTCAGGGTGTTTAGTGTTTGATGGTTCATGCTGTTTTGGAATTCAGGTTGTTTTGGTGTTTGGGGTTCAGGGTGTTTGGGTTTCAGGGTGTTTTGGTGTTTGGGGTTCAGGGTGTTTTGGTTTTGGGGGTTCAGGGTGTTTTAGTGTTTGACATTCAGGGTGTTTTGATGTTTGGGGTGCAGGGTGTTTTGATTTTTGAGGTTCTGGATGTTTTGGTGTTTGGGATTCAGGGTGTTTTGGTCTTTGGGGTTCAGGGTGTTTGTGTTCATTGTGTTTTGGTGTTTGGGGTTCAGGGTGTTTGGTTTTTTGGGTTCAGGATGTTTTGTTGCTTGGGGTTCGGGGTGTTTTGCTGTTTGGATTTCAGGGTGTTTTGATGTTTGTGTTTCAGGGTGTTTTGGTGTTTGGGGTTCAGGGCTGTTTGGTGTTTGGGGTTTCAGTGTGTTTTGGTGTTTGGGTTTCAGGGTGTTTTGGTGTTTGGGGTTCAGGGTGTTTTTGTGTTTCCGGGATCAGGGTGTTTTGGTGTTTGGGGTTCAGGGTGTTTTGGTGTTTGGGGTTCAGGGTGTTTGGTGCTCTGGGGTGTTTGGTGTTTGGGGGATTGGGGTCTTTTCGGGTTCATGGTGTTTTGATGTTTGGGGTTCACGGTGTTTTAATGTTTGGGGTTCATGGTGTTATGATGTTCAGGGTCAATGCTGTTTTGATGTTTGGGGTTCAGGGTGTTTTGGTGATTGGGGTTCAGGGTGTTTTGGTGTTTTGAGGTTCAGGGTTTTTTGGTGTTTGGGATTCAGGGTGTTTTGAGGTTCAGGGTGTTTGGTGTTTGACGGTTCATGCTGTTTTAGGGTTCAGGTTGTTTTGGTGTTTGGGGTTCAGGGTGTTTTGGTGTTTGGGGGGTTCAGGGTGTTTTGGTGTTTGGGGTTCAAGGTGGTTTGGTGTTTGGGGTTGAAGGTGTTTTGATGTTTGGGGTGCAGGGTGTTTGGTTTTTTGGGTTCAGGATGTTTTGTTGTTTGGGGTTCGGGGTGTTTGGTGTTTGGATTTCAGGCTGTTTTGGTGTTTGGGTTTCAGGGTGTTTTGGTATTTGGGGTTCAGTGTGTTTTTGTGTTTCCGGGTTCAGGGTGTATTGGTTTCTGGGGTTCAGGTTGTTTTGGTGTTTGGGGTGCAGGGTATTTGGCGTTCTGGGTGTATTGGTGTTTGGGGTTCAAGGTGTTTTGGTGTTTGGGCTGCAGGGTGTTTTGATTTGTGCGGTTCCGGGTGTTTGGTGTTTGGGATTCAGGGTGTTTTGGTGTTTGAGGTTCATGGTGTTTTGGTGTTTGTGGCTCAGGGTGTTTTGCTGTTTGAGATTCAGAGTGTTTTGGTGTTTGGGGCTCGGTGTTTTTGTGGTTGGGGTTCAGGGTGTTTTGGTGTTTATGGGTTCAGGGTGTTTTGGTGTTTGGGATTCAGGGCTGTTTGGTCTTTGGGGTTCAGGGTCTTTTGGTGTTTGACGGTTCTTGCTGTTTGGTGGTTCAGGGTGTTTCGTGTTTGGGGGTTCAGGGTGTTTTGGTGTTTGGGGCTCAGGGTATTTTTGTGTTTCATGTTTCAGGGTGATTTGGTTTTTGGGGTTCAGGGTGTTTTGTTGTTTGGAGTTCAGAATGTTTTGGTGTTTGGGGTTCAGGGTGTTTTGGTATTTGGTGTTCAGGATGTTTTGGTGTTTGGGGTTTGGGGTGTTTGTGGTTCAGGTTGTTTTGGTTTCTGGGGTTCAGGTTGTTTTGGTGTTTGGGGTTCAGGGTGTTTTGGGCTCAGGGTGTTTTGGTGTTTAGGGGTTTAGGGTGTTTTGGTGTTTGGGGTTCAGTGTGTTATGGTGTTTGGGGATCAGTGTTTTGGGGTTCAGGTGTTTGGTGCTCTGGGGTGTTTGGTGTTTGGGGGATCAGAGACTTTTCGGGTTCATGGTGTTTTGATGTTTGGGGTTCAGGGTGTTTTAGTGTTTGGGGTTCATGGTGTTTTGAAGTTCAGGGTTCATGCTGTTTTGATGTTTGTGGTTCAGGGTGTTTTGGTGTTTGGGATTCAGGGTGTTTTGGTGTTTGGGATTCAGGGTGTTTTGAGGTTCAGGGTGTTTGGTGTTTGACGGTTCATGCTGTTTTGGAATTCAGGTTGTTTTGGTGTTTGGGGTTCAGGGTGTTTTGGTTTTGGGGGTTCAGGATGTATTGGTTTTGGGGGTTCAGGATGTTTTGTTTTGGTGGTTCAGGATGTTTTGTTGTTTGGGGTGCAGGGTGTTTTGACGTTCAGGGTGTTTTGTTGTTTGGGGTGCAGGGTGTTTTGATTTTTGAGGTTCTGGGTGTTTGGGATTCAGGGTGTTTTGGTGTTAGAGTTCATGGTGTTTTGATGTTTGGGGTTCAGGGTGTTTTGGTGCTTGTGTTCATGGTGTTTTGGTGTTTGGTGTTCATTGTGTTTTGGTGTTTGGGGTTCAGGGTGTTTGGTTTTTTGGGTTCAGGATGTTTTGTTGCTTGGGGTTCGGGGTGTTTTGCTGCTTGGATTTCAGGGTGTTTTGGTGTTTGTGTTTCAGGGTGTTTTGGTGTTTGAGGTTCATGGTGTTTTGGTGTTTGTGGCTCAGGGTGTTTTGCTGTTTGAGATTCAGAGTGTTTTGGTGTTTGGGGCTCGGTGTTTTTGTGGTTGGGGTTCAGGGTGTTTTGGTGTTTATGGGTTCAGGGTGTTTTGGTGTTTGGGATTCAGGGCTGTTTGGTGTTTGGGGTTCAGGGTCTTTTGGTGTTTGACGGTTCTTGCTGTTTGGTGGTTCAGGGTGTTTTGGTGTTTGGGGTTCAGGCTGTTTTGTTGCTTGGGGTTTGGGTTTCAGGGTGTTTTGGTGTTTGGGTTTCAGGGTGTTTTGGTGTTTGGTGTTCAGGGCTGTTTCGTGTTTGGGGGTTCAGAGTGTTTTGGTGTTTGGGTTTCAGGACTGTTTGGTGTTTCGGGGTTCAGGGTGTTTTGGTGTTTGGGGCTCAGGATATTTTTGTGTTTCATGTTTCAGGGTGATTTGGTTTTTGGGGTTCAGGGTGTTTTGTTGTTTGGAGTTCAGAATGTTTTGGTGTTTGGGGTTCAGGGTGTTTTGGTATTTGGGGTTCAGGATGTTTTGGTGTTTGGGGTTTGGGGTGTTTGTGGTTCAGGTTGTTTTGGTGTCTGGGGTTCAGGTTGTTTTGGTGTTTGGGGTTCAGGGTGTTTTGGTGTTTGGGGCTCAGGGTGTTTTGGTGTTTAGGGGTTTAGGGTGTTTTGGTGTTTGGGGTTCAGGGTGTTTTGGTGTTTAGGGGTTCAGGTTGTTTTGCTGTTTGGGGTTCAGTGTGTTATGGTGTTTGGAGATCAGTGTTTTGGGGTTCAGGTGTTTGCTGCTCTGGGGTGTTTGGTGTTTGGGGGATCAGAGACTTTTCGGGTTCATGGTGTTTTGATGTTTGGGGTTCAGGGTGTTTTAGTGTTTGTGGTTCATGGTGTTTTGATGTTCAGGGTTCATGCTGTTTTGATGTTTGTGGTTCAGGGTGTTTTGGTGTTTGGGATTCAGGGTGTTTTGGTGTTTGGGATTCAGGGTGTTTTGAGGTTCAGGGTGTTTGGTGTTTGACAGTTCATGCTGTTTTGGAATTCAGGTTGTTTTGGTGTTTGGGGTTCAGGGTGTTTTGGTTTTGGGGGTTCAGGATGTATTGGTTTTGGGGGTTCAGGATGTTTTGTTTTGGTGGTTCAGGATGTTTTGTTGTTTGGGGTGCAGGGTGTTTTGACGTTCAGGGTGTTTTGTTGTTTGGGGTGCAGGGTGTTTTGATTTTTGAGGTTCTGGGTGTTTGGGATTCAGGGTGTTTTGGTGTTAGAGTTCATGGTGTTTTGATGTTTGGGGTTCAGGGTGTTTTGGTGCTTGTGTTCATGGTGTTTTGGTGTTTGGGGATCAGGGTGTTTGGTTTTTTGGGTTCAGGATGTTTTGTTGCTTGGGGTTCGGGGTGTTTTGCTGCTTGGATTTCAGGGTGTTTTGGTGTTTGTGTTTCAGGGTGTTTTGGTGTTTGGGGTTCAGGGCTGTTTGGTGTTTGGGGTTTCAGGGTGTTTTGGTGTTTGGGTTGTAGCGTGTTTTGGTGTTTGGGGTTCAGGGTGTTTTTGTGTTTCCGGGTTCAGGGTGTTTTGTTCTTTGGGGTTCAGGGTGTTTTGATGTTTGGGGTTCAGGGTGTTTGGTGCCCCGGGGGTGTTTGGTGTTTGGGGGATCGGGGTCTTTTCGGGTTCATGGTGTTTAGTTGTTTGGGGTTCAGGGTGTTTTAGTGTTTGGAGTTCATGGTGTTTTGATGTTCAGGCTTCATGCTGTTTTGATGTTTGGGGTTCAGGGTGTTTTGGTGTTTGGGGTTCAGGGTGTTTTGGTGTTTTGAGGTTCAGGGTGTTTTGGTGTTTGGGATTCAGGGTGTTTTGAGGTTCAGGGTGTTTGGTGTTTGACGGTTCATGCTGTTTTAGAGTTCAGGTTGTTTTGGTGTTTGAGGTTCAGGGTGTTTTGGTGTTTGGGGGGTTCAGGGTGTTTTGGTGTTTGGGGTTCAGGGTGCTTTGGTGTTGGGGTTCAAGGTGTTTTGGTGTTTGGGGTTCAAGGTGTTTTGGTGTTTGACGTTCAGGGTGTTTTGGTGTTTGGGGTTCAGGGTGTTTGGTTTTTTGGGTTCAGGATGTTTTGTTGTTTGGGGTTCGGGGTGTTTTGGTGTTTGGATTTCAGGTTGTTTTGGTGTTTGGGTTTTAGGGTGTTTTGGTGTTTGGGGTTCAGGGTGTTTTGGTTTTTGGGGTTCAGGGTGTTTTGGTGTTTGGGGTGCAGGGTGTTTGGGGTTCTGGGCGTATTGGTGTTTGGGGTTCAAGGTGTTTTGGTGTTTGGGGTGCAGGGTGTTTTGATTTGTGTGGTTCCGGGTGTTTGGTGTTTGGGATTCACGGTGTTTTGGTGTTTGGGGTTCATGGTGTTTGTGGCTCAGGGTGTTTTGCTGTTTGAGGTTCAGAGTGTTTTGGTGTTTGGGGCTCGGTGTTTTGGTGTTTGGGGTTCAGGGTGTTTGGTGTTTGATGGTTCATGCTGTTTTGGGGTTCAGGTGTTTTGGTGTTTGGGGTTCAGGGTGTTTGGGGGGTTCAGGCTGTTTTGATGTTTGGGGTGCAGGGTGTTTTGATTTTTGAGGTTCTGGGTGTTTTGGTGTTTGGAATTCAGGGTGTTTTCGTGTTAGAGTTCATGTTGTTTTGATGTTTGGGGTTCAGGGTGTTTTGGTGTTTGTGTTCATGGTGTTTTGGTGTTTGGTGTTCAGTGTGTTTTGATGTTTGGGGTTCAGGGTGTTTGGTTTTTTGGTTTCAGGATGTTTTTTTGCTTGGGGTTCGGGGTGTTTTGGTGTTTGGATTTCAGGGTGTTTTGGTGTTTGGGTTTCAGGATGTTTTGGTGTTTGGGGTTCAGGGCTGTTTGGTGTTTGGGGTTTCAGTGTGTTTGGGTTTCAGGGTGTTTTGGTGTTTGGTGTTCATGGTGTTTTGGGCTCAGGGTGTTTTGGTGTTTGGGGTTCAGGGTGTTTTGGTGTTTGGGGTTCAGGGTGTTTGGTGCTCTGGGGTGTTTGGTGTTTGGGGGATCGGGGTCTTTTCGGGTTCATGGTGTTTTGATGTTTGGGGTTCACGGTGTTTTAATGTTTGGGGTTCATGATGTTATGATGTTCAGGGTTAATGATGTTTTGATGTTTGGGGTTCAGGGTGTTTTGGTGATTGGGGTTCAGGGTGTTTTGGTGTTTTGAGGTTCAGGGTATTTTGGTGTTTGGGATTCAGGGTGTTTTGAGGTTCAGGGTGTTTGGTGTTTGACGGTTCATGCTGTTTTATGGTTCAGGGTGTTTTGGTGTTTGGGGTTCAAGGTGGTTTGGTGTTTGGGGTTCAAGGTGTTTTGGTGTTTGGGGTGCAGGGTGTTTGGTGTTTGGGGTTCAGGGTGTTTTGGTATTTGGGGTTCAGGATGTTTTGGTGTTTGGGGTTAGGGGTGTTTGTGGTTCAGGTTGTTTTGGTGTCTGGGGTTCAGGGTGTTTTGGTGTTTGGGGCTCGGTGTTTTGATGTTTGGGGTTCAGGTTGTTTTGTTGTTTAGGGGTTCTGGGTGTTTTGGTCTTTGGGGTTTGTGGTGTTTTGGGGTTCAGTTTGTTTTGGTGATTGGTGCTCAGGGGTGTTTGGTGGATCAGGGTCTTTTCAGGTCCATAGAGTTTTGATGTTTGGGATTCAGGGTGTTTTGAGGTTCAGGGTGTTTAGTGTTTGATGGTTCATGCTGTTTTGGAATTCAGGTTGTTTTGGTGTTTGGGGTTCAGGGTGTTTGGGTTTCAGGGTGTTTTGGTGTTTGGGGTTCAGGGTGTTTTGGTTTTGGGGGTTCAGGGTGTTTTAGTGTTTGACATTCAGGGTGTTTTGATGTTTGGGGTGCAGGGTGTTTTGATTTTTGAGGTTCTGGATGTTTTGGTGTTTGGGATTCAGGGTGTTTTGGTCTTTGGGGTTCAGGGTGTTTGGTTTTTTGGGTTCAGGATGTTTTGTTGCTTGGGGTTCGGGGTGTTTTGCTGTTTGGATTTCAGGGTGTTTTGATGTTTGTGTTTCAGGGTGTTTTGGTGTTTGGGGTTCAGGGCTGTTTGGTGTTTGGGGTTTCAGTGTGTTTTGGTGTTTGGGTTTCAGGGTGTTTTGGTGTTTGGGGTTCAGGGTGTTTTTGTGTTTCCGGGATCAGGGTGTTTTGGTGTTTGGGGTTCAGGGTGTTTGGGGTTCAGGGTGTTTGGTGCTCTGGGGTGTTTGGTGTTTGGGGGATTGGGGTCTTTTCGGGTTCATGGTGTTTTGATGTTTGGGGTTCACGGTGTTTTAATGTTTGGGGTTCATGGTGTTATGATGTTCAGGGTCAATGCTGTTTTGATGTTTGGGGTTCAGGGTGTTTTGGTGATTGGGGTTCAGGGTGTTTTGGTGTTTTGAGGTTCAGGGTTTTTTGGTGTTTGGGATTCAGGGTGTTTTGAGGTTCAGGGTGTTTGGTGTTTGACGGTTCATGCTGTTTTAGGGTTCAGGTTGTTTTGGTGTTTGGGGTTCAGGGTGTTTTGGTGTTTGGGGGGTTCAGGGTGTTTTGGTGTTTGGGGTTCAAGGTGGTTTGGTGTTTGGGGTTGAAGGTGTTTTGATGTTTGGGGTGCAGGGTGTTTGGTTTTTTGGGTTCAGGATGTTTTGTTGTTTGGGGTTCGGGGTGTTTGGTGTTTGGATTTCAGGCTGTTTTGGTGTTTGGGTTTCAGGGTGTATTGGTGTTTGGGGTTCAAGGTGTTTTGGTGTTTGGGGTTCAAGGTGTTTTGGTGTTTGGGCTGCAGGGTGTTTTGATTTGTGCGGTTCCGGGTGTTTGGTGTTTGGGATTCAGGGTGTTTTGGTGTTTGAGGTTCATGGTGTTTTGGTGTTTGTGGCTCAGGGTGTTTTGCTGTTTGAGATTCAGAGTGTTTTGGTGTTTGGGGCTCGGTGTTTTTGTGGTTGGGGTTCAGGGTGTTTTGGTGTTTATGGGTTCAGGGTGTTTTGGTGTTTGGGATTCAGGGCTGTTTGGTCTTTGGGGTTCAGGGTCTTTTGGTGTTTGACGGTTCTTGCTGTTTGGTGGTTCAGGGTGTTTCGTGTTTGGGGGTTCAGGGTGTTTTGGTGTTTGGGGCTCAGGGTATTTTTGTGTTTCATGTTTCAGGGTGATTTGGTTTTTGGGGTTCAGGGTGTTTTGTTGTTTGGAGTTCAGAATGTTTTGGTGTTTGGGGTTCAGGGTGTTTTGGTATTTGGTGTTCAGGATGTTTTGGTGTTTGGGGTTTGGGGTGTTTGTGGTTCAGGTTGTTTTGGTTTCTGGGGTTCAGGTTGTTTTGGTGTTTGGGGTTCAGGGTGTTTTGGGCTCAGGGTGTTTTGGTGTTTAGGGGTTTAGGGTGTTTTGGTGTTTGGGGTTCAGTGTGTTATGGTGTTTGGGGTTCAGGGTGTTTGGTTTTTTGGGTTCAGGATGTTTTGTTGCTTGGGGTTCGGGGTGTTTTGCTGCTTGGATTTCAGGGTGTTTTGGTGTTTGTGTTTCAGGGTGTTTTGGTGTTTGAGGTTCATGGTGTTTTGGTGTTTGTGGCTCAGGGTGTTTTGCTGTTTGAGATTCAGAGTGTTTTGGTGTTTGGGGCTCGGTGTTTTTGTGGTTGGGGTTCAGGGTGTTTTGGTGTTTATGGGTTCAGGGTGTTTTGGTGTTTGGGATTCAGGGCTGTTTGGTGTTTGGGGTTCAGGGTCTTTTGGTGTTTGACGGTTCTTGCTGTTTGGTGGTTCAGGGTGTTTTGGTGTTTGGGGTTCAGGCTGTTTTGTTGCTTGGGGTTTGGGTTTCAGGGTGTTTTGGTGTTTGGGTTTCAGGGTGTTTTGGTGTTTGGTGTTCAGGGCTGTTTCGTGTTTGGGGGTTCAGAGTGTTTTGGTGTTTGGGGTTCAGGACTGTTTGGTGTTTCGGGGTTCAGGGTGTTTTGGTGTTTGGGGCTCAGGATATTTTTGTGTTTCATGTTTCAGGGTGATTTGGTTTTTGGGGTTCAGGGTGTTTTGTTGTTTGGAGTTCAGAATGTTTTGGTGTTTGGGGTTCAGGGTGTTTTGGTATTTGGGGTTCAGGATGTTTTGGTGTTTGGGGTTTGGGGTGTTTGTGGTTCAGGTTGTTTTGGTGTCTGGGGTTCAGGTTGTTTTGGTGTTTGGGGTTCAGGGTGTTTTGGTGTTTGGGGCTCAGGGTGTTTTGGTGTTTAGGGGTTTAGGGTGTTTTGGTGTTTGGGGTTCAGGGTGTTTTGGTGTTTAGGGGTTCAGGTTGTTTTGCTGTTTGGGGTTCAGTGTGTTATGGTGTTTGGAGATCAGTGTTTTGGGGTTCAGGTGTTTGCTGCTCTGGGGTGTTTGGTGTTTGGGGGATCAGAGACTTTTCGGGTTCATGGTGTTTTGATGTTTGGGGTTCAGGGTGTTTTAGTGTTTGCGGTTCATGGTGTTTTGATGTTCAGGGTTCATGCTGTTTTGATGTTTGTGGTTCAGGGTGTTTTGGTGTTTGGGATTCAGGGTGTTTTGGTGTTTGGGATTCAGGGTGTTTTGAGGTTCAGGGTGTTTGGTGTTTGACAGTTCATGCTGTTTTGGAATTCAGGTTGTTTTGGTGTTTGGGGTTCAGGGTGTTTTGGTTTTGGGGGTTCAGGATGTATTGGTTTTGGGGGTTCAGGATGTTTTGTTTTGGTGGTTCAGGATGTTTTGTTGTTTGGGGTGCAGGGTGTTTTGACGTTCAGGGTGTTTTGTTGTTTGGGGTGCAGGGTGTTTTGATTTTTGAGGTTCTGGGTGTTTGGGATTCAGGGTGTTTTGGTGTTAGAGTTCATGGTGTTTTGATGTTTGGGGTTCAGGGTGTTTTGGTGCTTGTGTTCATGGTGTTTTGGTGTTTGGTGTTCATTGTGTTTTGGTGTTTGGGGTTCAGGGTGTTTGGTTTTTTGGGTTCAGGATGTTTTGTTGCTTGGGGTTCGGGGTGTTTTGCTGCTTGGATTTCAGGGTGTTTTGGTGTTTGAGGTTCATGGTGTTTTGGTGTTTGTGGCTCAGGGTGTTTTGCTGTTTGAGATTCAGAGTGTTTTGGTGTTTGGGGCTCGGTGTTTTTGTGGTTGGGGTTCAGGGTGTTTTGGTGTTTATGGGTTCAGGGTGTTTTGGTGTTTGGGATTCAGGGCTGTTTGGTCTTTGGGGTTCAGGGTCTTTTGGTGTTTGACGGTTCTTGCTGTTTGGTGGTTCAGGGTGTTTTGGTGTTTGGGGTTCAGGCTGTTTTGTTGCTTGGGGTTTGGGTTTCAGGGTGTTTTGGTGTTTGGGTTTCAGGGTGTTTTGGTGTTTGGTGTTCAGGGCTGTTTCGTGTTTGGGGGTTCAGAGTGTTTTGGTGTTTGGGGTTCAGGACTGTTTGGTGTTTCGGGGTTCAGGGTGTTTTGGTGTTTGGGGCTCAGGATATTTTTGTGTTTCATGTTTCAGGGTGATTTGGTTTTTGGGGTTCAGGGTGTTTTGTTGTTTGGAGTTCAGAATGTTTTGGTGTTTGGGGTTCAGGGTGTTTTGGTATTTGGGGTTCAGGATGTTTTGGTGTTTGGGGTTTGGGGTGTTTGTGGTTCAGGTTGTTTTGGTGTCTGGGGTTCAGGTTGTTTTGGTGTTTGGGGTTCAGGGTGTTTTGGTGTTTGGGGCTCAGGGTGTTTTGGTGTTTAGGGGTTTAGGGTGTTTTGGTGTTTGGGGTTCAGGGTGTTTTGGTGTTTAGGGGTTCAGGTTGTTTTGCTGTTTGGGGTTCAGTGTGTTATGGTGTTTGGAGATCAGTGTTTTGGGGTTCAGGTGTTTGCTGCTCTGGGGTGTTTGGTGTTTGGGGGATCAGAGACTTTTCGGGTTCATGGTGTTTTGATGTTTGGGGTTCAGGGTGTTTTAGTGTTTGCGGTTCATGGTGTTTTGATGTTCAGGGTTCATG
Source organism: Somniosus microcephalus (assembly GCF_052327205.1). Taxonomy (NCBI): domain Eukaryota; kingdom Metazoa; phylum Chordata; class Chondrichthyes; order Squaliformes; family Somniosidae; genus Somniosus; species Somniosus microcephalus. The sequence goes on along the minus strand of NC_140999.1, from coordinate 83,102,698 downwards.
CTGTTTTGATGTTTGTGGTTCAGGGTGTTTTGGTGTTTGGGATTCAGGGTGTTTTGGTGTTTGGGATTCAGGGTGTTTTGAGGTTCAGGGTGTTTGGTGTTTGACAGTTCATGCTGTTTTGGAATTCAGGTTGTTTTGGTGTTTGGGGTTCAGGGTGTTTTGGTTTTGGGGGTTCAGGATGTATTGGTTTTGGGGGTTCAGGATGTTTTGTTTTGGTGGTTCAGGATGTTTTGTTGTTTGGGGTGCAGGGTGTTTTGACGTTCAGGGTGTTTTGTTGTTTGGGGTGCAGGGTGTTTTGATTTTTGAGGTTCTGGGTGTTTGGGATTCAGGGTGTTTTGGTGTTAGAGTTCATGGTGTTTTGATGTTTGGGGTTCAGGGTGTTTTGGTGCTTGTGTTCATGGTGTTTTGGTGTTTGGTGTTCATTGTGTTTTGGTGTTTGGGGTTCAGGGTGTTTGGTTTTTTGGGTTCAGGATGTTTTGTTGCTTGGGGTTCGGGGTGTTTTGCTGCTTGGATTTCAGGGTGTTTTGGTGTTTGAGGTTCATGGTGTTTTGGTGTTTGTGGCTCAGGGTGTTTTGCTGTTTGAGATTCAGAGTGTTTTGGTGTTTGGGGCTCGGTGTTTTTGTGGTTGGGGTTCAGGGTGTTTTGGTGTTTATGGGTTCAGGGTGTTTTGGTGTTTGGGATTCAGGGCTGTTTGGTCTTTGGGGTTCAGGGTCTTTTGGTGTTTGACGGTTCTTGCTGTTTGGTGGTTCAGGGTGTTTTGGTGTTTGGGGTTCAGGCTGTTTTGTTGCTTGGGGTTTGGGTTTCAGGGTGTTTTGGTGTTTGGGTTTCAGGGTGTTTTGGTGTTTGGTGTTCAGGGCTGTTTCGTGTTTGGGGGTTCAGAGTGTTTTGGTGTTTGGGGTTCAGGGCTGTTTGGTGTTTCGGGGTTCAGGGTGTTTTGGTGTTTGGGTCTCAGGATATTTTTGTGTTTCATGTTTCAGGGTGATTTGGTTTTTGGGGTTCAGGGTGTTTTGTTGTTTGGAGTTCAGAATGTTTTGGTGTTTGGGGTTCAGGGTGTTTTGGTATTTGGGGTTCAGGATGTTTTGGTGTTTGGGGTTTGGGGTGTTTGTGGTTCAGGTTGTTTTGGTGTCTGGGGTTCAGGTTGTTTTGGTGTTTGGGGTTCAGGGTGTTTTGGTGTTTGGGGCTCAGGGTGTTTTGGTGTTTAGGGGTTTAGGGTGTTTTGGTGTTTGGGGTTCAGGGTGTTTTGGTGTTTAGGGGTTCAGGTTGTTTTGCTGTTTGGGGTTCAGTGTGTTATGGTGTTTGGAGATCAGTGTTTTGGGGTTCAGGTGTTTGGTGCTCTGGGGTGTTTGGTGTTTGGGGGATCAGAGACTTTTCGGGTTCATGGTGTTTTGATGTTTGGGGTTCAGGGTGTTTTAGTGTTTGGGGTTCATGGTGTTTTGATGTTCAGGGTTCATGCTGTTTTGATGTTTGTGGTTCAGGGTGTTTTGGTGTTTGGGATTCAGGGTGTTTTGGTGTTTGGGATTCAGGGTGTTTTGAGGTTCAGGGTGTTTGGTTTTTTGGGTTCAGGATGTTTTGTTGCTTGGGGTTCGGGGTGTTTTGCTGCTTGGATTTCAGGGTGTTTTGGTGTTTGGGGTTCAGGGCTGTTTGGTGTTTGGGGTTTCAGGGTGTTTTGGTGTTTGGGTTTCAGCGTGTTTTGGTGTTTGGGGTTCAGGGTGTTTTTGTGTTTCCGGGTTCAGGGTGTTTTGTTCCTTGGGGTTCAGGGTGTTTTGGTGTTTGGGGTTCAGGGTGTTTGGTGCTCTGGGGTGTTTGGTGTTTGGGGGATCAGGGTCTTTTCGGGTTCATGGTGTTTAGTTGTTTGGGGTTCAGGGTGTTTTAGTGTTTGGAGTTCATGGTGTTTTGATGTTCAGGCTTCATGCTGTTTTGATGTTTGGGGTTCAGGGTGTTTTGGTGTTTGGGGTTCAGGATGTTTTGTTGTTTGGGGTTCGGGGTGTTTTGATGTTTGGATTTCAGGTTGTTTTGGTGTTTGTGTTTTAGGGTGTTTTGGTGTTTGGGGTTTCAGGGTGTTTGGTGTTTGGGGTTCAGGGTGTTTTGGTGTTTGGGGTGCAGGGTGTTTTGGTGTTTAGGGGTTCAGGTTGTTTTGCTGTTTGGGGTTCAGTGTGTTATGGTGTTTGGGGATCAGTGTTTTGGGGTTCAGGTGTTTGGTGCTCTGGGGTGTTTGGTGTTTGGGGGATCAGAGACTTTTCGGGTTCATGGTGTTTTGATGTTTGGGGTTCAGGGTGTTTTAGTGTTTGGGGTTCATGGTGTTTTGATGTTCAGGGTTCATGCTGTTTTGATGTTTGTGGTTCAGGGTGTTTTGGTTTTTGGGATTCAGGGTGTTTTGGTGTTTGGGATTCAGGGTGTTTTGAGGTTCAGGGTGTTTGGTGTTTGACGGTTCATGCTGTTTTGGAATTCAGGTTGTTTTGGTGTTTGGGGTTCAGGGTGTTTTGATTTTGGGGGTTCAGGATGTTTTGTTGTTTGGGGTGCAGGGTGTTTTGACGTTCAGGGTGTTTTGTTGTTTGGGGTGCAGGGTGTTTTGATTTTTGAGGTTCTGGGTGTTTGGGATTCAGGGTGTTTTGGTGTTAGAGTTCATGGTGTTTTGATGTTTGGGGTTCAGGGTGTTTTGGTGCTTGTGTTCATGGTGTTTTGGTGTTTGGTGTTCATTGTGTTTTGGTGTTTGGGGTTCAGGGTGTTTGGTTTTTTGGGTTCAGGATGTTTTGTTGCTTGGGGTTCGGGGTGTTTTGCTGCTTGGATTTCAGGGTGTTTTGGTGTTTGTGTTTCAGGGTGTTTTGGTGTTTGGGGTTCAGGGCTGTTTGGTGTTTGGGATTTCAGGGTGTTTTGGTGTTTGTGTTTCAGGGTGTTTTGGGTTCATGGTGTTTTGGTGTTTGTGGCTCAGGGTGTTTTGCTGTTTGAGATTCAGAGTGTTTTGGTGTTTGGGGCTCGGTGTTTTTGTGGTTGGGGTTCAGGGTGTTTTGGTGTTTATGGGGTCAGGGTGTTTTGGTGTTTGGGATTCAGGGCTGTTTGGTCTTTGGGGTTCAGGGTCTTTTGGTGTTTGACGGTTCTTGCTGTTTGGTGGTTCAGGGTGTTTTGGTGTTTGGGGTTCAGGCTGTTTTGTTGCTTGGGGTTTGGGTTTCAGGGTGTTTTGGTGTTTGGGTTTCAGGGTGTTTTGGTGTTTGGTGTTCAGGGCTGTTTCGTGTTTGGGGGTTCAGAGTGTTTTGGTGTTTGGGGTTCAGGGCTGTTTGGTGTTTCGGGGTTCAGGGTGTTTTGGTGTTTGGGTCTCAGGATATTTTTGTGTTTCATGTTTCAGGGTGATTTGGTTTTTGGGGTTCAGGGTGTTTTGTTGTTTGGAGTTCAGAATGTTTTGGTGTTTGGGGTTCAGGGTGTTTTGGTATTTGGGGTTCAGGATGTTTTGGTGTTTGGGGTTTGGGGTGTTTGTGGTTCAGCGTGTTTTGGTGTTTGGGGTTCAGGGTGTTTTTGTGTTTCCGGGTTCAGGGTGTTTTGTTCCTTGGGGTTCAGGGTGTTTTGGTGTTTGGGGTTCAGGGTGTTTGGTGCTCTGGGGTGTTTGGTGTTTGGGGGATCAGGGTCTTTTCGGGTTCATGGTGTTTAGTTGTTTGGAGTTCATGGTGTTTTGATGTTCAGGCTTCATGCTGTTTTGATGTTTGGGGTTCAGGGTGTTTTGGTGTTTGGGGTTCAGGATGTTTTGTTGTTTGGGGTTCGGGGTGTTTTGATGTTTGGATTTCAGGTTGTTTTGGTGTTTGTGTTTTAGGGTGTTTTGGTGTTTGGGGTTTCAGGGTGTTTTGGTGTTTGGGGTTTCAGGGTGTTTGGTGTTTGGGTTTCAGCGTGTTTTGGTGTTTGGGGTTCAGGGTGTTTTTGTGTTTCCGGGTTCAGGGTGTTTTGTTCTTTGGGGTTCAGGGTGTTTTAGTGTTTGGAGTTCATGCTGTTTTGATGTTCAGGCTTCATGCTGTTTTGATGTTTGGGGTTCAGGGTGTTTTGGTGTTTGGGGTTCAGGGTGTTTTGGTGTTTGGGGTTCAGGGTGTTTGGTTTTTTGGGTTCAGGATGTTTTGTTGTTTGGGGTTCGGGGTGTTTTGATGTTTGGATTTCAGGTTGTTTTGGTGTTTGTGTTTTAGGGTGTTTTGGTGTTTGGGGTGCAGGGTGTTTTGGTGTTTAGGGGTTCAGGTTGTTTTGCTGTTTGGGGTTCAGTGTGTTATGGTGTTTGGGGATCAGTGTTTTGGGGTTCAGGTGTTTGGTGCTCTGGGGTGTTTGGTGTTTGGGGGATCAGAGACTTTTCGGGTTCATGGTGTTTTGATGTTTGGGGTTCAGGGTGTTTTAGTGTTTGGGGTTCATGGTGTTTTGATGTTCAGGGTTCATGCTGTTTTGATGTTTGTGGTTCAGGGTGTTTTGGTTTTTGGGATTCAGGGTGTTTTGGTGTTTGGGGTTCAGGGTGTTTTGATTTTGGGGGTTCAGGATGTATTGGTTTTGGGGGTTCAGGATGTTTTGTTTTGGTGGTTCAGGATGTTTTGTTGTTTGGGGTGCAGGGTGTTTTGACGTTCAGGGTGTTTTGTTGTTTGGGGTGCAGGGTGTTTTGATTTTTGAGGTTCTGGGTGTTTGGGGTTCAGGGTGTTTTAGTGTTTGGCGTTCATGCTGTTTTGATGTTCAGGCTTCATGCTGTTTTGATGTTTGGGGTTCAGGGTGTTTTGGTGTTTGACGTTCAGGGTGTTTTGGTGTTTGGGGTTCAGGGTGTTTGGTTTTTTGGGTTCAGGATGTTTTGTTGTTTGGGGTTCGGGGTGTTTTGATGTTTGGATTTCAGGTTGTTTTGGTGTTTGTGTTTTAGGGTGTTTTGGTGTTTGGGGTTCAGGGTGTTTTGGTTTTTGGGGTTCAGGGTGTTTTGGTGTTTGGGGTGCAGGGTGTTTTGGTGTTTAGGGGTTCAGGTTGTTTTGCTGTTTGGGGTTCAGTGTGTTATGGTGTTTGGGGATCAGTGTTTTGGGGTTCAGGTGTTTGGTGCTCTGGGGTGTTTGGTGTTTGGGGGATCAGAGACTTTTCGGGTTCATGGTGTTTTGATGCTTGGGGTTCAGGGTGTTTTAGTGTTTGGGGTTCATGGTGTTTTGATGTTCAGGGTTCATGCTGTTTTGATGTTTGTGGTTCAGGGTGTTTTGGTTTTTGGGATTCAGGGTGTTTTGGTGTTTGGGATTCAGGGTGTTTTGAGGTTCAGGGTGTTTGGTGTTTGACGGTTCATGCTGTTTTGGAATTCAGGTTGTTTTGGTGTTTGGGGTTCAGGGTGTTTTGATTTTGGGGGTTCAGGATGTATTGGTTTTGGGGGTTCAGGATGTTTTGTTTTGGTGGTTCAGGATGTTTTGTTGTTTGGGGTGCAGGGTGTTTTGACGTTCAGGGTGTTTTGTTGTTTGGGGTGCAGGGTGTTTTGATTTTTGAGGTTCTGGGTGTTTGGGATTCAGGGTGTTTTGATGTTTGGGGTTCAGGGTGTTTTGGTGCTTGTGTTCATGGTGTTTTGGTGTTTGGTGTTCATTGTGTTTTGGTGTTTGGGGTTCAGGGTGTTTGGTTTTTTGGGTTCAGGATGTTTTGTTGCTTGGGGTTCGGGGTGTTTTGCTGCTTGGATTTCAGGGTGTTTTGGTGTTTGTGTTTCAGGGTGTTTTGGTGTTTGGGGTTCAGGGCTGTTTGGTGTTTGGGGTTTCAGGGTGTTTTGGTGTTTGGGTTTCAGCGTGTTTTGGTGTTTGGGGTTCAGGGTGTTTTTATGTTTCCGGGTTCAGGGTGTTTTGTTCTTTGGGGTTCAGGGTGTTTTGGTGTTTGGGGTTCAGGGTGTTTTGGTGTTTGGGGTTCAGGGTGTTTGGTGCTCTGGGGTGTTTGGTGTTTGGGGGATCGGGGTCTTTTCGGGTTCATGGTGTTTAGTTGTTTGGGGTTCAGAGTGTTTTAGTGTTTGGAGTTCATGCTGTTTTGATGTTCAGGCTTCATGCTGTTTTGATGTTTGGGGTTCAGGATGTTTTGTTGTTTGGGGTTCGGGGTGTTTTGATGTTTGGATTTCAGGTTGTTTTGGTGTTTGTGTTTTAGGGTGTTTTGGTGTTTGGGGTTCAGGGTGTTTTGGTTTTTGGGGTTCAGGGTGTTTTGGTGTTTGGGGTGCAGGGTGTTTTGGTGTTTAGGGGTTCAGGTTGTTTTGCTGTTTGGGGTTCAGTGTGTTATGGTGTTTGGGGATCAGTGTTTTGGGGTTCAGGTGTTTGGTGCTCTGGGGTGTTAGGTGTTTGGGGGATCAGAGACTTTTCGGGTTCATGGTGTTTTGATGTTTGGGGTTCAGGGTGTTTTGGTTTTTGGGATTCAGGGTGTTTTGGTGTTTGGGATTCAGGGTGTTTTGAGGTTCAGGGTGTTTGGTGTTTGACGGTTCATGCTGTTTTGGAATTCAGGTTGTTTTGGTGTTTGGGGTTCAGGGTGTTTTGATTTTGGGGGTTCAGGATGTATTGGTTTTGGGGGTTCAGGATGTTTTGTTTTGGTGGTTCAGGATGTTTTGTTGTTTGGGGTGCAGGGTGTTTTGACGTTCAGGGTGTTTTGTTGTTTGGGGTGCAGGGTGTTTTGATTTTTGAGGTTCTGGGTGTTTGGGATTCAGGGTGTTTTGATGTTTGGGGTTCAGGGTGTTTTGGTGCTTGTGTTCATGGTGTTTTGGTGTTTGGTGTTCATTGTGTTTTGGTGTTTGGGGTTCAGGGTGTTTGGTTTTTTGGGTTCAGGATGTTTTGTTGCTTGGGGTTCGGGGTGTTTTGCTGCTTGGATTTCAGGGTGTTTTGGTGTTTGTGTTTCAGGGTGTTTTGGTGTTTGGGGTTCAGGGCTGTTTGGTGTTTGGGGTTTCAGGGTGTTTTGGTGTTTGGGTTTCAGCGTGTTTTGGTGTTTGGGGTTCAGGGTGTTTTTATGTTTCCGGGTTCAGGGTGTTTTGTTCTTTGGGGTTCAGGGTGTTTTGGTGTTTGGGGTTCAGGGTGTTTTGGTGTTTGGGGTTCAGGGTGTTTGGTGCTCTGGGGTGTTTGGTGTTTGGGGGATCGGGGTCTTTTCGGGTTCATGGTGTTTAGTTGTTTGGGGTTCAGAGTGTTTTAGTGTTTGGCGTTCATGCTGTTTTGATGTTCAGGCTTCATGCTGTTTTGATGTTTGGGGTTCAGGGTGTTTTGGTGTTTGGGGTTCAGGGTGTTTTGGTGTTTTGAGGTTCAGGGTGTTTTGGTGTTGGGGTTCAAGTTGTTTTGGTGTTTGGGGTTCAAGGTGTTTTGGTGTTTGACGTTCAGGGTGTTTTGGTGTTTGGGGTTCAGGGTGTTTGGTTTTTTGGGTTCAGGATGTTTTGTTGTTTGGGGTTCGGGGTGTTTTGATGTTTGGATTTCAGGTTGTTTTGGTGTTTGTGTTTTAGGGTGTTTTGGTGTTTGGGGTTCAGGGTGTTTTGGTTTTTGGGGTTCAGGGTGTTTTGGTGTTTGTGGTGCAGGGTGTTTGGGGTTCTGGGCGTATTGGTGTTTGGGGTTCAAGGTGTTTTGGTGTTTGGGGTGCAGGGTGTTTTGATTTGTGTGGTTCCGGGTGTTTGGTGTTTGGGATTCACGGTGTTTTGGTGTTTGGGGTTCATGGTGTTTGTGGCTCAGGGTGTTTTGCTGTTTGAGGTTCAGAGTGTTTTGGTGTTTGGGGCTCGGTGTTTTGGTGTTTGGGGTTCAGGGTGTTTGGTGTTTGATGGTTCATGCTGTTTTGGGGTTCAGGTGTTTTGGTGTTTGGGGTTCATGGTGTTTGGTGCTCTGGGGTGTTTGGTGTTTGGGGGATCGGGGTCTTTTCGGGTTCATGGTGGTTTGGTGTTTGGGGTTCAAGGTGTTTTGGTGTTTGGGGTGCAGGGTGTTTGGTTTTTTGGGTTCAGGATGTTTTGTTGTTTGGGGTTCGTGGTGTTTGGTGTTTGGATTTCAGGCTGTTTTGTTGTTTGGGTTTCAGGGTGTTTTGGTATTTGGGGTTCAGTGTGTTTTTGTGTTTCCGGGTTCAGGGTGTTTTGGTTTCTGGGGTTCAAGGTGTTTTGGTGTTTGGGGTTCAAGGTGTTTTGGTGTTTGGGCTGCAGGGTGTTTTGATTTGTGCGGTTCCGGGTGTTTGGTGTTTGGGATTCAGGGTGTTTTGGTGTTTGAGGTTCATGGTGTTTTGGTGTTTGTGGCTCAGGGTGTTTTGCTGTTTGAGATTCAGAGTGTTTTGGTGTTTGGGGCTCGGTGTTTTTGTGGTTGGGGTTCAGGGTGTTTTGGTGTTTATGGGTTCAGGGTGTTTTGGTGTTTGGGGCTCAGGGTATTTTTGTGTTTCATGTTTCAGGGTGATTTGGTTTTTGGGGTTCAGGGTGTTTTGTTGTTTGGAGTTCAGGATGTTTTGGTGTTTGGGGTTCAGGGTGTTTTGGTATTTGGGGTTCAGGATGTTTTGGTGTTTGGGGTTTGGGGTGTTTGTGGTTCAGGTTGTTTTGGTGTCTGGGGTTCAGGGTATTTTGGTGTTTGGGGTTCAGGGTGTTTTGGTGTTTGGGGCTCAGGGTGTTTTGGTGTTTAGGGGTTTAGGGTGTTTTGGTGTTTGGGGTTCAGGATGTTTTGGTGTTTGGGGTGTTTGTGGTTCAGGTTGTTTTGGTGTCTGGGGTTCAGGGTATTTTGGTGTCTGGGGTTCAGGGTATTTTGGTGTTTGGGGTTCAGGGTGTTTTGGTGTTTGGGGTTCAGGTTGTTTTGGTGTTTAGGGGTTCTGGGTGTTTTGGGTTTGTGGTGTTTTGGGGTTCAGTTTGTTTTGGTGATTGGTGCTCAAGGGTGTTTGGTGGATCAGGGTCTTTTCAGGTCCATAGAGTTTTGATGTTTGGGGTTCAGGGTGTTTTAGTGTTTAGAGTTCATGGTGTTTTGGTGTTTAGGGGTTCAGGGTGTTTTGGTGTTTAGGGGTTCAGGGCGTTTTGGTGTTTGGGTTTCAGGGCTGTTTGGTGTTTGGGGGTTCAGGGTTTTTTGGTGTTTGGGTTTCAGTGTCTTTTGATGTTTGGGGATCAGGGTGTTTTTGTGTTTCCGGGTTCAGGGTGTTTTGTTGTTTGGGGTTCAGGGTGTTTTGGTGTTTAGGGGTTCAGGTTGTTTTGCTGTTTGGGGTTCAGTGTGTTATGGTGTTTGGGGATCAGTGTTTTGGGGTTCAGGTGTTTGGTGCTCTGGGGTGTTTGGTGTTTGGGGGATCAGAGACTTTTCGGGTTCATGGTGTTTTGATGTTTGGGGTTCAGGGTGTTTTAGTGTTTGGGGTTCATGGTGTTTTGATGTTCAGGGTTCATGCTGTTTTGATGTTTGTGGTTCAGGGTGTTTTGGTGTTTGGGATTCAGGGTGTTTTGGTGTTTGGGGTTCAGGGCTGTTTGGTGTTTGGGGTTTCAGGGTGTTTTGGTGTTTGGGTTTCAGCGTGTTTTGGTGTTTGGGGTTCAGGGTGTTTTTGTGTTTCCGGGTTCAGGGTGTTTTGTTCTTTGGGGTTCAGGGTGTTTGGTGCTCTGGGGTGTTTGGTGTTTGGGGGATCGGGGTCTTTTCGGGTTCATGGTGTTTAGTTGTTTGGGGTTCAGGGTGTTTTAGTGTTTGGAGTTCATGCTGTTTTGATGTTCAGGCTTCATGCTGTTTTGATGTTTGGGGTTCAGGGTGTTTTGGTGTTTGGGGTTCAGGGTGTTTTGGTGTTTTGAGGTTCAGGGTGTTTTGGTGTTGTGGTTCAAGGTGTTTTGGTGTTTGGGGTTCAAGGTGTTTTGGTGTTTGACGTTCAGGGTGTTTTGGTGTTTGGGGTTCAGGGTGTTTGGTTTTTTGGGTTCAGGATGTTTTGTTGTTTGGGGTTCGGGGTGTTTTGGTGTTTGGATTTCAGGTTGTTTTGGTGTTTGGGTTTTAGGGTGTTTTGGTGTTTGGGGTTCAGGGTGTTTTGGTTTTTGGGGTTCAGGGTGTTTTGGTGTTTGGGGTGCAGGGTGTTTGGGGTTCTGGGCGTATTGGTGTTTGGGGTTCAAGGGGTTTTGGTGTTTGGGGTGCAGGGTGTTTTGATTTGTGTGGTTCCGGGTGTTTGGTGTTTGGGATTCACGGTGTTTTGGTGTTTGGGGTTCATGGTGTTTGTGGCTCAGGGTGTTTTGCTGTTTGAGGTTCAGAGTGTTTTGGTGTTTGGGGCTCGGTGTTTTGGTGTTTGGGGTTCAGGGTGTTTGGTGTTTGATGGTTCATGCTGTTTTGGGGTTCAGGTGTTTTGGTGTTTGGGGTTCATGGTGTTTGGTGCTCTGGGGTGTTTGGTGTTTGGGGGATCGGGGTCTTTTCGGGTTCATGGTGTTTTGATGTTTGGGGTTCACGGTGTTTTAATGTTTGGGGTTCATGGTGTTATGATGTTCAGGGTTAATGCTGTTTTGATGTTTGGGGTTCAGGGTGTTTTGGTGATTGGGGTTCAGGGTGTTTTGGTGTTTTGAGGTTCAGGGTTTTTTGGTGTTTGGGATTCAGGGTGTTTTGAGGTTCAGGGTGTTTGGTGTTTGACGGTTCATGCTGTTTTAGGGTTCAGGTTGTTTTGGTGTTTGGGGTTCAGGGTGTTTTTTGTTTCCGGGATCAGGGTGTTTTGGTGTTTGGGGTTCAGGGTGTTTTGGTGTTTGGGGTTCAGGGTGTTTGGTGCTCTGGGGTGTTTGGTGTTTGGGTGATCGGGGTCTTTTCGGGTTCATGGTGTTTTGATGTTTGGGGTTCACGGTGTTTTAATGTTTGGGGTTCATGGTGTTATGATGTTCAGGGTCAATGCTGTTTTGATGTTTGGGGTTCAGTTTGTTTTGGTGATTGGTGCTCAGGGGTGTTTGGTGGATCAGGGTCTTTTCAGGTCCATAGAGTTTTGATGTTTGGGGTTCAGGGTGTTTTAGTGTTTAGAGTTCATGGTGTTTTGGTGTTTGGGGTTCAGGGTGTTTTGGTGTTTAGGGGTTCAGGGCGTTTTGGTGTTTGGGTTTCAGGGCTGTTTGGTGTTTGGGGGTTCAGGGTTTTTTGGTGTTTGGGTTTCAGTGTCTTTTGATGTTTGGGGATCAGGGTGTTTTTGTGTTTCCGGGTTCAGGGCGTTTTGCTGTTTGGGGTTCAGTGTGTTATGGTGTTTGGGGATCAGTGTTTTGGGGTTCAGGTGTTTGGTGCTCTGGGGTGTTTGGTGTTTGGGGGATCAGAGACTTTTCGGGTTCATGGTGTTTTGATGTTTGGGGTTCAGGGTGTTTTAGTGTTTGGGGTTCATGGTGTTTTGATGTTCAGGGTTCATGCTGTTTTGATGTTTGTGGTTCAGGGTGTTTTGGTGTTTGGGATTCAGGGTGTTTTGGTGTTTGGGGTTCAGGGCTGTTTGGTGTTTGGGGTTTCAGGGTGTTTTGGTGTTTGGGTTTCAGCGTGTTTTGGTGTTTGGGGTTCAGGGTGTTTTTGTGTTTCCGGGTTCAGGGTGTTTTGTTCTTTGGGGTTCAGGGTGTTTTGGTGTTTGGGGTTCAGGGTGTTTTGGTGTTTGGGGTTCAGGGTGTTTGGTGCTCTGGGGTGTTTGGTGTTTGGGGGATCGGGGTCTTTTCGGGTTCATGGTGTTTAGTTGTTTGGGGTTCAGGGTGTTTTAGTGTTTGGAGTTCATGCTGTTTTGATGTTCAGGCTTCATGCTGTTTTGATGTTTGGGGTTCAGGGTGTTTTGGTGTTTGGGGTTCAGGGTGTTTTGGTGTTTTGAGGTTCAGGGTGTTTTGGTGTTTGACGTTCAGGGTGTTTTGGTGTTTGGGGTTCAGGGTGTTTTGGTGTTTGGGGTTCAAGGTGTTTTGGTGTTTGGGGTTCAAGGTGTTTTGGTGTTTGACGTTCAGGGTGTTTTGGTGTTTGGGGTTCAGGGTGTTTGGTTTTTTGGGTTCAGGATGTTTTGTTGTTTGGGGTTCGGGGTGTTTTGGTGTTTGGATTTCAGGTTGTTTTGGTGTTTGGGTTTTAGGGTGTTTTGGTGTTTGGGGTTCAGGGTGTTTTGGTTTTTGGGGTTCAGGGTGTTTTGGTGTTTGGGGTGCAGGGTGTTTGGGGTTCTGGGCGTATTGGTGTTTGGGGTTCAAGGGGTTTTGGTGTTTGGGGTGCAGGGTGTTTTGATTTGTGTGGTTCCGGGTGTTTGGTGTTTGGGATTCACGGTGTTTTGGTGTTTGGGGTTCATGGTGTTTGTGGCTCAGGGTGTTTTGCTGTTTGAGGTTCAGAGTGTTTTGGTGTTTGGGGCTCGGTGTTTTGGTGTTTGGGGTTCAGGGTGTTTGGTGTTTGATGGTTCATGCTGTTTTGGGGTTCAGGTGTTTTGGTGTTTGGGGTTCATGGTGTTTGGTGCTCTGGGGTGTTTGGTGTTTGGGGGATCGGGGTCTTTTCGGGTTCATGGTGGTTTGGTGTTTGGGGTTCAAGGTGTTTTGGTGTTTGGGGTGCAGGGTGTTTGGTTTTTTGGGTTCAGGATGTTTTGTTGTTTGGGGTTCGTGGTGTTTGGTGTTTGGATTTCAGGCTGTTTTGTTGTTTGGGTTTCAGGGTGTTTTGGTATTTGGGGTTCAGTGTGTTTTTGTGTTTCCGGGTTCAGGGTGTTTTGGTTTCTGGGGTTCAAGGTGTTTTGGTGTTTGGGGTTCAAGGTGTTTTGGTGTTTGGGCTGCAGGGTGTTTTGATTTGTGCGGTTCCGGGTGTTTGGTGTTTGGGATTCAGGGTGTTTTGGTGTTTGAGGTTCATGGTGTTTTGGTGTTTGTGGCTCAGGGTGTTTTGCTGTTTGAGATTCAGAGTGTTTTGGTGTTTGGGGCTCGGTGTTTTTGTGGTTGGGGTTCAGGGTGTTTTGGTGTTTATGGGTTCAGGGTGTTTTGGTGTTTGGGGCTCAGGGTATTTTTGTGTTTCATGTTTCAGGGTGATTTGGTTTTTGGGGTTCAGGGTGTTTTGTTGTTTGGAGTTCAGGATGTTTTGGTGTTTGGGGTTCAGGGTGTTTTGGTATTTGGGGTTCAGGATGTTTTGGTGTTTGGGGTTTGGGGTGTTTGTGGTTCAGGTTGTTTTGGTGTCTGGGGTTCAGGGTATTTTGGTGTTTGGGGTTCAGGGTGTTTTGGTGTTTGGGGGTTTAGGGTGTTTTGGTGTTTGGGGTTCAGGATGTTTTGGTGTTTGGGGTTTGGGGTGTTTGTGGTTCAGGTTGTTTTGGTGTCTGGGGTTCAGGGTATTTTGGTGTCTGGGGTTCAGGGTATTTTGGTGTTTGGGGTTCAGGGTGTTTTGGTGTTTGGGGTTCAGGTTGTTTTGGTGTTTAGGGGTTCTGGGTGTTTTGGTGTTTGGGGTTTGTGGTGTTTTGGGGTTCAGTTTGTTTTGGTGATTGGTGCTCAAGGGTGTTTGGTGGATCAGGGTCTTTTCAGGTCCATAGAGTTTTGATGTTTGGGGTTCAGGGTGTTTTAGTGTTTAGAGTTCATGGTGTTTTGGTGTTTAGGGGTTCAGGGTGTTTTGGTGTTTAGGGGTTCAGGGTATTTTGGTGTTTGGGGTTCAGGGTGTTTTGGTGTTTGGGGCTCAGGGTGTTTTGGTGTTTAGGGGTTTAGGGTGTTTTGGTGTTTGGGGTTCAGGATGTTTTGGTGTTTGGGGTTTGGGGTGTTTGTGGTTCAGGTTGTTTTGGTGTCTGGGGTTCAGGGTATTTTGGTGTCTGGGGTTCAGGGTATTTTGGTGTTTGGGGTTCAGGGTGTTTTGGTGTTTGGGGTTCAGGTTGTTTTGGTGTTTAGGGGTTCTGGGTGTTTTGGTGTTTGGGGTTTGTGGTGTTTTGGGGTTCAGTTTGTTTTGGTGATTGGTGCTCAAGGGTGTTTGGTGGATCAGGGTCTTTTCAGGTCCATAGAGTTTTGATGTTTGGGGTTCAGGGTGTTTTAGTGTTTAGAGTTCATGGTGTTTTGGTGTTTAGGGGTTCAGGGTGTTTTGGTGTTTAGGGGTTCAGGGCGTTTTGGTGTTTGGGTTTCAGGGCTGTTTGGTGTTTGGGGGTTCAGGGTTTTTTGGTGTTTGGGTTTCAGTGTCTTTTGATGTTTGGGGATCAGGGTGTTTTTGTGTTTCCGGGTTCAGGGTGTTTTGTTGTTTGGGGTTCAGGGTGTTTTGGTGTTTAGGGGTTCAGGTTGTTTTGCTGTTTGGGGTTCAGTGTGTTATGGTGTTTGGGGATCAGTGTTTTGGGGTTCAGGTGTTTGGTGCTCTGGGGTGTTTGGTGTTTGGGGGATCAGAGACTTTTCGGGTTCATGGTGTTTTGATGTTTGGGGTTCAGGGTGTTTTAGTGTTTGGGGTTCATGGTGTTTTGATGTTCAGGGTTCATGCTGTTTTGATGTTTGTGGTTCAGGGTGTTTTGGTGTTTGGGATTCAGGGTGTTTTGGTGTTTGGGGTTCAGGGCTGTTTGGTGTTTGGGGTTTCAGGGTGTTTTGGTGTTTGGGTTTCAGCGTGTTTTGGTGTTTGGGGTTCAGGGTGTTTTTGTGTTTCCGGGTTCAGGGTGTTTTGTTCTTTGGGGTTCAGGGTGTTTGGTGCTCTGGGGTGTTTGGTGTTTGGGGGATCGGGGTCTTTTCGGGTTCATGGTGTTTAGTTGTTTGGGGTTCAGGGTGTTTTAGTGTTTGGAGTTCATGCTGTTTTGATGTTCAGGCTTCATGCTGTTTTGATGTTTGGGGTTCAGGGTGTTTTGGTGTTTGGGGTTCAGGGTGTTTTGGTGTTTTGAGGTTCAGGGTGTTTTGGTGTTGTGGTTCAAGGTGTTTTGGTGTTTGGGGTTCAAGGTGTTTTGGTGTTTGACGTTCAGGGTGTTTTGGTGTTTGGGGTTCAGGGTGTTTGGTTTTTTGGGTTCAGGATGTTTTGTTGTTTGGGGTTCGGGGTGTTTTGGTGTTTGGATTTCAGGTTGTTTTGGTGTTTGGGTTTTAGGGTGTTTTGGTGTTTGGGGTTCAGGGTGTTTTGGTTTTTGGGGTTCAGGGTGTTTTGGTGTTTGGGGTGCAGGGTGTTTGGGGTTCTGGGCGTATTGGTGTTTGGGGTTCAAGGGGTTTTGGTGTTTGGGGTGCAGGGTGTTTTGATTTGTGTGGTTCCGGGTGTTTGGTGTTTGGGATTCACGGTGTTTTGGTGTTTGGGGTTCATGGTGTTTGTGGCTCAGGGTGTTTTGCTGTTTGAGGTTCAGAGTGTTTTGGTGTTTGGGGCTCGGTGTTTTGGTGTTTGGGGTTCAGGGTGTTTGGTGTTTGATGGTTCATGCTGTTTTGGGGTTCAGGTGTTTTGGTGTTTGGGGTTCATGGTGTTTGGTGCTCTGGGGTGTTTGGTGTTTGGGGGATCGGGGTCTTTTCGGGTTCATGGTGTTTTGATGTTTGGGGTTCACGGTGTTTTAATGTTTGGGGTTCATGGTGTTATGATGTTCAGGGTTAATGCTGTTTTGATGTTTGGGGTTCAGGGTGTTTTGGTGATTGGGGTTCAGGGTGTTTTGGTGTTTTGAGGTTCAGGGTTTTTTGGTGTTTGGGATTCAGGGTGTTTTGAGGTTCAGGGTGTTTGGTGTTTGACGGTTCATGCTGTTTTAGGGTTCAGGTTGTTTTGGTGTTTGGGGTTCAGGGTGTTTTTTGTTTCCGGGATCAGGGTGTTTTGGTGTTTGGGGTTCAGGGTGTTTTGGTGTTTGGGGTTCAGGGTGTTTGGTGCTCTGGGGTGTTTGGTGTTTGGGTGATCGGGGTCTTTTCGGGTTCATGGTGTTTTGATGTTTGGGGTTCACGGTGTTTTAATGTTTGGGGTTCATGGTGTTATGATGTTCAGGGTCAATGCTGTTTTGATGTTTGGGGTTCAGTTTGTTTTGGTGATTGGTGCTCAGGGGTGTTTGGTGGATCAGGGTCTTTTCAGGTCCATAGAGTTTTGATGTTTGGGGTTCAGGGTGTTTTAGTGTTTAGAGTTCATGGTGTTTTGGTGTTTGGGGTTCAGGGTGTTTTGGTGTTTAGGGGTTCAGGGCGTTTTGGTGTTTGGGTTTCAGGGCTGTTTGGTGTTTGGGGGTTCAGGGTTTTTTGGTGTTTGGGTTTCAGTGTCTTTTGATGTTTGGGGATCAGGGTGTTTTTGTGTTTCCGGGTTCAGGGCGTTTTGCTGTTTGGGGTTCAGTGTGTTATGGTGTTTGGGGATCAGTGTTTTGGGGTTCAGGTGTTTGGTGCTCTGGGGTGTTTGGTGTTTGGGGGATCAGAGACTTTTCGGGTTCATGGTGTTTTGATGTTTGGGGTTCAGGGTGTTTTAGTGTTTGGGGTTCATGGTGTTTTGATGTTCAGGGTTCATGCTGTTTTGATGTTTGTGGTTCAGGGTGTTTTGGTGTTTGGGATTCAGGGTGTTTTGGTGTTTGGGGTTCAGGGCTGTTTGGTGTTTGGGGTTTCAGGGTGTTTTGGTGTTTGGGTTTCAGCGTGTTTTGGTGTTTGGGGTTCAGGGTGTTTTTGTGTTTCCGGGTTCAGGGTGTTTTGTTCTTTGGGGTTCAGGGTGTTTTGGTGTTTGGGGTTCAGGGTGTTTTGGTGTTTGGGGTTCAGGGTGTTTGGTGCTCTGGGGTGTTTGGTGTTTGGGGGATCGGGGTCTTTTCGGGTTCATGGTGTTTAGTTGTTTGGGGTTCAGGGTGTTTTAGTGTTTGGAGTTCATGCTGTTTTGATGTTCAGGCTTCATGCTGTTTTGATGTTTGGGGTTCAGGGTGTTTTGGTGTTTGGGGTTCAGGGTGTTTTGGTGTTTTGAGGTTCAGGGTGTTTTGGTGTTTGACGTTCAGGGTGTTTTGGTGTTTGGGGTTCAGGGTGTTTTGATGTTTGGGGTTCAAGGTGTTTTGGTGTTTGGGGTTCAAGGTGTTTTGGTGTTTGACGTTCAGGGTGTTTTGGTGTTTGGGGTTCAGGGTGTTTGGTTTTTTGGGTTCAGGATGTTTTGTTGTTTGGGGTTCGGGGTGTTTTGGTGTTTGGATTTCAGGTTGTTTTGGTGTTTGGGTTTTAGGGTGTTTTGGTGTTTGGGGTTCAGGGTGTTTTGGTTTTTGGGGTTCAGGGTGTTTTGGTGTTTGGGGTGCAGGGTGTTTGGGGTTCTGGGCGTATTGGTGTTTGGGGTTCAAGGGGTTTTGGTGTTTGGGGTGCAGGGTGTTTTGATTTGTGTGGTTCCGGGTGTTTGGTGTTTGGGATTCACGGTGTTTTGGTGTTTGGGGTTCATGGTGTTTGTGGCTCAGGGTGTTTTGCTGTTTGAGGTTCAGAGTGTTTTGGTGTTTGGGGCTCGGTGTTTTGGTGTTTGGGGTTCAGGGTGTTTGGTGTTTGATGGTTCATGCTGTTTTGGGGTTCAGGTGTTTTGGTGTTTGGGGTTCATGGTGTTTGGTGCTCTGGGGTGTTTGGTGTTTGGGGGATCGGGGTCTTTTCGGGTTCATGGTGTTTTGATGTTTGGGGTTCACGGTGTTTTAATGTTTGGGGTTCATGGTGTTATGATGTTCAGGGTTAATGCTGTTTTGATGTTTGGGGTTCAGGGTGTTTTGGTGATTGGGGTTCAGGGTGTTTTGGTGTTTTGAGGTTCAGGGTTTTTTGGTGTTTGGGATTCAGGGTGTTTTGAGGTTCAGGGTGTTTGGTGTTTGACGGTTCATGCTGTTTTAGGGTTCAGGTTGTTTTGGTGTTTGGGGTTCAGGGTGTTTTTTGTTTCCGGGATCAGGGTGTTTTGGTGTTTGGGGTTCAGGGTGTTTTGGTGTTTGGGGTTCAGGGTGTTTGGTGCTCTGGGGTGTTTGGTGTTTGGGTGATCGGGGTCTTTTCGGGTTCATGGTGTTTTGATGTTTGGGGTTCACGGTGTTTTAATGTTTGGGGTTCATGGTGTTATGATGTTCAGGGTCAATGCTGTTTTGATGTTTGGGGTTCAGTTTGTTTTGGTGATTGGTGCTCAGGGGTGTTTGGTGGATCAGGGTCTTTTCAGGTCCATAGAGTTTTGATGTTTGGGGTTCAGGGTGTTTTAGTGTTTAGAGTTCATGGTGTTTTGGTGTTTGGGGTTCAGGGTGTTTTGGTGTTTAGGGGTTCAGGATGTTTTGGTGTTTGGGGTTTGGGGTGTTTGTGGTTCAGGTTGTTTTGGTGTCTGGGGTTCAGGGTATTTTGGTGTTTGGGGTTCAGGGTGTTTTGGTGTTTGGGGTTCAGGTTGTTTTGGTGTTTAGGGGTTCTGGGTGTTTTGGTGTTTGGGGTTTGTGGTGTTTTGGGGTTCAGTTTGTTTTGGTGATTGGTGCTCAAGGGTGTTTGGTGGATCAGGGTCTTTTCAGGTCCATAGAGTTTTGATGTTTGGGGTTCAGGGTGTTTTAGTGTTTAGAGTTCATGGTGTTTTGGTGTTTAGGGGTTCAGGGTGTTTTGGTGTTTAGGGGTTCAGGGCGTTTTGGTGTTTGGGTTTCAGGGCTGTTTGGTGTTTGGGGGTTCAGGGTTTTTTGGTGTTTGGGTTTCAGTGTCTTTTGATGTTTGGGGATCAGGGTGTTTTTGTGTTTCCGGGTTCAGGGTGTTTTAGTGTTTAGAGTTCATGGTGTTTTGGTGTTTAGGGGTTCAGGGTGTTTTGGTGTTTAGGGGTTCAGGGCGTTTTGGTGTTTGGGTTTCAGGGCTGTTTGGTGTTTGGGGGTTCAGGGTTTTTTGGTGTTTGGGTTTCAGTGTCTTTTGATGTTTGGGGATCAGGGTGTTTTTGTGTTTCCGGGTTCAGGGTGTTTTGTTGTTTGGGGTTCAGGGTGTTTTGGTGTTTAGGGGTTCAGGTTGTTTTGCTGTTTAGGGGTTCAGGGCGTTTTGGTGTTTGGGTTTCAGGGCTGTTTGGTGTTTGGGGGTTCAGGGTTTTTTGGTGTTTGGGTTTCAGTGTCTTTTGATGTTTGGGGATCAGGGTGTTTTTGTGTTTCCGGGTTCAGGGTGTTTTGTTGTTTGGGGTTCAGGGTGTTTTGGTGTTTAGGGGTTCAGGTTGTTTTGCTGTTTGGGGTTCAGTGTGTTATGGTGTTTGGGGATCAGTGTTTTGGGGTTCAGGTGTTTGGTGCTCTGGGGTGTTTGGTGTTTGGGGGATCAGAGACTTTTCGGGTTCATGGTGTTTTGATGTTTGGGGTTCAGGGTGTTTTAGTGTTTGGGGTTCATGGTGTTTTGATGTTCAGGGTTCATGCTGTTTTGATGTTTGTGGTTCAGGGTGTTTTGGTGTTTGGATTTCAGGTTGTTTTGGTGTTTGGGTTTTAGGGTGTTTTGGTGTTTGGGGTTCAGGGTGTTTTGGTTTTTGGGGTTCAGGGTGTTTTGGTGTTTGGGGTGCAGGGTGTTTGGGGTTCTGGGCGTATTGGTGTTTGGGGTTCAAGGGGTTTTGGTGTTTGGGGTGCAGGGTGTTTTGATTTGTGTGGTTCCGGGTGTTTGGTGTTTGGGATTCACGGTGTTTTGGTGTTTGGGGTTCATGGTGTTTGTGGCTCAGGGTGTTTTGCTGTTTGAGGTTCAGAGTGTTTTGGTGTTTGGGGCTCGGTGTTTTGGTGTTTGGGGTTCAGGGTGTTTGGTGTTTGATGGTTCATGCTGTTTTGGGGTTCAGGTGTTTTGGTGTTTGGGGTTCATGGTGTTTGGTGCTCTGGGGTGTTTGGTGTTTGGGGGATCGGGGTCTTTTCGGGTTCATGGTGTTTTGATGTTTGGGGTTCACGGTGTTTTAATGTTTGGGGTTCATGGTGTTATGATGTTCAGGGTTAATGCTGTTTTGATGTTTGGGGTTCAGGGTGTTTTGGTGATTGGGGTTCAGGGTGTTTTGGTGTTTTGAGGTTCAGGGTTTTTTGGTGTTTGGGATTCAGGGTGTTTTGAGGTTCAGGGTGTTTGGTGTTTGACGGTTCATGCTGTTTTAGGGTTCAGGTTGTTTTGGTGTTTGGGGTTCAGGGTGTTTTTTGTTTCCGGGATCAGGGTGTTTTGGTGTTTGGGGTTCAGGGTGTTTTGGTGTTTGGGGTTCAGGGTGTTTGGTGCTCTGGGGTGTTTGGTGTTTGGGTGATCGGGGTCTTTTCGGGTTCATGGTGTTTTGATGTTTGGGGTTCACGGTGTTTTAATGTTTGGGGTTCATGGTGTTATGATGTTCAGGGTCAATGCTGTTTTGATGTTTGGGGTTCAGTTTGTTTTGGTGATTGGTGCTCAGGGGTGTTTGGTGGATCAGGGTCTTTTCAGGTCCATAGAGTTTTGATGTTTGGGGTTCAGGGTGTTTTAGTGTTTAGAGTTCATGGTGTTTTGGTGTTTGGGGTTCAGGGTGTTTTGGTGTTTAGGGGTTCAGGATGTTTTGGTGTTTGGGGTTTGGGGTGTTTGTGGTTCAGGTTGTTTTGGTGTCTGGGGTTCTGGGTATTTTGGTGTTTGGGGTTCAGGGTGTTTTGGTGTTTGGGGTTCAGGTTGTTTTGGTGTTTAGGGGTTCTGGGTGTTTTGGTGTTTGGGGTTTGTGGTGTTTTGGGGTTCAGTTTGTTTTGGTGATTGGTGCTCAAGGGTGTTTGGTGGATCAGGGTCTTTTCAGGTCCATAGAGTTTTGATGTTTGGGGTTCAGGGTGTTTTAGTGTTTAGAGTTCATGGTGTTTTGGTGTTTAGGGGTTCAGGGTGTTTTGGTGTTTAGGGGTTCAGGGCGTTTTGGTGTTTGGGTTTCAGGGCTGTTTGGTGTTTGGGGGTTCAGGGTTTTTTGGTGTTTGGGTTTCAGTGTCTTTTGATGTTTGGGGATCAGGGTGTTTTTGTGTTTCCGGGTTCAGGGTGTTTTGTTGTTTGGGGTTCAGGGTGTTTTGGTGTTTAGGGGTTCAGGTTGTTTTGCTGTTTGGGGTTCAGTGTGTTATGGTGTTTGGGGATCAGTGTTTTGGGGTTCAGGTGTTTGGTGCTCTGGGGTGTTTGGTGTTTGGGGGATCAGAGACTTTTCGGGTTCATGGTGTTTTGATGTTTGGGGTTCAGGGTGTTTTAGTGTTTGGGGTTCATGGTGTTTTGATGTTCAGGGTTCATGCTGTTTTGATGTTTGTGGTTCAGGGTGTTTTGGTGTTTGGGATTCAGGGTGTTTTGGTGTTTGGGGTTCAGGGCTGTTTGGTGTTTGGGGTTTCAGGGTGTTTTGGTGTTTGGGTTTCAGCGTGTTTTGGTGTTTGGGGTTCAGGGTGTTTTTGTGTTTCCGGGTTCAGGGTGTTTTGTTCTTTGGGGTTCAGGGTGTTTTGGTGTTTGGGGTTCAGGGTGTTTTGGTGTTTGGGGTTCAGGGTGTTTGGTGCTCTGGGGTGTTTGGTGTTTGGGGGATTGGGGTCTTTTCGGGTTCATGGTGTTTAGTTGTTTGGGGTTCAGGGTGTTTTAGTGTTTGGAGTTCATGCTGTTTTGATGTTCAGGCTTCATGCTGTTTTGATGTTTGGGGTTCAGGGTGTTTTGATGTTTGGGGTTCAGGGTGTTTTGGTGTTTTGAGGTTCAGGATGTTTTGGTGTTGGGGTTCAAGGTGTTTTGGTGTTTGGGGTTCAAGGTGTTTTGGTGTTTGACGTTCAGGGTGTTTTGGTGTTTGGGGTGCAGGGTGTTTGGGGTTCTGGGCGTATTGGTGTTTGGGGTTCAAGGTGTTTTGGTGTTTGGGGTGCAGGGTGTTTTGATTTGTGTGGTTCCGGGTGTTTGGTGTTTGGGATTCACGGTGTTTTGGTGTTTGGGGTTCATGGTGTTTGTGGCTCAGGGTGTTTTGCTGTTTGAGGTTCAGAGTGTTTTGGTGTTTGGGGCTCGGTGTTTTGGTGTTTGGGGTTCAGGGTGCTTGGTGTTTGATGGTTCATGCTGTTTTGGGGTTCAGGTGTTTTGGTGTTTGGGGTTCAGGGTGTTTGGGGGGTTCAGGCTGTTTTGATGTTTGGGGTGCAGGGTGTTTTGATTTTTGAGGTTCTGGGTGTTTTGGTGTTTGGAATTCAGGGTGTTTTGATGTTTGGGGTTCAGGGTGTTTTGGTGTTTGTGTTCATGGTGTTTTGGTGTTTGGTGTTCAGTGTGTTTTGATGTTTGGGGTTCAGGGTGTTTGGTTTTTTGGTTTCAGGATGTTTTTTTGCTTGGGGTTCGGGGTGTTTTGGTGTTTGGATTTCAGGGTGTTTTGGTGTTTGGGTTTCAGGATGTTTTGGTGTTTGGGGTTCAGGGCTGTTTGGTGTTTGGGGTTTCAGTGTGTTTGGGTTTCAGGGTGTTTTGGTGTTTGGTGTTCATGGTGTTTGGGGCTCAGGGTGTTTTGGTGTTTGGGGTTCAGGGTGTTTTGGTGTTTGGGGTTCAGGGTGTTTGGTGCTCTGGGGTGTTTGGGGGATCGGGGTCTTTTTGGGTTCATGGTGTTTTGATGTTTGGGGTTCACGGTGTTTTAATGTTTGGGGTTCATGGTGTTATGATGTTCAGGGTTAATGCTGTTTTGATGTTTGGGGTTCAGGGTGTTTTGGTGATTGGGGTTCAGGGTGTTTTGGTGTTTTGAGGTTCAGGGTTTTTTGGTGTTTGGGGTGCAAGGTGTTTTGGTGTTTGACGTTCAGGGTGTTTTGGTGTTTGGGGTTCAGGGTGTTTGGTTTTTTGGGTTCAGGATGTTTTGTTGTTTGGGGTTCGGGGTGTTTTGGTGTTTGGATTTCAGGTTGTTTTGGTGTTTGGGTTTTAGGGTGTTTTGGTGTTTGGGGTTCAGGGTGTTTTGGTTTTTGGGGTTCAGGGTGTTTTGGTGTTTGGGGTGCAGGGTGTTTGGGGTTCTGGGAGTATTGGTGTTTGGGGTTCAAGGTGTTTTGGTGTTTGGGGTGCAGGGTGTTTTGATTTGTGTGGTTCCGGGTGTTTGGTGTTTGGGATTCACGGTGTTTTGGTGTTTGGGGTTCATGGTGTTTGTGGCTCAGGGTGTTTTGCTGTTTGAGGTTCAGAGTGTTTTGGTGTTTGGGGCTCGGTGTTTTGGTGTTTGGGGCTCAGGGTGTTTTGGTGTTTGGGGTTCAGGGTGTTTTGGTGTTTGGGGTTCAGGGTGTTTGGTGCTCTGGGGTGTTTGGGGGATCGGGGTCTTTTTGGGTTCATGGTGTTTTGATGTTTGGGGTTCACGGTGTTTTAATGTTTGGGGTTCATGGTGTTATGATGTTCAGGGTTAATGCTGTTTTGATGTTTGGGGTTCAGGGTGTTTTGGTGATTGGGGTTCAGGGTGTTTTGGTGTTTTGAGGTTCAGGGTTTTTTGGTGTTTGGGATTCAGGGTGTTTTGAGGTTCAGGGTGTTTGGTGTTTGACGGTTCATGCTGTTTTAGGGTTCAGGTTGTTTTGGTGTTTGGGGTTCAGTGTGTTTTTGTGTTTCTGGGATCAGGGTGTTTTGGTGTTTGGGGTTCAGGATGTTTTGTTGCTTGGGGTTCGGGGTGTTTTGCTGCTTGGATTTCAGGGTGTTTTGGTGTTTGTGTTTCAGGGTGTTTTGGTGTTTGGGGTTCAGGGCTGTTTGGTGTTTGGGGTTTCAGGGTGTTTTGGTGTTTGGGTTGTAGCGTGTTTTGGTGTTTGGGGTTCAGGGTGTTTTTGTGTTTCCGGGTTCAGGGTGTTTTGTTCTTTGGGGTTCAGGGTGTTTTGGTGTTTGGGGTTCAGGGTGTTTGGTGCTCTGGGGTGTTTGGTGTTTGGGGGATCGGGGTCTTTTCGGGTTCATGGTGTTTAGTTGTTTGGGGTTCAGGGTGTTTTAGTGTTTGGAGTTCATGCTGTTTTGATGTTCAGGCTTCATGCTGTTTTGATGTTTGGGTTTCAGGGTGTTTTGGTGTTTGGGGTTCAGGGTGTTTTGGTGTTTTGAGGTTCAGGGTGTTTTGGTGTTGGGGTTCAAGGT
Source organism: Somniosus microcephalus (assembly GCF_052327205.1). NCBI lineage: Eukaryota > Metazoa > Chordata > Chondrichthyes > Squaliformes > Somniosidae > Somniosus > Somniosus microcephalus. The sequence goes on along the minus strand of NC_140999.1, from coordinate 83,079,066 downwards.
GTTTTGGTGTTTGGGGTTCAAGGTGTTTTGGTGTTTGACGTTCAGGGTGTTTTGGTGTTTGGGGTTCAGGGTGTTTGGTTTTTTGGGTTCAGGATGTTTTGTTGTTTGGGGTTCGGGGTGTTTTGGTGTTTGGATTTCAGGTTGTTTTGGTGTTTGGGTTTTAGGGTGTTTTGGTGTTTGGGGTTCAGGGTGTTTTGGTTTTTGGGGTTCAGGGTGTTTGGTGCTCTGGGGTGTTTGGTGTTTGGGGGATCGGGGTCTTTTCGGGTTCATGGTGTTTAGTTGTTTGGGGTTCAGGGTGTTTTAGTGTTTGGAGTTCATGCTGTTTTGATGTTCAGGCTTCATGCTGTTTTGATGTTTGGGTTTCAGGGTGTTTTGGTGTTTGGGGTTCAGGGTGTTTTGGTGTTTTGAGGTTCAGGGTGTTTTGGTGTTGGGGTTCAAGGTGTTTTGGTGTATGGGGTTCAAGGTGTTTTGGTGTTTGACGTTCAGGGTGTTTTGGTGTTTGGGGTTCAGGGTGTTTGGTTTTTTGGGTTCAGGATGTTTTGTTGTTTGGGGTTCGGGGTGTTTTGGTGTTTGGATTTCAGGTTGTTTTGGTGTTTGGGTTTTAGGGTGTTTTGGTGTTTGGGGTTCAGGGTGTTTTGGTTTTTGGGGTTCAGGGTGTTTTGGTGTTTGGGGTGCAGGGTGTTTGGGGTTCTGGGCGTATTGGTGTTTGGGGTTCAAGGTGTTTTGGTGTTTGGGGTGCAGGGTGTTTTGATTTGTGTGGTTCCGGGTGTTTGGTGTTTGGGATTCACGGTGTTTTGGTGTTTGGGGTTCATGGTGTTTGTGGCTCAGGGTGTTTTGCTGTTTGAGGTTCAGAGTGTTTTGGTGTTTGGGGCTCGGTGTTTTGGTGTTTGGGGTTCAGGGTGTTTGGTGTTTGATGGTTCATGCTGTTTTGGGGTTCAGGTGTTTTGGTGTTTGGGGTTCATGGTGTTTGGTGCTCTGGGGTGTTTGGTGTTTGGGGGATCGGGGTCTTTTCGGGTTCATGGTGTTTTGATGTTTGGGGTTCACGGTGTTTTAATGTTTGGGGTTCATGGTGTTATGATGTTCAGGGTTAATGCTGTTTTGATGTTTGGGGTTCAGGGTGTTTTGGTGATTGGGGTTCAGGGTGTTTTGGTGTTTTGAGGTTCAGGGTTTTTTGGTGTTTGGGATTCAGGGTGTTTTGAGGTTCAGGGTGTTTGGTGTTTGACGGTTCATGCTGTTTTAGGGTTCAGGTTGTTTTGGTGTTTGGGGTTCAGGGTGTTTTTTGTTTCCGGGATCAGGGTGTTTTGGTGTTTGGGGTTCAGGGTGTTTTGGTGTTTGGGGTTCAGGGTGTTTGGTGCTCTGGGGTGTTTGGTGCTTGGGTGATCGGGGTCTTTTCGGGTTCATGGTGTTTTGATGTTTGGGGTTCACGGTGTTTTAATGTTTGGGGTTCATGGTGTTATGATGTTCAGGGTCAATGCTGTTTTGGTGTTTTGAGGTTCAGGGTTTTTTGGTGTTTGGGATTCAGGGTGTTTTGAGGTTCAGGGTGTTTGGTGTTTGACGGTTCATGCTGTTTTAGGGTTCAGGTTGTTTTGGTGTTTGGGGTTCATGGTGTTTTGGTGTTTGGGGGGTTCAGGGTGTTTTGGTGTTTGGGGTTCAAGGTGGTTTGGTGTTTGGGGTTCAAGGTGTTTTGGTGTTTGGGGTGCAGGGTGTTTGGTTTTTTGGGTTCAGGATGTTTTGTTGTTTGGGGTTCGGGGTGTTTGGTGTTTGGATTTCAGGCTGTTTTGTTGTTTGGGTTTCAGGGTGTTTTGGTATTTGGGGTTCAGTGTGTTTTTGTGTTTCCGGATTCAGGGTGTTTTGGTTTCTGGGGTTCAGGTTGTTTTGGTGTTTGGGGTGCAGGGTATTTGGCGTTCTGGGTGTATTGGTGTTTGGGGTTCAGGGTGTTTTGGTTTTGGGGGTTCAGGATGTATTGGTTTTGGGGGTTCAGGATGTTTTGTTTTGGTGGTTCAGGATGTTTTGTTGTTTGGGGTGCAGGGTGTTTTGACGTTCAGGGTGTTTTGTTGTTTAGGGTGCAGGGTGTTTTGATTTTTGAGGTTCTGGGTGTTTGGAATTCAGGGTGTTTTGGTGTTAGAGTTCATGGTGTTTTGATGTTTGGGGTTCTGGGTGTTTTGATGCTTGTGTTCATGGTGTTTTGGTGTTTGGTGTTCATTGTGTTTTGGTGTTTGGGGTTCAGGGTGTTTGGTTTTTTGGGTTCAGGATGTTTTGTTGCTTGGGGTTCGGGGTGTTTTGCTGCTTGGATTTCAGGGTGTTTTGGTGTTTGTGTTTCAGGGTGTTTTGGTGTTTGGGGTTCAGGGCTGTTTGGTGTTTGGGGTTTCAGGGTGTTTTGGTGTTTGGGTTGTAGCGTGTTTTGGTGTTTGGGGTTCAGGGTGTTTTTGTGTTTCCGGGTTCAGGGTGTTTTGTTCTTTGGGGTTCAGGGTGTTTTGGTGTTTGGGGTTCAGGGTGTTTGGTGCTCTGGGGTGTTTGGTGTTTGGGGGATCGGGGTCTTTTCGGGTTCATGGTGTTTAGTTGTTTGGGGTTCAGGGTGTTTTAGTGTTTGGAGTTCATGCTGTTTTGATGTTCAGGCTTCATGCTGTTTTGATGTTTGGGTTTCAGGGTGTTTTGGTGTTTGGGGTTCAGGGTGTTTTGGTGTTTTGAGGTTCAGGGTGTTTTGGTGTTGGGGTTCAAGGTGTTTTGGTGTTTGGGGTTCAAGGTGTTTTGGTGTTTGACGTTCAGGGTGTTTTGGTGTTTGGGGTTCAGGGTGTTTGGTTTTTTGGGTTCAGGATGTTTTGTTGTTTGGGGTTCGGGGTGTTTTGGTGTTTGGATTTCAGGTTGTTTTGGTGTTTGGGTTTTAGGGTGTTTTGGTGTTTGGGGTTCAGGGTGTTTTGGTTTTTGGGGTTCAGGGTGTTTGGTGCTCTGGGGTGTTTGGTGTTTGGGGGATCGGGGTCTTTTCGGGTTCATGGTGTTTAGTTGTTTGGGGTTCAGGGTGTTTTAGTGTTTGGAGTTCATGCTGTTTTGATGTTCAGGCTTCATGCTGTTTTGGTGTTTTGAGGTTCAGGGTGTTTTGGTGTTGGGGTTCAAGGTGTTTTGGTGTTTGGGGTTCAAGGTGTTTTGGTGTTTGACGTTCAGGTTGTTTTGGTGTTTGGGTTTTAGGGTGTTTTGGTGTTTGGGGTTCAGGGTGTTTTGGTTTTTGGGGTTCAGGGTGTTTTGGTGTTTGGGGTGCAGGGTGTTTGGGGTTCTGGGCGTATTGGTGTTTGGGGTTCAAGGTGTTTTGGTGTTTGGGGTGCAGGGTGTTTTGATTTGTGTGGTTCCGGGTGTTTGGTGTTTGGGATTCATGGTGTTTTGGTGTTTGGGGTTCATGGTGTTTGTGGCTCAGGGTGTTTTGCTGTTTGAGGTTCAGAGTGTTTTGGTGTTTGGGGCTCGGTGTTTTGGTGTTTGGGGTTCAGGGTGTTTGGTGTTTGATGGTTCATGCTGTTTTGGGGTTCAGGTGTTTTGGTGTTTGGGGTTCATGGTGTTTGGTGCTCTGGGGTGTTTGGTGTTTGTGTGATCGGGGTCTTTTCGGGTTCATGGTGTTTTGATGTTTGGGGTTCACGGTGTTTTAATGTTTGGGGTTCATGGTGTTATGATGTTCAGGGTTAATGCTGTTTTGATGTTTGGGGTTCAGGGTGTTTTGGTGATTGGGGTTCAGGGTGTTTTGGTGTTTTGAGGTTCAGGGTTTTTTGGTGTTTGGGATTCAGGGTGTTTTGAGGTTCAGGGTGTTTGGTGTTTGACGGTTCATGCTGTTTTAGGGTTCAGGTTGTTTTGGTGTTTGGGGTTCAGGGTGTTTTTTGTTTCCGGGATCAGGGTGTTTTGGTGTTTGGGGTTCAGGGTGTTTTGGTGTTTGGGGTTCAGGGTGTTTGGTGCTCTGGGGTGTTTGGTGGATCAGGGTCTTTTCAGGTCCATAGAGTTTTGATGTTTGGGGTTCAGGGTGTTTTAGTGTTTAGAGTTCATGGTGTTTTGGTGTTTGGGGTTCAGGGTGTTTTGGTGTTTAGGGGTTCAGGGCGTTTTGGTGTTTGGGTTTCAGGGCTGTTTGGTGTTTGGGGGTTCAGGGTTTTTTGGTGTTTGGGTTTCAGTGTCTTTTGATGTTTGGGGATCAGGGTGTTTTTGTGTTTCCGGGTTCAGGGTGTTTTGTTGTTTGGGGTTCAGGGTGTTTTGGTGTTTAGGGGTTCATGGTGTTTTGATGTTCAGGCTTCATGCTGTTTTGATGTTTGGGGTTCAGGGTGTTTTGGTGTTTGGGGTTCAGGGTGTTTTGGTGTTTTGAGGTTCAGGGTGTTTTGGTGTTTGGGATTCAGGGTGTTTTGAGGTTCAGGGTGTTTGGTGTTTGACGGTTCATGCTGTTTTAGAGTTCAGGTTGTTTTGGTGTTTGAGGTTCAGGGTGTTTTGGTGTTTGGGGGGTTCAGGGTGTTTTTGTGTTTCCGGGTTCAGGGTGTTTTGTTGTTTGGGGTTCAGGGTGTTTTGGTGTTTAGGGGTTCAGGTTGTTTTGCTGTTTGGGGTTCAGTGTGTTATGGTGTTTGGGGATCAGTGTTTTGGGGTTCAGGTGTTTGGTGCTCTGGGGTGTTTGGTGTTTGGGGGATCAGAGACTTTTCGGGTTCATGGTGTTTTGATGTTTGGGGTTCAGGGTGTTTTAGTGTTTGGGGTTCATGGTGTTTTGATGTTCAGGGTTCATGCTGTTTTGATGTTTGTGGTTCAGGGTGTTTTGGTGTTTGGGATTCAGGGTGTTTTGGTGTTTGGGGTTCAGGGCTGTTTGGTGTTTGGGGTTTCAGGGTGTTTTGGTGTTTGGGTTTCAGCGTGTTTTGGTGTTTGGGGTTCAGGGTGTTTTTGTGTTTCCGGGTTCAGGGTGTTTTGTTCTTTGGGGTTCAGGGTGTTTTGGTGTTTGGGGTTCAGGGTGTTTTGGTGTTTGGGGTTCAGGGTGTTTGGTGCTCTGGGGTGTTTGGTGTTTGGGGGATCGGGGTCTTTTCGGGTTCATGGTGTTTAGTTGTTTGGGGTTCAGGGTGTTTTGGTGTTTGGGGTTCAGGGTGTTTTGGTGTTTGGGGTTCAAGGTGTTTTGGTGTTTGGGGTTCAGGGTGTTTTGGTGTTTGGGGTTCAGGGTGTTTTGGTGTTTGGGGTTCAGGGTGTTTGGTGCTCTGGGGTGTTTGGTGTTTGGGGGATCGGGGTCTTTTCGGGTTCATGGTGTTTAGTTGTTTGGGGTTCAGGGTGTTTTGGTGTTTGGGGTTCAGGGTGTTTTGGTGTTTGGGGTTCAAGGTGTTTTGGTGTTTGGGGTTCAAGGTGTTTTGGTGTTTGACGTTCAGGGTGTTTTGGTGTTTGGGGTTCAGGGTGTTTGGTTTTATGGGTTCAGGATGTTTTGTTGTTTGGGGTTCGGGGTGTTTTGGTGTTTGGATTTCAGGTTGTTTTGGTGTTTGGGTTTTAGGGTGTTTTGGTTTTTGGGGTTCAGGGTGTTTTGGTGTTTGGGGTGCAGGGTGTTTGGGGTTCTGGGCGTATTGGTGTTTGGGGTTCAAGGGGTTTTGGTGTTTGGGGTGCAGGGTGTTTTGATTTGTGTGGTTCCGGGTGTTTGGTGTTTGGGATTCACGGTGTTTTGGTGTTTGGGGTTCATGGTGTTTGTGGCTCAGGGTGTTTTGCTGTTTGAGGTTCAGAGTGTTTTGGTGTTTGGGGCTCGGTGTTTTGGTGTTTGGGGTTCAGGGTGTTTGGTGTTTGATGGTTCATGCTGTTTTGGGGTTCAGGGTGTTTTGGTGTTTGGGGTTCATGGTGTTTGGTGCTCTGGGGTGTTTGGTGTTTGGGGGATCGGGGTCTTTTCGGGTTCATGGTGTTTTGATGTTTGGGGTTCAGAGTGTTTTAATGTTTGGGGTTCATGGTGTTATGATGTTCAGGGTTAATGCTGTTTTGATGTTTGGGGTTCAGGGTGTTTTGGTGATTGGGGTTCAGGGTGTTTTGGTGTTTTGAGGTTCAGGGTTTTTTGGTGTTTGGGATTCAGGGTGTTTTGAGGTTCAGGGTGTTTGGTGTTTGACGGTTCATGCTGTTTTAGGGTTCAGGTTGTTTTGGTGTTTGGGGTTCAGGGTGTTTTTTGTTTCCGGGATCAGGGTGTTTTGGTGTTTGGGGTTCAGGGTGTTTTGGTGTTTGGGGTTCAGGGTGTTTGGTGCTCTGGGGTGTTTGGTGTTTGGGTGATCGGGGTCTTTTCGGGTTCAGGGTGTTTTGGTGTTTGGGGTTCAAGGTGTTTTGGTGTTTGGGGTTCAGGGTGTTTTGGTGTTTGGGGTTCAGGGTGTTTTGGTGTTTGGTGCTCTGGGGTGTTTGGTGCTCTGGGGTGTTTGGTGTTTGGGGGATCGGGGTCTTTTCGGGTTCATGGTGTTTAGTTGTTTGGGGTTCAGGGTGTTTTGGTGTTTGGGGTTCAGGGTGTTTTGGTGTTTGGGGTTCAAGGTGTTTTGGTGTTTGGGGTTCAAGGTGTTTTGGTGTTTGACGTTCAGGGTGTTTTGGTGTTTGGGGTTCAGGGTGTTTGGTTTTATGGGTTCAGGATGTTTTGTTGTTTGGGGTTCGGGGTGTTTTGGTGTTTGGATTTCAGGTTGTTTTGGTGTTTGGGTTTTAGGGTGTTTTGGTGTTTGGGGTTCAGGGTGTTTTGGTTTTTGGGGTTCAGGGTGTTTTGGTGTTTGGGGTGCAGGGTGTTTGGGGTTCTGGGCGTATTGGTGTTTGGGGTTCAAGGGGTTTTGGTGTTTGGGGTGCAGGGTGTTTTGATTTGTGTGGTTCCGGGTGTTTGGTGTTTGGGATTCACGGTGTTTTGGTGTTTGGGGTTCATGGTGTTTGTGGCTCAGGGTGTTTTGCTGTTTGAGGTTCAGAGTGTTTTGGTGTTTGGGGCTCGGTGTTTTGGTGTTTGGGGTTCAGGGTGTTTGGTGTTTGATGGTTCATGCTGTTTTGGGGTTCAGGGTGTTTTGGTGTTTGGGGTTCATGGTGTTTGGTGCTCTGGGGTGTTTGGTGTTTGGGGGATCGGGGTCTTTTCGGGTTCATGGTGTTTTGATGTTTGGGGTTCAGAGTGTTTTAATGTTTGGGGTTCATGGTGTTATGATGTTCAGGGTTAATGCTGTTTTGATGTTTGGGGTTCAGGGTGTTTTGGTGATTGGGGTTCAGGGTGTTTTGGTGTTTTGAGGTTCAGGGTTTTTTGGTGTTTGGGATTCAGGGTGTTTTGAGGTTCAGGGTGTTTGGTGTTTGACGGTTCATGCTGTTTTAGGGTTCAGGTTGTTTTGGTGTTTGGGGTTCAGGGTGTTTTTTGTTTCCGGGATCAGGGTGTTTTGGTGTTTGGGGTTCAGGGTGTTTTGGTGTTTGGGGTTCAGGGTGTTTGGTGCTCTGGGGTGTTTGGTGTTAGGGTGATCGGGGTCTTTTCGGGTTCATGGTGTTTTGATGTTTGGGGTTCACGGTGTTTTAATGTTTGGGGTTCATGGTGTTATGATGTTCAGGGTCAATGCTGTTTTGATGTTTGGGGTTCAGTTTGTTTTGGTGATTGGTGCTCAGGGGTGTTTGGTGGATCAGGGTCTTTTCAGGTCCATAGAGTTTTGATGTTTGGGGTTCAGGGTGTTTTAGTGTTTAGAGTTCATGGTGTTTTGGTGTTTGGGGTTCAGGGTGTTTTGGTGTTTAGGGGTTCAGGGCGTTTTGGTGTTTGGGTTTCAGGGCTGTTTGGTGTTTGGGGGTTCAGGGTTTTTTGGTGTTTGGGTTTCAGTGTCTTTTGATGTTTGGGGATCAGGGTGTTTTTGTGTTTCCGGGTTCATGGTGTTTTGATGTTTGGGGTTCAGGGTGTTTTAGTGTTTGGGGTTCATGGTGTTTTGATGTTCAGGGTTCATGCTGTTTTGATGTTTGTGGTTCAGGGTGTTTTGGTGTTTGGGATTCAGGGTGTTTTGGTGTTTGGGGTTCAGGGCTGTTTGGTGTTTGGGGTTTCAGGGTGTTTTGGTGTTTGGGTTTCAGCGTGTTTTGGTGTTTGGGGTTCAGGGTGTTTTTGTGTTTCCGGGTTCAGGGTGTTTTGTTCTTTGGGGTTCAGGGTGTTTGGTGCTCTGGGGTGTTTGGTGTTTGGGGGATCGGGGTCTTTTCGGGTTCATGGTGTTTAGTTGTTTGGAGTTCATGCTGTTTTGATGTTCAGGCTTCATGCTGTTTTGATGTTTGGGGTTCAGGGTGTTTTGGTGTTTGGGGTTCAGGGTGTTTTGGTGTTTTGAGGTTCAGGGTGTTTTGGTGTTGGGGTTCAAGGTGTTTTGGTGTTTGGGGTTCAAGGTGTTTTGGTGTTTGACGTTCAGGGTGTTTTGGTGTTTGGGGTTCGGGGTGTTTTGGTGTTTGGATTTCAGGTTGTTTTGGTGTTTGGGTTTTAGGGTGTTTTGGTGTTTGGGGCTCAGGGTATTTTTGTGTTTCATGTTTCAGGGTGATTTGGTTTTTGGGGTTCAGGGTGTTTTGTTGTTTGGAGTTCAGGATGTTTTGGTGTTTGGGGTTCAGGGTGTTTTGGTATTTGGGGTTCAGGATGTTTTGGTGTTTGGGGTTTGGGGTGTTTGTGGTTCAGGTTGTTTTGGTGTCTGGGGTTCAGGGTATTTTGGTGTTTGTGGTTCAGGGTGTTTTGGTGTTTGGGGCTCAGGGTGTTTTGGTGTTTAGGGGTTTAGGGTGTTTTGGTGTTTGGGGTTCAGGGTGTTTTGATGTTTGGGGTTCAGGGTGTTTTGGTGTTTGGGGTTCAGGGTGTTTTGGTGTTTTGAGGTTCAGGGTGTTTTGGTGTTGGGGTTCAAGGTGTTTTGGTGTTTGGGGTTCAAGGTGTTTTGGTGTTTGACGTTCAGGATGTTTTGTTGTTTGGGGTTCGGGGTGTTTTGGTGTTTGGATTTCAGGTTGTTTTGGTGTTTGGGTTTTAGGGTGTTTTGGTGTTTGGGGCTCAGGGTATTTTTGTGTTTCATGTTTCAGGGTGATTTGGTTTTTGGGGTTCAGGGTGTTTTGTTGTTTGGAGTTCAGGATGTTTTGGTGTTTGGGGTTCAGGGTGTTTTGGTATTTGGGGTTCAGGATGTTTTGGTGTTTGGGGTTTGGGGTGTTTGTGGTTCAGGTTGTTTTGGTGTCTGGGGTTCAGGGTATTTTGGTGTTTGGGGTTCAGGGTGTTTTGGTGTTTGGGGCTCAGGGTGTTTTGGTGTTTAGGGGTTTAGGGTGTTTTGGTGTTTGGGGTTCAGGATGTTTTGGTGTTTGGGGTTTGGGGTGTTTGTGGTTCAGGTTGTTTTGGTGTCTGGGGTTCAGGGTATTTTGGTGTTTGGGGTTCAGGGTGTTTTGGTGTTTGGGGTTCAGGTTGTTTTGGTGTTTAGGGGTTCTGGGTGTTTTGGTGTTTGGGGTTTGTGGTGTTTTGGGGTTCAGTTTGTTTTGGTGATTGGTGCTCAAGGGTGTTTGGTGGATCAGGGTCTTTTCAGGTCCATAGAGTTTTGATGTTTGGGGTTCAGGGTGTTTTAGTGTTTAGAGTTCATGGTGTTTTGGTGTTTAGGGGTTCAGGGTGTTTTGGTGTTTAGGGGTTCAGGGCGTTTTGGTGTTTGGGTTTCAGGGCTGTTTGGTGTTTGGGGGTTCAGGGTTTTTTGGTGTTTGGGTTTCAGTGTCTTTTGATGTTTGGGGATCAGGGTGTTTTTGTGTTTCCGGGTTCAGGGTGTTTTGTTGTTTGGGGTTCAGGGTGTTTTGGTGTTTAGGGGTTCAGGTTGTTTTGCTGTTTGGGGTTCAGTGTGTTATGGTGTTTGGGGATCAGTGTTTTGGGGTTCAGGTGTTTGGTGCTCTGGGGTGTTTGGTGTTTGGGGGATCAGAGACTTTTCGGGTTCATGGTGTTTTGATGTTTGGGGTTCAGGGTGTTTTAGTGTTTGGGGTTCATGGTGTTTTGATGTTCAGGGTTCATGGTGTTTTGATGTTTGGGGTTCAGGGTGTTTTGGTGTTTGGGGTTCAGGGCTGTTTGGTGTTTGGGGGTTCAGGGTGTTTTTGTGTTTCCGGGTTCAGGGTGTTTTGTTCTTTGGGGTTCAGGGTGTTTTGGTGTTTGGGGTTCAGGGTGTTTTGGTGTTTGGGGTTCAGGGTGTTTGGTGCTCTGGGGTGTTTGGTGTTTGGGGGATCGGGGTCTTTTCGGGTTCATGGTGTTTAGTTGTTTGGGGTTCAGGGTGTTTTAGTGTTTGGAGTTCATGCTGTTTTGATGTTCAGGCTTCATGCTGTTTTGATGTTTGGGGTTCAGGGTGTTTTGGTGTTTGGGGTTCAGGGTGTTTTGGTGTTTTGAGGTTCAGGGTGTTTTGGTGTTGGGGTTCAATGTGTTTTGGTGTTTGGGGTTCAAGGTGTTTTGGTGTTTGACGTTCAGGGTGTTTTGGTGTTTGGGGTTCAGGGTGTTTGGTTTTTTGGGTTCAGGATGTTTTGTTGTTTGGGGTTCGGGGTGTTTTGGTGTTTGGATTTCAGGTTGTTTTGGTGTTTGGGTTTTAGGGTGTTTTGGTGTTTGGGGTTCAGGGTGTTTTGGTTTTTGGGGTTCAGGGTGTTTTGGTGTTTGGGGTGCAGGGTGTTTGGGGTTCTGGGCGTTTTGGTGTTTGGGGTTCAAGGGGTTTTGGTGTTTGGGGTGCAGGGTGTTTTGATTTGTGTGGTTCCGGGTGTTTGGTGTTTGGGATTCACGGTGTTTTGGTGTTTGGGGTTCATGGTGTTTGTGGCTCAGGGTGTTTTGCTGTTTGAGGTTCAGAGTGTTTTGGTGTTTGGGGCTCGGTGTTTTGGTGTTTGGGGTTCAGGGTGTTTGGTGTTTGATGGTTCATGCTGTTTTGGGGTTCAGGTGTTTTGGTGTTTGGGGTTCATGGTGTTTGGTGCTCTGGGGTGTTTGGTGTTTGGGGGATCGGGGTCTTTTCGGGTTCATGCTGTTTTGATGTTTGGGGTTCAGGGTGTTTTGGTGATTGGGGTTCAGGGTGTTTTGGTGTTTTGAGGTTCAGGGTTTTTTGGTGTTTGGGATTCAGGGTGTTTTGAGGTTCAGGGTGTTTGGTGTTTGACGGTTCATGCTGTTTTAGGGTTCAGGTTGTTTTGGTGTTTGGGGTTCAGGGTGTTTTTTGTTTCCGGGATCAGGGTGTTTTGGTGTTTGGGGTTCAGGGTGTTTTGGTGTTTGGGGTTCAGGGTGTTTGGTGCTCTGGGGTGTTTGGTGTTTGGGTGATCGGGGTCTTTTCGGGTTCATGGTGTTTTGATGTTTGGGGTTCACAGTGTTTTAATGTTTGGGGTTCATGGTGTTATGATGTTCAGGGTCAATGCTGTTTTGATGTTTGGGGTTCAGTTTGTTTTGGTGATTGGTGCTCAGGGGTGTTTGGTGGATCAGGGTCTTTTCAGGTCCATAGAGTTTTGATGTTTGGGGTTCAGGGTGTTTTAGTGCTTAGAGTTCATGGTGTTTTGGTGTTTGGGGTTCAGGGTGTTTTGGTGTTTAGGGGTTCAGGGCGTTTTGGTGTTTGGGTTTCAGGGCTGTTTGGTGTTTGGGGGTTCAGGGTTTTTTGGTGTTTGGGTTTCAGTGTCTTTTTATGTTTGGGGATCAGGGTGTTTTTGTGTTTCCGGGTTCAGGGTGTTTTGTTGTTTGGGGTTCAGGGTGTTTTGGTGTTTAGGGGTTCAGGTTGTTTTGCTGTTTGGGGTTCAGTGTGTTATGGTGTTTGGGGATCAGTGTTTTGGGGTTCAGGTGTTTGGTGCTCTGGGGTGTTTGGTGTTTGGGGGATCAGAGACTTTTCGGGTTCATGGTGTTTTGATGTTTGGGGTTCAGGGTGTTTTAGTGTTTGGGGTTCATGGTGTTTTGATGTTCAGGGTTCATGCTGTTTTGATGTTTGTGGTTCAGGGTGTTTTGGTGTTTGGGATTCAGGGTGTTTTGGTGTTTGGGGTTCAGGGCTGTTTGGTGTTTGGGGTTTCAGGGTGTTTTGGTGTTTGGGTTTCAGCGTGTTTTGGTGTTTGGGGTTCAGGGTGTTTTTGTGTTTCCGGGTTCAGGGTGTTTTGTTCTTTGGGGTTCAGGGTGTTTTGGTGTTTGGGGTTCAGGGTGTTTTGGTGTTTGGGGTTCAGGGTGTTTGGTGCTCTGGGGTGTTTGGTGTTTGGGGGATTGGGGTCTTTTCGGGTTCATGGTGTTTAGTTGTTTGGGGTTCAGGGTGTTTTAGTGTTTGGAGTTCATGCTGTTTTGATGTTCAGGCTTCATGCTGTTTTGATGTTTGGGGTTCAGGGTGTTTTGGTGTTTGGGGTTCAGGGTGTTTTGGTGTTTTGAGGTTCAGGATGTTTTGGTGTTGGGGTTCAAGGTGTTTTGGTGTTTGGGGTTCAAGGTGTTTTGGTGTTTGACGTTCAGGATGTTTTGTTGTTTGGGGTTCGGGGTGTTTTGGTGTTTGGATTTCAGGTTGTTTTGGTGTTTGGGTTTTAGGGTGTTTTGCTGTTTGGGGTTCAGTGTGTTATGGTGTTTGGGGATCAGTGTTTTGGGGTTCAGGTGTTTGGTGCTCTGGGGTGTTTGGTGTTTGGGGGATCAGAGACTTTTCGGGTTCATGGTGTTTTGATGTTTGGGGTTCAGGGTGTTTTAGTGTTTGGGGTTCATGGTGTTTTGATGTTCAGGGTTCATGCTGTTTTGATGTTTGTGGTTCAGGGTGTTTTGGTGTTTGGGATTCAGGGTGTTTTGGTGTTTGGGGTTCAGGGCTGTTTGGTGTTTGGGGTTTCAGGTTGTTTTGGTGTTTGGGTTTCAGCGTGTTTTGGTGTTTGGGGTTCAGGGTGTTTTTGTGTTTCCGGGTTCAGGGTGTTTTGTTCTTTGGGGTTCAGGGTGTTTTGGTGTTTGGGGTTCAGGGTGTTTTGGTGTTTGGGGTTCAGGGTGTTTGGTGCTCTGGGGTGTTTGGTGTTTGGGGGATTGGGGTCTTTTCGGGTTCATGGTGTTTAGTTGTTTGGGGTTCAGGGTGTTTTAGTGTTTGGAGTTCATGCTGTTTTGATGTTCAGGCTTCATGCTGTTTTGATGTTTGGGGTTCAGGGTGTTTTGGTGTTTGGGGTTCAGGGTGTTTTGGTGTTTTGAGGTTCAGGATGTTTTGGTGTTGGGGTTCAAGGTGTTTTGGTGTTTGGGGTTCAAGGTGTTTTGGTGTTTGACGTTCAGGATGTTTTGTTGTTTGGGGTTCGGGGTGTTTTGGTGTTTGGATTTCAGGTTGTTTTGGTGTTTGGGTTTTAGGGTGTTTTGCTGTTTGGGGTTCAGTGTGTTATGGTGTTTGGGGATCAGTGTTTTGGGGTTCAGGTGTTTGGTGCTCTGGGGTGTTTGGTGTTTGGGGGATCAGAGACTTTTCGGGTTCATGGTGTTTTGATGTTTGGGGTTCAGGGTGTTTTAGTGTTTGGGGTTCATGGTGTTTTGATGTTCAGGGTTCATGCTGTTTTGATGTTTGTGGTTCAGGGTGTTTTGGTGTTTGGGATTCAGGGTGTTTTGGTGTTTGGGGTTCAGGGCTGTTTGGTGTTTGGGGTTTCAGGGTGTTTTGGTGTTTGGGTTTCAGCGTGTTTTGGTGTTTGGGGTTCAGGGTGTTTTTGTGTTTCCGGGTTCAGGGTGTTTTGTTCTTTGGGGTTCAGGGTGTTTTGGTGTTTGGGGTTCAGGGTGTTTTGGTGTTTGGGGTTCAGGGTGTTTGGTGCTCTGGGGTGTTTGGTGTTTGGGGGATTGGGGTCTTTTCGGGTTCATGGTGTTTAGTTGTTTGGGGTTCAGGGTGTTTTAGTGTTTGGAGTTCATGCTGTTTTGATGTTCAGGCTTCATGCTGTTTTGATGTTTGGGGTTCAGGGTGTTTTGGTGTTTGGGGTTCAGGGTGTTTTGGTGTTTTGAGGTTCAGGATGTTTTGGTGTTGGGGTTCAAGGTGTTTTGGTGTTTGGGGTTCAAGGTGTTTTGGTGTTTGACGTTCAGGATGTTTTGTTGTTTGGGATTCACGGTGTTTTGGTGTTTGGGGTTCATGGTGTTTGTGGCTCAGGGTGTTTTGCTGTTTGAGGTTCAGAGTGTTTTGGTGTTTGGGGCTCGGTGTTTTGGTGTTTGGGGTTCAGGGTGTTTGGTGTTTGATGGTTCATGCTGTTTTGAGGTTCAGGGTGTTTTGGTGTTGGGGTTCAATGTGTTTTGGTGTTTGGGGTTCAAGGTGTTTTGGTGTTTGACGTTCAGGGTGTTTTGGTGTTTGGGGTTCAGGGTGTTTGGTTTTTTGGGTTCAGGATGTTTTGTTGTTTGGGGTTCGGGGTGTTTTGGTGTTTGGATTTCAGGTTGTTTTGGTGTTTGGGTTTTAGGGTGTTTTGGTGTTTGGGGTTCAGGGTGTTTTGGTTTTTGGGGTTCAGGGTGTTTTGGTGTTTGGGGTGCAGGGTGTTTGGGGTTCTGGGCGTATTGGTGTTTGGGGTTCAAGGGGTTTTGGTGTTTGGGGTGCAGGGTGTTTTGATTTGTGTGGTTCCGGGTGTTTGGTGTTTGGGATTCACGGTGTTTTGGTGTTTGGGGTTCATGGTGTTTGTGGCTCAGGGTGTTTTGCTGTTTGAGGTTCAGAGTGTTTTGGTGTTTGGGGCTCGGTGTTTTGGTGTTTGGGGTTCAGGGTGTTTGGTGTTTGATGGTTCATGCTGTTTTGGGGTTCAGGTGTTTTGGTGTTTGGGGTTCATGGTGTTTGGTGCTCTGGGGTGTTTGGTGTTTGGGGGATCGGGGTCTTTTCGGGTTCATGCTGTTTTGATGTTTGGGGTTCAGGGTGTTTTGGTGATTGGGGTTCAGGGTGTTTTGGTGTTTTGAGGTTCAGGGTTTTTTGGTGTTTGGGATTCAGGGTGTTTTGAGGTTCAGGGTGTTTGGTGTTTGACGGTTCATGCTGTTTTAGGGTTCAGGTTGTTTTGGTGTTTGGGGTTCAGGGTGTTTTTTGTTTCCGGGATCAGGGTGTTTTGGTGTTTGGGGTTCAGGGTGTTTTGGTGTTTGGGGTTCAGGGTGTTTGGTGCTCTGGGGTGTTTGGTGTTTGGGTGATCGGGGTCTTTTCGGGTTCATGGTGTTTTGATGTTTGGGGTTCACGGTGTTTTAATGTTTGGGGTTCATGGTGTTATGATGTTCAGGGTCAATGCTGTTTTGATGTTTGGGGTTCAGTTTGTTTTGGTGATTGGTGCTCAGGGGTGTTTGGTGGATCAGGGTCTTTTCAGGTCCATAGAGTTTTGATGTTTGGGGTTCAGGGTGTTTTAGTGCTTAGAGTTCATGGTGTTTTGGTGTTTGGGGTTCAGGGTGTTTTGGTGTTTAGGGGTTCAGGGCGTTTTGGTGTTTGGGTTTCAGGGCTGTTTGGTGTTTGGGGGTTCAGGGTTTTTTGGTGTTTGGGTTTCAGTGTCTTTTTATGTTTGGGGATCAGGGTGTTTTTGTGTTTCCGGGTTCAGGGTGTTTTGTTGTTTGGGGTTCAGGGTGTTTTGGTGTTTAGGGGTTCAGGTTGTTTTGCTGTTTGGGGTTCAGTGTGTTATGGTGTTTGGGGATCAGTGTTTTGGGGTTCAGGTGTTTGGTGCTCTGGGGTGTTTGGTGTTTGGGGGATCAGAGACTTTTCGGGTTCATGGTGTTTTGATGTTTGGGGTTCAGGGTGTTTTAGTGTTTGGGGTTCATGGTGTTTTGATGTTCAGGGTTCATGCTGTTTTGATGTTTGTGGTTCAGGGTGTTTTGGTGTTTGGGATTCAGGGTGTTTTGGTGTTTGGGGTTCAGGGCTGTTTGGTGTTTGGGGTTTCAGGGTGTTTTGGTGTTTGGGTTTCAGCGTGTTTTGGTGTTTGGGGTTCAGGGTGTTTTTGTGTTTCCGGGTTCAGGGTGTTTTGTTCTTTGGGGTTCAGGGTGTTTTGGTGTTTGGGGTTCAGGGTGTTTTGGTGTTTGGGGTTCAGGGTGTTTGGTGCTCTGGGGTGTTTGGTGTTTGGGGGATCGGGGTCTTTTCGGGTTCATGGTGTTTAGTTGTTTGGGGTTCAGGGTGTTTTAGTGTTTGGAGTTCATGCTGTTTTGATGTTCAGGCTTCATGCTGTTTTGATGTTTGGGGTTCAGGGTGTTTTGGTGTTTGGGGTTCAGGGTGTTTTGGTGTTTTGAGGTTCAGGGTGTTTTGGTGTTTGACGTTCAGGGTGTTTTGGTATTTGGGGTTCAGGGTGTTTTGGTGTTTGGGGTTCAAGGTGTTTTGGTGTTTGGGGTTCAAGGTGTTTTGGTGTTTGACGTTCAGGGTGTTTTGGTGTTTGGGGTTCAGGGTGTTTGGTTTTTTGGGTTCAGGATGTTTTGTTGTTTGGGGTTCGGGGTGTTTTGGTGTTTGGATTTCAGGTTGTTTTGGTGTTTGGGTTTTAGGGTGTTTTGGTGTTTGGGGTTCAGGGTGTTTTGGTTTTTGGGGTTCAGGGTGTTTTGGTGTTTGGGGTGCAGGGTGTTTGGGGTTCTGGGCGTATTGGTGTTTGGGGTTCAAGGTGTTTTGGTGTTTGGGGTGCAGGGTGTTTTGATTTGTGTGGTTCCGGGTGTTTGGTGTTTGGGATTCACGGTGTTTTGGTGTTTGGGGTTCATGGTGTTTGTGGCTCAGGGTGTTTTGCTGTTTGAGGTTCAGAGTGTTTTGGTGTTTGGGGCTCGGTGTTTTGGTGTTTGGGATTCAGGGTGTTTTGAGGTTCAGGGTGTTTGGTGTTTGACGGTTCATGCTGTTTTAGGGTTCAGGTTGTTTTGGTGTTTGGGGTTCAGGGTGTTTTGGTTTTTGGGGTTCAGGGTGTTTTGGTGTTTGGGGTGCAGGGTGTTTGGGGTTCTGGGCGTATTGGTGTTTGGGGTTCAAGGTGTTTTGGTGTTTGGGGTTCAGGGTGTTTGGTGCTCTGGGGTGTTTGGTGTTTGGGTGATCGGGGTCTTTTCGGGTTCATGGTGTTTTGATGTTTGGGGTTCACGGTGTTTTAATGTTTGGGGTTCATGGTGTTATGATGTTCAGGGTCAATGCTGTTTTGGTGTTTTGAGGTTCAGGGTTTTTTGGTGTTTGGGATTCAGGGTGTTTTGAGGTTCAGGGTGTTTGGTGTTTGACGGTTCATGCTGTTTTAGTGTTCAGGTTGTTTTGGTGTTTGGGGTTCATGGTGTTTTGGTGTTTGGGGGTTTCAGGGTGTTTTGGTGTTTGGGGTTCAAGGTGGTTTGGTGTTTGGGGTTCAAGGTGTTTTGGTGTTTGGGGTGCAGGGTGTTTGGTTTTTTGGGTTCAGGATGTTTTGTTGTTTGGGGTTCGGGGTGTTTGGTGTTTGGATTTCAGGCTGTTTTGTTGTTTGGGTTTCAGGGTGTTTTGGTATTTGGGGTTCAGTGTGTTTTTGTGTTTCCGGGTTCAGGGTGTTTTGGTTTCTGGGGTTCAGGTTGTTTTGGTGTTTGGGGTGCAGGGTATTTGGCGTTCTGGGTGTATTGGTGTTTGGGGTTCAAGGTGTTTTGGTGTTTGGGGTTCAAGGTGTTTTGGTGTTTGGGCTGCAGGGTGTTTTGATTTGTGCGGTTCCGGGTGTTTGGTGTTTGGGATTCAGGGTGTTTTGGTGTTTGAGGTTCATGGTGTTTTGGTGTTTGTGGCTCAGGGTGTTTTGCTGTTTGAGATTCAGAGTGTTTTGGTGTTTGGGGCTCGGTGTTTTTGTGGTTGGGGTTCAGGGTGTTTTGGTGTTTATGGGTTCATGCTGTTTTAGGGTTCATGCTGTTTTGATGTTTGTGGTTCAGGTTGTTTTGGTGTTTGGGGTTCAGGGTGTTTTTTGTTTCCGGGATCAGGGTGTTTTGGTGTTTGGGGTTCAGGGTGTTTTGGTGTTTGGGGTTCAGGGTGTTTGGTGCTCTGGGGTGTTTGGTGTTTGGGTGATCGGGGTCTTTTCGGGTTCATGGTGTTTTGATGTTTGGGGTTCACGGTGTTTTAATGTTTGGGGTTCATGGTGTTATGATGTTCAGGGTCAATGCTGTTTTGATGTTTGGGGTTCAGTTTGTTTTGGTGATTGGTGCTCAGGGGTGTTTGGTGGATCAGGGTCTTTTCAGGTCCATAGAGTTTTGATGTTTGGGGTTCAGGGTGTTTTAGTGCTTAGAGTTCATGGTGTTTTGGTGTTTGGGGTTCAGGGTGTTTTGGTGTTTAGGGGTTCAGGGCGTTTTGGTGTTTGGGTTTCAGGGCTGTTTGGTGTTTGGGGGTTCAGGGTTTTTTGGTGTTTGGGTTTCAGTGTCTTTTTATGTTTGGGGATCAGGGTGTTTTTGTGTTTCCGGGTTCAGGGTGTTTTGTTGTTTGGGGTTCAGGGTGTTTTGGTGTTTAGGGGTTCAGGTTGTTTTGCTGTTTGGGGTTCAGTGTGTTATGGTGTTTGGGGATCAGTGTTTTGGGGTTCAGGTGTTTGGTGCTCTGGGGTGTTTGGTGTTTGGGGGATCAGAGACTTTTCGGGTTCATGGTGTTTTGATGTTTGGGGTTCAGGGTGTTTTAGTGTTTGGGGTTCATGGTGTTTTGATGTTCAGGGTTCATGCTGTTTTGATGTTTGTGGTTCAGGGTGTTTTGGTGTTTGGGATTCAGGGTGTTTTGGTGTTTGGGGTTCAGGGCTGTTTGGTGTTTGGGGTTTCAGGGTGTTTTGGTGTTTGGGTTTCAGCGTGTTTTGGTGTTTGGGGTTCAGGGTGTTTGGTGCTCTGGGGTGTTTGGTGTTTGGGGGATTGGGGTCTTTTCGGGTTCATGGTGTTTAGTTGTTTGGGGTTCAGGGTGTTTTAGTGTTTGGAGTTCATGCTGTTTTGATGTTCAGGCTTCATGCTGTTTTGATGTTTGGGGTTCAGGGTGTTTTGGTGTTTGGGGTTCAGGGTGTTTTGGTGTTTTGAGGTTCAGGATGTTTTGGTGTTGGGGTTCAAGGTGTTTTGGTGTTTGGGGTTCAAGGTGTTTTGGTGTTTGACATTCAGGATGTTTTGTTGTTTGGGGTTCGGGGTGTTTTGGTGTTTGGATTTCAGGTTGTTTTGGTTTTTGGGGTTCAGGGTGTTTTGGTGTTTGGGGTGCAGGGTGTTTGGGGTTCAAGGTGTTTTGGTGTTTGGGGTGCAGGGTGTTTTGATTTGTGTGGTTCCGGGTGTTTGGTGTTTGGGATTCACGGTGTTTTGGTGTTTGGGGTTCATGGTGTTTGTGGCTCAGGGTGTTTTGCTGTTTGAGGTTCAGAGTGTTTTGGTGTTTGGGGCTCGGTGTTTTGGTGTTTGGGGTTCAGGGTGTTTGGTGTTTGATGGTTCATGCTGTTTTGGGGTTCAGGTGTTTTGGTGTTTGGGGTTCATGGTGTTTGGTGCTCTGGGGTGTTTGGTGTTTGGGGGATCGGGGTCTTTTCGGGTTCATGGTGTTTTGATGTTTGGGGTTCACGGTGTTTTAATGTTTGGGGTTCATGGTGTTATGATGTTCAGGGTTAATGCTGTTTTGATGTTTGGGGTTCAGGGTGTTTTGGTGATTGGGGTTCAGGGTGTTTTGGTGTTTTGAGGTTCAGGGTGTTTTGGTGTTGGGGTTCAAGGTGTTTTGGTGTTTGGGGTTCAAGGTGTTTTGGTGTTTGACGTTCAGGGTGTTTTGGTGTTTGGGGTTCAGGGTGTTTGGTTTTTTGGGTTCAGGATGTTTTGTTGTTTGGGGTTCGGGGTGTTTTGGTGTTTTGATTTCAGGTTGTTTTGGTGTTTGGGGTTCAGGGTGTTTTGGTTTTTGGGGTTCAGGGTGTTTTGGTGTTTGGGGTGCAGGGTGTTTGGGGTTCTGGGCGTATTGGTGTTTGGGGTTCAAGGTGTTTTGGTGCTTGGGGTGCAGGGTGTTTTGATTTGTGTGGTTCCGGGTGTTTGGTGTTTGGGATTCACGGTGTTTTGGTGTTTGTGGCTCAGGGTGTTTTGCTGTTTGAGGTTCAGAGTGTTTTGGTGTTTGGGGCTCGGTGTTTTGGTGTTTGGGGTTCAGGGTGTTTGGTGTTTGATGGTTCATGCTGTTTTGGGGTTCAGGTGTTTTGGTGTTTGGGGTTCATGGTGTTTGGTGCTCTGGGGTGTTTGGTGTTTGGGGGATCGGGGTCTTTTCGGGTTCACGGTGTTTTAATGTTTGGGGTTCATGGTGTTATGATGTTCAGGGTTAATGCTGTTTTGATGTTTGGGGTTCAGGGTGTTTTGGTGATTGGGGTTCAGGGTGTTTTGGTGTTTTGAGGTTCAGGGTTTTTTGGTGTTTGGGATTCAGGGTGTTTTGAGGTTCAGGTTGTTTGGTGTTTGACGGTTCATGCTGTTTTAGGGTTCAGGTTGTTTTGGTGTTTGGGGTTCATGGTGTTTGGTGCTCTGGGGTGTTTGGTGTTTGGGGGATCGGGGTCTTTTCGGGTTCATGGTGTTTTGATGTTTGGGGTTCACGGTGTTTTAATGTTTGGGGTTCATGGTGTTATGATGTTCAGGGTTAATGCTGTTTTGATGTTTGGGGTTCAGGGTGTTTTGGTGATTGGGGTTCAGGGTGTTTTGGTGTTTTGAGGTTCAGGGTGTTTTGGTGTTGGGGTTCAAGGTGTTTTGGTGTTTGGGGTTCAAGGTGTTTTGGTGTTTGACGTTCAGGGTGTTTTGGTGTTTGGGGTTCAGGGTGTTTGGTTTTTTGGGTTCAGGATGTTTTGTTGTTTGGGGTTCGGGGTGTTTTGGTGTTTGGATTTCAGGGTGTTTTGGTGTTTGGGGTGCAGGGTGTTTGGGGTTCTGGGCGTATTGGTGTTTGGGGTTCAAGGTGTTTTGGTGTTTGGGGTGCAGGGTGTTTTGATTTGTGTGGTTCCGGGTGTTTGGTGTTTGGGATTCACGGTGTTTTGGTGTTTGTGGCTCAGGGTGTTTTGCTGTTTGAGGTTCAGAGTGTTTTGGTGTTTGGGGCTCGGTGTTTTGGTGTTTGGGGTTCAGGGTGTTTGGTGTTTGATGGTTCATGCTGTTTTGGGGTTCAGGTGTTTTGGTGTTTGGGGTTCATGGTGTTTGGTGCTCTGGGGTGTTTGGTGTTTGGGGGATCGGGGTCTTTTCGGGTTCACGGTGTTTTAATGTTTGGGGTTCATGGTGTTATGATGTTCAGGGTTAATGCTGTTTTGATGTTTGGGGTTCAGGGTGTTTTGGTGATTGGGGTTCAGGGTGTTTTGGTGTTTTGAGGTTCAGGGTTTTTTGGTGTTTGGGATTCAGGGTGTTTTGAGGTTCAGGGTGTTTGGTGTTTGACGGTTCATGCTGTTTTAGGGTTCAGGTTGTTTTGGTGTTTGGGGTTCAGGGTGTTTTTTGTTTCCGGGATCAGGGTGTTTTGGTGTTTGGGGTTCAGGGTGTTTTGGTGTTTGGGGTTCAGGGTGTTTGGTGCTCTGGGGTGTTTGGTGTTTGGGTGATCGGGGTCTTTTCGGGTTCATGGTGTTTTGATGTTTGGGGTTCACGGTGTTTTAATGTTTGAGGTTCAGGGTTTTTTGGTGTTTGGGATTCAGGGTGTTTTGAGGTTCAGGGTGTTTGGTGTTTGACGGTTCATGCTGTTTTAGTGTTCAGGTTGTTTTGGTGTTTGGGGTTCATGGTGTTTTGGTGTTTGGGGGTTTCAGGGTGTTTTGGTGTTTGACGTTCAGGGTGTTTTGGTGTTTGGGGTTCAGGGTGTTTGGTTTTTTGGGTTCAGGATGTTTTGTTGTTTGGGGTTCGGGGTGTTTTGGTGTTTGGATTTCAGGTTGTTTTGGTGTTTGGGGTTCAGGGTGTTTTGGTTTTTGGGGTTCAGGGTGTTTTGGTGTTTGGGGTGCAGGGTGTTTGGGGTTCTGGGCGTATTGGTGTTTGGGGTTCAAGGTGTTTTGGTGTTTGGGGTGCAGGGTGTTTTGATTTGTGTGGTTCCGGGTGTTTGGTGTTTGGGATTCACGGTGTTTTGGTGTTTGTGGCTCAGGGTGTTTTGCTGTTTGAGGTTCAGAGTGTTTTGGTGTTTGGGGCTCGGTGTTTTGGTGTTTGGGGTTCAGGGTGTTTGGTGTTTGATGGTTCATGCTGTTTTGTGGTTCAGGTGTTTTGGTGTTTGGGGTTCATGGTGTTTGGTGCTCTGGGGTGTTTGGTGTTTGGGGGATCGGGGTCTTTTCGGGTTCACGGTGTTTTAATGTTTGGGGTTCATGGTGTTATGATGTTCAGGGTTAATGCTGTTTTGATGTTTGGGGTTCAGGGTGTTTTGGTGATTGGGGTTCAGGGTGTTTTGGTGTTTTGAGGTTCAGGGTTTTTTGGTGTTTGGGATTCAGGGTGTTTTGAGGTTCAGGGTGTTTGGTGTTTGACGGTTCATGCTGTTTTAGGGTTCAGGTTGTTTTGGTGTTTGGGGTTCATGGTGTTTTGGTGTTTGGGGGTTTCAGGGTGTTTTGGTGTTTGGGGTTCAAGGTGGTTTGGTGTTTGGGGTTCAAGGTGTTTTGGTGTTTGGGGTGCAGGGTGTTTGGTTTTTTGGGTTCAGGATGTTTTGTTGTTTGGGGTTCGGGGTGTTTGGTGTTTGGATTTCAGGCTGTTTTGTTGTTTGGGTTTCAGGGTGTTTTGGTATTTGGGGTTCAGTGTGTTTTTGTGTTTCCGGGTTCAGGGTGTTTTGGTTTCTGGGGTTCAGGTTGTTTTGGTGTTTGGGGTGCAGGGTATTTGGCGTTCTGGGTGTATTGGTGTTTGGGGTTCAAGGTGTTTTGGTGTTTGGGGTTCAAGGTGTTTTGGTGTTTGGGCTGCAGGGTGTTTTGATTTGTGCGGTTCTGGGTGTATTGGTGTTTGGGGTTCATGGTGTTTTGGTGTTTGTGGCTCAGGGTGTTTTGCTGTTTGAGATTCAGAGTGTTTTGGTGTTTGGGGCTCGGTGTTTTTGTGGTTGGGGTTCAGGGTGTTTTGGTGTTTATGGGTTCATGCTGTTTTAGGGTTCATGCTGTTTTGATGTTTGTGGTTCAGGGTGTTTTGGTGTTTGGGATTCAGGGTGTTTTGGTGTTTGGGATTCAGGGTGTTTTGAGCTTCAGGGTGTTTGGTGTTTGACGGTTCATGCTGTTTTGGAATTCAGGTTGTTTTGGTGTTTGGGGTTCAGGGTGTTTTGGTTTTGGGGGTTCAGGATGTATTGGTTTTGGGGGTTCAGGATGTTTTGTTTTGGTGGTTCAGGATGTTTTGTTGTTTGGGGTGCAGGGTGTTTTGACGTTCAGGGTGTTTTGTTGTTTGGGGTGCAGGGTGTTTTGATTTTTGAGGTTCTGGGTGTTTGGAATTCAGGGTGTTTTGGTGTTAGAGTTCATGGTGTTTTGATGTTTGGGGTTCAGGGTGTTTTGGTGCTTGTGTTCATGGTGTTTTGGTGTTTGGTGTTCATTGTGTTTTGGTGTTTGGGGTTCAGGGTGTTTGGTTTTTTGGGTTCAGGATGTTTTGTTGCTTGGGGTTCGGGGTGTTTTGCTGCTTGGATTTCAGGGTGTTTTGGTGTTTGTGTTTCAGGGTGTTTTGGTGTTTGGGGTTCAGGGCTGTTTGGTGTTTGGGGTTTCAGGGTGTTTTGGTGTTTGGGTTGTAGCGTGTTTTGGTGTTTGGGGTTCAGGGTGTTTTTGTGTTTCCGGGTTCAGGGTGTTTTGTTCTTTGGGGTTCAGGGTGTTTTGGTGTTTGGGGTTCAGGGTGTTTGGTGCTCTGGGGTGTTTGGTGTTTGGGGGATCGGGGTCTTTTCGGGTTCATGGTGTTTAGTTGTTTGGGGTTCAGGGTGTTTTAGTGTTTGGAGTTCATGGTGTTTTGATGTTCAGGCTTCATGCTGTTTTGATGTTTGGTGTTCAGGATGTTCTGGTGTTTGGGGTTCAGGGTGTTTTGGTGTTTTGAGGTTCAGGGTGTTTTGGTGTTTGGGATTCAGGGTGTTTTGAGGTTCAGGGTGTTTTGGTGTTTGGGATTCAGGGTGTTTTGAGGTTCAGGGTGTTTGGTGTTTGACGGTTCATGCTGTTTTAGAGTTCAGGTTGTTTTGGTGTTTGAGGTTCAGGGTGTTTTGGTGTTTGGGGGGTTCAGGGTGCTTTGGTGTTGGGGTTCAAGGTGTTTTGGTGTTTGGGGTTCAAGGTGTTTTAGTGTTTGACGTTCAGGGTGTTTTGGTGTTTGGGGTTCAGGGTGTTTGGTTTTTTGGGTTCAGGATGTTTTGTTGTTTGGGGTTCGGGGTGTTTTGGTGTTTGGATTTCAGGTTGTTTTGGTGTTTGGGTTTTAGGGTGTTTTGATGTTTGGGGTTCAGGGTGTTTTGGTTTTTGGGGTTCAGGGTGTTTTGGTGTTTGGGGTGCAGGGTGTTTGGGGTTCTGGGCGTATTGGTGTTTGGGGTTCAAGGTGTTTTGGTGTTTGGGGTGCAGGGTGTTTTGATTTGGGTGGTTCCGGGTGTTTGGTGTTTGGGATTCACGGTGTTTTGGTGTTTGGGGTTCATGGTGTTTTGGTGTTTGGGGCTCGGTGTTTTGGTGTTTGGGGCTCAGGGTGTTTTGGTGTTTGGGGTTCAGGGTGTTTTGGTGTTTGGGGTTCAGGGTGTTTGGTGCTCTGGGGTGTTTGGGGGATCGGGGTCTTTTTGGGTTCATGGTGTTTTGATGTTTGGGGTTCACGGTGTTTTAATGTTTGGGGTTCATGGTGTTATGATGTTCAGGGTTAATGCTGTTTTGATGTTTGGGGTTCAGGGTGTTTTGGTGATTGGGGTTCAGGGTGTTTTGGTGTTTTGAGGTTCAGGGTTTTTTGGTGTTTGGGATTCAGGGTGTTTTGAGGTTCAGGGTGTTTGGTGTTTGACGGTTCATGCTGTTTTAGGGTTCAGGTTGTTTTGGTGTTTGGGGTTCAGTGTGTTTTTGTGTTTCTGGGATCAGGGTGTTTTGGTGTTTGGGGTTCAGGGTGTTTTGGTGTTTGGGGTTCAGGGTGTTTGGTGCTCTGGGGTGTTTGGGGGATCGGGGTCTTTTCGGGTTCATGGTGTTTTGATGTTTGGGGTTCACGGTGTTTTAATGTTTGGGGTTCATGGTGTTATGATGTTCAGGGTCAATGCTGTTTTGATGTTTGGGGTTCAGGGTGTTTTGGTGATTGGGGTTCAGGGTGTTTTGGTTTTGGGGGTTCAGGATGTATTGGTTTTGGGGGTTCAGGATGTTTTGTTTTGGTGGTTCAGGATGTTTTGTTGTTTGGGGTGCAGGGTGTTTTGACGTTCAGGGTGTTTTGTTGTTTAGGGTGCAGGGTGTTTTGATTTTTGAGGTTCTGGGTGTTTGGAATTCAGGGTGTTTTGGTGTTAGAGTTCATGGTGTTTTGATGTTTGGGGTTCTGGGTGTTTTGATGCTTGTGTTCATGGTGTTTTGGTGTTTGGTGTTCATTGTGTTTTGGTGTTTGGGGTTCAGGGTGTTTGGTTTTTTGGGTTCAGGATGTTTTGTTGCTTGGGGTTCGGGGTGTTTTGCTGCTTGGATTTCAGGGTGTTTTGGTGTTTGTGTTTCAGGGTGTTTTGGTGTTTGGGGTTCAGGGCTGTTTGGTGTTTGGGGTTTCAGGGTGTTTTGGTGTTTGGGTTGTAGCGTGTTTTGGTGTTTGGGGTTCAGGGTGTTTTTGTGTTTCCGGGTTCAGGGTGTTTTGTTCTTTGGGGTTCAGGGTGTTTTGGTGTTTGGGGTTCAGGGTGTTTGGTGCTCTGGGGTGTTTGGTGTTTGGGGGATCGGGGTCTTTTCGGGTTCATGGTGTTTAGTTGTTTGGGGTTCAGGGTGTTTTAGTGTTTGGAGTTCATGCTGTTTTGATGTTCAGGCTTCATGCTGTTTTGATGTTTGGGTTTCAGGGTGTTTTGGTGTTTGGGGTTCAGGGTGTTTTGGTGTTTTGAGGTTCAGGGTGTTTTGGTTTTTGGTGTTCAGGGTGTTTTGGTGTTTGGGGTGCAGGGTGTTTGGGGTTCTGGGCGTATTGGTGTTTGGGGTTCAAGGTGTTTTGGTGTTTGGGATTCAGGGTGTTTTGAGGTTCAGGGTGTTTGGTGTTTGACGGTTCATGCTGTTTTAGGGTTCAGGTTGTTTTGGTGTTTGGGGTTCAGGGTGTTTTTTGTTTCCGGGATCAGGGTGTTTTGGTGTTTGGGGTTCAGGGTGTTTTGGTGTTTGGGGTTCAGGGTGTTTGGTGCTCTGGGGTGTTTGGTGTTTGGGTGATCGGGGTCTTTTCGGGTTCATGGTGTTTTGATGTTTGGGGTTCACGGTGTTTTAATGTTTGGGGTTCATGGTGTTATGATGTTCAGGGTCAATGCTGTTTTGGTGTTTTGAGGTTCAGGGTTTTTTGGTGTTTGGGATTCAGGGTGTTTTGAGGTTCAGGGTGTTTGGTGTTTGACGGTTCATGCTGTTTTAGTGTTCAGGTTGTTTTGGTGTTTGGGGTTCATGGTGTTTTGGTGTTTGGGGGATTCAGGGTGTTTTGGTGTTTGGGGTTCAAGGTGGTTTGGTGTTTGGGGTTCAAGGTGTTTTGGTGTTTGGGGTGCAGGGTGTTTGGTTTTTTGGGTTCAGGATGTTTTGTTGTTTGGGGTTCGGGGTGTTTGGTGTTTGGATTTCAGGCTGTTTTGTTGTTTGGGTTTCAGGGTGTTTTGGTATTTGGGGTTCAGTGTGTTTTTGTGTTTCCGGGTTCAGCGTGTTTTGGTTTCTGGGGTTCAGGTTGTTTTGGTGTTTGGGGTGCAGGGTATTTGGCGTTCTGGGTGTATTGGTGTTTGGGGTTCAGGGTGTTTTGGTGTTTGGGGTTCAGGGTGTTTGGTGCTCTGGGGTGTTTGGTGTTTGGGTGATCGGGGTCTTTTCGGGTTCATGGTGTTTTGATGTTTGGGGTTCACGGTGTTTTAATGTTTGGGGTTCATGGTGTTATGATGTTCAGGGTCAATGCTGTTTTGGTGTTTTGAGGTTCAGGGTTTTTTGGTGTTTGGGATTCAGGGTGTTTTGAGGTTCAGGGTGTTTGGTGTTTGACGGTTCATGCTGTTTTAGTGTTCAGGTTGTTTTGGTGTTTGGGGTTCATGGTGTTTTGGTGTTTGGGGGATTCAGGGTGTTTTGGTGTTTGGGGTTCAAGGTGGTTTGGTGTTTGGGGTTCAAGGTGTTTTGGTGTTTGGGGTGCAGGGTGTTTGTTTTTTTGGGTTCAGGATGTTTTGTTGTTTGGGGTTCGGGGTGTTTGGTGTTTGGATTTCAGGCTGTTTTGTTGTTTGGGTTTCAGGGTGTTTTGGTATTTGGGGTTCAGTGTGTTTTTGTGTTTCCGGGTTCAGGGTGTTTTGGTTTCTGGGGTTCAGGTTGTTTTGGTGTTTGGGGTGCAGGGTATTTGGCGTTCTGGGTGTATTGGTGTTTGGGGTTCAAGGTGTTTTGGTGTTTGGGGTTCAAGGTGTTTTGGTGTTTGGGCTGCAGGGTGTTTTGATTTGTGCGGTTCCGGGTGTTTGGTGTTTGGGATTCAGGGTGTTTTGGTGTTTGAGGTTCATGGTGTTTTGGTGTTTGTGGCTCAGGGTGTTTTGCTGTTTGAGATTCAGAGTGTTTTGGTGTTTGGGGCTCGGTGTTTTTGTGGTTGGGGTTCAGGGTGTTTTGGTGTTTATGGGTTCATGCTGTTTTAGGGTTCATGCTGTTTTGATGTTTGTGGTTCAGGGTGTTTTGGTGTTTGGGATTCAGGGTGTTTTGGTGTTTGGGATTCAGGGTGTTTTGAGCTTCAGGGTGTTTGGTGTTTGACGGTTCATGCTGTTTTGGAATTCAGGTTGTTTTGGTGTTTGGGGTTCAGGGTGTTTTGGTTTTGGGGGTTCAGGATGTATTGGTTTTGGGGGTTCAGGATGTTTTGTTTTGGTGGTTCAGGATGTTTTGTTGTTTGGGGTGCAGGGTGTTTTGACGTTCAGGGTGTTTTGTTGTTTGGGGTGCAGGGTGTTTTGATTTTTGAGGTTCTGGGTGTTTGGAATTCAGGGTGTTTTGGTGTTAGAGTTCATGGTGTTTTGATGTTTGGGGTTCAGGGTGTTTTGGTGCTTGTGTTCATGGTGTTTTGGTGTTTGGTGTTCATTGTGTTTTGGTGTTTGGGGTTCAGGGTGTTTGGTTTTTTGGGTTCAGGATGTTTTGTTGCTTGGGGTTCGGGGTGTTTTGCTGCTTGGATTTCAGGGTGTTTTGGTGTTTGTGTTTCAGGGTGTTTTGGTGTTTGGGGTTCAGGGCTGTTTGGTGTTTGGGGTTTCAGGGTGTTTTGGTGTTTGGGTTGTAGCGTGTTTTGGTGTTTGGGGTTCAGGGTGTTTTTGTGTTTCCGGGTTCAGGGTGTTTTGTTCTTTGGGGTTCAGGGTGTTTTGGTGTTTGGGGTTCAGGGTGTTTGGTGCTCTGGGGTGTTTGGTGTTTGGGGGATCGGGGTCTTTTCGGGTTCATGGTGTTTAGTTGTTTGGGGTTCAGGGTGTTTTAGTGTTTGGAGTTCATGGTGTTTTGATGTTCAGGCTTCATGCTGTTTTGATGTTTGGTGTTCAGGATGTTCTGGTGTTTGGGGTTCAGGGTGTTTTGGTGTTTTGAGGTTCAGGGTGTTTTGGTGTTTGGGATTCAGGGTGTTTTGAGGTTCAGGGTGTTTTGGTGTTTGGGATTCAGGGTGTTTTGAGGTTCAGGGTGGTTTGGTGTTTGGGATTCAGGGTGTTTGGGGTTCAGGGTGTTTGGTGCTCTGGGGTGTTTGGTGTTTGGGGGATCGGGGTCTTTTCGGGTTCATGGTGTTTAGTTGTTTGGGGTTCAGGTTGTTTTGGTGTTTGAGGTTCAGGGTGTTTTGGTGTTTGGGGGGTTCAGGGTGTTTTGGTGTTTGGGGTTCAGGGTGCTTTGGTGTTGGGGTTCAAGGTGTTTTGGTGTTTGGGGTTCAAGGTGTTTTGGTGTTTGACGTTCAGGGTGTTTTGGTGTTTGGGGTTCAGGGTGTTTGGTTTTTTGGGTTCAGGATGTTTTGTTGTTTGGGGTTCGGGGTGTTTTGGTGTTTGGATTTCAGGTTGTTTTGGTGTTTGGGTTTTAGGGTGTTTTGGTGTTTGGGGTTCAGGGTGTTTTGGTTTTTGGGGTTCAGGGTGTTTTGGTGTTTGGGGTGCAGGGTGTTTGGGGTTCTGGGCGTATTGGTGTTTGGGGTTCAAGGTGTTTTGGTGTTTGGGGTGCAGGGTGTTTTGATTTGGGTGGTTCCGGGTGTTTGGTGTTTGGGATTCACGGTGTTTTGGTGTTTGGGGTTCATGGTGTTTGTGGCTCAGGGTGTTTTGCTGTTTGAGGTTCAGAGTGTTTTGGTGTTTGGGGCTCGGTGTTTTGGTGTTTGGGGCTCAGGGTGTTTTGGTGTTTGGGGTTCAGGGTGTTTTGGTGTTTGGGGTTCAGGGTGTTTGGTGCTCTGGGGTGTTTGGGGGATCGGGGTCTTTTTGGGTTCATGGTGTTTTGATGTTTGGGGTTCACGGTGTTTTAATGTTTGGGGTTCATGGTGTTATGATGTTCAGGGTTAATGCTGTTTTGATGTTTGGGGTTCAGGGTGTTTTGGTGATTGGGGTTCAGGGTGTTTTGGTGTTTTGAGGTTCAGGGTTTTTTGGTGTTTGGGATTCAGGGTGTTTTGAGGTTCAGGGTGTTTGGTGTTTGACGGTTCATGCTGTTTTAGGGTTCAGGTTGTTTTGGTGTTTGGGGTTCAGTGTGTTTTTGTGTTTCTGGGATCAGGGTGTTTTGGTGTTTGGGGTTCAGGGTGTTTTGGTGTTTGTGGTTCAGGGTGTTTGGTGCTCTGGGGTGTTTGGGGGATCGGGGTCTTTTCGGGTTCATGGTGTTTTGATGTTTGGGGTTCACGGTGTTTTAATGTTTGGGGTTCATGGTGTTATGATGTTCAGGGTCAATGCTGTTTTGATGTTTGGGGTTCAGGGTGTTTTGGTGATTGGGGTTCAGGGTGTTTTGGTTTTGGGGGTTCAGGATGTATTGGTTTTGGGGGTTCAGGATGTTTTGTTTTGGTGGTTCAGGATGTTTTGTTGTTTGGGGTGCAGGGTGTTTTGACGTTCAGGGTGTTTTGTTGTTTAGGGTGCAGGGTGTTTTGATTTTTGAGGTTCTGGGTGTTTGGAATTCAGGGTGTTTTGGTGTTAGAGTTCATGGTGTTTTGATGTTTGGGGTTCTGGGTGTTTTGATGCTTGTGTTCATGGTGTTTTGGTGTTTGGTGTTCATTGTGTTTTGGTGTTTGGGGTTCAGGGTGTTTGGTTTTTTGGGTTCAGGATGTTTTGTTGCTTGGGGTTCGGGGTGTTTTGCTGCTTGGATTTCAGGGTGTTTTGGTGTTTGTGTTTCAGGGTGTTTTGGTGTTTGGGGTTCAGGGCTGTTTGGTGTTTGGGGTTTCAGGGTGTTTTGGTGTTTGGGTTGTAGCGTGTTTTGGTGTTTGGGGTTCAGGGTGTTTTTGTGTTTCCGGGTTCAGGGTGTTTTGTTCTTTGGGGTTCAGGGTGTTTTGGTGTTTGGGGTTCAGGGTGTTTGGTGCTCTGGGGTGTTTGGTGTTTGGGGGATCGGGGTCTTTTCGGGTTCATGGTGTTTAGTTGTTTGGGGTTCAGGGTGTTTTAGTGTTTGGAGTTCATGCTGTTTTGATGTTCAGGCTTCATGCTGTTTTGATGTTTGGGTTTCAGGGTGTTTTGGTGTTTGGGGTTCAGGGTGTTTTGGTGTTTTGAGGTTCAGGGTGTTTTGGTGTTGGGGTTCAAGGTGTTTTGGTGTTTGGGGTTCAAGGTGTTTTGGTGTTTGACGTTCAGGGTGTTTTGGTGTTTGGGGTTCAGGGTGTTTGGTTTTTTGGGTTCAGGATGTTTTGTTGTTTGGGGTTCGGGGTGTTTTGGTGTTTGGATTTCAGGTTGTTTTGGTGTTTGGGTTTTAGGGTGTTTTGGTGTTTGGGGTTCAGGGTGTTTTGGTTTTTGGGGTTCAGGGTGTTTTGGTGTTTGGGGTGCAGGGTGTTTGGGGTTCTGGGCGTATTGGTGTTTGGGGTTCAAGGTGTTTTGGTGTTTGGGATTCAGGGTGTTTTGAGGTTCAGGGTGTTTGGTGTTTGACGGTTCATGCTGTTTTAGGGTTCAGGTTGTTTTGGTGTTTGGGGTTCAGGGTGTTTTTTGTTTCCGGGATCAGGGTGTTTTGGTGTTTGGGGTTCAGGGTGTTTTGGTGTTTGGGGTTCAGGGTGTTTGGTGCTCTGGGGTGTTTGGTGTTTGGGTGATCGGGGTCTTTTCGGGTTCATGGTGTTTTGATGTTTGGGGTTCATGGTGTTTTAATGTTTGGGGTTCATGGTGTTATGATGTTCAGGGTCAATGCTGTTTTGGTGTTTTGAGGTTCAGGGTTTTTTGGTGTTTGGGATTCAGGGTGTTTTGAGGTTCAGGGTGTTTGGTGTTTGACGGTTCATGCTGTTTTAGTGTTCAGGTTGTTTTGGTGTTTGGGGTTCATGGTGTTTTGGTGTTTGGGGGATTCATGGTGTTTTGGTGTTTGGGGCTCGGTGTTTTGGTGTTTGGGGCTCAGGGTGTTTTGGTGTTTGGGGTTCAGGGTGTTTTGGTGTTTGGGGTTCAGGGTGTTTGGTGCTCTGGGGTGTTTGGGGGATCGGGGTCTTTTTGGGTTCATGGTGTTTTGATGTTTGGGGTTCACGGTGTTTTAATGTTTGGGGTTCATGGTGTTATGATGTTCAGGGTTAATGCTGTTTTGATGTTTGGGGTTCAGGGTGTTTTGGTGATTGGGGTTCAGGGTGTTTTGGTGTTTTGAGGTTCAGGGTTTTTTGGTGTTTGGGATTCAGGGTGTTTTGAGGTTCAGGGTGTTTGGTGTTTGACGGTTCATGCTGTTTTAGGGTTCAGGTTGTTTTGGTGTTTGGGGTTCAGTGTGTTTTTGTGTTTCTGGGATCAGGGTGTTTTGGTGTTTGGGGTTCAGGGTGTTTTGGTGTTTGGGGTTCAGGGTGTTTGGTGCTCTGGGGTGTTTGGGGGATCGGGGTCTTTTCGGGTTCATGGTGTTTTGATGTTTGGGGTTCACGGTGTTTTAATGTTTGGGGTTCATGGTGTTATGATGTTCAGGGTCAATGCTGTTTTGATGTTTGGGGTTCAGGGTGTTTTGGTGATTGGGGTTCAGGGTGTTTTGGTTTTGGGGGTTCAGGATGTATTGGTTTTGGGGGTTCAGGATGTTTTGTTTTGGTGGTTCAGGATGTTTTGTTGTTTGGGGTGCAGGGTGTTTTGACGTTCAGGGTGTTTTGTTGTTTAGGGTGCAGGGTGTTTTGATTTTTGAGGTTCTGGGTGTTTGGAATTCAGGGTGTTTTGGTGTTAGAGTTCATGGTGTTTTGATGTTTGGGGTTCTGGGTGTTTTGATGCTTGTGTTCATGGTGTTTTGGTGTTTGGTGTTCATTGTGTTTTGGTGTTTGGGGTTCAGGGTGTTTGGTTTTTTGGGTTCAGGATGTTTTGTTGCTTGGGGTTCGGGGTGTTTTGCTGCTTGGATTTCAGGGTGTTTTGGTGTTTGTGTTTCAGGGTGTTTTGGTGTTTGGGGTTCAGGGCTGTTTGGTGTTTGGGGTTTCAGGGTGTTTTGGTGTTTGGGTTGTAGCGTGTTTTGGTGTTTGGGGTTCAGGGTGTTTTTGTGTTTCCGGGTTCAGGGTGTTTTGTTCTTTGGGGTTCAGGGTGTTTTGGTGTTTGGGGTTCAGGGTGTTTGGTGCTCTGGGGTGTTTGGTGTTTGGGGGATCGGGGTCTTTTCGGGTTCATGGTGTTTAGTTGTTTGGGGTTCAGGGTGTTTTAGTGTTTGGAGTTCATGCTGTTTTGATGTTCAGGCTTCATGCTGTTTTGATGTTTGGGTTTCAGGGTGTTTTGGTGTTTGGGGTTCAGGGTGTTTTGGTGTTTTGAGGTTCAGGGTGTTTTGGTGTTTGGGGTTCAAGGTGTTTTGGTGTTTGACGTTCAGGGTGTTTTGGTGTTTGGGGTTCAGGGTGTTTGGTTTTTTGGGTTCAGGATGTTTTGTTGTTTGGGGTTCGGGGTGTTTTGGTGTTTGGATTTCAGGTTGTTTTGGTGTTTGGGTTTTAGGGTGTTTTGGTGTTTGGGGTTCAGGGTGTTTTGGTTTTTGGGGTTCAGGGTGTTTTGGTGTTTGGGGTGCAGGGTGTTTGGGGTTCTGGGCGTATTGGTGTTTGGGGTTCAAGGTGTTTTGGTGTTTGGGATTCAGGGTGTTTTGAGGTTCAGGGTGTTTGGTGTTTGACGGTTCATGCTGTTTTAGGGTTCAGGTTGTTTTGGTGTTTGGGGTTCAGGGTGTTTTTTGTTTCCGGGATCAGGGTGTTTTGGTGTTTGGGGTTCAGGGTGTTTTGGTGTTTTGGGTTCAGGGTGTTTGGTGCTCTGGGGTGTTTGGTGTTTGGGTGATCGGGGTCTTTTCGGGTTCATGGTGTTTTGATGTTTGGGGTTCATGGTGTTTTAATGTTTGGGGTTCATGGTGTTATGATGTTCAGGGTCAATGCTGTTTTGGTGTTTTGAGGTTCAGGGTTTTTTGGTGTTTGGGATTCAGGGTGTTTTGAGGTTCAGGGTGTTTGGTGTTTGACGGTTCATGCTGTTTTAGTGTTCAGGTTGTTTTGGTGTTTGGGGTTCATGGTGTTTTGGTGTTTGGGGGATTCAGGGTGTTTTGGTGTTTGGGGTTCAAGGTGGTTTGGTGTTTGGGGTTCAAGGTGTTTTGGTGTTTGGGGTGCAGGGTGTTTGGTTTTTTGGGTTCAGGATGTTTTGTTGTTTGGGGTTCGGGGTGTTTGGTGTTTGGATTTCAGGCTGTTTTGTTGTTTGGGTTTCAGGGTGTTTTGGTATTTGGGGTTCAGTGTGTTTTTGTGTTTCCGGGTTCAGGGTGTTTTGGTTTCTGGGGTTCAGGTTGTTTTGGTGTTTGGGGTGCAGGGTATTTGGCGTTCTGGGTGTATTGGTGTTTGGGGTTCAAGGTGTTTTGGTGTTTGGGGTTCAAGGTGTTTTGGTGTTTGGGCTGCAGGGTGTTTTGATTTGTGCGGTTCCGGGTGTTTGGTGTTTGGGATTCAGGGTGTTTTGGTGTTTGAGGTTCATGGTGTTTTGGTGTTTGTGGCTCAGGGTGTTTTGCTGTTTGAGATTCAGAGTGTTTTGGTGTTTGGGGCTCGGTGTTTTTGTGGTTGGGGTTCAGGGTGTTTTGGTGTTTATGGGTTCATGCTGTTTTAGGGTTCATGCTGTTTTGATGTTTGTGGTTCAGGGTGTTTTGGTGTTTGGGATTCAGGGTGTTTTGGTGTTTGGGATTCAGGGTGTTTTGAGCTTCAGGGTGTTTGGTGTTTGACGGTTCATGCTGTTTTGGAATTCAGGTTGTTTTGGTTTTGGGGGTTCAGGATGTATTGGTTTTGGGGGTTCAGGATGTTTTGTTTTGGTGGTTCAGGATGTTTTGTTGTTTGGGGTGCAGGGTGTTTTGACGTTCAGGGTGTTTTGTTGTTTGGGGTGCAGGGTGTTTTGATTTTTGAGGTTCTGGGTGTTTGGAATTCAGGGTGTTTTGGTGTTAGAGTTCATGGTGTTTTGATGTTTGGGGTTCAGGGTGTTTTGGTGCTTGTGTTCATGGTGTTTTGGTGTTTGGTGTTCATTGTGTTTTGGTGTTTGGGGTTCAGGGTGTTTGGTTTTTTGGGTTCAGGATGTTTTGTTGCTTGGGGTTCGGGGTGCTTTGCTGCTTGGATTTCAGGGTGTTTTGGTGTTTGTGTTTCAGGGTGTTTTGGTGTTTGGGGTTCAGGGCTGTTTGGTGTTTGGGGTTTCAGGGTGTTTTGGTGTTTGGGTTGTAGCGTGTTTTGGTGTTTGGGGTTCAGGGTGTTTTTGTGTTTCCGGGTTCAGGGTGTTTTGTTCTTTGGGGTTCAGGGTGTTTTGGTGTTTGGGGTTCAGGGTGTTTGGTGCTCTGGGGTGTTTGGTGTTTGGGGGATCGGGGTCTTTTCGGGTTCATGGTGTTTAGTTGTTTGGGGTTCAGGGTGTTTTAGTGTTTGGAGTTCATGGTGTTTTGATGTTCAGGCTTCATGCTGTTTTGATGTTTGGTGTTCAGGATGTTTTGGTGTTTGGGGTTCAGGGTGTTTTGGTGTTTTGAGGTCCAGGGTGTTTTGGTGTTTGGGATTCAGGGTGTTTTGAGGTTCAGGGTGTTTTGGTGTTTGGTGTGCAGGGTGTTTGGGGTTCTGGGCGTATTGGTGTTTGGGGTTCAAGGTGTTTGGGATTCAGGGTGTTTTGAGGTTCAGGGTGTTTGGTGTTTGACGGTTCATGCTGTTTTAGGGTTCAGGTTGTTTTGGTGTTTGGGGTTCAGGGTGTTTTTTGTTTCCGGGATCAGGGTGTTTTGGTGTTTGGGGTTCAGGGTGTTTTGGTGTTTGGGGTTCAGGGTGTTTGGTGCTCTGGGGTGTTTGGTGTTTGGGTGATCGGGGTCTTTTCGGGTTCATGGTGTTTTGATGTTTGGGGTTCATGGTGTTTTAATGTTTGGGGTTCATGGTGTTATGATGTTCAGGGTCAATGCTGTTTTGGTGTTTTGAGGTTCAGGGTTTTTTGGTGTTTGGGATTCAGGGTGTTTTGAGGTTCAGGGTGTTTGGTGTTTGACGGTTCATGCTGTTTTAGTGTTCAGGTTGTTTTGGTGTTTGGGGTTCATGGTGTTTTGGTGTTTGGGGGATTCATGGTGTTTTGGTGTTTGGGGCTCGGTGTTTTGGTGTTTGGGGCTCAGGGTGTTTTGGTGTTTGGGGTTCAGGGTGTTTTGGTGTTTGGGGTTCAGGGTGTTTGGTGCTCTGGGGTGTTTGGGGGATCGGGGTCTTTTTGGGTTCATGGTGTTTTGATGTTTGGGGTTCACGGTGTTTTAATGTTTGGGGTTCATGGTGTTATGATGTTCAGGGTTAATGCTGTTTTGATGTTTGGGGTTCAGGGTGTTTTGGTGATTGGGGTTCAGGGTGTTTTGGTGTTTTGAGGTTCAGGGTTTTTTGGTGTTTGGGATTCAGGGTGTTTTGAGGTTCAGGGTGTTTGGTGTTTGACGGTTCATGCTGTTTTAGGGTTCAGGTTGTTTTGGTGTTTGGGGTTCAGTGTGTTTTTGTGTTTCTGGGATCAGGGTGTTTTGGTGTTTGGGGTTCAGGGTGTTTTGGTGTTTGGGGTTCAGGGTGTTTGGTGCTCTGGGGTGTTTGGGGGATCGGGGTCTTTTCGGGTTCATGGTGTTTTGATGTTTGGGGTTCACGGTGTTTTAATGTTTGGGGTTCATGGTGTTATGATGTTCAGGGTCAATGCTGTTTTGATGTTTGGGGTTCAGGGTGTTTTGGTGATTGGGGTTCAGGGTGTTTTGGTTTTGGGGGTTCAGGATGTATTGGTTTTGGGGGTTCAGGATGTTTTGTTTTGGTGGTTCAGGATGTTTTGTTGTTTGGGGTGCAGGGTGTTTTGACGTTCAGGGTGTTTTGTTGTTTAGGGTGCAGGGTGTTTTGATTTTTGAGGTTCTGGGTGTTTGGAATTCAGGGTGTTTTGGTGTTAGAGTTCATGGTGTTTTGATGTTTGGGGTTCTGGGTGTTTTGATGCTTGTGTTCATGGTGTTTTGGTGTTTGGTGTTCATTGTGTTTTGGTGTTTGGGGTTCAGGGTGTTTGGTTTTTTGGGTTCAGGATGTTTTGTTGCTTGGGGTTCGGGGTGTTTTGCTGCTTGGATTTCAGGGTGTTTTGGTGTTTGTGTTTCAGGGTGTTTTGGTGTTTGGGGTTCAGGGCTGTTTGGTGTTTGGGGTTTCAGGGTGTTTTGGTGTTTGGGTTGTAGCGTGTTTTGGTGTTTGGGGTTCAGGGTGTTTTTGTGTTTCCGGGTTCAGGGTGTTTTGTTCTTTGGGGTTCAGGGTGTTTTGGTGTTTGGGGTTCAGGGTGTTTGGTGCTCTGGGGTGTTTGGTGTTTGGGGGATCGGGGTCTTTTCGGGTTCATGGTGTTTAGTTGTTTGGGGTTCAGGGTGTTTTAGTGTTTGGAGTTCATGCTGTTTTGATGTTCAGGCTTCATGCTGTTTTGATGTTTGGGTTTCAGGGTGTTTTGGTGTTTGGGGTTCAGGGTGTTTTGGTGTTTTGAGGTTCAGGGTGTTTTGGTGTTTGGGGTTCAAGGTGTTTTGGTGTTTGACGTTCAGGGTGTTTTGGTGTTTGGGGTTCAGGGTGTTTGGTTTTTTGGGTTCAGGATGTTTTGTTGCTTGGGGTTCGGGGTGTTTTGGTGTTTGGATTTCAGGTTGTTTTGGTGTTTGGGTTTTAGGGTGTTTTGGTGTTTGGGGTTCAGGGTGTTTTGGTTTTTGGGGTTCAGGGTGTTTTGGTGTTTGGGGTGCAGGGTGTTTGGGGTTCTGGGCGTATTGGTGTTTGGGGTTCAAGGTGTTTTGGTGTTTGGGATTCAGGGTGTTTTGAGGTTCAGGGTGTTTGGTGTTTGACGGTTCATGCTGTTTTAGGGTTCAGGTTGTTTTGGTGTTTGGGGTTCAGGGTGTTTTTTGTTTCCGGGATCAGGGTGTTTTGGTGTTTGGGGTTCAGGGTGTTTTGGTGTTTTGGGTTCAGGGTGTTTGGTGCTCTGGGGTGTTTGGTGTTTGGGTGATCGGGGTCTTTTCGGGTTCATGGTGTTTTGATGTTTGGGGTTCATGGTGTTTTAATGTTTGGGGTTCATGGTGTTATGATGTTCAGGGTCAATGCTGTTTTGGTGTTTTGAGGTTCAGGGTTTTTTGGTGTTTGGGATTCAGGGCGTTTTGAGGTTCAGGGTGTTTGGTGTTTGACGGTTCATGCTGTTTTAGTGTTCAGGTTGTTTTGGTGTTTGGGGTTCATGGTGTTTTGGTGTTTGGGGGATTCAGGGTGTTTTGGTGTTTGGGGTTCAAGGTGGTTTGGTGTTTGGGGTTCAAGGTGTTTTGGTGTTTGGGGTGCAGGGTGTTTGGTTTTTTGGGTTCAGGATGTTTTGTTGTTTGGGGTTCGGGGTGTTTGGTGTTTGGATTTCAGGCTGTTTTGTTGTTTGGGTTTCAGGGTGTTTTGGTATTTGGGGTTCAGTGTGTTTTTGTGTTTCCGGGTTCAGGGTGTTTTGGTTTCTGGGGTTCAGGTTGTTTTGGTGTTTGGGGTGCAGGGTATTTGGCGTTCTGGGTGTATTGGTGTTTGGGGTTCAAGGTGTTTTGGTGTTTGGGGTTCAAGGTGTTTTGGTGTTTGGGCTGCAGGGTGTTTTGATTTGTGCGGTTCCGGGTGTTTGGTGTTTGGGATTCAGGGTGTTTTGGTGTTTGAGGTTCATGGTGTTTTGGTGTTTGTGGCTCAGGGTGTTTTGCTGTTTGAGATTCAGAGTGTTTTGGTGTTTGGGGCTCGGTGTTTTTGTGGTTGGGGTTCAGGGTGTTTTGGTGTTTATGGGTTCATGCTGTTTTAGGGTTCATGCTGTTTTGATGTTTGTGGTTCAGGGTGTTTTGGTGTTTGGGATTCAGGGTGTTTTGGTGTTTGGGATTCAGGGTGTTTTGAGCTTCAGGGTGTTTGGTGTTTGACGGTTCATGCTGTTTTGGAATTCAGGTTGTTTTGGTTTTGGGGGTTCAGGATGTATTGGTTTTGGGGGTTCAGGATGTTTTGTTTTGGTGGTTCAGGATGTTTTGTTGTTTGGGGTGCAGGGTGTTTTGACGTTCAGGGTGTTTTGTTGTTTGGGGTGCAGGGTGTTTTGTTGTTTGGGGTGCAGGGTGTTTTGATTTTTGAGGTTCTGGGTGTTTGGAATTCAGGGTGTTTTGGTGTTAGAGTTCATGGTGTTTTGATGTTTGGGGTTCAGGGTGTTTTGGTGCTTGTGTTCATGGTGTTTTGGTGTTTGGTGTTCATTGTGTTTTGGTGTTTGGGGTTCAGGGTGTTTGGTTTTTTGGGTTCAGGATGTTTTGTTGCTTGGGGTTCGGGGTGCTTTGCTGCTTGGATTTCAGGGTGTTTTGGTGTTTGTGTTTCAGGGTGTTTTGGTGTTTGGGGTTCAGGGCTGTTTGGTGTTTGGGGTTTCAGGGTGTTTTGGTGTTTGGGTTGTAGCGTGTTTTGGTGTTTGGGGTTCAGGGTGTTTTTGTGTTTCCGGGTTCAGGGTGTTTTGTTCTTTGGGGTTCAGGGTGTTTTGGTGTTTGGGGTTCAGGGTGTTTGGTGCTCTGGGGTGTTTGGTGTTTGGGGGATCGGGGTCTTTTCGGGTTCATGGTGTTTAGTTGTTTGGGGTTCAGGGTGTTTTAGTGTTTGGAGTTCATGGTGTTTTGATGTTCAGGCTTCATGCTGTTTTGATGTTTGGTGTTCAGGATGTTTTGGTGTTTGGGGTTCAGGGTGTTTTGGTGTTTTGAGGTCCAGGGTGTTTTGGTGTTTGGGATTCAGGGTGTTTTGAGGTTCAGGGTGTTTTGGTGTTTGGGATTCAGGGTGTTTTGAGGTTCAGGGTGTTTGGTGTTTGACGGTTCATGCTGTTTTAGAGTTCAGGTTGTTTTGGTGTTTGAGGTTCAGGGTGTTTTGGTGTTTGGGGGGTTCAGGGTGTTTTGGTGTTTGGGGTTCAGGGTGCTTTGGTGTTGGGGTTCAAGGTGTTTTGGTGTTTGGGGTTCAAGGTGTTTTGGTGTTTGACGTTCAGGGTGTTTTGGTGTTTGGGGTTCAGGGTGTTTGGTTTTTTGGGTTCAGGATGTTTTGTTGTTTGGGGTTCGGGGTGTTTTGGTGTTTGGATTTCAGGTTGTTTTGGTGTTTGGGTTTTAGGGTGTTTTGGTGTTTGGGGTTCAGGGTGTTTTGGTTTTTGGGGTTCAGGGTGTTTTGGTGTTTGGGGTGCAGGGTGTTTGGGGTTCTGGGCGTATTGGTGTTTGGGGTTCAAGGTGTTTTGGTGTTTGGGGTGCAGGGTGTTTTGATTTGGGTGGTTCCGGGTGTTTGGTGTTTGGGATTCACGGTGTTTTGGTGTTTGGGGTTCATGGTGTTTGTGGCTCAGGGTGTTTTGCTGTTTGAGGTTCAGAGTGTTTTGGTGTTTGGGGCTCGGTGTTTTGGTGTTTGGGGTTCAGGGTGTTTG
The DNA here is from genome assembly GCF_052327205.1 of Somniosus microcephalus. Classification (NCBI taxonomy): domain Eukaryota; kingdom Metazoa; phylum Chordata; class Chondrichthyes; order Squaliformes; family Somniosidae; genus Somniosus; species Somniosus microcephalus. The sequence goes on along the minus strand of NC_140999.1, from coordinate 83,039,434 downwards.
GTGTTTGATGGTTCATGCTGTTTTGGGGTTCAGGTGTTTTGGTGTTTGGGGTTCAGGGTGTTTGGGGGATTCAGGCTGTTTTGATGTTTGGGGTGCAGGGTGTTTTGATTTTTGAGGTTCTGGGTGTTTTGGTGTTTGGAATTCAGGGTGTTTTCGTGTTAGAGTTCATGTTGTTTTGATGTTTGGGGTTCAGGGTGTTTTGGTGTTTGTGTTCATGGTGTTTTGGTGTTTGGTGTTCAGTGTGTTTTGATGTTTGGGGTTCAGGGTGTTTGGTTTTTTGGTTTCAGGATGTTTTTTTGCTTGGGGTTCGGGGTGTTTTGGTGTTTGGATTTCAGGGTGTTTTGGTGTTTGGGTTTGAGGATGTTTTGGTGTTTGGGGTTCAGGGCTGTTTGGTGTTTGGGGTTTCAGTGTGTTTGGGTTTCAGGGTGTTTTGGTGTTTGGTGTTCATGGTGTTTGGGGCTCAGGGTGTTTTGGTGTTTGGGGTTCAGGGTGTTTTGGTGTTTGGGGTTCAGGGTGTTTGGTGCTCTGGGGTGTTTGGGGGATCGGGGTCTTTTTGGGTTCATGGTGTTTTGATGTTTGGGGTTCACGGTGTTTTAATGTTTGGGGTTCATGGTGTTATGATGTTCAGGGTTAATGCTGTTTTGATGTTTGGGGTTCAGGGTGTTTTGGTGATTGGGGTTCAGGGTGTTTTGGTGTTTTGAGGTTCAGGGTTTTTTGGTGTTTGGGATTCAGGGTGTTTTGAGGTTCATGGTGTTTGGTGTTTGACGGTTCATGCTGTTTTAGGGTTCAGGTTGTTTTGGTGTTTGGGGTTCAGTGTGTTTTTGTGTTTCTGGGATCAGGGTGTTTTGGTGTTTGGGGTTCAGGGTGTTTTGATGTTTGGGGTTCAGGGTGTTTGGTGCTCTGGGGTGTTTGGTGTTTGGGGGATCGGGGTCTTTTCGGGTTCATGGTGTTTTGATGTTTGGGGTTCACGGTGTTTTAATGTTTGGGATTCATGGTGTTATGATGTTCAGGGTCAATGCTGTATTGATGTTTGGGGTTCAGGGTGTTTTGGTGATTGGGGTTCAGGGTGTTTTGGTTTTGGGGGTTCAGGATGTATTGGTTTTGGGGGTTCAGGATGTTTTATTTTGGTGGTTCAGGATGTTTTGTTGTTTGGGGTGCAGGGTGTTTTGACGTTCAGGGTGTTTTGTTGTTTAGGGTGCAGGGTGTTTTGATTTTTGAGGTTCTGGGTGTTTGGAATTCAGGGTGTTTTGGTGTTAGAGTTCATGGTGTTTTGATGTTTGGGGTTCTGGGTGTTTTGGTGCTTGTGTTCATGGTGTTTTGGTGTTTGGTGTTCATTGTGTTTTGGTGTTTGGGGTTCAGGGTGTTTGGTTTTTTGGGTTCAGGATGTTTTGTTGCTTGGGGTTCGGGGTGTTTTGCTGCTTGGATTTCAGGGTGTTTTGGTGTTTGGGGTTTCAGGGTGTTTTGGTGTTTGGGTTGTAGCGTGTTTTGGTGTTTGGGGTTCAGGGTGTTTTTGTGTTTCCGGGTTCAGGGTGTTTTGTTCTTTGGGGTTCAGGGTGTTTTGGTGTTTGGGGTTCAGGGTGTTTGGTGCTCTGGGGTGTTTGGTGTTTGGGGGATCGGGGTCTTTTCGGGTTCATGGTGTTTAGTTGTTTGGGGTTCAGGGTGTTTTAGTGTTTGGAGTTCATGCTGTTTTGATGTTCAGGCTTCATGCTGTTTTGATGTTTGGGTTTCAGGGTGTTTTGGTGTTTGGGGTTCAGGGTGTTTTGGTGTTTTGAGGTTCAGGGTGTTTTGGTGTTGGGGTTCAAGGTGTTTTGGTGTTTGGGGTTCAGGGTGTTTTGGTGTTTTGAGGTTCAGGGTGTTTTGGTGTTGGGGTTCAAGGTGTTTTGGTGTTTGGGGTTCAAGGTGTTTTGGTGTTTGACGTTCAGGGTGTTTTGGTGTTTGGGGTTCAGGGTGTTTGGTTTTTTGGGTTCAGGATGTTTTGTTGTTTGGGGTTCGGGGTGTTTTGGTGTTTGGATTTCAGGTTGTTTTGGTGTTTGGGTTTTAGGGTGTTTTGGTGTTTGGGGTTCAGGGTGTTTTGGTTTTTGGGGTTCAGGGTGTTTTGGTGTTTGGGGTGCAGGGTGTTTGGGGTTCTGGGAGTATTGGTGTTTGGGGTTCAAGGTGTTTTGGTGTTTGGGGTGCAGGGTGTTTTGATTTGTGTGGTTCCGGGTGTTTGGTGTTTGGGATTCACGGTGTTTTGGTGTTTGGGGTTCATGGTGTTTGTGGCTCAGGGTGTTTTGCTGTTTGAGGTTCAGAGTGTTTTGGTGTTTGGGGCTCGGTGTTTTGGTGTTTGGGGCTCAGGGTGTTTTGGTGTTTGGGGTTCAGGGTGTTTGGTGCTCTGGGGTGTTTGGGGGATCGGGGTCTTTTTGGGTTCATGGTGTTTTGATGTTTGGGGTTCACGGTGTTTTAATGTTTGGGGTTCATGGTGTTATGATGTTCAGGGTTAATGCTGTTTTGATGTTTGGGGTTCAGGGTGTTTTGGTGATTGGGGTTCAGGGTGTTTTGGTGTTTTGAGGTTCAGGGTTTTTTGGTGTTTGGGATTCAGGGTGTTTTGAGGTTCAGGGTGTTTGGTGTTTGACGGTTCATGCTGTTTTAGGGTTCAGGTTGTTTTGGTGTTTGGGGTTCAGTGTGTTTTTGTGTTTCTGGGATCAGGGTGTTTTGGTGTTTGGGGTTCAGGGTGTTTTGGTGTTTGGGGTTCAGGGTGTTTGGTGCTCTGGGGTGTTTGGTGTTTGGGTGATCGGGGTCTTTTCGGGTTCATGGTGTTTTGATGTTTGGGGTTCACGGTGTTTTAATGTTTGGGGTTCATGGTGTTATGATGTTCAGGGTCAATGCTGTTTTGGTGTTTTGAGGTTCAGGGTTTTTTGGTGTTTGGGATTCAGGGTGTTTTGAGGTTCAGGGTGTTTGGTGTTTGACGGTTCATGCTGTTTTAGGGTTCAGGTTGTTTTGGTGTTTGGGGTTCATGGTGTTTTGGTGTTTGGGGGCTTCAGGGTGTTTTGGTGTTTGGGGTTCAAGGTGGTTTGGTGTTTGGGGTTCAAGGTGTTTTGGTGTTTGGGGTGCAGGGTGTTTGGTTTTTTGGGTTCAGGATGTTTTGTTGTTTGGGGTTCGGGGTGTTTGGTGTTTGGATTTCAGGCTGTTTTGTTGTTTGGGTTTCAGGGTGTTTTGGTATTTGGGGTTCAGTGTGTTTTTGTGTTTCCGGATTCAGGGTGTTTTGGTTTCTGGGGTTCAGGTTGTTTTGGTGTTTGGGGTGCAGGGTATTTGGCGTTCTGGGTGTATTGGTGTTTGGGGTTCAAGGTGTTTTGGTGTTTGGGGTTCAAGGTGTTTTGGTGTTTGGGCTGCAGGGTGTTTTGATTTGTGCGGTTCCGGGTGTTTGGTGTTTGGAATTCATGGTGTTTGTGGCTCAGGGTGTTTTGCTGTTTGAGATTCAGAGTGTTTTGGTGTTTGGGGCTCGGTGTTTTTGTGGTTGGGGTTCAGGGTGTTTTGGTGTTTATGGGTTCATGCTGTTTTAGGGTTCATGCTGTTTTGATGTTTGTGGCTCAGGGTGTTTTGGTGTTTGTGTTTCAGGGTGTTTTGGTGTTTGGGGTTCAGGGCTGTTTGGTGTTTGGGGTTTCAGGGTGTTTTGGTGTTTGGGTTGTAGCATGTTTTGGTGTTTGGGGTTCAGGGTGTTTTTGTGTTTCCGGGTTCAGGGTGTTTTGTTCTTTGGGGTTCAGGGTGTTTTGGTGTTTGGGGTTTAGGGTGTTTGGTGCTCTGGGGTGTTTGGTGTTTGGGGGATCGGGGTCTTTTCGGGTTCATGGTGTTTAGTTGTTTGGGGTTCAGGGTGTTTTAGTGTTTGGAGTTCATGGTGTTTTGATGTTCAGGCTTCATGCTGTTTTGATGTTTGGTGTTCAGGATGTTTTGGTGTTTGGGTTTCAGGGTGTTTTGGTGTTTTGAGGTTCAGGATGTTTTGGTGTTTGGGTTCAGGGTGTTTTGAGGTTCAGGGTGTTTTGGTGTTTGGGGTTCAGGGTGTTTTTGTGTTTCCGGGTTCAGGGTGTTTTGTTCTTTGGGGTTCAGGGTGTTTTGGTGTTTGGGGTTCAGGGTGTTTGGTGCTCTGGGGTGTTTGGTGTTTGGGGGATCGGGGTCTTTTCGGGTTCATGGTGTTTAGTTGTTTGGGGTTCAGGGTGTTTTAGTGTTTGGAGTTCATGGTGTTTTGATGTTCAGGCTTCATGCTGTTTTGATGTTTGGTGTTCAGGATGTTTTGGTGTTTGGGTTTCAGGGTGTTTTGGTGTTTTGAGGTTCAGGATGTTTTGGTGTTTGGGTTCAGGGTGTTTTGAGGTTCAGGGTGTTTTGGTGTTTGGGATTCAGGGTGTTTTGAGGTTCAGGGTGTTTGGTGTTTGACGGTTCATGCTGTTTTAGAGTTCAGGTTGTTTTGGTGTTTGAGGTTCAGGGTGTTTTGGTGTTTGGGGGGTTCAGGGTGTTTTGGTGTTTGGGGTTCAGGGTGCTTTGGTGTTGGGGTTCAAGGTGTTTTGGTGTTTGGGGTTCAAGGTGTTTTGGTGTTTGACGTTCAGGGTGTTTTGGTGTTTGGGGTTCAGGGTGTTTGGTTTTTTGGGTTCAGGATGTTTTGTTGTTTGGGGTTCGGGGTGTTTTGGTGTTTGGATTTCAGGTTGTTTTGGTGTTTGGGTTTTAGGGTGTTTTGGTGTTTGGGGTTCAGGGTGTTTTGGTTTTTGGGGTTCAGGGTGTTTTGGTGTTTGGGGTGCAGGGTGTTTGGGGTTCTGGGCGTATTGGTGTTTGGGGTTCAAGGTGTTTTGGTGTTTGGGGTGCAGGGTGTTTTGATTTGGGTGGTTCCGGGTGTTTGGTGTTTGGGATTCACGGTGTTTTGGTGTTTGGGGTTCATGGTGTTTGTGGCTCAGGGTGTTTTGCTGTTTGAGGTTCAGAGTGTTTTGGTGTTTGGGGCTCGGTGTTTTGGGTTCAGGGTGTTTGGTGTTTGATGGTTCATGCTGTTTTGGGGTTCAGGTGTTTTGGTGTTTGGGGTTCAGGGTGTTTGGGGGATTCAGGCTGTTTTGATGTTTGGGGTGCAGGGTGTTTTGATTTTTGAGGTTCTGGGTGTTTTGGTGTTTGGAATTCAGGGTGTTTTCGTGTTAGAGTTCATGTTGTTTTGATGTTTGGGGTTCAGGGTGTTTTGGTGTTTGTGTTCATGGTGTTTTGGTGTTTGGTGTTCAGTGTGTTTTGATGTTTGGGGTTCAGGGTGTTTGGTTTTTTGGTTTCAGGATGTTTTTTTGCTTGGGGTTCGGGGTGTTTTGGTGTTTGGATTTCAGGGTGTTTTGGTGTTTGGGTTTGAGGATGTTTTGGTGTTTGGGTTTCAGGGTGTTTTGGTATTTGGTGTTCAGTGTGTTTTTGTGTTTCCGGATTCAGGGTGTTTTGGTTTCTGGGGTTCAGGTTGTTTTGGTGTTTGGGGTGCAGGGTATTTGGCGTTCTGGGTGTATTGGTGTTTGGGCTGCAGGGTGTTTTGATTTGTGCGGTTCCGGGTGTTTGGTGTTTGGGATTCATGGTGTTTTGGTGTTTGTGGCTCAGGGTGTTTTGCTGTTTGAGATTCAGAGTGTTTTGGTGTTTGGGGCTCGGTGTTTTTGTGGTTGGGGTTCAGGGTGTTTTGGTGTTTGGGGTTCAGGGCTGTTTGGTGTTTGGGGTTTCAGGGTGTTTTGGTGTTTGGGTTGTAGCATGTTTTGGTGTTTGGGGTTCAGGGTGTTTTTGTGTTTCCGGGTTCAGGGTGTTTTGTTCTTTGGGGTTCAGGGTGTTTTGGTGTTTGGGGTTCAGGGTGTTTGGTGCTCTGGGGTGTTTGGTGTTTGGGGGATCGGGGTCTTTTCGGGTTCATGGTGTTTAGTTGTTTGGGGTTCAGGGTGTTTTAGTGTTTGGAGTTCATGGTGTTTTGATGTTCAGGCTTCATGCTGTTTTGATGTTTGGTGTTCAGGATGTTTTGGTGTTTGGGTTTCAGGGTGTTTTGGTGTTTTGAGGTTCAGGATGTTTTGGTGTTTGGGTTCAGGGTGTTTTGAGGTTCAGGGTGTTTTGGTGTTTGGGATTCAGGGTGTTTTGAGGTTCAGGGTGTTTTGGTGTTTGGGGGGTTCAGGGTGTTTTGGTGTTTGGGGTTCAGGGTGCTTTGGTGTTGGGGTTCAAGGTGTTTTGGTGTTTGGGGTTCAAGGTGTTTTGGTGTTTGACGTTCAGGCTGTTTTGTTGTTTGGGTTTCAGGGTGTTTTGGTATTTGGGGTTCAGTGTGTTTTTGTGTTTCCGGATTCAGGGTGTTTTGGTTTCTGGGGTTCAGGTTGTTTTGGTGTTTGGGGTGCAGGGTATTTGGCGTTCTGGGTGTATTGGTGTTTGGGGTTCAAGGTGTTTTGGTGTTTGGGGTTCAAGGTGTTTTGGTGTTTGGGCTGCAGGGTGTTTTGATTTGTGCGGTTCCGGGTGTTTGGTGTTTGGGATTCATGGTGTTTTGGTGTTTGTGGCTCAGGGTGTTTTGCTGTTTGAGATTCAGAGTGTTTTGGTGTTTGGGGCTCGGTGTTTTTGTGGTTGGGGTTCAGGGTGTTTTGGTGTTTATGGGTTCATGCTGTTTTAGGGTTCATGCTGTTTTGATGTTTGTGGCTCAGGGTGTTTTGGTGTTTGTGTTTCAGGGTGTTTTGGTGTTTGGGGTTCAGGGTGCTTTGGTGTTGGGGTTCAAGGTGTTTTGGTGTTTGGGGTTCAAGGTGTTTTGGTGTTTGACGTTCAGGGTGTTTTGGTGTTTGGGGTTCAGGGTGTTTGGTTTTTTGGGTTCAGGATGTTTTGTTGTTTGGGGTTCGGGGTGTTTTGGTGTTTGGATTTCAGGTTGTTTTGGTGTTTGGGTTTTAGGGTGTTTTGGTGTTTGGGGTTCAGGGTGTTTTGGTTTTTGGGGTTCAGGGTGTTTTGGTGTTTGGGGTGCAGGGTGTTTGGGGTTCTGGGCGTATTGGTGTTTGGGGTTCAAGGTGTTTTGGTGTTTGGGGTGCAGGGTGTTTTGATTTGGGTGGTTCCGGGTGTTTGGTGTTTGGGATTCACGGTGTTTTGGTGTTTGGGGTTCATGGTGTTTGTGGCTCAGGGTGTTTTGCTGTTTGAGGTTCAGAGTGTTTTGGTGTTTGGGGCTCGGTGTTTTGGTGTTTGGGGTTCAGGGTGTTTGGTGTTTGATGGTTCATGCTGTTTTGGGGTTCAGGTGTTTTGGTGTTTGGGGTTCAGGGTGTTTGGGGGGTTCAGGCTGTTTTGATGTTTGGGGTGCAGGGTGTTTTGATTTTTGAGGTTCTGGGTGTTTTGGTGTTTGGAATTCAGGGTGTTTTCGTGTTAGAGTTCATGTTGTTTTGATGTTTGGGGTTCAGGGTGTTTTGGTGTTTGTGTTCATGGTGTTTTGGTGTTTGGTGTTCAGTGTGTTTTGATGTTTGGGGTTCAGGGTGTTTGGTTTTTTGGTTTCAGGATGTTTTTTTGCTTGGGGTTCGGGGTGTTTTGGTGTTTGGATTTCAGGGTGTTTTGGTGTTTGGGTTTCAGGATGTTTTGGTGTTTGGGGTTCAGGGCTGTTTGGTGTTTGGGGTTTCAGTGTGTTTGGGTTTCAGGGTGTTTAGGTGTTTGGTGTTCATGGTGTTTGGGGCTCAGGGTGTTTTGGTGTTTGGGGTTCAGGGTGTTTTGGTGTTTGGGGTTCAGGGTGTTTGGTGCTCTGGGGTGTTTGGGGGATCGGGGTCTTTTTGGGTTCATGGTGTTTTGATGTTTGGGGTTCACGGTGTTTTAATGTTTGGGGTTCATGGTGTTATGATGTTCAGGGTTAATGCTGTTTTGATGTTTGGGGTTCAGGGTGTTTTGGTGATTGGGGTTCAGGGTGTTTTGGTGTTTTGAGGTTCAGGGTTTTTTGGTGTTTGGGATTCAGGGTGTTTTGAGATTCAGGGTGTTTGGTGTTTGACGGTTCATGCTGTTTTAGGGTTCAGGTTGTTTTGGTGTTTGGGGTTCAGTGTGTTTTTGTGTTTCTGGGATCAGGGTGTTTTGGTGTTTGGGGTTCAGGGTGTTTTGGTGTTTGGGGTTCAGGGTGTTTGGTGCTCTGGGGTGTTTGGTGTTTGGGTGATCGGGGTCTTTTCGGGTTCATGGTGTTTTGATGTTTGGGGTTCACGGTGTTTTAATGTTTGGGGTTCATGGTGTTATGATGTTCAGGGTCAATGCTGTTTTGGTGTTTTGAGGTTCAGGGTTTTTTGGTGTTTGGGATTCAGGGTGTTTTGAGGTTCAGGGTGTTTGGTGTTTGACGGTTCATGCTGTTTTAGGGTTCAGGTTGTTTTGGTGTTTGGGGTTCATGGTGTTTTGGTGTTTGGGGGCTTCAGGGTGTTTTGGTGTTTGGGGTTCAAGGTGGTTTGGTGTTTGGGGTTCAAGGTGTTTTGGTGTTTGGGGTGCAGGGTGTTTGGTTTTTTGGGTTCAGGATGTTTTGTTGTTTGGGGTTCGGGGTGTTTGGTGTTTGGATTTCAGGCTGTTTTGTTGTTTGGGTTTCAGGGTGTTTTGGTATTTGGGGTTCAGTGTGTTTTTGTGTTTCCGGATTCAGGGTGTTTTGGTTTCTGGGGTTCAGGTTGTTTTGGTGTTTGGGGTGCAGGGTATTTGGCGTTCTGGGTGTATTGGTGTTTGGGGTTCAAGGTGTTTTGGTGTTTGGGGTTCAAGGTGTTTTGGTGTTTGGGCTGCAGGGTGTTTTGATTTGTGCGGTTCCGGGTGTTTGGTGTTTGGGATTCATGGTGTTTGTGGCTCAGGGTGTTTTGCTGTTTGAGATTCAGAGTGTTTTGGTGTTTGGGGCTCGGTGTTTTTGTGGTTGGGGTTCAGGGTGTTTTGGTGTTTATGGGTTCATGCTGTTTTAGGGTTCATGCTGTTTTGATGTTTGTGGCTCAGGGTGTTTTGGTGTTTGTGTTTCAGGGTGTTTTGGTGTTTGGGGTTCAGGGCTGTTTGGTGTTTGGGGTTTCAGGGTGTTTTGGTGTTTGGGTTGTAGCATGTTTTGGTGTTTGGGGTTCAGGGTGTTTTTGTGTTTCCGGGTTCAGGGTGTTTTGTTCTTTGGGGTTCAGGGTGTTTTGGTGTTTGGGGTTTAGGGTGTTTGGTGCTCTGGGGTGTTTGGTGTTTGGGGGATCGGGGTCTTTTCGGGTTCATGGTGTTTAGTTGTTTGGGGTTCAGGGTGTTTTAGTGTTTGGAGTTCATGGTGTTTTGATGTTCAGGCTTCATGCTGTTTTGATGTTTGGTGTTCAGGATGTTTTGGTGTTTGGGTTTCAGGGTGTTTTGGTGTTTTGAGGTTCAGGATGTTTTGGTGTTTGGGTTCAGGGTGTTTTGAGGTTCAGGGTGTTTTGGTGTTTGGGGTTCAGGGTGTTTTTGTGTTTCCGGGTTCAGGGTGTTTTGTTCTTTGGGGTTCAGGGTGTTTTGGTGTTTGGGGTTCAGGGTGTTTGGTGCTCTGGGGTGTTTGGTGTTTGGGGGATCGGGGTCTTTTCGGGTTCATGGTGTTTAGTTGTTTGGGGTTCAGGGTGTTTTAGTGTTTGGAGTTCATGGTGTTTTGATGTTCAGGCTTCATGCTGTTTTGATGTTTGGTGTTCAGGATGTTTTGGTGTTTGGGTTTCAGGGTGTTTTGGTGTTTTGAGGTTCAGGATGTTTTGGTGTTTGGGTTCAGGGTGTTTTGAGGTTCAGGGTGTTTTGGTGTTTGGGATTCAGGGTGTTTTGAGGTTCAGGGTGTTTGGTGTTTGACGGTTCATGCTGTTTTAGAGTTCAGGTTGTTTTGGTGTTTGAGGTTCAGGGTGTTTTGGTGTTTGGGGGGTTCAGGGTGTTTTGGTGTTTGGGGTTCAGGGTGCTTTGGTGTTGGGGTTCAAGGTGTTTTGGTGTTTGGGGTTCAAGGTGTTTTGGTGTTTGACGTTCAGGCTGTTTTGTTGTTTGGATTTCAGGGTGTTTTGGTATTTGGGGTTCAGTGTGTTTTTGTGTTTCCGGATTCAGGGTGTTTTGGTTTCTGGGGTTCAGGTTGTTTTGGTGTTTGGGGTGCAGGGTATTTGGCGTTCTGGGTGTATTGGTGTTTGGGGTTCAAGGTGTTTTGGTGTTTGGGGTTCAAGGTGTTTTGGTGTTTGGGCTGCAGGGTGTTTTGATTTGTGCGGTTCCGGGTGTTTGGTGTTTGGGATTCATGGTGTTTTGGTGTTTGTGGCTCAGGGTGTTTTGCTGTTTGAGATTCAGAGTGTTTTGGTGTTTGGGGCTCGGTGTTTTTGTGGTTGGGGTTCAGGGTGTTTTGGTGTTTATGGGTTCATGCTGTTTTAGGGTTCATGCTGTTTTGATGTTTGTGGCTCAGGGTGTTTTGGTGTTTGTGTTTCAGGGTGTTTTGGTGTTTGGGGTTCAGGGCTGTTTGGTGTTTGGGGTTTCAGGGTGTTTTGGTGTTTGGGTTGTAGCATGTTTTGGTGTTTGGGGTTCAGGGTGTTTTTGTGTTTCCGGGTTCAGGGTGTTTTGTTCTTTGGGGTTCAGGGTGTTTTGGTGTTTGGGGTTCAGGGTGTTTGGTGCTCTGGGGTGTTTGGTGTTTGGGGGATCGGGGTCTTTTCGGGTTCATGGTGTTTAGTTGTTTGGGGTTCAGGGTGTTTTAGTGTTTGGAGTTCATGGTGTTTTGATGTTCAGGCTTCATGCTGTTTTGATGTTTGGTGTTCAGGATGTTTTGGTGTTTGGGTTTCAGGGTGTTTTGAGGTTCAGGGTGTTTTGCTGTTTGGGTTCAGGGTGTTTTGAGGTTCAGGGTGTTTTGGTGTTTGGGATTCAGTGTGTTTTGAGGTTCAGGGTGTTTGGTGTTTGACGGTTCATGCTGTTTTAGAGTTCAGGTTGTTTTGGTGTTTGAGGTTCAGGGTGTTTTGGTGTTTGGGGGGTTCAGGGTGTTTTGGTGTTTGGGGTTCAGGGTGCTTTGGTGTTGGGGTTCAAGGTGTTTTGGTGTTTGGGGTTCAAGGTGTTTTGGTGTTTGACGTTCAGGGTGTTTTGGTGTTTGGGGTTCAGGGTGTTTGGTTTTTTGGGTTCAGGATGTTTTGTTGTTTGGGGTTCGGGGTGTTTTGGTGTTTGGGTTTCAGGGTGTTTTGGTATTTGGGGTTCAGTGTGTTTTTGTGTTTCCGGATTCAGGGTGTTTTGGTTTCTGGGGTTCAGGTTGTTTTGGTGTTTGGGGTGCAGGGTATTTGGCGTTCTGGGTGTATTGGTGTTTGGGGTTCAAGGTGTTTTGGTGTTTGGGGTTCAAGGTGTTTTGGTGTTTGGGCTGCAGGGTGTTTTGATTTGTGCGGTTCCGGGTGTTTGGTGTTTGGGATTCATGGTGTTTTGGTGTTTGTGGCTCAGGGTGTTTTGCTGTTTGAGATTCAGAGTGTTTTGGTGTTTGGGGCTCGGTGTTTTTGTGGTTGGGGTTCAGGGTGTTTGGTGCTCTGGGGTGTTTGGTGTTTGGGGGATCGGGGTCTTTTCGGGTTCATGGTGTTTAGTTGTTTGGGGTTCAGGGTGTTTTAGTGTTTGGAGTTCATGGTGTTTTGATGTTCAGGCTTCATGCTGTTTTGATGTTTGGTGTTCAGGATGTTTTGGTGTTTGGGTTTCAGGGTGTTTTGGTGTTTTGAGGTTCAGGATGTTTTGGTGTTTGGGTTCAGGGTGTTTTGAGGTTCAGGGTGTTTTGGTGTTTGGGGTTCAGGGTGTTTTTGTGTTTCCGGGTTCAGGGTGTTTTGTTCTTTGGGGTTCAGGGTGTTTTGGTGTTTGGGGTTCAGGGTGTTTGGTGCTCTGGGGTGTTTGGTGTTTGGGGGATCGGGGTCTTTTCGGGTTCATGGTGTTTAGTTGTTTGGGGTTCAGGGTGTTTTAGTGTTTGGAGTTCATGGTGTTTTGATGTTCAGGCTTCATGCTGTTTTGATGTTTGGTGTTCAGGATGTTTTGGTGTTTGGGTTTCAGGGTGTTTTGGTGTTTTGAGGTTCAGGATGTTTTGGTGTTTGGGTTCAGGGTGTTTTGAGGTTCAGGGTGTTTTGGTGTTTGGGATTCAGGGTGTTTTGAGGTTCAGGGTGTTTGGTGTTTGACGGTTCATGCTGTTTTAGAGTTCAGGTTGTTTTGGTGTTTGAGGTTCAGGGTGTTTTGGTGTTTGGGGGGTTCAGGGTGTTTTGGTGTTTGGGGTTCAGGGTGCTTTGGTGTTGGGGTTCAAGGTGTTTTGGTGTTTGGGGTTCAAGGTGTTTTGGTGTTTGACGTTCAGGCTGTTTTGTTGTTTGGGTTTCAGGGTGTTTTGGTATTTGGGGTTCAGTGTGTTTTTGTGTTTCCGGATTCAGGGTGTTTTGGTTTCTGGGGTTCAGGTTGTTTTGGTGTTTGGGGTGCAGGGTATTTGGCGTTCTGGGTGTATTGGTGTTTGGGGTTCAAGGTGTTTTGGTGTTTGGGGTTCAAGGTGTTTTGGTGTTTGGGCTGCAGGGTGTTTTGATTTGTGCGGTTCCGGGTGTTTGGTGTTTGGGATTCATGGTGTTTTGGTGTTTGTGGCTCAGGGTGTTTTGCTGTTTGAGATTCAGAGTGTTTTGGTGTTTGGGGCTCGGTGTTTTTGTGGTTGGGGTTCAGGGTGTTTTGGTGTTTATGGGTTCATGCTGTTTTAGGGTTCATGCTGTTTTGATGTTTGTGGCTCAGGGTGTTTTGGTGTTTGTGTTTCAGGGTGTTTTGGTGTTTGGGGTTCAGGGCTGTTTGGTGTTTGGGGTTTCAGGGTGTTTTGGTGTTTGGGTTGTAGCATGTTTTGGTGTTTGGGGTTCAGGGTGTTTTTGTGTTTCCGGGTTCAGGGTGTTTTGTTCTTTGGGGTTCAGGGTGTTTTGGTGTTTGGGGTTCAGGGTGTTTGGTGCTCTGGGGTGTTTGGTGTTTGGGGGATCGGGGTCTTTTCGGGTTCATGGTGTTTAGTTGTTTGGGGTTCAGGGTGTTTTAGTGTTTGGAGTTCATGGTGTTTTGATGTTCAGGCTTCATGCTGTTTTGATGTTTGGTGTTCAGGATGTTTTGGTGTTTGGGTTTCAGGGTGTTTTGGTGTTTTGAGGTTCAGGGTGTTTTGCTGTTTGGGTTCAGGGTGTTTTGAGGTTCAGGGTGTTTTGGTGTTTGGGATTCAGGGTGTTTTGAGGTTCAGGGTGTTTGGTGTTTGACGGTTCATGCTGTTTTAGAGTTCAGGTTGTTTTGGTGTTTGAGGTTCAGGGTGTTTTGGTGTTTGGGGGGTTCAGGGTGTTTTGGTGTTTGGGGTTCAGGGTGCTTTGGTGTTGGGGTTCAAGGTGTTTTGGTGTTTGGGGTTCAAGGTGTTTTGGTGTTTGACGTTCAGGGTGTTTTGGTGTTTGGGGTTCAGGGTGTTTGGTTTTTTGGGTTCAGGATGTTTTGTTGTTTGGGGTTCGGGGTGTTTTGGTGTTTGGGTTTCAGGGTGTTTTGGTATTTGGGGTTCAGTGTGTTTTTGTGTTTCCGGATTCAGGGTGTTTTGGTTTCTGGGGTTCAGGTTGTTTTGGTGTTTGGGGTGCAGGGTATTTGGCGTTCTGGGTGTATTGGTGTTTGGGGTTCAAGGTGTTTTGGTGTTTGGGGTTCAAGGTGTTTTGGTGTTTGGGCTGCAGGGTGTTTTGATTTGTGCGGTTCCGGGTGTTTGGTGTTTGGGATTCATGGTGTTTTGGTGTTTGTGGCTCAGGGTGTTTTGCTGTTTGAGATTCAGAGTGTTTTGGTGTTTGGGGCTCGGTGTTTTTGTGGTTGGGGTTCAGGGTGTTTTGGTGTTTATGGGTTCATGCTGTTTTAGGGTTCATGCTGTTTTGATGTTTGTGGCTCAGGGTGTTTTGGTGTTTGACGTTCAGGGTGTTTTGGTGTTTGGGGTTCAGGGTGTTTGGTTTTTTGGGTTCAGGATGTTTTGTTGTTTGGGGTTCGGGGTGTTTTGGTGTTTGGATTTCAGGTTGTTTTGGTGTTTGGGTTTTAGGGTGTTTTGGTGTTTGGGGTTCAGGGTGTTTTGGTTTTTGGGGTTCAGGGTGTTTTGGTGTTTGGGGTGCAGGGTGTTTGGGGTTCTGGGCGTATTGGTGTTTGGGGTTCAAGGTGTTTTGGTGTTTGGGGTGCAGGGTGTTTTGATTTGGGTGGTTCCGGGTGTTTGGTGTTTGGGATTCACGGTGTTTTGGTGTTTGGGGTTCATGGTGTTTGTGGCTCAGGGTGTTTTGCTGTTTGAGGTTCAGAGTGTTTTGGTGTTTGGGGCTCGGTGTTTTGGTGTTTGGGGTTCAGGGTGTTTGGTGTTTGATGGTTCATGCTGTTTTGGGGTTCAGGTGTTTTGGTGTTTGGGGTTCAGGGTGTTTGGGGGGTTCAGGCTGTTTTGATGTTTGGGGTGCAGGGTGTTTTGATTTTTGAGGTTCTGGGTGTTTTGGTGTTTGGAATTCAGGGTGTTTTCGTGTTAGAGTTCATGTTGTTTTGATGTTTGGGGTTCAGGGTGTTTTGGTGTTTGTGTTCATGGTGTTTTGGTGTTTGGTGTTCAGTGTGTTTTGATGTTTGGGGTTCAGGGTGTTTGGTTTTTTGGTTTCAGGATGTTTTTTTGCTTGGGGTTCGGGGTGTTTTGGTGTTTGGATTTCAGGGTGTTTTGGTGTTTGGGTTTCAGGATGTTTTGGTGTTTGGGGTTCAGGGCTGTTTGGTGTTTGGGGTTTCAGTGTGTTTGGGTTTCAGGGTGTTTAGGTGTTTGGTGTTCATGGTGTTTGGGGCTCAGGGTGTTTTGGTGTTTGGGGTTCAGGGTGTTTTGGTGTTTGGGGTTCAGGGTGTTTGGTGCTCTGGGGTGTTTGGGGGATCGGGGTCTTTTTGGGTTCATGGTGTTTTGATGTTTGGGGTTCACGGTGTTTTAATGTTTGGGGTTCATGGTGTTATGATGTTCAGGGTTAATGCTGTTTTGATGTTTGGGGTTCAGGGTGTTTTGATGTTTGGTGTTCAGGATGTTTTGGTGTTTGGGTTTCAGGGTGTTTTGGTGTTTTGAGGTTCAGGATGTTTTGGTGTTTGGGTTCAGGGTGTTTTGAGGTTCAGGGTGTTTTGGTGTTTGGGATTCAGGGTGTTTTGAGGTTCAGGGTGTTTGGTGTTTGACGGTTCATGCTGTTTTAGAGTTCAGGTTGTTTTGGTGTTTGAGGTTCAGGGTGTTTTGGTGTTTGGGGGGTTCAGGGTGTTTTGGTGTTTGGGGTTCAGGGTGCTTTGGTGTTGGGGTTCAAGGTGTTTTGGTGTTTGGGGTTCAAGGTGTTTTGGTGTTTGACGTTCAGGCTGTTTTGTTGTTTGGGTTTCAGGGTGTTTTGGTATTTGGGGTTCAGTGTGTTTTTGTGTTTCCGGATTCAGGGTGTTTTGGTTTCTGGGGTTCAGGTTGTTTTGGTGTTTGGGGTGCAGGGTATTTGGCGTTCTGGGTGTATTGGTGTTTGGGGTTCAAGGTGTTTTGGTGTTTGGGGTTCAAGGTGTTTTGGTGTTTGGGCTGCAGGGTGTTTTGATTTGTGCGGTTCCGGGTGTTTGGTGTTTGGGATTCATGGTGTTTTGGTGTTTGTGGCTCAGGGTGTTTTGCTGTTTGAGATTCAGAGTGTTTTGGTGTTTGGGGCTCGGTGTTTTTGTGGTTGGGGTTCAGGGTGTTTTGGTGTTTATGGGTTCATGCTGTTTTAGGGTTCATGCTGTTTTGATGTTTGTGGCTCAGGGTGTTTTGGTGTTTGTGTTTCAGGGTGTTTTGGTGTTTGGGGTTCAGGGCTGTTTGGTGTTTGGGGTTTCAGGGTGTTTTGGTGTTTGGGTTGTAGCATGTTTTGGTGTTTGGGGTTCAGGGTGTTTTTGTGTTTCCGGGTTCAGGGTGTTTTGTTCTTTGGGGTTCAGGGTGTTTTGGTGTTTGGGGTTCAGGGTGTTTGGTGCTCTGGGGTGTTTGGTGTTTGGGGGATCGGGGTCTTTTCGGGTTCATGGTGTTTAGTTGTTTGGGGTTCAGGGTGTTTTAGTGTTTGGAGTTCATGGTGTTTTGATGTTCAGGCTTCATGCTGTTTTGATGTTTGGTGTTCAGGATGTTTTGGTGTTTGGGTTTCAGGGTGTTTTGGTGTTTTGAGGTTCAGGGTGTTTTGGTGTTTGGGTTCAGGGTGTTTTGAGGTTCAGGGTGTTTTGGTGTTTGGGATTCAGGGTGTTTTGAGGTTCAGGGTGTTTGGTGTTTGACGGTTCATGCTGTTTTAGAGTTCAGGGTGTTTTGGTGTTTGGGGGGTTCAGGGTGTTTTGGTGTTTGGGGTTCAGGGTGCTTTGGTGTTGGGGTTCAAGGAGTTTTGGTGTTTGGGGTTCAAGGTGTTTTGGTGTTTGACGTTCAGGGTGTTTTGGTGTTTGGGGTTCAGGGTGTTTGGTTTTTTGGGTTCAGGATGTTTTGTTGTTTGGGGTTCGGGGTGTTTTGGTGTTTGGGTTTCAGGGTGTTTTGGTATTTGGGGTTCAGTGTGTTTTTGTGTTTCCGGATTCAGGGTGTTTTGGTTTCTGGGGTTCAGGTTGTTTTGGTGTTTGGGGTGCAGGGTATTTGGCGTTCTGGGTGTATTGGTGTTTGGGGTTCAAGGTGTTTTGGTGTTTGGGGTTCAAGGTGTTTTGGTGTTTGGGCTGCAGGGTGTTTTGATTTGTGCGGTTCCGGGTGTTTGGTGTTTGGGATTCATGGTGTTTTGGTATTTGTGCCTCAGGGTGTTTTGCTGTTTGAGATTCAGAGTGTTTTGGTGTTTGGGGCTCGGTGTTTTTGTGGTTGGGGTTCAGGGTGTTTTGGTGTTTATGGGTTCATGCTGTTTTAGGGTTCATGCTGTTTTGATGTTTGTGGCTCAGGGTGTTTTGGTGTTTGACGTTCAGGGTGTTTTGGTGTTTGGGGTTCAGGGTGTTTGGTTTTTTGGGTTCAGGATGTTTTGTTGTTTGGGGTTCGGGGTGTTTTGGTGTTTGGATTTCAGGTTGTTTTGGTGTTTGGGTTTTAGGGTGTTTTGGTGTTTGGGGTTCAGGGTGTTTTGGTTTTTGGGGTTCAGGGTGTTTTGGTGTTTGGGGTGCAGGGTGTTTGGGGTTCTGGGCGTATTGGTGTTTGGGGTTCAAGGTGTTTTGGTGTTTGGGGTGCAGGGTGTTTTGATTTGTGTGGTTCCGTGTGTTTGGTGTTTGGGATTCACGGTGTTTTGGTGTTTGGGGTTCATGGTGTTTGTGGCTCAGGGTGTTTTGGTGTTTGGGGTTCAGGGTGTTTGGTGTTTGATGGTTCATGCTGTTTTGGGGTTCAGGTGTTTTGGTGTTTGGGGTTCATGGTGTTTGGTGCTCTGGGGTGTTTGGTGTTTGACGGTTCATGCTGTTTTAGGGTTCAGGTTGTTTTGATGTTTGGGGTTCACGGTGTTTTAATGTTTGGGGTTCATGGTGTTATGATGTTCAGGGTCAATGCTGTTTTGATGTTTGGGGTTCAGTTTGTTTTGGTGATTGGTGCTCAGGGGTGTTTGGTGGATCAGGGTCTTTTCAGGTCCATAGAGTTTTGATGTTTGGGGTTCAGGGTGTTTTAGTGCTTAGAGTTCATGGTGTTTTGGTGTTTGGGGTTCAGGGTGTTTTGGTGTTTAGGGGTTCAGGGCGTTTTGGTGTTTGGGTTTCAGGGCTGTTTGGTGTTTGGGGGTTCAGGGTTTTTTGGTGTTTGGGTTTCAGTGTCTTTTTATGTTTGGGGATCAGGGTGTTTTTGTGTTTCCGGGTTCAGGGTGTTTTGTTGTTTGGGGTTCAGGGTGTTTTGGTGTTTAGGGGTTCAGGTTGTTTTGCTGTTTGGGGTTCAGTGTGTTATGGTGTTTGGGGATCAGTGTTTTGGGGTTCAGGTGTTTGGTGCTCTGGGGTGTTTGGTGTTTGGGGGATCAGAGACTTTTCGGGTTCATGGTGTTTTGATGTTTGGGGTTCAGGGTGTTTTAGTGTTTGGGGTTCATGGTGTTTTGATGTTCAGGGTTCATGCTGTTTTGATGTTTGTGGTTCAGGGTGTTTTGGTGTTTGGGATTCAGGGTGTTTTGGTGTTTGGGGTTCAGGGCTGTTTGGTGTTTGGGGTTTCAGGGTGTTTTGGTGTTTGGGTTTCAGCGTGTTTTGGTGTTTGGGGTTCAGGGTGTTTTTGTGTTTCCGGGTTCAGGGTGTTTTGTTCTTTGGGGTTCAGGGTGTTTTGGTGTTTGGGGTTCAGGGTGTTTGGTGCTCTGGGGTGTTTGGTGTTTGGGGGATTGGGGTCTTTTCGGGTTCATGGTGTTTAGTTGTTTGGGGTTCAGGGTGTTTTAGTGTTTGGAGTTCATGCTGTTTTGATGTTCAGGCTTCATGCTGTTTTGATGTTTCGGGTTCAGGGTGTTTTGGTGTTTGGGGTTCAAGGTGTTTTGGTGTTTGACGTTCAGGATGTTTTGTTGTTTGGGGTTCGGGGTGTTTTGGTGTTTGGATTTCAGGTTGTTTTGGTGTTTGGGTTTTAGGGTGTTTTGGTGTTTGGGGTTCAGGGTGTTTTGGTTTTTGGGGTTCAGGATGTTTTGGTGTTTGGGGTGCAGGGTGTTTGGGGTTCTGGGCGTATTGGTGTTTGGGGTTCAAGGTGTTTTGGTGTTTGGGGTGCAGGGTGTTTTGATTTGTGTGGTTCCGGGTGTTTGGTGTTTGGGATTCACGGTGTTTTGGTGTTTGGGGTTCATGGTGTTTGTGGCTCAGGGTGTTTTGCTGTTTGAGGTTCAGAGTGTTTTGGTGTTTGGGGCTCGGTGTTTTGGTGTTTGGGGTTCAGGGTGTTTGGTGTTTGATGGTTCATGCTGTTTTGGTGTTCAGGTGTTTTGGTGTTTGGGGTTCATGGTGTTTGGTGCTCTGGGGTGTTTGGTGTTTGGGGGATCGGGGTCTTTTCGGGTTCATGGTGTTTTGATGTTTGGGGTTCACGGTGTTTTAATGTTTGGGGTTCATGGTGTTATGATGTTCAGGGTTAATGCTGTTTTGATGTTTGGGGTTCAGGGTGTTTTGGTGATTGGGGTTCAGGGTGTTTTGGTGTTTTGAGGTTCAGGGTGTTTTGGTGTTGGGGTTCAAGGTGTTTTGGTGTTTGGGGTTCAAGGTGTTTTGGTGTTTGACGTTCAGGGTGTTTTGGTGTTTGGGGTTCAGGGTGTTTGGTTTTTTGGGTTCAGGATGTTTTGTTGTTTGGGGTTCGGGGTGTTTTGGTGTTTGGATTTCAGGTTGTTTTGGTGTTTGGGGTTCAGGGTGTTTTGGTTTTTGGGGTTCAGGGTGTTTTGGTGTTTGGGGTGCAGGGTGTTTGGGGTTCTGGGCGTATTGGTGTTTGGGGTTCAAGGTGTTTTGGTGTTTGGGGTGCAGGGTGTTTTGATTTGTGTGGTTCCGGGTGTTTGGTGTTTGGGATTCACGGTGTTTTGGTGTTTGTGGCTCAGGGTGTTTTGCTGTTTGAGGTTCAGAGTGTTTTGGTGTTTGGGGCTCGGTGTTTTGGTGTTTGGGGTTCAGGGTGTTTGGTGTTTGATGGTTCATGCTGTTTTGGGGTTCAGGTGTTTTGGTGTTTGGGGTTCATGGTGTTTGGTGCTCTGGGGTGTTTGGTGTTTGGGGGATCGGGGTCTTTTCGGGTTCACGGTGTTTTAATGTTTGGGGTTCATGGTGTTATGATGTTCAGGGTTAATGCTGTTTTGATGTTTGGGGTTCAGGGTGTTTTGGTGATTGGGGTTCAGGGTGTTTTGGTGTTTTGAGGTTCAGGGTTTTTTGGTGTTTGGGATTCAGGGTGTTTTGAGGTTCAGGGTGTTTGGTGTTTGACGGTTCATGCTGTTTTAGGGTTCAGGTTGTTTTGGTGTTTGGGGTTCAGGGTGTTTTTTGTTTCCGGGATCAGGGTGTTTTGGTGTTTGGGGTTCAGGGTGTTTTGGTGTTTGGGGTTCAGGGTGTTTGGTGCTCTGGGGTGTTTGGTGTTTGGGTGATCGGGGTCTTTTCGGGTTCATGGTGTTTTGATGTTTGGGGTTCACGGTGTTTTAATGTTTGGGGTTCATGGTGTTATGATGTTCAGGGTCAATGCTGTTTTGGTGTTTTGAGGTTCAGGGTTTTTTGGTGTTTGGGATTCAGGGTGTTTTGAGGTTCAGGGTGTTTGGTGTTTGACGGTTCATGCTGTTTTAGTGTTCAGGTTGTTTTGGTGTTTGGGGTTCATGGTGTTTTGGTGTTTGGGGGTTTCAGGGTGTTTTGGTGTTTGGGGTTCAAGGTGGTTTGGTGTTTGGGGTTCAAGGTGTTTTGGTGTTTGGGGTGCAGGGTGTTTGGTTTTTTGGGTTCAGGATGTTTTGTTGTTTGGGGTTCGGGGTGTTTGGTGTTTGGATTTCAGGCTGTTTTGTTGTTTGGGTTTCAGGGTGTTTTGGTATTTGGGGTTCAGTGTGTTTTTGTGTTTCCGGGTTCAGGGTGTTTTGGTTTCTGGGGTTCAGGTTGTTTTGGTGTTTGGGGTGCAGGGTATTTGGCGTTCTGGGTGTATTGGTGTTTGGGGTTCAAGGTGTTTTGGTGTTTGGGGTTCAAGGTGTTTTGGTGTTTGGGCTGCAGGGTGTTTTGATTTGTGCGGTTCCGGGTGTTTGGTGTTTGGGATTCAGGGTGTTTTGGTGTTTGAGGTTCATGGTGTTTTGGTGTTTGTGGCTCAGGGTGTTTTGCTGTTTGAGATTCAGAGTGTTTTGGTGTTTGGGGCTCGGTGTTTTTGTGGTTGGGGTTCAGGGTGTTTTGGTGTTTATGGGTTCATGCTGTTTTAGGGTTCATGCTGTTTTGATGTTTGTGGTTCAGGTTGTTTTGGTGTTTGGGGTTCAGGGTGTTTTTTGTTTCCGGGATC
Organism: Somniosus microcephalus; assembly: GCF_052327205.1. Taxonomy (NCBI): domain Eukaryota; kingdom Metazoa; phylum Chordata; class Chondrichthyes; order Squaliformes; family Somniosidae; genus Somniosus; species Somniosus microcephalus. The sequence continues at coordinate 83,018,715 of NC_140999.1, read as the reverse complement.
AGGGTGTTTTGGTGTTTGGGGTTCAGGGTGTTTTGGTGTTTGGGGTTCAGGGTGTTTGGTGCTCTGGGGTGTTTGGTGTTTGGGTGATCGGGGTCTTTTCGGGTTCATGGTGTTTTGATGTTTGGGGTTCACGGTGTTTTAATGTTTGGGGTTCATGGTGTTATGATGTTCAGGGTCAATGCTGTTTTGATGTTTGGGGTTCAGTTTGTTTTGGTGATTGGTGCTCAGGGGTGTTTGGTGGATCAGGGTCTTTTCAGGTCCATAGAGTTTTGATGTTTGGGGTTCAGGGTGTTTTAGTGCTTAGAGTTCATGGTGTTTTGGTGTTTGGGGTTCAGGGTGTTTTGGTGTTTAGGGGTTCAGGGCGTTTTGGTGTTTGGGTTTCAGGGCTGTTTGGTGTTTGGGGGTTCAGGGTTTTTTGGTGTTTGGGTTTCAGTGTCTTTTTATGTTTGGGGATCAGGGTGTTTTTGTGTTTCCGGGTTCAGGGTGTTTTGTTGTTTGGGGTTCAGGGTGTTTTGGTGTTTAGGGGTTCAGGTTGTTTTGCTGTTTGGGGTTCAGTGTGTTATGGTGTTTGGGGATCAGTGTTTTGGGGTTCAGGTGTTTGGTGCTCTGGGGTGTTTGGTGTTTGGGGGATCAGAGACTTTTCGGGTTCATGGTGTTTTGATGTTTGGGGTTCAGGGTGTTTTAGTGTTTGGGGTTCATGGTGTTTTGATGTTCAGGGTTCATGCTGTTTTGATGTTTGTGGTTCAGGGTGTTTTGGTGTTTGGGATTCAGGGTGTTTTGGTGTTTGGGGTTCAGGGCTGTTTGGTGTTTGGGGTTTCAGGGTGTTTTGGTGTTTGGGTTTCAGCGTGTTTTGGTGTTTGGGGTTCAGGGTGTTTTTGTGTTTCCGGGTTCAGGGTGTTTTGTTCTTTGGGGTTCAGGGTGTTTTGGTGTTTGGGGTTCAGGGTGTTTTGGTGTTTGGGGTTCAGGGTGTTTGGTGCTCTGGGGTGTTTGGTGTTTGGGGGATTGGGGTCTTTTCGGGTTCATGGTGTTTAGTTGTTTGGGGTTCAGGGTGTTTTAGTGTTTGGAGTTCATGCTGTTTTGATGTTCAGGCTTCATGCTGTTTTGATGTTTGGGGTTCAGGGTGTTTTGGTGTTTGGGGTTCAAGGTGTTTTGGTGTTTGACGTTCAGGATGTTTTGTTGTTTGGGGTTCAGGGTGTTTTGGTGTTTGGGGTTCAGGGTGTTTTGGTTTTTGGGGTTCAGGGTGTTTTGGTGTTTGGGGTGCAGGGTGTTTGGGGTTCTGGGCGTATTGGTGTTTGGGGTTCAAGGTGTTTTGGTGTTTGGGGTGCAGGGTGTTTTGATTTGTGTGGTTCCGGGTGTTTGGTGTTTGGGATTCACGGTGTTTTGGTGTTTGGGGTTCATGGTGTTTGTGGCTCAGGGTGTTTTGCTGTTTGAGGTTCAGAGTGTTTTGGTGTTTGGGGCTCGGTGTTTTGGTGTTTGGGGTTCAGGGTGTTTGGTGTTTGATGGTTCATGCTGTTTTGGGGTTCAGGTGTTTTGGTGTTTGGGGTTCATGGTGTTTGGTGCTCTGGGGTGTTTGGTGTTTGGGGGATCGGGGTCTTTTCGGGTTCATGGTGTTTTGATGTTTGGGGTTCACGGTGTTTTAATGTTTGGGGTTCATGGTGTTATGATGTTCAGGGTTAATGCTGTTTTGATGTTTGGGGTTCAGGGTGTTTTGGTGATTGGGGTTCAGGGTGTTTTGGTGTTTTGAGGTTCAGGGTGTTTTGGTGTTGGGGTTCAAGGTGTTTTGGTGTTTGGGGTTCAAGGTGTTTTGGTGTTTGACGTTCAGGGTGTTTTGGTGTTTGGGGTTCAGGGTGTTTGGTTTTTTGGGTTCAGGATGTTTTGTTGTTTGGGGTTCGGGGTGTTTTGGTGTTTGGATTTCAGGTTGTTTTGGTGTTTGGGGTTCAGGGTGTTTTGGTTTTTGGGGTTCAGGGTGTTTTGGTGTTTGGGGTGCAGGGTGTTTGGGGTTCTGGGCGTATTGGTGTTTGGGGTTCAAGGTGTTTTGGTGTTTGGGGTGCAGGGTGTTTTGATTTGTGTGGTTCCGGGTGTTTGGTGTTTGGGATTCACGGTGTTTTGGTGTTTGTGGCTCAGGGTGTTTTGCTGTTTGAGGTTCAGAGTGTTTTGGTGTTTGGGGCTCGGTGTTTTGGTGTTTGGGGTTCAGGGTGTTTGGTGTTTGATGGTTCATGCTGTTTTGGGGTTCAGGTGTTTTGGTGTTTGGGGTTCATGGTGTTTGGTGCTCTGGGGTGTTTGGTGTTTGGGGGATCGGGGTCTTTTCGGGTTCACGGTGTTTTAATGTTTGGGGTTCATGGTGTTATGATGTTCAGGGTTAATGCTGTTTTGATGTTTGGGGTTCAGGGTGTTTTGGTGATTGGGGTTCAGGGTGTTTTGGTGTTTTGAGGTTCAGGGTTTTTTGGTGTTTGGGATTCAGGGTGTTTTGAGGTTCAGGGTGTTTGGTGTTTGACGGTTCATGCTGTTTTAGGGTTCAGGTTGTTTTGGTGTTTGGGGTTCAGGGTGTTTTTTGTTTCCGGGATCAGGGTGTTTTGGTGTTTGGGGTTCAGGGTGTTTTGGTGTTTGGGGTTCAGGGTGTTTGGTGCTCTGGGGTGTTTGGTGTTTGGGTGATCGGGGTCTTTTCGGGTTCATGGTGTTTTGATGTTTGGGGTTCACGGTGTTTTAATGTTTGGGGTTCATGGTGTTATGATGTTCAGGGTCAATGCTGTTTTGGTGTTTTGAGGTTCAGGGTTTTTTGGTGTTTGGGATTCAGGGTGTTTTGAGGTTCAGGGTGTTTGGTGTTTGACGGTTCATGCTGTTTTAGTGTTCAGGTTGTTTTGGTGTTTGGGGTTCATGGTGTTTTGGTGTTTGGGGGTTTCAGGGTGTTTTGGTGTTTGGGGTTCAAGGTGGTTTGGTGTTTGGGGTTCAAGGTGTTTTGGTGTTTGGGGTGCAGGGTGTTTGGTTTTTTGGGTTCAGGATGTTTTGTTGTTTGGGGTTCGGGGTGTTTGGTGTTTGGATTTCAGGCTGTTTTGTTGTTTGGGTTTCAGGGTGTTTTGGTATTTGGGGTTCAGTGTGTTTTTGTGTTTCCGGGTTCAGGGTGTTTTGGTTTCTGGGGTTCAGGTTGTTTTGGTGTTTGGGGTGCAGGGTATTTGGCGTTCTGGGTGTATTGGTGTTTGGGGTTCAAGGTGTTTTGGTGTTTGGGGTTCAAGGTGTTTTGGTGTTTGGGCTGCAGGGTGTTTTGATTTGTGCGGTTCCGGGTGTTTGGTGTTTGGGATTCAGGGTGTTTTGGTGTTTGAGGTTCATGGTGTTTTGGTGTTTGTGGCTCAGGGTGTTTTGCTGTTTGAGATTCAGAGTGTTTTGGTGTTTGGGGCTCGGTGTTTTTGTGGTTGGGGTTCAGGGTGTTTTGGTGTTTATGGGTTCATGCTGTTTTAGGGTTCATGCTGTTTTGATGTTTGTGGTTCAGGGTGTTTTGGTGTTTGGGATTCAGGGTGTTTTGGTGTTTGGGATTCAGGGTGTTTTGAGCTTCAGGGTGTTTGGTGTTTGACGGTTCATGCTGTTTTGGAATTCAGGTTGTTTTGGTGTTTGGGGTTCAGGGTGTTTTGGTTTTGGGGGTTCAGGATGTATTGGTTTTGGGGGTTCAGGATGTTTTGTTTTGGTGGTTCAGGATGTTTTGTTGTTTGGGGTGCAGGGTGTTTTGACGTTCAGGGTGTTTTGTTGTTTGGGGTGCAGGGTGTTTTGATTTTTGAGGTTCTGGGTGTTTGGAATTCAGGGTGTTTTGGTGTTTGGGGTTCAGGGTGTTTGGTTTTTTGGGTTCAGGATGTTTTGTTGCTTGGGGTTCGGGGTGTTTTGCTGCTTGGATTTCAGGGTGTTTTGGTGTTTGTGTTTCAGGGTGTTTTGGTGTTTGGGGTTCAGGGCTGTTTGGTGTTTGAGGTTTCAGGGTGTTTTGGTGTTTGGGTTGTAGCGTGTTTTGGTGTTTGGGGTTCAGGGTGTTTTTGTGTTTCCGGGTTCAGGGTGTTTTGTTCTTTGGGGTTCAGGGTGTTTTGGTGTTTGGGGTTCAGGGTGTTTGGTGCACTGGGGTGTTTGGTGTTTGGGGGATCGGGGTCTTTTCGGGTTCATGGTGTTTAGTTGTTTGGGGTTCAGGGTGTTTTAGTGTTTGGAGTTCATGGTGTTTTGATGTTCAGGCTTCATGCTGTTTTTATGTTTGGTGTTCAGGATGTTTTGGTGTTTGGGGTTCAGGGTGTTTTGGTGTTTTGAGGTTCAGGGTGTTTTGGTGTTTGGGATTCAGGGTGTTTTGAGGTTCAGGGTGTTTTGGTGTTTGGGATTCAGGGTGTTTTGAGGTTCAGGGTGTTTGGTGTTTGACGGTTCATGCTGTTTTAGAGTTCAGGTTGTTTTGGTGTTTGAGGTTCAGGGTGTTTTGGTGTTTGGGGGGTTCAGGGTGTTTTGGTGTTTGGGGTTCAGGGTGCTTTGGTGTTGGGGTTCAAGGTGTTTTGGTGTTTGGGGTTCAAGGTGTTTTGGTGTTTGACGTTCAGGGTGTTTTGGTGTTTGGGGTTCAGGGTGTTTGGTTTTTTGGGTTCAGGATGTTTTGTTGTTTGGGGTTCGGGGTGTTTTGGTGTTTGGATTTCAGGTTGTTTTGGTGTTTGGGTTTTAGGGTGTTTTGGTGTTTGGGGTTCAGGGTGTTTTGGTTTTTGGGGTTCAGGGTGTTTTGGTGTTTGGGGTGCAGAGTGTTTGGGGTTCTGGGCGTATTGGTGTTTGGGGTTCAAGGTGTTTTGGTGTTTGGGGTGCAGGGTGTTTTGATTTGGGTGGTTCCGGGTGTTTGGTGTTTGGGATTCACGGTGTTTTGGTGTTTGGGGTTCATGGTGTTTGTGGCTCAGGGTGTTTTGCTGTTTGAGGTTCAGAGTGTTTTGGTGTTTGGGGCTCGGTGTTTTGGTGTTTGGGGTTCAGGGTGTTTGGTGTTTGATGGTTCATGCTGTTTTGGGGTTCAGGTGTTTTGGTGTTTGGGGTTCAGGGTGTTTGGGGGATTCAGGCTGTTTTGATGTTTGGGGTGCAGGGTGTTTTGATTTTTGAGGTTCTGGGTGTTTTGGTGTTTGGAATTCAGGGTGTTTTCGTGTTAGAGTTCATGTTGTTTTGATGTTTGGGGTTCAGGGTGTTTTGGTGTTTGTGTTCATGGTGTTTTGGTGTTTGGTGTTCAGTGTGTTTTGATGTTTGGGGTTCAGGGTGTTTGGTTTTTTGGTTTCAGGATGTTTTTTTGCTTGGGGTTCGGGGTGTTTTGGTGTTTGGATTTCAGGGTGTTTTGGTGTTTGGGTTTGAGGATGTTTTGGTGTTTGGGGTTCAGGGCTGTTTGGTGTTTGGGGTTTCAGTGTGTTTGGGTTTCAGGGTGTTTTGGTGTTTGGTGTTCATGGTGTTTGGGGCTCAGGGTGTTTTGGTGTTTGGGGTTCAGGGTGTTTTGGTGTTTGGGGTTCAGGGTGTTTGGTGCTCTGGGGTGTTTGGGGGATCGGGGTCTTTTTGGGTTCATGGTGTTTTGATGTTTGGGGTTCACGGTGTTTTAATGTTTGGGGTTCATGGTGTTATGATGTTCAGGGTTAATGCTGTTTTGATGTTTGGGGTTCAGGGTGTTTTGGTGATTGGGGTTCAGGGTGTTTTGGTGTTTTGAGGTTCAGGGTTTTTTGGTGTTTGGGATTCAGGGTGTTTTGAGGTTCATGGTGTTTGGTGTTTGACGGTTCATGCTGTTTTAGGGTTCAGGTTGTTTTGGTGTTTGGGGTTCAGTGTGTTTTTGTGTTTCTGGGATCAGGGTGTTTTGGTGTTTGGGGTTCAGGGTGTTTTGGTGTTTGGGGTTCAGGGTGTTTGGTGCTCTGGGGTGTTTGGTGTTTGGGGGATCGGGGTCTTTTCGGGTTCATGGTGTTTTGATGTTTGGGGTTCACGGTGTTTTAATGTTTGGGATTCATGGTGTTATGATGTTCAGGGTCAATGCTGTTTTGATGTTTGGGGTTCAGGGTGTTTTGGTGATTGGGGTTCAGGGTGTTTTGGTTTTGGGGGTTCAGGATGTATTGGTTTTGGGGGTTCAGGATGTTTTATTTTGGTGGTTCAGGATGTTTTGTTGTTTGGGGTGCAGGGTGTTTTGACGTTCAGGGTGTTTTGTTGTTTAGGGTGCAGGGTGTTTTGATTTTTGAGGTTCTGGGTGTTTGGAATTCAGGGTGTTTTGGTGTTAGAGTTCATGGTGTTTTGATGTTTGGGGTTCTGGGTGTTTTGGTGCTTGTGTTCATGGTGTTTTGGTGTTTGGTGTTCATTGTGTTTTGGTGTTTGGGGTTCAGGGTGTTTGGTTTTTTGGGTTCAGGATGTTTTGTTGCTTGGGGTTCGGGGTGTTTTGCTGCTTGGATTTCAGGGTGTTTTGGTGTTTGTGTTTCAGGGTGTTTTGGTGTTTGGGGTTCAGGGCTGTTTGGTGTTTGGGGTTTCAGGGTGTTTTGGTGTTTGGGTTGTAGCGTGTTTTGGTGTTTGGGGTTCAGGGTGTTTTTGTGTTTCCGGGTTCAGGGTGTTTTGTTCTTTGGGGTTCAGGGTGTTTTGGTGTTTGGGGTTCAGGGTGTTTGGTGCTCTGGGGTGTTTGGTGTTTGGGGGATCGGGGTCTTTTCGGGTTCATGGTGTTTATTTGTTTGGGGTTCAGGGTGTTTTAGTGTTTGGAGTTCATGCTGTTTTGATGTTCAGGCTTCATGCTGTTTTGATGTTTGGGTTTCAGGGTGTTTTGGTGTTTGGGGTTCAGGGTGTTTTGGTGTTTTGAGGTTCAGGGTGTTTTGGTGTTGGGGTTCAAGGTGTTTTGGTGTTTGGGGTTCAGGGTGTTTTGGTGTTTTGAGGTTCAGGGTGTTTTGGTGTTGGGGTTCAAGGTGTTTTGGTGTTTGGGGTTCAAGGTGTTTTGGTGTTTGACGTTCAGGGTGTTTTGGTGTTTGGGGTTCAGGGTGTTTGGTTTTTTGGGTTCAGGATGTTTTGTTGTTTGGGCTTCGGGGTGTTTTGGTGTTTGGATTTCAGGTTGTTTTGGTGTTTGGGTTTTAGGGTGTTTTGGTGTTTGGGGTTCAGGGTGTTTTGGTGTTTGGGGTTCAGGGTGTTTTGGTGTTTGGGGTTCAGGGTGTTTGGTGCTCTGGGGTGTTTGGGGGATCGGGGTCTTTTTGGGTTCATGGTGTTTTGATGTTTGGGGTTCACGGTGTTTTAATGTTTGGGGTTCATGGTGTTATGATGTTCAGGGTTAATGCTGTTTTGATGTTTGGGGTTCAGGGTGTTTTGGTGATTGGGGTTCAGGGTGTTTTGGTGTTTTGAGGTTCAGGGTTTTTTGGTGTTTGGGATTCAGGGTGTTTTGAGGTTCAGGGTGTTTGGTGTTTGATGGTTCATGCTGTTTTAGGGTTCAGGTTGTTTTGGTGTTTGGGGTTCAGTGTGTTTTTGTGTTTCTGGGATCAGGGTGTTTTGGTGTTTGGGGTTCAGGGTGTTTTGGTGTTTGGGGTTCAGGGTGTTTGGTGCTCTGGGGTGTCTGGTGTTTGGGGGATCGGGGTCTTTTCGGGTTCATGGTGTTTTGATGTTTGGGGTTCACGGTGTTTTAATGTTTGGGGTTCATGGTGTTATGATGTTCAGGGTCAATGCTGTTTTGATGTTTGGGGTTCAGGGTGTTTTGGTGATTGGGGTTCAGGGTGTTTTGGTTTTGGGCGTTCAGGATGTATTGGTTTTGGGGGTTCAGGATGTTTTGTTTTGGTGGTTCAGGATGTTTTGTTGTTTGGGGTGCAGGGTGTTTTGACGTTCAGGGTGTTTTGTTGTTTAGGGTGCAGGGTGTTTTGATTTTTGAGGTTCTGGGTGTTTGGAATTCAGGGTGTTTTGGTGTTAGAGTTCATGGTGTTTTGATGTTTGGGGTTCTGGGTGTTTTGATGCTTGTGTTCATGGTGTTTTGGTGTTTGGTGTTCATTGTGTTTTGGTGTTTGGGGTTCAGGGTGTTTGGTTTTTTGGGTTCAGGATGTTTTGTTGCTTGGGGTTCGGGGTGTTTTGCTGCTTGGATTTCAGGGTGTTTTGGTGTTTGTGTTTCAGGGTGTTTTGGTGTTTGGGGTTCAGGGCTGTTTGGTGTTTGGGGTTTCAGGGTGTTTTGGTGTTTGGGTTGTAGCGTGTTTTGGTGTTTGGGGTTCAGGGTGTTTTTGTGTTTCCGGGTTCAGGGTGTTTTGTTCTTTGGGGTTCAGGGTGTTTTGGTGTTTGGGGTTCAGGGTGTTTGGTGCTCTGGGGTGTTTGGTGTTTGGGGGATCGGGGTCTTTTCGGGTTCATGGTGTTTAGTTGTTTGGGGTTCAGGGTGTTTTAGTGTTTGGAGTTCATGCTGTTTTGATGTTCAGGCTTCATGCTGTTTTGATGTTTGGGTTTCAGGGTGTTTTGGTGTTTGGGGTTCAGGGTGTTTTGGTGTTTTGAGGTTCAGGGTGTTTTGGTGTTGGGGTTCAAGGTGTTTTGGTGTTTGGGGTTCAAGGTGTTTTGGTGTTTGACGTTCAGGGTGTTTTGGTGTTTGGGGTTCAGGGTGTTTGGTTTTTTGGGTTCAGGATGTTTTGTTGTTTGGGGTTCGGGGTGTTTTGGTGTTTGGATTTCAGGTTGTTTTGGTGTTTGGGTTTTAGGGTGTTTTGGTGTTTGGGGTTCAGGGTGTTTTGGTTTTTGGGGTTCAGGGTGTTTTGGTGTTTGGGGTGCAGGGTGTTTGGGGTTCTGGGCGTATTGGTGTTTGGGGTTCAAGGTGTTTTGGTGTTTGGGATTCAGGGTGTTTTGAGGTTCAGGGTGTTTGGTGTTTGACGGTTCATGCTGTTTTAGGGTTCAGGTTGTTTTGGTGTTTGGGGTTCAGGGTGTTTTTTGTTTCCGGGATCAGGGTGTTTTGGTGTTTGGGGTTCAGGGTGTTTTGGTGTTTGGGGTTCAGGGTGTTTGGTGCTCTGGGGTGTTTGGTGTTTGGGTGATCGGGGTCTTTTCGGGTTCATGGTGTTTTGATGTTTGGGGTTCACGGTGTTTTAATGTTTGGGGTTCATGGTGTTATGATGTTCAGGGTCAATGCTGTTTTGGTGTTTTGAGGTTCAGGGTTTTTTGGTGTTTGGGATTCAGGGTGTTTTGAGGTTCAGGGTGTTTGGTGTTTGACGGTTCATGCTGTTTTAGTGTTCAGGTTGTTTTGGTGTTTGGGGTTCATGGTGTTTTGGTGTTTGGGGGTTTCAGGGTGTTTTGGTGTTTGGGGTTCAAGGTGGTTTGGTGTTTGGGGTTCAAGGTGTTTTGGTGTTTGGGGTGCAGGGTGTTTGGTTTTTTGGGTTCAGGCTGTTTTGTTGTTTGGGTTTCAGGGTGTTTTGGTATTTGGGGTTCAGTGTGTTTTTGTGTTTCCGGGTTCAGGGTGTTTTGGTTTCTGGGGTTCAGGTTGTTTTGGTGTTTGGGGTGCAGGGTATTTGGCGTTCTGGGTGTATTGGTGTTTGGGGTTCAAGGTGTTTTGGTGTTTGGGGTTCAAGGTGTTTTGGTGTTTGGGCTGCAGGGTGTTTTGATTTGTGCGGTTCCGGGTGTTTGGTGTTTGGGATTCAGGGTGTTTTGGTGTTTGAGGTTCATGGTGTTTTGGTGTTTGTGGCTCAGGGTGTTTTGCTGTTTGAGATTCAGAGTGTTTTGGTGTTTGGGGCTCGGTGTTTTTGTGGTTGGGGTTCAGGGTGTTTTGGTGTTTATGGGTTCATGCTGTTTTAGGGTTCATGCTGTTTTGATGTTTGTGGTTCAGGGTGTTTTGGTGTTTGGAATTCAGGTTGTTTTGGTGTTTGGGGTTCAGGGTGTTTTGGTTTTGGGGGTTCAGGATGTATTGGTTTTGGGGGTTCAGGATGTTTTGTTTTGGTGGTTCAGGATGTTTTGTTGTTTGGGGTGCAGGGTGTTTTGACGTTCAGGGTGTTTTGTTGTTTGGGGTGCAGGGTGTTTTGATTTTTGAGGTTCAGGGTGTTTTGGTGCTTGTGTTCATGGTGTTTTGGTGTTTGGTGTTCATTGTGTTTTGGTGTTTGGGGTTCAGGGTGTTTGGTTTTTTGGGTTCAGGATGTTTTGTTGCTTGGGGTTCGGGGTGTTTTGCTGCTTGGATTTCAGGGTGTTTTGGTGTTAGAGTTCATGGTGTTTTGATGTTTGGGGTTCAGGGTGTTTTGGTGCTTGTGTTCATGGTGTTTTGGTGTTTGGTGTTCATTGTGTTTTGGTGTTTGGGGTTCAGGGTGTTTGGTTTTTTGGGTTCAGGATGTTTTGTTGCTTGGGGTTCGGGGTGTTTTGCTGCTTGGATTTCAGGGTGTTTTGGTGTTTGTGTTTCAGGGTGTTTTGGTGTTTGGGGTTCAGGGCTGTTTGGTGTTTGGGGTTTCAGGGTGTTTTGGTGTTTGGGTTGTAGCGTGTTTTGGTGTTTGGGGTTCAGGGTGTTTTTGTGTTTCCGGGTTCAGGGTGTTTTGTTCTTTGGGGTTCAGGGTGTTTTGGTGTTTGGGGTTCAGGGTGTTTGGTGCTCTAGGGTGTTTGGTGTTTGGGGGATCGGGGTCTTTTCGGGTTCATGGTGGTTAGTTGTTTGGGGTTCAGGGTGTTTTAGTGTTTGGAGTTCATGGTGTTTTGATGTTCAGGCTTCATGCTGTTTTGATGTTTGGTGTTCAGGATGTTTTGGTGTTTGGGGTTCAGGGTGTTTTGGTGTTTTGAGGTTCAGGGTGTTTTGGTGTTTGGGATTCAGGGTGTTTTGAGGTTCAGGGTGTTTTGGTGTTTGGGATTCAGGGTGTTTTGAGGTTCAGGGTGTTTGGTGTTTGACGGTTCATGCTGTTTTAGAGTTCAGGTTGTTTTGGTGTTTGAGGTTCAGGGTGTTTTGGTGTTTGGGGGGTTCAGGGTGTTTTGGTGTTTGGGGTTCAGGGTGCTTTGGTGTTGGGGTTCAAGGTGTTTTGGTGTTTGGGGTTCAAGGTGTTTTGGTGTTTGACGTTCAGGGTGTTTTGGTGTTTGGGGTTCAGGGTGTTTGGTTTTTTGGGTTCAGGATGTTTTGTTGTTTGGGGTTCGGGGTGTTTTGGTGTTTGGATTTCAGGTTGTTTTGGTGTTTGGGTTTTAGGGTGTTTTGGTGTTTGGGGTTCAGGGTGTTTTGGTTTTTGGGGTTCAGGGTGTTTTGGTGTTTGGGGTGCAGGGTGTTTGGGGTTCTGGGCGTATTGGTGTTTGGGGTTCAAGGTGTTTTGGTGTTTGGGGTGCAGGGTGTTTTGATTTGGGTGGTTCCGGGTGTTTGGTGTTTGGGATTCACGGTGTTTTGGTGTTTGGGGTTCATGGTGTTTGTGGCTCAGGGTGTTTTGCTGTTTGAGGTTCAGAGTGTTTTGGTGTTTGGGGCTCGGTGTTTTGGTGTTTGGGGTTCAGGGTGTTTGGTGTTTGATGGTTCATGCTGTTTTGGGGTTCAGGTGTTTTGGTGTTTGGGGTTCAGGGTGTTTGGGGGATTCAGGCTGTTTTGATGTTTGGGGTGCAGGGTGTTTTGATTTTTGAGGTTCTGGGTGTTTTGGTGTTTGGAATTCAGGGTGTTTTCGTGTTAGAGTTCATGTTGTTTTGATGTTTGGGGTTCAGGGTGTTTTGGTGTTTGTGTTCATGGTGTTTTGGTGTTTGGTGTTCAGTGTGTTTTGATGTTTGGGGTTCAGGGTGTTTGGTTTTTTGGTTTCAGGATGTTTTTTTGCTTGGGGTTCGGGGTGTTTTGGTGTTTGGATTTCAGGGTGTTTTGGTGTTTGGGTTTGAGGATGTTTTGGTGTTTGGGGTTCAGGGCTGTTTGGTGTTTGGGGTTTCAGTGTGTTTGGGTTTCAGGGTGTTTTGGTGTTTGGTGTTCATGGTGTTTGGGGCTCAGGGTGTTTTGGTGTTTGGGGTTCAGGGTGTTTGGTGCTCTGGGGTGTTTGGGGGATCGGGGTCTTTTCGGGTTCATGGTGGTTAGTTGTTTGGGGTTCAGGGTGTTTTAGTGTTTGGAGTTCATGGTGTTTTGATGTTCAGGCTTCATGCTGTTTTGATGTTTGGTGTTCAGGATGTTTTGGTGTTTGGGGTTCAGGGTGTTTTGGTGTTTTGAGGTTCAGGGTGTTTTGGTGTTTGGGATTCAGGGTGTTTTGAGGTTCAGGGTGTTTTGGTGTTTGGGATTCAGGGTGTTTTGAGGTTCAGGGTGTTTGGTGTTTGACGGTTCATGCTGTTTTAGAGTTCAGGTTGTTTTGGTGTTTGAGGTTCAGGGTGTTTTGGTGTTTGGGGGGTTCAGGGTGTTTTGGTGTTTGGGGTTCAGGGTGCTTTGGTGTTGGGGTTCAAGGTGTTTTGGTGTTTGGGGTTCAAGGTGTTTTGGTGTTTGACGTTCAGGGTGTTTTGGTGTTTGGGGTTCAGGGTGTTTGGTTTTTTGGGTTCAGGATGTTTTGTTGTTTGGGGTTCGGGGTGTTTTGGTGTTTGGATTTCAGGTTGTTTTGGTGTTTGGGTTTTAGGGTGTTTTGGTGTTTGGGGTTCAGGGTGTTTTGGTTTTTGGGGTTCAGGGTGTTTTGGTGTTTGGGGTGCAGGGTGTTTGGGGTTCTGGGCGTATTGGTGTTTGGGGTTCAAGGTGTTTTGGTGTTTGGGGTGCAGGGTGTTTTGATTTGGGTGGTTCCGGGTGTTTGGTGTTTGGGATTCACGGTGTTTTGGTGTTTGGGGTTCATGGTGTTTGTGGCTCAGGGTGTTTTGCTGTTTGAGGTTCAGAGTGTTTTGGTGTTTGGGGCTCGGTGTTTTGGTGTTTGGGGTTCAGGGTGTTTGGTGTTTGATGGTTCATGCTGTTTTGGGGTTCAGGTGTTTTGGTGTTTGGGGTTCAGGGTGTTTGGGGGATTCAGGCTGTTTTGATGTTTGGGGTGCAGGGTGTTTTGATTTTTGAGGTTCTGGGTGTTTTGGTGTTTGGAATTCAGGGTGTTTTCGTGTTAGAGTTCATGTTGTTTTGATGTTTGGGGTTCAGGGTGTTTTGGTGTTTGTGTTCATGGTGTTTTGGTGTTTGGTGTTCAGTGTGTTTTGATGTTTGGGGTTCAGGGTGTTTGGTTTTTTGGTTTCAGGATGTTTTTTTGCTTGGGGTTCGGGGTGTTTTGGTGTTTGGATTTCAGGGTGTTTTGGTGTTTGGGTTTGAGGATGTTTTGGTGTTTGGGGTTCAGGGCTGTTTGGTGTTTGGGGTTTCAGTGTGTTTGGGTTTCAGGGTGTTTTGGTGTTTGGTGTTCATGGTGTTTGGGGCTCAGGGTGTTTTGGTGTTTGGGGTTCAGGGTGTTTTGGTGTTTGGGGTTCAGGGTGTTTGGTGCTCTGGGGTGTTTGGGGGATCGGGGTCTTTTTGGGTTCATGGTGTTTTGATGTTTGGGGTTCACGGTGTTTTAATGTTTGGGGTTCATGGTGTTATGATGTTCAGGGTTAATGCTGTTTTGATGTTTGGGGTTCAGGGTGTTTTGGTGATTGGGGTTCAGGGTGTTTTGGTGTTTTGAGGTTCAGGGTTTTTTGGTGTTTGGGGTTCAGGGTGTTTGGTGCTCTGGGGTGTTTGGGGGATCGGGGTCTTTTTGGGTTCATGGTGTTTTGATGTTTGGGGTTCATGGTGTTTTAATGTTTGGGGTTCATGGTGTTATGATGTTCAGGGTTAATGCTGTTTTGATGTTTGGGGTTCAGGGTGTTTTGGTGATTGGGGTTCAGGGTGTTTTGGTGTTTTGAGGTTCAGGGTTTTTTGGTGTTTGGGATTCAGGGTGTTTTGAGGTTCATGGTGTTTGGTGTTTGACGGTTCATGCTGTTTTAGGGTTCAGGTTGTTTTGGTGTTTGGGGTTCAGTGTGTTTTTGTGTTTCTGGGATCAGGGTGTTTTGGTGTTTGGGGTTCAGGGTGTTTTGGTGTTTGGGGTTCAGGGTGTTTGGTGCTCTGGGGTGTTTGGTGTTTGGGGGATCGGGGTCTTTTCGGGTTCATGGTGTTTTGATGTTTGGGGTTCACGGTGTTTTAATGTTTGGGATTCATGGTGTTATGATGTTCAGGGTCAATGCTGTTTTGATGTTTGGGGTTCAGGGTGTTTTGGTGATTGGGGTTCAGGGTGTTTTGGTTTTGGGGGTTCAGGATGTATTGGTTTTGGGGGTTCAGGATGTTTTATTTTGGTGGTTCAGGATGTTTTGTTGTTTGGGGTGCAGGGTGTTTTGACGTTCAGGGTGTTTTGTTGTTTAGGGTGCAGGGTGTTTTGATTTTTGAGGTTCTGGGTGTTTGGAATTCAGGGTGTTTTGGTGTTAGAGTTCATGGTGTTTTGATGTTTGGGGTTCTGGGTGTTTTGGTGCTTGTGTTCATGGTGTTTTGGTGTTTGGTGTTCATTGTGTTTTGGTGTTTGGGGTTCAGGGCTGTTTGGTGTTTGGGGTTTCAGGGTGTTTTGGTGTTTGGGTTGTAGCGTGTTTTGGTGTTTGGGGTTCAGGGTGTTTTTGTGTTTCCGGGTTCAGGGTGTTTTGTTCTTTGGGGTTCAGGGTGTTTTGGTGTTTGGGGTTCAGGGTGTTTGGTGCTCTGGGGTGTTTGGTGTTTGGGGGATCGGGGTCTTTTCGGGTTCATGGTGTTTAGTTGTTTGGGGTTCAGGGTGTTTTAGTGTTTGGAGTTCATGCTGTTTTGATGTTCAGGCTTCATGCTGTTTTGATGTTTGGGTTTCAGGGTGTTTTGGTGTTGGGGTTCAAGGTGTTTTGGTGTTTGGGGTTCAGGGTGTTTTGGTGTTTTGAGGTTCAGGGTGTTTTGGTGTTGGGGTTCAAGGTGTTTTGGTGTTTGGGGTTCAAGGTGTTTTGGTGTTTGACGTTCAGGGTGTTTTGGTGTTTGGGGTTCAGGGTGTTTGGTTTTTTGGGTTCAGGATGTTTTGTTGTTTGGGGTTCGGGGTGTTTTGGTGTTTGGATTTCAGGTTGTTTTGGTGTTTGGGTTTTAGGGTGTTTTGGTGTTTGGGGTTCAGGGTGTTTTGGTTTTTGGGGTTCAGGGTGTTTTGGTGTTTGGGGTGCAGGGTGTTTGGGGTTCTGGGAGTATTGGTGTTTGGGGTTCAAGGTGTTTTGGTGTTTGGGGTGCAGGGTGTTTTGATTTGTGTGGTTCCGGGTGTTTGGTGTTTGGGATTCACGGTGTTTTGGTGTTTGGGGTTCATGGTGTTTGTGGCTCAGGGTGTTTTGCTGTTTGAGGTTCAGAGTGTTTTGGTGTTTGGGGCTCGGTGTTTTGGTGTTTGGGGCTCAGGGTGTTTTGGTGTTTGGGGTTCAGGGTGTTTTGGTGTTTGGGGTTCAGGGTGTTTGGTGCTCTGGGGTGTTTGGGGGATCGGGGTCTTTTTGGGTTCATGGTGTTTTGATGTTTGGGGTTCACGGTGTTTTAATGTTTGGGGTTCATGGTGTTATGATGTTCAGGGTTAATGCTGTTTTGATGTTTGGGGTTCAGGGTGTTTTGGTGTTTGGGGTGCAGGGTGTTTGGGGTTCTGGGAGTATTGGTGTTTGGGGTTCAAGGTGTTTTGGTGTTTGGGGTGCAGGGTGTTTTGATTTGTGTGGTTCCGGGTGTTTGGTGTTTGGGATTCACGGTGTTTTGGTGTTTGGGGTTCATGGTGTTTGTGGCTCAGGGTGTTTTGCTGTTTGAGGTTCAGAGTGTTTTGGTGTTTGGGGCTCGGTGTTTTGGTGTTTGGGGCTCAGGGTGTTTTGGTGTTTGGGGTTCAGGGTGTTTTGGTGTTTGGGGTTCAGGGTGTTTGGTGCTCTGGGGTGTTTGGGGGATCGGGGTCTTTTTGGGTGCATGGTGTTTTGATGTTTGGGGTTCACGGTGTTTTAATGTTTGGGGTTCATGGTGTTATGATGTTCAGGGTTAATGCTGTTTTGATGTTTGGGGTTCAGGGTGTTTTGGTGATTGGGGTTCAGGGTGTTTTGGTGTTTTGAGGTTCAGGGTTTTTTGGTGTTTGGGATTCAGGGTGTTTTGAGGTTCAGGGTGTTTGGTGTTTGACGGTTCATGCTGTTTTAGGGTTCAGGTTGTTTTGGTGTTTGGGGTTCAGTGTGTTTTTGTGTTTCTGGGATCAGGGTGTTTTGGTGTTTGGGGTTCAGGGTGTTTTGGTGTTTGGGGTTCAGGGTGTTTGGTGCTCTGGGGTGTTTGGTGTTTGGGGGATCGGGGTCTTTTCGGGTTCATGGTGTTTTGATGTTTGGGGTTCACGGTGTTTTAATGTTTGGGGTTCATGGTGTTATGATGTTCAGGGTCAATGCTGTTTTGATGTTTGGGGTTCAGGGTGTTTTGGTGATTGGGGTTCAGGGTGTTTTGGTTTTGGGGGTTCAGGATGTATTGGTTTTGGGGGTTCAGGATGTTTTGTTTTGGTGGTTCAGGATGTTTTGTTGTTTGGGGTGCAGGGTGTTTTGACGTTCAGGGTGTTTTGTTGTTTAGGGTGCAGGGTGTTTTGATTTTTGAGGTTCTGGGTGTTTGGAATTCAGGGTGTTTTGGTGTTAGAGTTCATGGTGTTTTGATGTTTGGGGTTCTGGGTGTTTTGATGCTTGTGTTCATGGTGTTTTGGTGTTTGGTGTTCATTGTGTTTTGGTGTTTGGGGTTCAGGGTGTTTGGTTTTTTGGGTTCAGGATGTTTTGTTGCTTGGGGTTCGGGGTGTTTTGCTGCTTGGATTTCAGGGTGTTTTGGTGTTTGTGTTTCAGGGTGTTTTGGTGTTTGGGGTTCAGGGCTGTTTGGTGTTTGGGGTTTCAGGGTGTTTTGGTGTTTGGGTTGTAGCGTGTTTTGGTGTTTGGGGTTCAGGGTGTTTTTGTGTTTCCGGGTTCAGGGTGTTTTGTTCTTTGGGGTTCAGGGTGTTTTGGTGTTTGGGGTTCAGGGTGTTTGGTGCTCTGGGGTGTTTGGTGTTTGGGGGATCGGGGTCTTTTCGGGTTCATGGTGTTTAGTTGTTTGGGGTTCAGGGTGTTTTAGTGTTTGGAGTTCATGCTGTTTTGATGTTCAGGCTTCATGCTGTTTTGGTGTTTGGGGTTCAGGGTGTTTTGGTGTTTTGAGGTTCAGGGTGTTTTGGTGTTGGGGTTCAAGGTGTTTTGGTGTTTGGGGTTCAAGGTGTTTTGGTGTTTGACGTTCAGGGTGTTTTGGTGTTTGGGGTTCAGGGTGTTTGGTTTTTTGGGTTCAGGATGTTTTGTTGTTTGGGGTTCGGGGTGTTTTGGTGTTTGGATTTCAGGTTGTTTTGGTGTTTGGGTTTTAGGGTGTTTTGGTGTTTGGGGTTCAGGGTGTTTTGGTTTTTGGGGTTCAGGGTGTTTTGGTGTTTGGGGTGCAGGGTGTTTGGGGTTCTGGGCGTATTGGTGTTTGGGGTTCAAGGTGTTTTGGTGTTTGGGATTCAGGGTGTTTTGAGGTTCAGGGTGTTTGGTGTTTGACGGTTCATGCTGTTTTAGGGTTCAGGTTGTTTTGGTGTTTGGGGTTCAGGGTGTTTTTTGTTTCCGGGATCAGGGTGTTTTGGTGTTTGGGGTTCAGGGTGTTTTGGTGTTTGGGGTTCAGGGTGTTTGGTGCTCTGGGGTGTTTGGTGTTTGGGTGATCGGGGTCTTTTCGGGTTCATGGTGTTTTGATGTTTGGGGTTCACGGTGTTTTAATGTTTGGGGTTCATGGTGTTATGATGTTCAGGGTCAATGCTGTTTTGGTGTTTTGAGGTTCAGGGTGTTTTGGTGTTTGGGATTCAGGGTGTTTTGAGGTTCAGGGTGTTTGGTGTTTGACGGTTCATGCTGTTTTAGAGTTCAGGTTGTTTTGGTGTTTGAGGTTCAGGGTGTTTTGGTGTTTGGGGGGTTCAGGGTGTTTTGGTGTTTGGGGTTCAGGGTGCTTTGGTGTTGGGGTTCAAGGTGTTTTGGTGTTTGGGGTTCAAGGTGTTTTGGTGTTTGACGTTCAGGGTGTTTTGGTGTTTGGGGTTCAGGGTGTTTGGTTTTTTGGGTTCAGGATGTTTTGTTGTTTGTGGTTCGGGGTGTTTTGGTGTTTGGATTTCAGGTTGTTTTGGTGTTTGGGTTTTAGGGTGTTTTGGTGTTTGGGGTTCAGGGTGTTTTGGTTTTTGGGGTTCAGGGTGTTTTGGTGTTTGGGGTGCAGGGTGTTTGGGGTTCTGGGCGTATTGGTGTTTGGGGTTCAAGGTGTTTTGGTGTTTGGGGTGCAGGGTGTTTTGATTTGGGTGGTTCCGGGTGTTTGGTGTTTGGGATTCACGGTGTTTTGGTGTTTGGGGTTCATGGTGTTTGTGGCTCAGGGTGTTTTGCTGTTTGAGGTTCAGAGTGTTTTGGTGTTTGGGGCTCGGTGTTTTGGTGTTTGGGGTTCAGGGTGTTTGGTGTTTGATGGTTCATGCTGTTTTGGGGTTCAGGTGTTTTGGTGTTTGGGGTTCAGGGTGTTTGGGGGGTTCAGGCTGTTTTGATGTTTGGGGTGCAGGGTGTTTTGATTTTTGAGGTTCTGGGTGTTTTGGTGTTTGGAATTCAGGGTGTTTTCGTGTTAGAGTTCATGTTGTTTTGATGTTTGGGGTTCAGGGTGTTTTGGTGTTTGTGTTCATGGTGTTTTGGTGTTTGGTGTTCAGTGTGTTTTGATGTTTGGGGTTCAGGGTGTTTGGTTTTTTGGTTTCAGGATGTTTTTTTGCTTGGGGTTCGGGGTGTTTTGGTGTTTGGATTTCAGGGTGTTTTGGTGTTTGGGTTTCAGGATGTTTTGGTGTTTGGGGTTCAGGGCTGTTTGGTGTTTGGGGTTTCAGTGTGTTTGGGTTTCAGGGTGTTTAGGTGTTTGGTGTTCATGGTGTTTGGGGCTCAGGGTGTTTTGGTGTTTGGGGTTCAGGGTGTTTTGGTGTTTGGGGTTCAGGGTGTTTGGTGCTCTGGGGTGTTTGGGGGATCGGGGTCTTTTTGGGTTCATGGTGTTTTGATGTTTGGGGTTCACGGTGTTTTAATGTTTGGGGTTCATGGTGTTATGATGTTCAGGGTTAATGCTGTTTTGATGTTTGGGGTTCAGGGTGTTTTGGTGATTGGGGTTCAGGGTGTTTTGGTGTTTTGAGGTTCAGGGTTTTTTGGTGTTTGGGATTCAGGGTGTTTTGAGGTTCAGGGTGTTTGGTGTTTGACGGTTCATGCTGTTTTAGGGTTCAGGTTGTTTTGGTGTTTGGGGTTCAGTGTGTTTTTGTGTTTCTGGGATCAGGGTGTTTTGGTGTTTGGGGTTCAGGGTGTTTTGGTGTTTGGGGTTCAGGGTGTTTGGTGCTCTGGGGTGTTTGGTGTTTGGGGGATCAGGGTCTTTTCGGGTTCATGGTGTTTTGATGTTTGGGGTTCACGGTGTTTTAATGTTTGGGGTTCATGGTGTTATGATGTTCAGGGTCAATGCTGTTTTGATGTTTGGGGTTCAGGGTGTTTTGGTGATTGGGGTTCAGGGTGTTTTGGTTTTGGGGGTTCAGGATGTATTGGTTTTGGGGGTTCAGGATGTTTTGTTTTGGTGGTTCAGGATGTTTTGTTGTTTGGGGTGCAGAGTGTTTTGACGTTCAGGGTGTTTTGATGTTTGGGGTTCAGGGTGTTTTGGTGCTTGTGTTCATGGTGTTTTGGTGTTTGGTGTTCATTGTGTTTTGATGTTTGGGGTTCAGGGTGTTTGGTTTTTTGGGTTCAGGATGTTTTGTTGCTTGGGGTTCGGGGTGTTTTGCTGCTTGGATTTCAGGGTGTTTTGGTGTTTGTGTTTCAGGGTGTTTTGGTGTTTGGGGTTCAGGGTGTTTTGGTGTTTGGGGTTCAGGGTGTTTGGTGCTCTGGGGTGTTTGGTGTTTGGGTGATCGGGGTCTTTTCGGGTTCATGGTGTTATGATGTTCAGGGTCAATGCTGTTTTGGTGTTTTGAGGTTCAGGGTTTTTTGGTGTTTGGGATTCAGGGTGTTTTGAGGTTCAGGGTGTTTGGTGTTTGACGGTTCATGCTGTTTTAGGGTTCAGGTTGTTTTGGTGTTTGGGGTTCATGGTGTTTTGGTGTTTGGGGGGTTCAGGGTGTTTTGGTGTTTGGGGTTCAAGGTGGTTTGGTGTTTGGGGTTCAAGGTGTTTTGGTGTTTGGGGTGCAGGGTGTTTGGTTTTTTGGGTTCAGGATGTTTTGTTGTTTGGGGTTCGGGGTGTTTGGTGTTTGGATTTCAGGCTGTTTTGTTGTTTGGGTTTCAGGGTGTTTTGGTATTTGGGGTTCAGTGTGTTTTTGTGTTTCCGGATTCAGGGTGTTTTTGTTTCTGGGGTTCAGGTTGTTTTGGTGTTTGGGGTGCAGGGTATTTGGCGTTCTGGGTGTATTGGTGTTTGGGGTTCAAGGTGTTTTGGTGTTTGGGGTTCAAGGTGTTTTGGTGTTTGGGCTGCAGGGTGTTTTGATTTGTGCGGTTCCGGGTGTTTGGTGTTTGGGATTCATGGTGTTTTGGTGTTTGTGGCTCAGGGTGTTTTGCTGTTTGAGATTCAGAGTGTTTTGGTGTTTGGGGCTCGGTGTTTTTGTGGTTGGGGTTCAGGGTGTTTTGGTGTTTATGGGTTCATGCTGTTTTAGGGTTCATGCTGTTTTGATGTTTGTGGCTCAGGGTGTTTTGGTGTTTGTGTTTCAGGGTGTTTTGGTGTTTGGGGTTCAGGGCTGTTTGGTGTTTGGGGTTTCAGGGTGTTTTGGTGTTTGGGTTGTAGCATGTTTTGGTGTTTGGGGTTCAGGGTGTTTTTGTGTTTCCGGGTTCAGGGTGTTTTGTTCTTTGGGGTTCAGGGTGTTTTGGTGTTTGGGGTTCAGGGTGTTTGGTGCTCTGGGGTGTTTGGTGTTTGGGGGATCGGGGTCTTTTCGGGTTCATGGTGTTTAGTTGTTTGGGGTTCAGGGTGTTTTAGTGTTTGGAGTTCATGGTGTTTTGATGTTCAGGCTTCATGCTGTTTTGATGTTTGGTGTTCAGGATGTTTTGGTGTTTGGGTTTCAGGGTGTTTTGGTGTTTTGAGGTTCAGGATGTTTTGGTGTTTGGGTTCAGGGTGTTTTGAGGTTCAGGGTGTTTTGGTGTTTGGGATTCAGGGTGTTTTGAGGTTCAGGGTGTTTGGTGTTTGACGGTTCATGCTGTTTTAGAGTTCAGGTTGTTTTGGTGTTTGAGGTTCAGGGTGTTTTGGTGTTTGGGGGGTTCAGGGTGTTTTGGTGTTTGGGGTTCAGGGTGCTTTGGTGTTGGGGTTCAAGGTGTTTTGGTGTTTGGGGTTCAAGGTGTTTTGGTGTTTGACGTTCAGGCTGTTTTGTTGTTTGGGTTTCAGGGTGTTTTGGTATTTGGGGTTCAGTGTGTTTTTGTGTTTCCGGATTCAGGGTGTTTTGGTTTCTGGGGTTCAGGTTGTTTTGGTGTTTGGGGTGCAGGGTATTTGGCGTTCTGGGTGTATTGGTGTTTGGGGTTCAAGGTGTTTTGGTGTTTGGGGTTCAAGGTGTTTTGGTGTTTGGGCTGCAGGGTGTTTTGATTTGTGCGGTTCCGGGTGTTTGGTGTTTGGGATTCATGGTGTTTTGGTGTTTGTGGCTCAGGGTGTTTTGCTGTTTGAGATTCAGAGTGTTTTGGTGTTTGGGGCTCGGTGTTTTTGTGGTTGGGGTTCAGGGTGTTTTGGTGTTTATGGGTTCATGCTGTTTTAGGGTTCATGCTGTTTTGATGTTTGTGGCTCAGGGTGTTTTGGTGTTTGTGTTTCAGGGTGTTTTGGTGTTTGGGGTTCAGGGCTGTTTGGTGTTTGGGGTTTCAGGGTGTTTTGGTGTTTGGGTTGTAGCATGTTTTGGTGTTTGGGGTTCAGGGTGTTTTTGTGTTTCTGGGTTCAGGGTGTTTTGTTCTTTGGGGTTCAGGGTGTTTTGGTGTTTGGGGTTCAGGGTGTTTGGTGCTCTGGGGTGTTTGGTGTTTGGGGGATCGGGGTCTTTTCGGGTTCATGGTGTTTAGTTGTTTGGGGTTCAGCGTGTTTTAGTGTTTGGAGTTCATGGTGTTTTGATGTTCAGGCTTCATGCTGTTTTGATGTTTGGTGTTCAGGATGTTTTGGTGTTTGGGTTTCAGGGTGTTTTGGTGTTTTGAGGTTCAGGGTGTTTTGGTGTTTGGGTTCAGGGTGTTTTGAGGTTCAGGGTGTTTTGGTGTTTGGGATTCAGGGTGTTTTGAGGTTCAGGGTGTTTGGTGTTTGACGGTTCATGCTGTTTTAGAGTTCAGGTTGTTTTGGTGTTTGAGGTTCAGGGTGTTTTGGTGTTTGGGGGGTTCAGGGTGTTTTGGTGTTTGGGGTTCAGGGTGCTTTGGTGTTGGGGTTCAAGGTGTTTTGGTGTTTGGGGTTCAAGGTGTTTTGGTGTTTGACGTTCAGGGTGTTTTGGTGTTTGGGGTTCAGGGTGTTTGGTTTTTTGGGTTCAGGATGTTTTGTTGTTTGGGGTTCGGGGTGTTTTGGTGTTTGGATTTCAGGTTGTTTTGGTGTTTGACGTTCAGGCTGTTTTGTTGTTTGGGTTTCAGGGTGTTTTGGTATTTGGGGTTCAGTGTGTTTTTGTGTTTCCGGATTCAGGGTGTTTTGGTTTCTGGGGTTCAGGTTGTTTTGGTGTTTGGGGTGCAGGGTATTTGGCGTTCTGGGTGTATTGGTGTTTGGGGTTCAAGGTGTTTTGGTGTTTGGGGTTCAAGGTGTTTTGGTGTTTGGGCTGCAGGGTGTTTTGATTTGTGCGGTTCCGGGTGTTTGGTGTTTGGGATTCATGGTGTTTTGGTGTTTGTGGCTCAGGGTGTTTTGCTGTTTGAGATTCAGAGTGTTTTGGTGTTTGGGGCTCGGTGTTTTTGTGGTTGGGGTTCAGGGTGTTTTGGTGTTTATGGGTTCATGCTGTTTTAGGGTTCATGCTGTTTTGATGTTTGTGGCTCAGGGTGTTTTGGTGTTTGTGTTTCAGGGTGTTTTGGTGTTTGGGGTTCAGGGCTGTTTGGTGTTTGGGGTTTCAGGGTGTTTTGGTGTTTGGGTTGTAGCATGTTTTGGTGTTTGGGGTTCAGGGTGTTTTTGTGTTTCTGGGTTCAGGGTGTTTTGTTCTTTGGGGTTCAGGGTGTTTTGGTGTTTGGGGTTCAGGGTGTTTGGTGCTCTGGGGTGTTTGGTGTTTGGGGGATCGGGGTCTTTTCGGGTTCATGGTGTTTAGTTGTTTGGGGTTCAGCGTGTTTTAGTGTTTGGAGTTCATGGTGTTTTGATGTTCAGGCTTCATGCTGTTTTGATGTTTGGTGTTCAGGATGTTTTGGTGTTTGGGTTTCAGGGTGTTTTGGTGTTTTGAGGTTCAGGGTGTTTTGGTGTTTGGGTTCAGGGTGTTTTGAGGTTCAGGGTGTTTTGGTGTTTGGGATTCAGGGTGTTTTGAGGTTCAGGGTGTTTGGTGTTTGACGGTTCATGCTGTTTTAGAGTTCAGGTTGTTTTGGTGTTTGAGGTTCAGGGTGTTTTGGTGTTTGGGGGGTTCAGGGTGTTTTGGTGTTTGGGGTTCAGGGTGCTTTGGTGTTGGGGTTCAAGGTGTTTTGGTGTTTGGGGTTCAAGGTGTTTTGGTGTTTGACGTTCAGGGTGTTTTGGTGTTTGGGGTTCAGGGTGTTTGGTTTTTTGGGTTCAGGATGTTTTGTTGTTTGGGGTTCGGGGTGTTTTGGTGTTTGGATTTCAGGTTGTTTTGGTGTTTGGGTTTTAGGGTGTTTTGGTGTTTGGGGTTCAGGGTGTTTTGGTTTTTGGGGTTCAGGGTGTTTTGGTGTTTGGGGTGCAGGGTGTTTGGGGTTCTGGGCGTATTGGTGTTTGGGGTTCAAGGTGTTTTGGTGTTTGGGGTGCAGGGTGTTTTGATTTGTGTGGTTCCGGGTGTTTGGTGTTTGGGATTCACGGTGTTTTGGTGTTTGGGGTTCATGGTGTTTGTGGCTCAGGGTGTTTTGCTGTTTGAGGTTCAGAGTGTTTTGGTGTTTGGGGCTCGGTGTTTTGGTGTTTGGGGTTCAGGGTGTTTGGTGTTTGATGGTTCATGCTGTTTTGGGGTTCAGGTGTTTTGGTGTTTGGGGTTCAGGGTGTTTGGGGGGTTCAGGCTGTTTTGATGTTTGGGGTGCAGGGTGTTTTGATTTTTGAGGTTCTGGGTGTTTTGGTGTTTGGAATTCAGGGTGTTTTCGTGTTAGAGTTCATGTTGTTTTGATGTTTGGGGTTCAGGGTGTTTTGGTGTTTGTGTTCATGGTGTTTTGGTGTTTGGTGTTCAGTGTGTTTTGATGTTTGGGGTTCAGGGTGTTTGGTTTTTTGGTTTCAGGATGTTTTTTTGCTTGGGGTTCGGGGTGTTTTGGTGTTTGGATTTCAGGGTGTTTTGGTGTTTGGGTTTCAGGATGTTTTGGTGTTTGGGGTTCAGGGCTGTTTGGTGTTTGGGGTTTCAGTGTGTTTGGGTTTCAGGGTGTTTAGGTGTTTGGTGTTCATGGTGTTTGGGGCTCAGGGTGTTTTGGTGTTTGGGGTTCAGGGTGTTTTGGTGTTTGGGGTTCAGGGTGTTTGGTGCTCTGGGGTGTTTGGGGGATCGGGGTCTTTTTGGATTCATGGTGTTTTGATGTTTGGGGTTCACGGTGTTTTAATGTTTGGGGTTCATGGTGTTATGATGTTCAGGGTTAATGCTGTTTTGATGTTTGGGGTTCAGGGTGTTTTGGTGATTGGGGTTCAGGGTGTTTTGGTGTTTTGAGGTTCAGGGTTTTTTGGTGTTTGGGATTCAGGGTGTTTTGAGGTTCAGGGTGTTTGGTGTTTGACGGTTCATGCTGTTTTAGGGTTCAGGTTGTTTTGGTGTTTGGGGTTCAGTGTGTTTTTGTGTTTCTGGGATCAGGGTGTTTTGGTGTTTGGGGTTCAGGGTGTTTTGGTGTTTGGGGTTCAGGGTGTTTGGTGCTCTGGGGTGTTTGGTGTTTGGGGGATCAGGGTCTTTTCGGGTTCATGGTGTTTTGATGTTTGGGGTTCACGGTGTTTTAATGTTTGGGGTTCATGGTGTTATGATGTTCAGGGTCAATGCTGTTTTGATGTTTGGGGTTCAGGGTGTTTTGGTGATTGGGGTTCAGGGTGTTTTGGTTTTGGGGGTTCAGGATGTATTGGTTTTGGGGGTTCAGGATGTTTTGTTTTGGTGGTTCAGGATGTTTTGTTGTTTGGGGTGCAGAGTGTTTTGACGTTCAGGGTGTTTTGTTGTTTGGGGTGCAGGGTGTTTTGATTTTTGAGGTTCTGGGTGTTTGGAATTCAGGGTGTTTTGGTGTTAGAGTTCATGGTGTTTTGATGTTTGGGGTTCAGGGTGTTTTGGTGCTTGTGTTCATGGTGTTTTGGTGTTTGGTGTTCATTGTGTTTTGGTGTTTGGGGTTCAGGGTGTTTGGTTTTTTGGGTTCAGGATGTTTTGTTGCTTGGGGTTCGGGGTGTTTTGCTGCTTGGATTTCAGGGTGTTTTGGTGTTTGTGTTTCAGGGTGTTTTGGTGTTTGGGGTTCAGGGCTGTTTGGTGTTTGGGGTTTCAGGGTGTTTTGGTGTTTGGGTTGTAGCGTGTTTTGGTGTTTGGGGTTCAGGGTGTTTTTGTGTTTCCGGGTTCAGGGTGTTTTGTTCTTTGGGGTTCAGGGTGTTTTGGTGTTTGGGGTTCAGGGTGTTTGGTGCTCTAGGGTGTTTGGTGTTTGGGGGATCGGGGTCTTTTCGGGTTCATGGTGTTTAGTTGTTTGGGGTTCAGGGTGTTTTAGTGTTTGGAGTTCATGGTGTTTTGATGTTCAGGCTTCATGCTGTTTTGATGTTTGGTGTTCAGGATGTTTTGGTGTTTGGGGTTCAGGGTGTTTTGGTGTTTTGAGGTTCAGGGTGTTTTGGTGTTTGGGATTCAGGGTGTTTTGAGGTTCAGGGTGTTTTGGTGTTTGGGATTCAGGGTGTTTTGAGGTTCAGGGTGTTTGGTGTTTGACGGTTCATGCTGTTTTAGGGTTCAGGTTGTTTTGGTGTTTGGGGTTCATGGTGTTTTGGTGTTTGGGGGGTTCAGGGTGTTTTGGTGTTTGGGGTTCAAGGTGGTTTGGTGTTTGGGGTTCAAGGTGTTTTGGTGTTTGGGGTGCAGGGTGTTTGGTTTTTTGGGTTCAGGATGTTTTGTTGTTTGGGGTTCGGGGTGTTTGGTGTTTGGATTTCAGGCTGTTTTGTTGTTTGGGTTTCAGGGTGTTTTGGTATTTGGGGTTCAGTGTGTTTTTGTGTTTCCGGATTCAGGGTGTTTTTGTTTCTGGGGTTCAGGTTGTTTTGGTGTTTGGGGTGCAGGGTATTTGGCGTTCTGGGTGTATTGGTGTTTGGGGTTCAAGGTGTTTTGGTGTTTGGGGTTCAAGGTGTTTGGGCTGCAGGGTGTTTTGATTTGTGCGGTTCCGGGTGTTTGGTGTTTGGGATTCATGGTGTTTTGGTGTTTGTGGCTCAGGGTGTTTTGCTGTTTGAGATTCAGAGTGTTTTGGTGTTTGGGGCTCGGTGTTTTTGTGGTTGGGGTTCAGGGTGTTTTGGTGTTTATGGGTTCATGCTGTTTTAGGGTTCATGCTGTTTTGATGTTTGTGGCTCAGGGTGTTTTGGTGTTTGTGTTTCAGGGTGTTTTGGTGTTTGGGGTTCAGGGCTGTTTGGTGTTTGGGGTTTCAGGGTGTTTTGGTGTTTGGGTTGTAGCATGTTTTGGTGTTTGGGGTTCAGGGTGTTTTTGTGTTTCTGGGTTCAGGGTGTTTTGTTCTTTGGGGTTCAGGGTGTTTTGGTGTTTGGGGTTCAGGGTGTTTGGTGCTCTGGGGTGTTTGGTGTTTGGGGGATCGGGGTCTTTTCGGGTTCATGGTGTTTAGTTGTTTGGGGTTCAGCGTGTTTTAGTGTTTGGAGTTCATGGTGTTTTGATGTTCAGGCTTCATGCTGTTTTGATGTTTGGTGTTCAGGATGTTTTGGTGTTTGGGTTTCAGGGTGTTTTGGTGTTTTGAGGTTCAGGGTGTTTTGGTGTTTGGGTTCAGGGTGTTTTGAGGTTCAGGGTGTTTTGGTGTTTGGGATTCAGGGTGTTTTGAGGTTCAGGGTGTTTGGTGTTTGACGGTTCATGCTGTTTTAGAGTTCAGGTTGTTTTGGTGTTTGAGGTTCAGGGTGTTTTGGTGTTTGGGGGGTTCAGGGTGTTTTGGTGTTTGGGGTTCAGGGTGCTTTGGTGTTGGGGTTCAAGGTGTTTTGGTGTTTGGGGTTCAAGGTGTTTTGGTGTTTGACGTTCAGGGTGTTTTGGTGTTTGGGGTTCAGGGTGTTTGGTTTTTTGGGTTCAGGATGTTTTGTTGTTTGGGGTTCGGGGTGTTTTGGTGTTTGGATTTCAGGTTGTTTTGGTGTTTGACGTTCAGGCTGTTTTGTTGTTTGGGTTTCAGGGTGTTTTGGTATTTGGGGTTCAGTGTGTTTTTGTGTTTCCGGATTCAGGGTGTTTTGGTTTCTGGGGTTCAGGTTGTTTTGGTGTTTGGGGTGCAGGGTATTTGGCGTTCTGGGTGTATTGGTGTTTGGGGTTCAAGGTGTTTTGGTGTTTGGGGTTCAAGGTGTTTTGGTGTTTGGGCTGCAGGGTGTTTTGATTTGTGCGGTTCCGGGTGTTTGGTGTTTGGGATTCATGGTGTTTTGGTGTTTGTGGCTCAGGGTGTTTTGCTGTTTGAGATTCAGAGTGTTTTGGTGTTTGGGGCTCGGTGTTTTTGTGGTTGGGGTTCAGGGTGTTTTGGTGTTTATGGGTTCATGCTGTTTTAGGGTTCATGCTGTTTTGATGTTTGTGGCTCAGGGTGTTTTGGTGTTTGTGTTTCAGGGTGTTTTGGTGTTTGGGGTTCAGGGCTGTTTGGTGTTTGGGGTTTCAGGGTGTTTTGGTGTTTGGGTTGTAGCATGTTTTGGTGTTTGGGGTTCAGGGTGTTTTTGTGTTTCTGGGTTCAGGGTGTTTTGTTCTTTGGGGTTCAGGGTGTTTTGGTGTTTGGGGTTCAGGGTGTTTGGTGCTCTGGGGTGTTTGGTGTTTGGGGGATCGGGGTCTTTTCGGGTTCATGGTGTTTAGTTGTTTGGGGTTCAGCGTGTTTTAGTGTTTGGAGTTCATGGTGTTTTGATGTTCAGGCTTCATGCTGTTTTGATGTTTGGTGTTCAGGATGTTTTGGTGTTTGGGTTTCAGGGTGTTTTGGTGTTTTGAGGTTCAGGGTGTTTTGGTGTTTGGGTTCAGGGTGTTTTGAGGTTCAGGGTGTTTTGGTGTTTGGGATTCAGGGTGTTTTGAGGTTCAGGGTGTTTGGTGTTTGACGGTTCATGCTGTTTTAGAGTTCAGGTTGTTTTGGTGTTTGAGGTTCAGGGTGTTTTGGTGTTTGGGGGGTTCAGGGTGTTTTGGTGTTTGGGGTTCAGGGTGCTTTGGTGTTGGGGTTCAAGGTGTTTTGGTGTTTGGGGTTCAAGGTGTTTTGGTGTTTGACGTTCAGGGTGTTTTGGTGTTTGGGGTTCAGGGTGTTTGGTTTTTTGGGTTCAGGATGTTTTGTTGTTTGGGGTTCGGGGTGTTTTGGATTTCAGGTTGTTTTGGTGTTTGGGTTTTAGGGTGTTTTGGTGTTTGGGGTTCAGGGTGTTTTGGTTTTTGGGGTTCAGGGTGTTTTGGTGTTTGGGGTGCAGGGTGTTTGGGGTTCTGGGCGTATTGGTGTTTGGGGTTCAAGGTGTTTTGGTGTTTGGGGTGCAGGGTGTTTTGATTTGTGTGGTTCCGGGTGTTTGGTGTTTGGGATTCACGGTGTTTTGGTGTTTGGGGTTCATGGTGTTTGTGGCTCAGGGTGTTTTGCTGTTTGAGGTTCAGAGTGTTTTGGTGTTTGGGGCTCGGTGTTTTGGTGTTTGGGGTTCAGGGTGTTTGGTGTTTGATGGTTCATGCTGTTTTGGGGTTCAGGTGTTTTGGTGTTTGGGGTTCAGGGTGTTTGGGGGGTTCAGGCTGTTTTGATGTTTGGGGTGCAGGGTGTTTTGATTTTTGAGGTTCTGGGTGTTTTGGTGTTTGGAATTCAGGGTGTTTTCGTGTTAGAGTTCATGTTGTTTTGATGTTTGGGGTTCAGGGTGTTTTGGTGTTTGTGTTCATGGTGTTTTGGTGTTTGGTGTTCAGTGTGTTTTGATGTTTGGGGTTCAGGGTGTTTGGTTTTTTGGTTTCAGGATGTTTTTTTGCTTGGGGTTCGGGGTGTTTTGGTGTTTGGATTTCAGGGTGTTTTGGTGTTTGGGTTTCAGGATGTTTTGGTGTTTGGGGTTCAGGGCTGTTTGGTGTTTGGGGTTTCAGTGTGTTTGGGTTTCAGGGTGTTTAGGTGTTTGGTGTTCATGGTGTTTGGGGCTCAGGGTGTTTTGGTGTTTGGGGTTCAGGGTGTTTTGGTGTTTGGGGTTCAGGGTGTTTGGTGCTCTGGGGTGTTTGGGGGATCGGGGTCTTTTTGGATTCATGGTGTTTTGATGTTTGGGGTTCACGGTGTTTTAATGTTTGGGGTTCATGGTGTTATGATGTTCAGGGTTAATGCTGTTTTGATGTTTGGGGTTCAGGGTGTTTTGGTGATTGGGGTTCAGGGTGTTTTGGTGTTTTGAGGTTCAGGGTTTTTTGGTGTTTGGGATTCAGGGTGTTTTGAGGTTCAGGGTGTTTGGTGTTTGACGGTTCATGCTGTTTTAGGGTTCAGGTTGTTTTGGTGTTTGGGGTTCAGTGTGTTTTTGTGTTTCTGGGATCAGGGTGTTTTGGTGTTTGGGGTTCAGGGTGTTTTGGTGTTTGGGGTTCAGGGTGTTTGGTGCTCTGGGGTGTTTGGTGTTTGGGGGATCAGGGTCTTTTCGGGTTCATGGTGTTTTGATGTTTGGGGTTCACGGTGTTTTAATGTTTGGGGTTCATGGTGTTATGATGTTCAGGGTCAATGCTGTTTTGATGTTTGGGGTTCAGGGTGTTTTGGTGATTGGGGTTCAGGGTGTTTTGGTTTTGGGGGTTCAGGATGTATTGGTTTTGGGGGTTCAGGATGTTTTGTTTTGGTGGTTCAGGATGTTTTGTTGTTTGGGGTGCAGAGTGTTTTGACGTTCAGGGTGTTTTGTTGTTTGGGGTGCAGGGTGTTTTGATTTTTGAGGTTCTGGGTGTTTGGAATTCAGGGTGTTTTGGTGTTAGAGTTCATGGTGTTTTGATGTTTGGGGTTCAGGGTGTTTTGGTGCTTGTGTTCATGGTGTTTTGGTGTTTGGTGTTCATTGTGTTTTGGTGTTTGGGGTTCAGGGTGTTTGGTTTTTTGGGTTCAGGATGTTTTGTTGCTTGGGGTTCGGGGTGTTTTGCTGCTTGGATTTCAGGGTGTTTTGGTGTTTGTGTTTCAGGGTGTTTTGGTGTTTGGGGTTCAGGGCTGTTTGGTGTTTGGGGTTTCAGGGTGTTTTGGTGTTTGGGTTGTAGCGTGTTTTGGTGTTTGGGGTTCAGGGTGTTTTTGTGTTTCCGGGTTCAGGGTGTTTTGTTCTTTGGGGTTCAGGGTGTTTTGGTGTTTGGGGTTCAGGGTGTTTGGTGCTCTAGGGTGTTTGGTGTTTGGGGGATCGGGGTCTTTTCGGGTTCATGGTGTTTAGTTGTTTGGGGTTCAGGGTGTTTTAGTGTTTGGAGTTCATGGTGTTTTGATGTTCAGGCTTCATGCTGTTTTGATGTTTGGTGTTCAGGATGTTTTGGTGTTTGGGGTTCAGGGTGTTTTGGTGTTTTGAGGTTCAGGGTGTTTTGGTGTTTGGGATTCAGGGTGTTTTGAGGTTCAGGGTGTTTTGGTGTTTGGGATTCAGGGTGTTTTGAGGTTCAGGGTGTTTGGTGTTTGACGGTTCATGCTGTTTTAGAGTTCAGGTTGTTTTGGTGTTTGAGGTTCAGGGTGTTTTGGTGTTTGGGGGGTTCAGGGTGTTTTGGTGTTTGGGGTTCAGGGTGCTTTGGTGTTGGGGTTCAAGGTGTTTTGGTGTTTGGGGTTCAAGGTGTTTTGGTGTTTGACGTTCAGGGTGTTTTGGTGTTTGGGGTTCAGGGTGTTTGGTTTTTTGGGTTCAGGATGTTTTGTTGTTTGGGGTTCGGGGTGTTTTGGTGTTTGGATTTCAGGTTGTTTTGGTGTTTGGGTTTTAGGGTGTTTTGGTGTTTGGGGTTCAGGGTGTTTTGGTTTTTGGTGTTCAGTGTGTTTTGGTGTTTGGGGTGCAGGGTGTTTGGGGTTCATGGTGTTATGATGTTCAGGGTTAATGCTGTTTTGATGTTTGGGGTTCAGGGTGTTTTGGTGATTGGGGTTCAGGGTGTTTTGGTGTTTTGAGGTTCAGGGTTTTTTGGTGTTTGGGATTCAGGGTGTTTTGAGGTTCAGGGTGTTTGGTGTTTGACGGTTCATGCTGTTTTAGGGTTCAGGTTGTTTTGGTGTTTGGGGTTCAGTGTGTTTTTGTGTTTCTGGGATCAGGGTGTTTTGGTGTTTGGGGTTCAGGGTGTTTTGGTGTTTGGGGTTCAGGGTGTTTGGTGCTCTGGGGTGTTTGGTGTTTGGGGGATCAGGGTCTTTTCGGGTTCATGGTGTTTTGATGTTTGGGGTTCACGGTGTTTTAATGTTTGGGGTTCATGGTGTTATGATGTTCAGGGTCAATGCTGTTTTGGTGTTTGGGGTGCAGGGTATTTGGCGTTCTGGGTGTATTGGTGTTTGGGGTTCAAGGTGTTTTGGTGTTTGGGGTTCAAGGTGTTTTGGTGTTTGGGCTGCAGGGTGTTTTGATTTGTGCGGTTCCGGGTGTTTGGTGTTTGGGATTCATGGTGTTTTGGTGTTTGTGGCTCAG
The DNA here is from genome assembly GCF_052327205.1 of Somniosus microcephalus. Classification (NCBI taxonomy): domain Eukaryota; kingdom Metazoa; phylum Chordata; class Chondrichthyes; order Squaliformes; family Somniosidae; genus Somniosus; species Somniosus microcephalus. The sequence goes on along the minus strand of NC_140999.1, from coordinate 82,987,184 downwards.
GGTGTTTTGCTGTTTGAGATTCAGAGTGTTTTGGTGTTTGGGGCTCGGTGTTTTTGTGGTTGGGGTTCAGGGTGTTTTGGTGTTTGGGGTTCAGGGCTGTTTGGTGTTTGGGGTTTCAGGGTGTTTTGGTGTTTGGGTTGTAGCATGTTTTGGTGTTTGGGGTTCAGGGTGTTTTTGTGTTTCCGGGTTCAGGGTGTTTTGTTCTTTGGGGTTCAGGGTGTTTTGGTGTTTGGGGTTCAGGGTGTTTGGTGCTCTGGGGTGTTTGGTGTTTGGGGGATCGGGGTCTTTTCGGGTTCATGGTGTTTAGTTGTTTGGGGTTCAGGGTGTTTTAGTGTTTGGAGTTCATGGTGTTTTGATGTTCAGGCTTCATGCTGTTTTGATGTTTGGTGTTCAGGATGTTTTGGTGTTTGGGTTTCAGGGTGTTTTGGTGTTTTGAGGTTCAGGATGTTTTGGTGTTTGGGTTCAGGGTGTTTTGAGGTTCAGGGTGTTTTGGTGTTTGGGATTCAGGGTGTTTTGAGGTTCATGCTGTTTTAGAGTTCAGGTTGTTTTGGTGTTTGAGGTTCAGGGTGTTTTGGTGTTTGGGGGGTTCAGGGTGTTTTGGTGTTTGGGGTTCAGGGTGCTTTGGTGTTGGGGTTCAAGGTGTTTTGGTGTTTGGGGTTCAAGGTGTTTTGGTGTTTGACGTTCAGGCTGTTTTGTTGTTTGGGTTTCAGGGTGTTTTGGTATTTGGGGTTCAGTGTGTTTTTGTGTTTCCGGATTCAGGGTGTTTTGGTTTCTGGGGTTCAGGTTGTTTTGGTGTTTGGGGTGCAGGGTATTTGGCGTTCTGGGTGTATTGGTGTTTGGGGTTCAAGGTGTTTTGGTGTTTGGGGTTCAAGGTGTTTTGGTGTTTGGGCTGCAGGGTGTTTTGATTTGTGCGGTTCCGGGTGTTTGGTGTTTGGGATTCATGGTGTTTTGGTGTTTGTGGCTCAGGGTGTTTTGCTGTTTGAGATTCAGAGTGTTTTGGTGTTTGGGGCTCGGTGTTTTTGTGGTTGGGGTTCAGGGTGTTTTGGTGTTTATGGGTTCATGCTGTTTTAGGGTTCATGCTGTTTTGATGTTTGTGGCTCAGGGTGTTTTGGTGTTTGTGTTTCAGGGTGTTTTGGTGTTTGGGGTTCAGGGCTGTTTGGTGTTTGGGGTTTCAGGGTGTTTTGGTGTTTGGGTTGTAGCATGTTTTGGTGTTTGGGGTTCAGGGTGTTTTTGTGTTTCTGGGTTCAGGGTGTTTTGTTCTTTGGGGTTCAGGGTGTTTTGGTGTTTGGGGTTCAGGGTGTTTGGTGCTCTGGGGTGTTTGGTGTTTGGGGGATCGGGGTCTTTTCGGGTTCATGGTGTTTAGTTGTTTGGGGTTCAGGGTGTTTTAGTGTTTGGAGTTCATGGTGTTTTGATGTTCAGGCTTCATGCTGTTTTGATGTTTGGTGTTCAGGATGTTTTGGTGTTTGGGTTTCAGGGTGTTTTGGTGTTTTGAGGTTCAGGGTGTTTTGGTGTTTGGGTTCAGGGTGTTTTGAGGTTCAGGGTGTTTTGGTGTTTGGGATTCAGGGTGTTTTGAGGTTCAGGGTGTTTGGTGTTTGACGGTTCATGCTGTTTTAGAGTTCAGGTTGTTTTGGTGTTTGAGGTTCAGGGTGTTTTGGTGTTTGGGGGGTTCAGGGTGTTTTGGTGTTTGGGGTTCAGGGTGCTTTGGTGTTGGGGTTCAAGGTGTTTTGGTGTTTGGGGTTCAAGGTGTTTTGGTGTTTGACGTTCAGGGTGTTTTGGTGTTTGGGGTTCAGGGTGTTTGGTTTTTTGGGTTCAGGATGTTTTGTTGTTTGGGGTTCGGGGTGTTTTGGTGTTTGGATTTCAGGTTGTTTTGGTGTTTGGGTTTTAGGGTGTTTTGGTGTTTGGGGTTCAGGGTGTTTTGGTTTTTGGGGTTCAGGGTGTTTTGGTGTTTGGGGTGCAGGGTGTTTGGGGTTCTGGGCGTATTGGTGTTTGGGGTTCAAGGTGTTTTGGTGTTTGGGGTGCAGGGTGTTTTGATTTGGGTGGTTCCGGGTGTTTGGTGTTTGGGATTCACGGTGTTTTGGTGTTTGGGGTTCATGGTGTTTGTGGCTCAGGGTGTTTTGCTGTTTGAGGTTCAGAGTGTTTTGGTGTTTGGGGCTCGGTGTTTTGGTGTTTGGGGTTCAGGGTGTTTGGTGTTTGATGGTTCATGCTGTTTTGGGGTTCAGGTGTTTTGGTGTTTGGGGTTCAGGGTGTTTGGGGGGTTCAGGCTGTTTTGATGTTTGGGGTGCAGGGTGTTTTGATTTTTGAGGTTCTGGGTGTTTTGGTGTTTGGAATTCAGGGTGTTTTCGTGTTAGAGTTCATGTTGTTTTGGTGTTTGGGGTTCAGTGTGTTTTTGTGTTTCTGGGATCAGGGTGTTTTGGTGTTTGGGGTTCAGGGTGTTTTGGTGTTTGGGGTTCAGGGTGTTTGGTGCTCTGGGGTGTTTGGTGTTTGGGGGATCAGGGTCTTTTCGGGTTCATGGTGTTTTGATGTTTGGGGTTCACGGTGTTTTAATGTTTGGGGTTCATGGTGTTATGATGTTCAGGGTCAATGCTGTTTTGATGTTTGGGGTTCAGGGTGTTTTGGTGATTGGGGTTCAGGGTGTTTTGGTTTTGGGGGTTCAGGATGTATTGGTTTTGGGGGTTCAGGATGTTTTGTTTTGGTGGTTCAGGATGTTTTGTTGTTTGGGGTGCAGAGTGTTTTGACGTTCAGGGTGTTTTGTTGTTTGGGGTGCAGGGTGTTTTGATTTTTGAGGTTCTGGGTGTTTGGAATTCAGGGTGTTTTGGTGTTAGAGTTCATGGTGTTTTGATGTTTGGGGTTCAGGGTGTTTTGGTGCTTGTGTTCATGGTGTTTTGGTGTTTGGTGTTCATTGTGTTTTGGTGTTTGGGGTTCAGGGTGTTTGGTTTTTTGGGTTCAGGATGTTTTGTTGCTTGGGGTTCGGGGTGTTTTGCTGCTTGGATTTCAGGGTGTTTTGGTGTTTGTGTTTCAGGGTGTTTTGGTGTTTGGGGTTCAGGGCTGTTTGGTGTTTGGGGTTTCAGGGTGTTTTGGTGTTTGGGTTGTAGCGTGTTTTGGTGTTTGGGGTTCAGGGTGTTTTTGTGTTTCCGGGTTCAGGGTGTTTTGTTCTTTGGGGTTCACGGTGTTTTGGTGTTTGGGGTTCATGGTGTTTGTGGCTCAGGGTGTTTTGCTGTTTGAGGTTCAGAGTGTTTTGGTGTTTGGGGCTCGGTGTTTTGGTGTTTGGGGTTCAGGGTGTTTGGTGTTTGATGGTTCATGCTGTTTTGTGGTTCAGGTGTTTTGGTGTTGGGGGTTCAGGCTGTTTTGATGTTTGGGGTGCAGGGTGTTTTGATTTTTGAGGTTCTGGGTGTTTTGGTGTTTGGAATTCAGGGTGTTTTCGTGTTAGAGTTCATGTTGTTTTGATGTTTGGGGTTCAGGGTGTTTTGGTGTTTGTGTTCATGGTGTTTTGGTGTTTGGTGTTCAGTGTGTTTTGATGTTTGGGGTTCAGGGCCGTTTGGTGTTTGGGGTTTCAGTGTGTTTGGGGCTCAGGGTGTTTTGGTGTTTGGGGTTCAGGGTGTTTTGGTGTTTGGGGTTCAGGGTGTTTGGTGCTCTGGGGTGTTTGGGGGATCGGGGTCTTTTTGGGTTCATGGTGTTTTGATGTTTGGGTTTCACGGTGTTTTAATGTTTGGGGTTCATGGTGTTATGATGTTCAGGGTTAATGCTGTTTTGATGTTTGGGGTTCAGGGTGTTTTGGTGATTGGGGTTCAGGGTGTTTTGGTGTTTTGAGGTTCAGGGTTTTTTGGTGTTTGGGATTCAGGGTGTTTTGAGGTTCAGGGTGTTTGGTGTTTGACGGTTCATGCTGTTTTAGGGTTCAGGTTGTTTTGGTGTTTGGGGTTCAGTGTGTTTTTGTGTTTCTGGGATCAGGGTGTTTTGGTGTTTGGGGTTCAGTGTGTTTTTGTGTTTCTGGGATCAGGGTGTTTTGGTGTTTGGGGTTCAGGGTGTTTTGGTGTTTGGGGTTCAGGGTGTTTGGTGCTCTGGGGTGTTTGGTGTTTGGGGGATCGGGGTCTTTTCGGGTTCATGGTGTTTTGATGTTTGGGGTTCACGGTGTTTTAATGTTTGGGGTTCATGGTGTTATGATGTTCAGGGTTAATGCTGTTTTGATGTTTGGGGTTCAGGGTGTTTTGGTGATTGGGGTTCAGGGTGTTTTGGTGTTTTGAGGTTCAGGGTTTTTTGGTGTTTGGGATTCAGGGTGTTTTGAGGTTCAGGGTGTTTGGTGTTTGACGGTTCATGCTGTTTTAGGGTTCAGGTTGTTTTGGTGTTTGGGGTTCAGTGTGTTTTTGTGTTTCTGGGATCAGGGTGTTTTGGTGTTTGGGGTTCAGGGTGTTTTGGTGTTTGGGGTTCAGGGTGTTTGGTGCTCTGGGGTGTTTGGTGTTTGGGGGATCGTGGTCTTTTCGGGTTCATGGTGTTTTGATGTTTGGGGTTCACGGTGTTTTAATGTTTGGGGTTCATGGTGTTATGATGTTCAGGGTCAATGCTGTTTTGATGTTTGGTGTTCAGGGTGTTTTGGTGATTGGGGTTCAGGGTTTTTTGGTGTTTGGGATTCAGGGTGTTTTGCGGTTCAGGGTGTTTGGTGTTTGACGGTTCATGCTGTTTTATGGTTCAGGTTGTTTTGGTGTTTGGGGTTCAGGGTGTTTTGGTGTTTGGGGGGTTCAGGATGTTTTGGTGTTTGGGGTTCAAGGTGGTTTGGTGTTTGGGGTTCAAGGTGTTTTGGTGTTTGGGGTTCAGGGTGTTTTTTGTTTTCGGGGTTCAGGTTGTTTTGGTGTTTGGGGTTCGGGGTGTTTTGGTGTTTGGGGTTCAGGGTGTTTGGTGCTCTGGGGTGTTTGGTGTTTGGGTGATCGGGGTCTTTTCGGGTTCATGGTGTTTTGATGTTTGGGGTTCACGGTGTTTTAATGTTTGGGGTTCATGGTGTTATGATGTTCAGGGTTAATGCTGTTTTGATGTTTGGGGTTCAGGGTGTTTTGGTGATTGGGGTTCAGGGTGTTTTGGTGTTTTGAGGTTCAGGGTTTTTTGGTGTTTGGGATTCAGGGTGTTTTGAGGTTCAGGGTGTTTGGTGTTTGACGGTTCATGCTGTTTTAGGGTTCAGGTTGTTTTGGTGTTTGGGGTTCATGGTGTTTTGGTGTTTGGGGGGTTCAGGGTGTTTTGGTGTTTGGGTTTCAAGGTGGTTTGGTGTTTGTGGTTCAAGGTGTTTTGGTGTTTGGGGTGCAGGGTGTTTGGTTTTTTGGGTTCAGGATGTTTTGTTTGGGGTTCGGGGTGTTTGGTGTTTGGATTTCAGGCTGTTTTGTTGTTTGGGTTTCAGGGTGTTTTGGTATTTGGGGTTCAGTGTGTTTTTGTGTTTCCGGGTTCAGGGTGTTTTGGTTTCTGGGGTTCAGGTTGTTTTGGTGTTTGGGGTGCAGGGTATTTGGCGTTCTGGGTGTATTGGTGTTTGGGGTTCAAGGTGTTTTGGTGTTTGGGCTGCAGGGTGTTTTGATTTGTGCGGTTCCGGGTGTTTGGGATTCAGGGTGTTTTGGTGTTTGAGGTTCATGGTGTTTTGGTGTTTGTGGCTCAGGGTGTTTTGCTGTTTGAGATTCAGAGTGTTTTGGTGTTTGGGGCTCGGTGTTTTTGTGGTTGGGGTTCAGGGTGTTTTGGTGTTTATGGGTTCAGGGTGTTTTGGTGTTTGGGGCTCAGGGTATTTTTGTGTTTCATGTTTCAGGGTGATTTGGTTTTTGGGGTTCAGGGTGTTTTGTTGTTTGGAGTTCAGGATGTTTTGGTGTTTGGGGTTCAGGGTGTTTTGGTATTTGGAGTTCAGGATGTTTTGGTGTTTGGGGTTTGGGGTGTTTGTGGTTCAGGTTGTTTTGGTGTCTGGGGTTCAGGGTATTTTGGTGTTTGGGGTTCAGGGTGTTTTGGTGTTTGGGGCTCAGGGTGTTTTGGTGTTTAGGGGTTTAGGGTGTTTTGGTGTTTGGGGTTCAGGGTGTTTTAGTGTTTGGGGCTCGGTGTTTTGATGTTTGGGGTTCAGGTTGTTTTGGTGTTTAGGGGTTCTGGGTGTTTTGGTGTTTGGGGTTTGTGGTGTTTTGGGGTTCAGTTTGTTTTGGTGATTGGTGCTCAGGGGTGTTTGGTGGATCAGGGTCTTTTCAGGTCCATAGAGTTTTGATGTTTGGGGTTCAGGGTGTTTTAGTGTTTAGAGTTCATGGTGTTTTGGTGTTTGGGGTTCAGGGTGTTTTGGTGTTTAGGGGTTCAGGGCGTTTTGGTGTTTGGGTTTCAGGGCTGTTTGATGTTTGGGGGTTCAGGGTTTTTTGGTGTTTGGGTTTCAGTGTCTTTTGATGTTTGGGGATCAGGGTGTTTTTGTGTTTCCGGGTTCAGGGTGTTTTGTTGTTTGGGGTTCATGGTGTTTTGGTGTTTAGGGGTTCAGGTTGTTTTGCTGTTTGGGGTTCAGTGTGTTATGGTGTTTGGGGATCAGTGTTTTGGGGTTCAGGTGTTTGGTGCTCTGGGGTGTTTGGTGTTTGGGGGATCAGAGACTTTTCGGGTTCATGGTGTTTTGATGTTTGGGGTTCAGGGCTGTTTGGTGTTTGGGGTTTCAGGGTGTTTTGGTGTTTGGGTTTCAGCGTGTTTTGGTGTTTGGGGTTCAGGGTGTTTTTGTGTTTCCGGGTTCAGGGTGTTTTGTTCTTTGGGGTTCAGGGTGTTTTGGTGTTTGGGGTTCAGGGTGTTTTGGTGTTTGGGGTTCAGGGTGTTTGGTGCTCTGGGGTGTTTGGTGTTTGGGGGATCGGGGTCTTTTCGGGTTCATGGTGTTTAGTTGTTTGGGGTTCAGGGTGTTTTAGTGTTTGGAGTTCATGCTGTTTTGATGTTCAGGCTTCATGCTGTTTTGATGTTTGGGGTTCAGGGTGTTTTGGTGTTTGGGGTTCAGGGTGTTTTGGTGTTTTGAGGTTCAGGGTGTTTTGGTGTTGGGGTTCAAGGTGTTTTGGTGTTTGGGGTTCAAGGTGTTTTGGTGTTTGACGTTCAGGGTGTTTTGGTGTTTGGGGTTCAGGGTGTTTGGTTTTTTGGGTTCAGGATGTTTTGTTGTTTGGGGTTCGGGGTGTTTTGGTGTTTGGATTTCAGGTTGTTTTGGTGTTTGGGTTTTAGGGTGTTTTGGTGTTTGGGGTTCAGGGTGTTTTGGTTTTTGGGGTTCAGGGTGTTTTGGTGTTTGGGGTGCAGGGTGTTTGGGGTTCTGGGCGTATTGGTGTTTGGGGTTCAAGGGGTTTTGGTGTTTGGGGTGCAGGGTGTTTTGATTTGTGTGGTTCCGGGTGTTTGGTGTTTGGGATTCACGGTGTTTTGGTGTTTGGGGTTCATGGTGTTTGTGGCTCAGGGTGTTTTGCTGTTTGAGGTTCAGAGTGTTTTGGTGTTTGGGGCTCGGTGTTTTGGTGTTTGGGGTTCAGGGTGTTTGGTGTTTGATGGTTCATGCTGTTTTGGGGTTCAGGTGTTTTGGTGTTTGGGGTTCATGGTGTTTTGGTGTTTGGGATTCAGGGTGTTTTGAGGTTCAGGGTGTTTGGTGTTTGACGGTTCATGCTGTTTTAGGGTTCAGGTTGTTTTGGTGTTTGGGGTTCAGGGTGTTTTTTGTTTCCGGGATCAGGGTGTTTTGGTGTTTGGGGTTCAGGGTGTTTTGGTGTTTGGGGTTCAGGGTGTTTGGTGCTCTGGGGTGTTTGGTGTTTGTGTGATCGGGGTCTTTTCGGGTTCATGGTGTTTTGATGTTTGGGGTTCACGGTGTTTTAATGTTTGGGGTTCATGGTGTTATGATGTTCAGGGTCAATGCTGTTTTGATGTTTGGGGTTCAGGGTGTTTTGGTGATTGGGGTTCAGGGTGTTTTGGTGTTTTGAGGTTCAGGGTTTTTTGGTGTTTGGGATTCAGGGTGTTTTGAGGTTCAGGGTGTTTGGTGTTTGACGGTTCATGCTGTTTTAGGGTTCAGGTTGTTTTGGTGTTTGGGGTTCATGGTGTTTTGGTGTTTGGGGGGTTCAGGGTGTTTTGGTGTTTGGGGTTCAAGGTGGTTTGGTGTTTGGGGTTCAAGGTGTTTTGGTGTTTGGGGTGCAGGGTGTTTGGTTTTTTGGGTTCAGGATGTTTTGTTTGGGGTTCGGGGTGTTTGGTGTTTGGATTTCAGGCTGTTTTGTTGTTTGGGTTTCAGGGTGTTTTGGTATTTGGGGTTCAGTGTGTTTTTGTGTTTCCGGGTTCAGGGTGTTTTGGTTTCTGGGGTTCAGGTTGTTTTGGTGTTTGGGGTGCAGGGTATTTGGCGTTCTGGGTGTATTGGTGTTTGGGGTTCAAGGTGTTTTGGTGTTTGGGGTTCAAGGTGTTTTGGTGTTTGGGCTGCAGGGTGTTTTGATTTGTGCGGTTCCGGGTGTTTGGGATTCAGGGTGTTTTGGTGTTTGAGGTTCATGGTGTTTTGGTGTTTGTGGCTCAGGGTGTTTTGCTGTTTGAGATTCAGAGTGTTTTGGTGTTTGGGGCTCGGTGTTTTTGTGGTTGGGGTTCAGGGTGTTTTGGTGTTTATGGGTTCATGCTGTTTTAGGGTTCATGCTGTTTTGATGTTTGTGGTTCAGGGTGTTTTGGTGTTTGGGATTCAGGGTGTTTTGGTGTTTGGGATTCAGGGTGTTTTGAGGTTCAGGGTGTTTGGTGTTTGACGGTTCATGCTGTTTTAGGGTTCAGGTTGTTTTGGTGTTTGGGGTTCATGGTGTTTTGGTGTTTGGGGGGTTCAGGGTGTTTTGGTGTTTGGGGTTCAAGGTGGTTTGGTGTTTGGGGTTCAAGGTGTTTTGGTGTTTGGGGTGCAGGGTGTTTGGTTTTTTGGGTTCAGGATGTTTTGTTTGGGGTTCGGGGTGTTTGGTGTTTGGATTTCAGGCTGTTTTGTTGTTTGGGTTTCAGGGTGTTTTGGTATTTGGGGTTCAGTGTGTTTTTGTGTTTCCGGGTTCAGGGTGTTTTGGTTTCTGGGGTTCAGGTTGTTTTGGTGTTTGGGGTGCAGGGTATTTGGCGTTCTGGGTGTATTGGTGTTTGGGGTTCAAGGTGTTTTGGTGTTTGGGGTTCAAGGTGTTTTGGTGTTTGGGCTGCAGGGTGTTTTGATTTGTGCGGTTCCGGGTGTTTGGGATTCAGGGTGTTTTGGTGTTTGAGGTTCATGGTGTTTTGGTGTTTGTGGCTCAGGGTGTTTTGCTGTTTGAGATTCAGAGTGTTTTGGTGTTTGGGGCTCGGTGTTTTTGTGGTTGGGGTTCAGGGTGTTTTGGTGTTTATGGGTTCATGCTGTTTTAGGGTTCATGCTGTTTTGATGTTTGTGGTTCAGGGTGTTTTGGTGTTTGGGATTCAGGGTGTTTTGGTGTTTGGGATTCAGGGTGTTTTGAGGTTCAGGGTGTTTGGTGTTTGACGGTTCATGCTGTTTTAGAGTTCAGGTTGTTTTGGTGTTTGAGGTTCAGGGTGTTTTGGTGTTTGGGGGGTTCAGGGTGTTTTGGTGTTTGGGGTTCAAGGTGTTTTGGTGTTTGACGTTCAGGGTGTTTTGGTGTTTGGGGTTCAGGGTGTTTGGTTTTTTGGGTTCAGGATGTTTTGTTGTTTGGGGTTCGGGGTGTTTTGGTGTTTGGATTTCAGGTTGTTTTGGTGTTTGGGTTTTAGGGTGTTTTGGTGTTTGGGGTTCAGGGTGTTTTGGTTTTTGGGGTTCAGGGTGTTTTGGTGCTTGGGGTGCAGGTTGTTTGGGGTTCTGGGCGTATTGGTGTTTGGGGTTCAAGGTGTTTTGGTGTTTGGGGTGCAGGGTGTTTTGATTTGTGTGGTTCCGGGTGTTTGGTGTTTGGGATTCACGGTGTTTTGGTGTTTGGGGTTCATGGTGTTTGTGGCTCAGGGTGTTTTGCTGTTTGAGGTTCAGAGTGTTTTGGTGTTTGGGGCTCGGTGTTTTGGTGTTTGGGGTTCAGGGTGTTTGGTGTTTGATGGTTCATGCTGTTTTGGGGTTCAGGTGTTTTGGTGTTTGGGGTTCATGGTGTTTTGGTGTTTGGGATTCAGGGTGTTTTGAGGTTCAGGGTGTTTGGTGTTTGACGGTTCATGCTGTTTTAGGGTTCAGGTTGTTTTGGTGTTTGGGGTTCAGGGTGTTTTTTGTTTCCGGGATCAGGGTGTTTTGGTGTTTGGGGTTCAGGGTGTTTTGGTGTTTGGGGTTCAGGGTGTTTGGTGCTCTGGGGTGTTTGGTGTTTGTGTGATCGGGGTCTTTTCGGGTTCATGGTGTTTTGATGTTTGGGGTTCACGGTGTTTTAATGTTTGGGGTTCATGGTGTTATGATGTTCAGGGTCAATGCTGTTTTGATGTTTGGGGTTCAGGGTGTTTTGGTGATTGGGGTTCAGGGTGTTTTGGTGTTTTGAGGTTCAGGGTTTTTTGGTGTTTGGGATTCAGGGTGTTTTGAGGTTCAGGGTGTTTGGTGTTTGACGGTTCATGCTGTTTTAGGGTTCAGGTTGTTTTGGTGTTTGGGGTTCATGGTGTTTTGGTGTTTGGGGGGTTCAGGGTGTTTTGGTGTTTGGGGTTCAAGGTGGTTTGGTGTTTGGGGTTCAAGGTGTTTTGGTGTTTGGGGTGCAGGGTGTTTGGTTTTTTGGGTTCAGGATGTTTTGTTTGGGGTTCGGGGTGTTTGGTGTTTGGATTTCAGGCTGTTTTGTTGTTTGGGTTTCAGGGTGTTTTGGTATTTGGGGTTCAGTGTGTTTTTGTGTTTCCGGGTTCAGGGTGTTTTGGTTTCTGGGGTTCAGGTTGTTTTGGTGTTTGGGGTGCAGGGTATTTGGCGTTCTGGGTGTATTGGTGTTTGGGGTTCAAGGTGTTTTGGTGTTTGGGGTTCAAGGTGTTTTGGTGTTTGGGCTGCAGGGTGTTTTGATTTGTGCGGTTCCGGGTGTTTGGGATTCAGGGTGTTTTGGTGTTTGAGGTTCATGGTGTTTTGGTGTTTGTGGCTCAGGGTGTTTTGCTGTTTGAGATTCAGAGTGTTTTGGTGTTTGGGGCTCGGTGTTTTTGTGGTTGGGGTTCAGGGTGTTTTGGTGTTTATGGGTTCATGCTGTTTTAGGGTTCATGCTGTTTTGATGTTTGTGGTTCAGGGTGTTTTGGTGTTTGGGATTCAGGGTGTTTTGGTGTTTGGGATTCAGGGTGTTTTGAGGTTCAGGGTGTTTGGTGTTTGACGGTTCATGCTGTTTTAGGGTTCAGGTTGTTTTGGTGTTTGGGGTTCATGGTGTTTTGGTGTTTGGGGGGTTCAGGGTGTTTTGGTGTTTGGGGTTCAAGGTGGTTTGGTGTTTGGGGTTCAAGGTGTTTTGGTGTTTGGGGTGCAGGGTGTTTGGTTTTTTGGGTTCAGGATGTTTTGTTTGGGGTTCGGGGTGTTTGGTGTTTGGATTTCAGGCTGTTTTGTTGTTTGGGTTTCAGGGTGTTTTGGTATTTGGGGTTCAGTGTGTTTTTGTGTTTCCGGGTTCAGGGTGTTTTGGTTTCTGGGGTTCAGGTTGTTTTGGTGTTTGGGGTGCAGGGTATTTGGCGTTCTGGGTGTATTGGTGTTTGGGGTTCAAGGTGTTTTGGTGTTTGGGGTTCAAGGTGTTTTGGTGTTTGGGCTGCAGGGTGTTTTGATTTGTGCGGTTCCGGGTGTTTGGGATTCAGGGTGTTTTGGTGTTTGAGGTTCATGGTGTTTTGGTGTTTGTGGCTCAGGGTGTTTTGCTGTTTGAGATTCAGAGTGTTTTGGTGTTTGGGGCTCGGTGTTTTTGTGGTTGGGGTTCAGGGTGTTTTGGTGTTTATGGGTTCATGCTGTTTTAGGGTTCATGCTGTTTTGATGTTTGTGGTTCAGGGTGTTTTGGTGTTTGGGATTCAGGGTGTTTTGGTGTTTGGGATTCAGGGTGTTTTGAGGTTCAGGGTGTTTGGTGTTTGACGGTTCATGCTGTTTTAGAGTTCAGGTTGTTTTGGTGTTTGAGGTTCAGGGTGTTTTGGTGTTTGGGGGGTTCAGGGTGTTTTGGTGTTTGGGGTTCAAGGTGTTTTGGTGTTTGACGTTCAGGGTGTTTTGGTGTTTGGGGTTCAGGGTGTTTGGTTTTTTGGGTTCAGGATGTTTTGTTGTTTGGGGTTCGGGGTGTTTTGGTGTTTGGATTTCAGGTTGTTTTGGTGTTTGGGTTTTAGGGTGTTTTGGTGTTTGGGGTTCAGGGTGTTTTGGTTTTTGGGGTTCAGGGTGTTTTGGTGCTTGGGGTGCAGGTTGTTTGGGGTTCTGGGCGTATTGGTGTTTGGGGTTCAAGGTGTTTTGGTGTTTGGGGTGCAGGGTGTTTTGATTTGTGTGGTTCCGGTTGTTTGGTGTTTGGGATTCAGGGTGTTTTGGTGTTTGGGGTTCATGGTGTTTGTGGCTCAGGGTGTTTTGCTGTTTGAGGTTCAGAGTGTTTTGGTGTTTGGGGCTCGGTGTTTTGGTGTTTGGGGTTCAGGGTGTTTGGTGTTTGATGGTTCATGCTGTTTTGGGGTTCAGGTGTTTTGGTGTTTGGGGTTCATGGTGTTTGGTGCTCTGGGGTGTTTGGTGTTTGGGGGATCGGGGTCTTTTCGGGTTCATGGTGTTTTGATGTTTGGGGTTCACGGTGTTTTAATGTTTGGGGTTCATGGTGTTATGATGTTCAGGGTTAATGCTGTTTTGATGTTTGGGGTTCAGGGTGTTTTGGTGATTGGGGTTCAGGGTGTTTTGGTGTTTTGAGGTTCAGGGTTTTTTGGTGTTTGGGATTCAGGGTGTTTTGAGGTTCAGGGTGTTTGGTGTTTGACGGTTCATGCTGTTTTAGGGTTCAGGTTGTTTTGGTGTTTGGGGTTCATGGTGTTTTGGTGTTTGGGGGGTTCAGGGTGTTTTGGTGTTTGGGGTTCAAGGTGGTTTGGTGTTTGGGGTTCAAGGTGTTTTGGTGTTTGGGGTGCAGGGTGTTTGGTTTTTTGGGTTCAGGATGTTTTGTTTGGGGTTCGGGGTGTTTGGTGTTTGGATTTCAGGCTGTTTTGTTGTTTGGGTTTCAGGGTGTTTTGGTATTTGGGGTTCAGTGTGTTTTTGTGTTTCCGGGTTCAGGGTGTTTTGGTTTCTGGGGTTCAGGTTGTTTTGGTGTTTGGGGTGCAGGGTATTTGGCGTTCTGGGTGTATTGGTGTTTGGGGTTCAAGGTGTTTTGGTGTTTGGGGTTCAAGGTGTTTTGGTGTTTGGGCTGCAGGGTGTTTTGATTTGTGCGGTTCCGGGTGTTTGGTGTTTGGGATTCAGGGTGTTTTGGTGTTTGGGGTTCATGGTGTTTTGGTGTTTGGGGCTCAGGGTGTTTTGCTGTTTGAGGTTCAGAGTGTTTTGGTGTTTGGGGCTCGGTGTTTTTGTGGTTGGGGTTCAGGGTGTTTTGGTGTTTATGGGTTCAGGGTGTTTTGGTGTTTGTGTTCATGATGTTTTGGTGTTTGGTGTTCAGTGTGTTTTGGTGTTTGGGGTTCAGGGTGTTTGGTTTTTTGGGTTCAGGATGTTTTGTTGCTTGGGGTTCGGGGTGTTTTGCTGCTTGGATTTCAGGGTGTTTTGGTGTTTGGGGTTCAGGGTGTTTTTGTGGTTCCAGGTTCAGGGTGTTTTGTTCTTTGGGGTTCAGGGTGTTTTGGTGTTAGGGTTCAGGGTGTTTGGTGCTCTGGGGTGTTTGGTGTTTGGGGGATCGGGGTCTTTTCGGGTTCATGGTGTTTAGTTGTTTGGGGTTCAGGGTGTTTTAGTGTTTGGAGTTCATGGTGTTTTGATGTTCAGGGTTCATGCTGTTTTGATGTTTGGGGTTCAGGGTGTTTTGTTGTTTGGGGTTCAGGGTGTTTTGGAGTTTTGAGGTTCAGGGTGTTTTGGTGTTTGGGATTCAGGGTGTTTTGAGTTTCAGGGTGTTTGGTGATTGACGGTTCATGCTGTTTTAGAGTTCAGGTTGTTTTGGTGTTTGAGGTTCAGGGTGTTTTGGTGTTTGGGGGGTTCAGGGTGTTTTGGTGTTTGGGGTTCAGGGTGCTTTGGTGTTGGGGTTCAAGGTGTTTTGGTGTTTGGGGGGTTCAGGGTGTTTTGGTGTTTGGGGTTCAGGGTGCTTTGGTGTTGGGGTTCAAGGTGTTTTGGTGTTCAGGGTTCATGCTGTTTTGATGTTTGGGGTTCAGGGTGTTTTAGTGTTTGGGGTTCATGGTGTTTTGATGTTCAGGGTTCATGCTGTTTTGATGTTTGGGGTTCAGGGTGTTTTGGTGATTGGGGTTCAGGGTGTTTTGGTGTTTAGGGGTTCAGGGTGTTTTGCTGTTTGGGATTCAGAGTGTTTTGAGGTTCAGGGTGTTTAGTTTTTGATGGTTCATGCTCCTTTGGAATTCAGGTTGTTTTGGTGTTTGGGGTTCAGGGTGTTTGGGTTTCAAGGTGTTTTGGTGTTTGGGGTTCAGGGTGTTTTGATGTTTGGGGTGCAGGGTGTTTTGATTTTTGAGGTTCTGGGTGTTTTGATGTTTGGGATTCAGGGTGTTTTGGTGTTTGGGGTTCAGGGTGTTTTGGTGTTTGTGTTCATTGTGTTTTGGTGTTTGGTGTTCAGTGTGTTTTGGTGTTTGGGTTTCAGGGTGTTTTGGTGTTTGGGGTTCAGGGTGTTTTGGTGTTTGGGGTTCAGTGTGTTTGGTTTATTGGCTTCAGGATGTTTTGGTGTCTGGGCTTCAGGATGTTTTGGTGTTTAGGGGTTCAGGGTGTTATGGTGTTTGGGTTTCAGGTTGTTTTGATTTTCAGGGTTCAGGGTGTTTTGGTTTTGGGGGTTCAGGATGTATTGATTTTGGGGGTTCAGGATGTTTTGGTTTTGGGGATTCCGGATGTTTTGTTGTTTGGGGTGCAGGGTGTTTTGATTTTTGAGGTTCTGGGTGTTTTGGTGTTTGGGATTCAGGGTGTTTTTGTGTTAGAGTTCATGGTGTTTTGATGTTTGGGGTTCAGGGTGTTTTGGTGCTTGTGTTCATGGTGTTTTGGTGTTTGGTGTTCAGTGTGTTTTGGTGTTTGGGGTTCAGGGTGTTTGGTTTTTTGGGTTCAGGATGTTTTGTTGTTTGGGGTTCGGGGTGTTTTGATGTTTGGATTTCAGGGTGTTTTGGTATTTGGGGATTCAGGGTGTTTTGGTGTTCAGGGTGTTTTTGTGTTTCCGCGTTCAGTGTGTTTTGGTGTTTGGGGTTCAGGGTGTTTTGGTTTTTGGGTTTCAGGGTGTTTTGGTGTTTGGGGTGCAGTGTGTTTGGGGTTCTGGGTGTATTGGTGTTTGGGGTTCAAGGTGTTTTGGTGTTTGGGGTTCAGGGTGTTTTGGTGTTTTGGGGTTCAGGGTGCTTTGGTGTTTGGGATTCAGGGCTGTTTGATGTTTGGGCGTTCAGGGCTGTTTGATGTTTGGGCGTTCAGGGTGTTTTGGGTTTCAGGGTGTTTTGATTTTTGGGGTTCGGGGTGTTTTTGTGTTTCCGGGTTCAGGGTGTTTTGGTGTTTGGGGTTCAGGGTGTTTTGTTTTTGGGGTTCAGGGTGTTTTGGTGTTTGGGGTGCAGAGTGTTTGGTAGTTCTGGGTGTATTGGTGTTTGGGGTTCAAGGTGTTTTGGTGTTTGGGTTGCAGGGTGTTTTGATTTGTGCGGTTCCGGGTGTTTGGTGTTTGGGATTCAGGGTGTTTTGGTGTTTGGGGTTCATGGTGTTTTGGGCTCAGGGTGTTTTGCTGTTTGAGGTTCAGAGTGTTTTGGTGTTTGGGGCTCGGTGTTTTTGTGGTTGGGGTTCAGGGTGTTTTGGTGTTTATGGGTTCAGGGTGTTTTGGTGTTTGTGTTCATGATGTTTTGGTGTTTGGTGTTCAGTGTGTTTTGGTGTTTGGGGTTCAGGGTGTTTGGTTTTTTGGGTTCAGGATGTTTTGTTGCTTGGGGTTCGGGGTGTTTTGCTGCTTGGATTTCAGGGTGTTTTGGTGTTTGGGGTTCAGGGTGTTTTTGTGGTTCCAGGTTCAGGGTGTTTTGTTCTTTGGGGTTCAGGGTGTTTTGGTGTTAGGGTTCAGGGTGTTTGGTGCTCTGGGGTGTTTGGTGTTTGGGGGATCG
The DNA here is from genome assembly GCF_052327205.1 of Somniosus microcephalus. NCBI lineage: Eukaryota > Metazoa > Chordata > Chondrichthyes > Squaliformes > Somniosidae > Somniosus > Somniosus microcephalus. The sequence continues at coordinate 82,971,155 of NC_140999.1, read as the reverse complement.
GGTTCTTTTCGGGTTCATGGTGTTTAGTTGTTTGGGGTTCAGGGTGTTTTAGTGTTTGGAGTTCATGGTGTTTTGATGTTCAGGGTTCATGCTGTTTTGATGTTTGGGGTTCAGGGTGTTTTGTTGTTTGGGGTTCAGGGTGTTTTGGAGTTTTGAGGTTCAGGGTGTTTTGGTGTTTGGGATTCAGGGTGTTTTGAGTTTCAGGGTGTTTGGTGATTGACGGTTCATGCTGTTTTAGAGTTCAGGTTGTTTTGGTGTTTGAGGTTCAGGGTGTTTTGGTGTTTGGGGGGTTCAGGGTGTTTTGGTGTTTGGGGTTCAGGGTGCTTTGGTGTTGGGGTTCAAGGTGTTTTGGTGTTTGGGGGGTTCAGGGTGTTTTGGTGTTTGGGGTTCAGGGTGCTTTGGTGTTGGGGTTCAAGGTGTTTTGGTGTTCAGGGTTCATGCTGTTTTGATGTTTGGGGTTCAGGGTGTTTTAGTGTTTGGGGTTCATGGTGTTTTGATGTTCAGGGTTCATGCTGTTTTGATGTTTGGGGTTCAGGGTGTTTTGGTGATTGGGGTTCAGGGTGTTTTGGTGTTTAGGGGTTCAGGGTGTTTTGCTGTTTGGGATTCAGAGTGTTTTGAGGTTCAGGGTGTTTAGTTTTTGATGGTTCATGCTCCTTTGGAATTCAGGTTGTTTTGGTGTTTGGGGTTCAGGGTGTTTGGGTTTCAAGGTGTTTTGGTGTTTGGGGTTCAGGGTGTTTTGATGTTTGGGGTGCAGGGTGTTTTGATTTTTGAGGTTCTGGGTGTTTTGATGTTTGGGATTCAGGGTGTTTTGGTGTTTGGGGTTCAGGGTGTTTTGGTGTTTGTGTTCATTGTGTTTTGGTGTTTGGTGTTCAGTGTGTTTTGGTGTTTGGGTTTCAGGGTGTTTTGGTGTTTGGGGTTCAGGGTGTTTTTGTGTTTCCGGGATCAGGGTGTTTTGGTGTTTGGGGTTCAGGGTGTTTTGGTGTTTGGCGTTCAGGTGTTTGGTGCTCTGGGGTGTTTGGTGTTTGGGGGATCGGGGTCTTTTCGGGTTCATGGTGTTTTGATGTTTGGGGTTCACGGTGTTTTAATGTTTGGGGTTCATGGTGTTATGATGTTCAGGGTTAATGCTGTTTTGATGTTTGGGGTTCAGGGTGTTTTGGTGATTGGGGTTCAGGTTGTTTTGGTGTTTTGAGGTTCAGGGTTTTTGGTGTTTGGGATTCAGGGTGTTTTGAGGTTCAAGGTGTTTGGTGTTTGACGGTTCATGCTGTTTTAGGGTTCAGGTTGTTTTGGTGTTTGGGGTTCAGGGTGTTTTGGTGTTTGGGGGGTTCAGGGTGTTTTGGTGTTTGGGGTTCAGGTTGCTTTGGTGTTGGGGTTCAAGGTGGTTTGGTGTTTGGGGTTCAAGGTGTTTTGTTGTTTGGGGTTAAGGGTGTTTTGGTTTTTGGGGTTCAGGGTGTTTTGTTGTTTGGGGTTCGGGGTGTTTGGTGTTTGGATTTCAGGCTGTTTTGTTGTTTGGGTTTCAGGGTGTTTTGGTGTTTGGGGTTCAGCGTGTTTTGGTGTTTTGAGGTTCAGGGTTTTTTGGTGTTTGGGATTCAGGGTGTTTTGAGGTTCCAGGTGTTTGGTGTTTGACGGTTCATGCTGTTTTAGGGTTCAGGTTGTTTTGGTGTTTGGGGTTCAGGGTGTTTTGGTGTTTGGGGGGTTCAGGGTGTTTTGGTGTTTGGGGTTCAGGGTGCTTTGGTGTTGGGGTTCAAGGTGGTTTGGTGTTTGGGGTTCAAGGTGTTTTGGTGTTTGGGGTTAAGGGTGTTTTGGTTTTTGGGGTTCAGGTTATTTTGTTGTTTGGGGTTCGGGGTGTTTGGTGTTTGGATTTCAGGCTGTTTTGGTGTTTGGGTTTCAGGGTGTTTTGGTGTTTGAGGTTCAGCGTGTTTTGGTGTTTGGTGTTCAGGGTGTTTTGGTTTCTGGGGTTCAGGTTGTTTCGATGTTTGGGGTGCAGGGTATTTGGGGTTCTGGGTGTATTGGTGTTTGGGGTTCAAGGTGTTTTGGTGTTTGGGGTTCAAGGTGTTTTGGTGTTTGGGGTGCAGGGTGTTTTGATTTGTGCGGTTCCGGGTGTTTGGTGTTTGGGATTCAGGTTGTTTTGGTGTTTGAGTTTCATGGTGTTTTGGTGTTTGTGGCTCAGGGTGTTTTGCTGTTTGAGATTCAGAGTGTTTTGCTGTTTGGGGCTCGGTGTTCTTGTGGTTGGGTTTCAGGGTGTTTTGGTGTTTGGGGTTCAGGGCTGTTTGGTGTTTCGGGGTTCATGGTGTTTTGATGTTTGGGGTTCACGGTGTTTTAATGTTTGGGGTTCATGGTGTTATGATGTTCAGGGTTAATGCTGTTTTGATGTTTGGGGTTCAGGGTGTTTTGGTGATTGGGGTTCAGGTTGTTTTGGTGTTTTGAGGTTCAGGGTTTTTGGTGTTTGGGATTCAGGGTGTTTTGAGGTTCAAGGTGTTTGGTGTTTGACGGTTCATGCTGTTTTAGGGTTCAGGTTGTTTTGGTGTTTGGGGTTCAGGGTGTTTTGGTGTTTGGGGGGTTCAGGGTGTTTTGGTGTTTGGGGTTCAGGTTGCTTTGGTGTTGGGGTTCAAGGTGGTTTGGTGTTTGGGGTTCAAGGTGTTTTGTTGTTTGGGGTTAAGGGTGTTTTGGTTTTTGGGGTTCAGGGTGTTTTGTTGTTTGGGGTTCGGGGTGTTTGGTGTTTGGATTTCAGGCTGTTTTGGTGTTTGGGTTTCAGGGTGTTTTGGTGTTTGGGGTTCAGCGTGTTTTGGTGTTTTGAGGTTCAGGGTTTTTTGGTGTTTGGGATTCAGGGTGTTTTGAGGTTCCAGGTGTTTGGTGTTTGACGGTTCATGCTGTTTTAGGGTTCAGGTTGTTTTGGTGTTTGGGGTTCAGGGTGTTTTGGTGTTTGGGGGGTTCAGGGTGCTTTGGTGTTGGGGTTCAAGGTGGTTTGGTGTTTGGGGTTCAAGGTGTTTTGGTGTTTGGGGTTAAGGGTGTTTTGGTTTTTGGGGTTCAGGTTATTTTGTTGTTTGGGGTTCGGGGTGTTTGGTGTTTGGATTTCAGGCTGTTTTGGTGTTTGTGTTTCAGGGTGTTTTGGTGTTTGAGGTTCAGCGTGTTTTGGTGTTTGGTGTTCAGGGTGTTTTGGTTTCTGGGGTTCAGGTTGTTTCGATGTTTGGGGTGCAGGGTATTTGGGGTTCTGGGTGTATTGGTGTTTGGGGTTCAAGGTGTTTTGGTGTTTGGGGTTCAAGGTGTTTTGGTGTTTGTGGCTCAGGGTGTTTTGCTGTTTGAGATTCAGAGTGTTTTGCTGTTTGGGGCTCGGTGTTCTTGTGGTTGGGTTTCAGGGTGTTTTGGTGTTTGGGGTTCAGGGCTGTTTGGTGTTTGGGGGTTCAGAGTGTTTTGGTGTTTGGGGTTCAGGGCTGTTTGGTGTTTCGGGGTTCAGGGTGTTTTGGTGTTTGGGGTTCAGGGTATTTTTGTGTTTCAGGTTTCAGGGTGATTTGGTTTTTGGGGTTCAGGGTGTTTTGTTGTTTCGGGTTTAGGATGCTTTGGTGTTTGGGGTTCAGGTTGTTTTGGTGTTTGGGGTTCAGGGTGTTTTGGTGTCTGGGGCTCAGGGTGTTTTGGTGTCTGGGGTTCAGGGTGTTTTCGTGTTCAGGGTGTTTTGGTGTTTGAGGTTCAGGGTGTTTTAGTGTTTGGGGCTCGGTGTTTTGATGTTTGGGGTTCAGGTTGTTTTGGTGCTTAGGGCTTCAGGGTGTTTTGGTATTTGGGGTTTGTGGTGTTTTGGGGTTCAGTTTGTTTTGGTGATTGGTGCTCAGGGGTGTTTGGTGGATCAGGGTCTTTTCAGGTCCATAGTGTTTTGATGTTTAGGGTTCATGGTGTTTTGGTGTTTGGGGTTCAGGGTGTTTTGGTGTTTAGGGGTTCAGGGCGTTTTGGTGTTTGGGTTTCAGGGCTGTTTGGTGTTTGGGGGTTCAGGGTGTTTTGGTGTTTGGGTTTCAGTGTCTTTTGATGTTTAGGGATCAGGGTGTTCTTGTGTTTCCGGGTTCAGGGTGTTTTGTTGTTTGGGGTTCAGGGTGTTTTGCTGTTTGGGGTTCAGGGTGTTTTGGTTTTTTTGGGTTCAGGGTGTTTTGGTTTTTGGGGTTCAGTGTGTTTAAGTGTTTGGGGTTCAGGGTGTTTTGCTGTTTGGGGTTCAGGGTGTTTTGGTGTTTGGGGTTCAGGGTGCTTTGGTGTTGGGGTTCAATGTGTTTTGGTGTTTGGGGTTCAAGGTGTTTTGGTGTTTGGGGTTCAGGGTGTTTTGGTTTTTGGGGTTCAGGGTGTTTTGGTGTTTGGGGTTCAGGGTGTTTTGATTTTTGAGGTTCTGGGTGTTTAACTGTTTGGGATTCAGGGTGTTTTGGTGTTAGAGTTCATGTTGTTTTGATGTTTGGGGTTCAGGGTGTTTTGGTGATTGGGGTGCAGGTTGTTATGATTTTTGAGGTTCTGGGTGTTTAACTGTTTGGGGTTCAGGGTGTTTTGGTGTTTGTGTTCATGGTGTTTTGGTGTTTGGTGTTCAGTGTGTTTTGGTGTTTGGGGTTCAGGATGTTTTGTTGTTTGGGGTTCGGGGTGTTTTGGTGTTTGGATTTCAGGGCTGTTTTGTGTTTGGGTGTACAGCGTGTTTTGGTGTTTGGGTTCAGGGTATTTTGGTGTTTGGGGTTCAGGGTGTTTGGTGTTTGGGGTTCAGGGCTGTTTTGTGTTTGGGTGTACATCGTGTTTTGGTGTTTGGGTTTCAGGGTGTTTGGTTTTTTGTGTTCAGGATGTTTTGTTGCTTGGGGTTCAGGGCTGTTTGGTGTTTGGGGTTTCAGTGTGTTTTGGTGTTTGTGTTTCAGGGTGTTTTGGTGTTTGGGGTTCAGGGTGTTTTTGTGTTTCCAGGTTCAGGGTGTTTTGGTGTTTGTGGTGCAGGGTGTTTTGGTTTTTGGGGTTCAGGGTGTTTTAGTGTTTGACGTTCAGGGTGTTTTGATGTTTGGGATTCAGGGTGTTTTCGTGCTTGTGTTCATGATGTTTTGGTGTTTGGTGTTCAGTGTGCTTTGGTGTTTGGGGTTCAGGGTGTTGGTTTTTTGGGTTCAGGATGTTTTGTTGCTGGGGTTCGGGGTGTTTTGGTGTTTGGATTTCAGGGTGTTTTGGTGTTTGTGTTTCAGTGTGTTTTGGTGTTTGGGGTTCAGGGCTGTTTGGTGTTTGGGGTTTCAGTGTGTTTTGGTGTTTGGGTTTCAGGGTGTTTTGGTGTTTGCGGTTCAGGGTGTTTTTGTGTTTCCAGGTTCAGGGTGTTTTGGTGTTTGGGGTTCAGGGTGTTTTGGTTTTTGGGTTTCAGAGTGTTTGGTGCTCTGGGGTGTTTGGTTTTTAGGGGATCAGGGTCTTTTCGGGTTCATGGTGTTTTGATGCTTGGGGTTCAGGGTGTTTTAGTGTTTGGGGTTCATGGTGTTTTGATGTTCAGGGTTCATGCTGTTATGATGTTTGGGGTGCAGGGTGTTTTGGTGTTTGGGGTTCAGGATGCTTTGGTGTTTTGAGGTTCTGGGTGTTTTGGTGTTTGGGATTCAGTGTGTTTTGAGTTTCAGGGTGTTTGGTGTTTGACGGTTCATGCTGTTTTGGGGTTCAGGTTGTTTTGTTGTTTGGGATTCAGGGTGTTTTGGTGTTTGGGGGGTTCAGGGTGTTTTGGTGTTGGGGTTCAAGGTGTTTTGGTGTTTGTGGTTCAAGGTGTTTTGGTGTTTGGGGTTCAGGGTGTTTTGGTTTTTGGGGTTCAGGGCGTTTTAGTGTTTGGGGTTCAGGGTGTTTTGGTGTTTGTGTTCATGTTGTTTTGGTGTTTGCTGTTCAGTGTGTTTTGGTGTTTGGGGTTCATGGTGTTTGGTTTTTTGGGTTCAGAATGTTTTGTTGTTTGGGGGTCGGGGTGTTTGTTTTTTTGGGTTCAGGATGTTTTTTTGCTTGGGGTTCGGGATGTTTTGCTGCTTGGATTTCAGGGTGTTTTGGTGTTTGTGTTTCAGGGTGTTTTGGTGTTTGGGGTTCAGGGCTGTTTGGTGTTTGGGGTTTCAGGGTGTTTTGGTGTTTGGGTTTCAGGGTGTTTTGGTGTTTGGGGTTCAGGGTGTTTTTGTGTTTCCGGGTTCAGGGTGTTTTGGTGTTTGGGGTTCAGGGTGTTTGGTGCTCTGGGGTGTTTGGTGTTTGGGGGATCGGGGTCTTTTCGGGTTCATGGTGTTTAGTTGTTTGGGGTTCAGGCTGTTTTAGTGTTTGGAGTTCATGGTGTTTTGATGTTCAGGGTTAATGCTGTTTTGATGTTTGTGGTTCAGGGTGTTTTGGTGATTGGGGTTCAGGGTGTTTTGGTGTTTTGAGGTTCAGGGTTTTTTGGTGTTTGGGATTCAGGGTGTTTTGAGGTTCAAGGTGTTTGGTGTTTGACGGTTCATGCTGTTTTATGGTTCAGGTTGTTTTGGTGTTTGGGGTTCAGGGTGTTTTGGTGTTTGGGGGGTTCAGGGTGTTTTGGTGTTTGGGGTTCAGGGTGCTTTGGTGTTGGGGTTCAAGGTGTTTTGGTGTTTGGGGGGTTCAGGGTGTTTTGGTGTTTGGATTTCAGGCTGTTTTGGTGTTTGGGTTTCAGGGTGTTTTGGTGTTTTGGGTTCAGCATGTTTTGGTGTTCAGGGTGTTTTGGTTTCTGGGGTTCAGGTTGTTTTGATGTTTGGGGTGCAGGGTATTTGGGGTTCTGGGTGTATTGGTGTTTGGGGTTCAAGGTGTTTTGGTGTTTGGGGTTCAAGGTGTTTTGGTGTTTGGGGTGCAGGGTGTTTTGATTTGTGCGGTTCCGGGTGTTTGGTGTTTGGGATTCAGGGTGTTTTGGTGTTTGAGTTTCATGGTGTTTTGGTGTTTGTGGCTCAGGGTGTTTTGCTGTTTGAGATTCAGAGTGTTTTGCTGTTTGGGGCTCGGTGTTTTTGTGGTTGGGTTTCAGGGTGTTTTGGTGTTTGGGGTTCAGGGCTGTTTGGTGTTTGGGGGTTCAGAGTGTTTTGGTGTTTGGGGTTCAGGGCTGTTTGCTGTTTCGGGGTTCAGGGTGTTTTGGTGTTTGGGGTTCAGGGTATTTTTGTGTTTCAGGTTTCAGGGTGATTTGGTTTTTGGGGTTCAGGGTGTTTTGTTGTTTGGGGTTCAGGATGTTTTGTTGTTTGAGGTTCAGGTTGTTTTGGTGTTTGGGGTTCAGGGTGTTTTGGTGTCTGGGGCTCAGGGTGTTTTGGTGTCTGGGGTTCAGGGTGTTTTCGTGTTCAGGGTGTTTTGGTGTTTGAGTTTCATGGTGTTTTGGTGTTTGTGGCTCAGGGTGTTTTGCTGTTTGAGATTCAGAGTGTTTTGCTGTTTGGGGCTCGGTGTTTTTGTGGTTGGGTTTCAGGGTGTTTTGGTGTTTGGGGTTCAGGGCTGTTTGGTGTTTGGGGGTTCAGAGTGTTTTGGTGTTTGGGGTTCAGGGCTGTTTGCTGTTTCGGGGTTCAGGGTGTTTTGGTGTTTGGGGTTCAGGGTATTTTTGTGTTTCAGGTTTCAGGGTGATTTGGTTTTTGGGGTTCAGGGTGTTTTGTTGTTTGTGGTTCAGGATGTTTTGGTGTTTGGGGTTCAGGTTGTTTTGGTGTTTGGGGTTCAGGGTGTTTTGGTGTCTGGGGCTCAGGGTGTTTTGGTGTCTGGGGTTCAGGGTGTTTTCGTGTTCAGGGTGTTTTGGTGTTTGAGGTTCAGGGTGTTTTAGTGTTTGGGGCTCGGTGTTTTGATGTTTGGGGTTCAGGTTGTTTTGGTGCTTAGGGCTTCAGGGTGTTTTGGTGTTTGGGGTTTGTGGTGTTTTGGGGTTCAGTTTGTTTTGGTGATTGGTGCTCAGGGGTGTTTGGTGGATCAGGGTCTTTTCCGGTCCATAATGTTTTGATGTTTAGGGTTCATGGTGTTTTGGTGTTTGGGGTTCAGGGTGTTTTGGTGTTTAGGGGTTCAGGGCGTTTTGGTGTTTGGGTTTCAGGGCTGTTTGGTGTTTGGGGGTTCAGGGTGTTTTGGTGTTTGGGTTTCAGTGTCTTTTGATGTTTAGGGATCAGGGTGTTTTTGTGTTTCCGGGTTCAGGGTGTTTTGGTTTTTGGGGTTCAGTGTGTTTAAGTGTTTGGGATTCAGGGTGTTTTGGTGTTAGAGTTCATGGTGTTTTGATGTTTGGGGTTCAGGGCGTTTTGGTGTTTGGGGTTCAGGGTGCTTTGGTGTTGGGGTTCAATGTGTTTTGGTGTTTGGGGTTCAAGGTGTTTTGGTGTTTGGGGTTCAGGGTGTTTTGGTTTTTGGGGTTCAGGGTGTTTTAGTGTTTGACGTTCAGGGTGTTTTGGTGATTGGGGTGCAGGGTGTTTTGATTTTTGAGGTTCTGGGTGTTTAAGTGTTTGGGATTCAGGGTGTTTTGGTGTTAGAGTTCATGTTGTTTTGATGTTTGGGGTTCAGGGTGTTTTGGTGATTGGGGTGCAGGTTGTTATGATTTTTGAGGTTCTGGGTGTTTAACTGTTTGGGGTTCAGGGTGTTTTGGTGTTTGTGTTCATGGTGTTTTGGTGTTTGGTGTTCAGTGTGTTTTGGTGTTTGGGATTCAGGATGTTTTGTTGTTTGGGGTTCGGGGTGTTTTGGTGTTTGGATTTCAGGGCTGTTTTGTGTTTGGGTGTACAGCGTGTTTTGGTGTTTGGGTTTCAGGGTGTTTTGGTGTTTGGGGTTCAGGGTGTCTTTGTGTTTCTGGGTTCAGGGTATTTTGGTGTTTCGGGTTCACGGTGTTTGGTGTTTGGGGTTCAGGGCTGTTTTGTGTTTGGGTGTACATCGTGTTTTGGTGTTTGGGGTTCAGGGTGTCTTTGTGTTTCTGGGTTCAGGGTATTTTGGTGTTTTGGGTTCAGGGTGTTTTGGTGTTTGGGGTTCAGGGTGTTTTTGTGTTTCCAGGTTCAGGGTGTTTTGGTGTTTGTGGTGCAGGGTGTTTTGGTTTTTGGGGTTCAGGGTGTATTAGTGTTTGACGTTCAGGGTGTTTTGATGTTTGGGATTCAGGGTGTTTTCGTGCTTGTGTTCATGATGTTTTGGTGTTTGGGGTTTCAGTGTGTTTTGGTGTTTGGGTTTCAGGGTGTTTTGGTGTTTGCGGTTCAGAGTGTTTTTGTGTTTCCAGGGTCAGGGTGTTTTGGTGTTTGGGGTTCAGGGTGTTTTGGTTTTTGGGGTTCAGAGTGTTTGGTGCTCTGGGGTGTTTGGTTTTTGGGGGATCAGGGTCTTTTCGGGTTCATGGTGTTTTGATGCTTGGGGTTCAGGGTGTTTTAGTGTTTGGGGTTCATGGTGTTTTGATGTTCAGGGTTCATGCTGTTATGATGTTTGGGGTGCAGGGTGTTTTGGTGTTTGGGGTTCAGGATGCTTTGGTGTTTTGAGGTTCTGTGTGTTTTGGTGTTTGGGATTCAGGGTGTTTTGAGGTTCAAGGTGTTTGGTGTTTGACGGTTCATGCTGTTTTGGGGTTCAGGTTGTTTTGTTGTTTGGGATTCAGGGTGTTTTGGTGTTTGGGGGGTTCAGGGTGTTTTGGTGTTGGGGTTCAAGGTGTTTTGGTGTTTGTGGTTCAAGGTGTTTTGGTGTTTGGGGTTCAGGGTGTTTGATTTTTTGGGTTCAGAATGTTTTGTTGTTTGGGGGTCGGGGTGTTTGGTTTTTTGGTTCAGGATGTTTTTTTGCTTGGGGTTCGGGGTGTTTTGCTGCTTGGATTTCAGGGTGTTTTGGTGTTTGTGTTTCAGGGTGTTTTGGTGTTTGGGGTTCAGGGCTGTTTGGTGTTTGGGGTTTCAGGGTGTTTTGGTGTTTGGGTTTCAGGGTGTTTTGGTGTTTGGGGTTCAGGGTGTTTTTGTATTTCCGGGTTCAGGGTGTTTTGTTCTTTGGGGTTCAGAGTGTTTTGGTGTTTGGGGTTCAGGGTGTTTGTTGCTCTGGGGTGTTTGGTGTTTGGGGGATCGGGGTCTTTTCGGGTTCATGGTGTTTAGTTGTTTGGGGTTCAGGGTGTTTTAGTGTTTGGAGTTCATGGTGTTTTGATGTTCAGGGTTCATGCTGTTTTGATGTTTGGGGTTCAGGGTATTTTGTTGTTTGTGGTTCAGGATGTTTTGGTGTTTTGAGGTTCAGGGTGTTTTGGTGTTTGGGATTCAGGGTGTTTTGAGGTTCAGGGTGTTTGGTGTTTGACGGTTCATGCTGTTTTAGAGTTCAGGTTGTTTTGGTGTTTGAGGTTCAGGGTATTTTGGTGTTTGGGGGGTTCAGGGTGTTTTGGTGTTTGGGGTTCAGGGTGCTTTGGTGTTGGGGTTCAAGGTGTTTTGGTGTTTGGGGGGTTCAGGGTGTTTTGGTGTTTGGGGTTCAGGGTGCTTTGGTGTTGGGGTTCAAGGTGTTTTGGTGTTTGACGTTCAGGGTGTTTTGGTGTTTGGGGTTCAGGGTGTTTGGTTTTTTGGGTTCAGGATGTTTTGTTGTTTGGGGTTCAGGGTGTTTTAGTGTTTGAGTTCATGGTGTTTTGATGTTCAGGGTTCATGCTGTTTTGATGTTTGGGGTTCAGGGTGCTTTGGTGTTGGGGTTCAATGTGTTTTGGTGTTTGGAGTTCAAGGTATTTTGGTGTTTGGGCTGCAGTGTGTTTTGATGTTTGAGGTTCATGGTGTTTGGGGCTCAGGATGTTTTGCTGTTTGGGTTTCAGTGTGTTATGGTGTTTGGGGATCAGTGTTTTGGGGTTCAGTGTTTTTGGTGCTCTGGGGTGTTTGGTGTTTGGGGGATCAGAGACTTTTCGGGTTCATGGTTTTTTGATGTTTGGGGTTCAGGATGTTTTAGTGTTTGGGGTTCATGGTGTTTTGATGTTCAGGGTTCATGCTGTTTTGATGTTTGGGGTTCAGGGTGTTTTGGTGATTGGGGTTCAGGGTGTTTTGGTGTTTAGGGTTTTCAGGGTGTTTTGCTGTTTGGGATTCAGAGTGTTTTGAGGTTCAGGGTGTTTAGTGTTTGATGGTTCATGCTCCTTTGGAATTCAGGTTGTTTTGGTGTTTGGGGTTCAGGGTGTTTGGGTTTCAAGGTGTTTTGGTGTTTGGGGTTCAGGGTGTTTTGGTTTTGGGGGTTCAGGATGTTTTCTTGTTTGGGGTGCAGGGTGTTTTGGTTTTTGGGGTTCAGAGTGTTTTAGTGTTTGACGCTCAGGGTGTTTTGATGTTTGGGGTGCAGGGTGTTTTGAATTTTGAGTTTCTGGGTGTTTTGGTGTTTGGGATTCAGGGTGTTTTGGTGTTTGGGGTTCAGGGTGTTTTGGTGTTTGTGTTCATTGTGTTTTGGTGTTTGGTGTTCAGTGTATTTTGGTGTTTGGGGTTCAGGGTGTTTGGTTTTTTGGGGTCGGGATGTTTTGTTGCTTGGGGTTCGGGGTGTTTTGCTGTTTGGATTTCAGGGTGTTTTGATGTTTGTGTTTCAGGGTGTTTTGGTGTTTGGGGTTCAGGGCTGTTTGGTGTTTGGGGTTTCAGGGTGTTTTGGTGTTTGGGTTTCAGGGTGTTTTGGTGTTTGGGGTTCAGGGTGTTTTGGTGTTTGGGGTTCAGGTGTTTGGTGCTCTGGGGTGTTTGGTGTTTGGGGGATCGGGGTCTTTTCGGGTTCATGGTGTTTTGATGTTTGGGGTTCACGGTGTTTTAATGTTTGGGGTTCATGGTGTTATGATGTTCAGGGTTAATGCTGTTTTGATGTTTGGGGTTCAGGGTGTTTTGGTGATTGGAGTTCAGGTTGTTTTGGTGTTTTGAGGTTCAGGGTTTTTTGTTGTTTGGGATTCAGGGTGTTTTGAGGTTCAAGGTGTTTGGTGTTTGATGGTTCATGCTGTTCTAGGGTTCAGGTTGTTTTGGTGTTTGGGGTTCAGGGTGTTTTGGTGTTTGGGGGGTTCAGGGTGTTTTGGTGTTTGGGGTTCAGGGTGCTTTGGTGTTGGGGTTCAAGGTGGTTTGGTGTTTGGGGTTCAAGGTGTTTTGGTGTTTGGGGTTAAGGGTGTTTTGGTTTTTGGGGTTCAGGGTGTTTTGTTGTTTGGGGTTCGGGGTGTTTGGTGTTTGGATTTCAGGCTGTTTTGGTGTTTGGGTTTCAGCGTGTTTTGGTGTTTGGTGTTCAGGGAGTTTTGGTTTCTGGGGTTCAGGTTGTTTCGATGTTTGGGGTGCAGGGTATTTGGGGTTCTGGGTGTATTGGTGTTTGGGGTTCAAGGTGTTTTGGTGTTTGGGGTTCAAGGTGTTTTGGTGTTTCGGGTGCAGGGTGTTTTGATTTGTGCGGTTCCGGGTATTTGGTGTTTGGGATTCAGGGTGTTTTGGTGTTTGAGTTTCATGGTGTTTTGGTGTTTGTGGCTCAGGGTGTTTTGCTGTTTGAGATTCAGAGTGTTTTGCTGTTTGGGGCTCGGTGTTTTTGTGGTTGGGTTTCAGGGTGTTTTGGTATTTGGGGTTCAGGGCTGTTTGGGGGATCAGAGTGTTTTGGTGTTTGGGGTTCAGGGCTGTTTGGTGTTTCGGGGTTCAGGGTGTTTTGGTGTTTGGGGTTCAGGGTATTTTTGTGTTTCAGGTTTCAGTGTGATTTGGTTTTTGGGGTTCAGGGTGTTTTGGTGTTTGGGGTTCAGGTTGTTTTGGTGTTTGGGGTTCAGGGTGTTTTGGTTTCTGGGGCTCAGGGTGTTTTGGTGTCTGGGGTTCAGGGTGTTTTCGTGTTCAGGGTGTTTTGGTGTTTGAGGTTCAGGGTGTTTTAGTGTTTGGGGCTCGGTGTTTTGATGTTTGGGGTTCAGGGTGTTTTGGTGCTTAGGGCTTCAGGGTGTTTTGGTGTTTGGGGCTTGTGGTGTTTTGGGGTTCAGTTTGTTTTGGTGATTGGTGCTCAGGGGTGTTTGGTGGATCAGGGTCTTTTCAGGTCCATAGTGTTTTGATGTTTAGGGTTCATGGTGTTTTGGTGTTTGGGGTTCAGGGTGTTTTGGTGTTTAGGGGTTCAGGGCGTTTTGGTTTCAGGGCTGTTTGGTGTTTGGGGTTTCAGGGTGTTTTGGTGTTTGGGTTTCAGTGTCTTTTGATGTTTAGGGATCAGGGTGTTTTTGTGTTTCCGGGTTCAGGGTGTTTTGTTGTTTGGGGGTTCGTGGTGTTTTGATGTTTGGGGTTCAGGGCGTTTTGGTGTTTGGGGTTCAGGGTGCTTTGGTGTTGGGGTTCAATGTGTTTTGGTGTTTGGGGTTCAAGGTGTTTTGGTGTTTGGGGTTCAGGGTGTTTTGGTTTTTGGGGCTCAGGGTGTTTTAGTGTTTGACGTTCAGGGTGTTTTGGTGATTGGGGTGCAGGGTGTTTTGATTTTTGAGGTTCTGGGTGTTTAAGTGTTTGGGATTCAGGGTGTTTTGGTGTTAGAGTTCATGTTGTTTTGATGTTTGGGGTTCAGGGTGTTTTGGTGATTGGGGTGCAGGTTGTTATGATTTTTGAGGTTCTGGGTGTTTAACTGTTTGGGGTTCAGGGTGTTTTGGTGTTTGTGTTCATGGTGTTTTGGTGTTTGGTGTTCAGTGTGTTTTGGTGTTTGGGGTTCAGGATGTTTTGTTGTTTGGGGTTCGGGGTGTTTTGGTGTTTGGATTTCAGGGCTGTTTTGTGTTTGGGTGTACAGCGTGTTTTGGTGTTTGGGTTTCAGGGTGTTTTGGTGTTTGGGGTTCAGGGTGTCTTTGTGTTTCTGGGTTCAGGGTATTTTGGTGTTTCGGGTTCACGGTGTTTGGTGTTTGGGGTTCAGGGCTGTTTTGTGTTTGGGTGTACATCGTGTTTTGGTGTTTGGGGTTCAGGGTGTCTTTGTGTTTCTGGGTTCAGGGTATTTTGGTGTTTTGGGTTCAGGGTGTTTTGGTGTTTGGGGTTCAGGGTGTTTTTGTGTTTCCAGGTTCAGGGTGTTTTGGTGTTTGTGGTGCAGGGTGTTTTGGTTTTTGGGGTTCAGGGTGTATTAGTGTTTGACGTTCAGGGTGTTTTGATGTTTGGGATTCAGGGTGTTTTCGTGCTTGTGTTCATGATGTTTTGGTGTTTGGGGTTTCAGTGTGTTTTGGTGTTTGGGTTTCAGGGTGTTTTGGTGTTTGCGGTTCAGAGTGTTTTTGTGTTTCCAGGGTCAGGGTGTTTTGGTGTTTGGGGTTCAGGGTGTTTTGGTTTTTGGGGTTCAGAGTGTTTGGTGCTCTGGGGTGTTTGGTTTTTGGGGGATCAGGGTCTTTTCGGGTTCATGGTGTTTTGATGCTTGGGGTTCAGGGTGTTTTAGTGTTTGGGGTTCATGGTGTTTTGATGTTCAGGGTTCATGCTGTTATGATGTTTGGGGTGCAGGGTGTTTTGGTGTTTGGGGTTCAGGATGCTTTGGTGTTTTGAGGTTCTGTGTGTTTTGGTGTTTGGGATTCAGGGTGTTTTGAGGTTCAAGGTGTTTGGTGTTTGACGGTTCATGCTGTTTTGGGGTTCAGGTTGTTTTGTTGTTTGGGATTCAGGGTGTTTTGGTGTTTGGGGGGTTCAGGGTGTTTTGGTGTTGGGGTTCAAGGTGTTTTGGTGTTTGTGGTTCAAGGTGTTTTGGTGTTTGGGGTTCAGGGTGTTTGATTTTTTGGGTTCAGAATGTTTTGTTGTTTGGGGGTCGGGGTGTTTGGTTTTTTGGTTCAGGATGTTTTTTTGCTTGGGGTTCGGGGTGTTTTGCTGCTTGGATTTCAGGGTGTTTTGGTGTTTGTGTTTCAGGGTGTTTTGGTGTTTGGGGTTCAGGGCTGTTTGGTGTTTGGGGTTTCAGGGTGTTTTGGTGTTTGGGTTTCAGGGTGTTTTGGTGTTTGGGGTTCAGGGTGTTTTTGTATTTCCGGGTTCAGGGTGTTTTGTTCTTTGGGGTTCAGAGTGTTTTGGTGTTTGGGGTTCAGGGTGTTTGTTGCTCTGGGGTGTTTGGTGTTTGGGGGATCGGGGTCTTTTCGGGTTCATGGTGTTTAGTTGTTTGGGGTTCAGGGTGTTTTAGTGTTTGGAGTTCATGGTGTTTTGATGTTCAGGGTTCATGCTGTTTTGATGTTTGGGGTTCAGGGTATTTTGTTGTTTGTGGTTCAGGATGTTTTGGTGTTTTGAGGTTCAGGGTGTTTTGGTGTTTGGGATTCAGGGTGTTTTGAGGTTCAGGGTGTTTGGTGTTTGACGGTTCATGCTGTTTTAGAGTTCAGGTTGTTTTGGTGTTTGAGGTTCAGGGTATTTTGGTGTTTGGGGGGTTCAGGGTGTTTTGGTGTTTGGGGTTCAGGGTGCTTTGGTGTTGGGGTTCAAGGTGTTTTGGTGTTTGGGGGGTTCAGGGTGTTTTGGTGTTTGGGGTTCAGGGTGCTTTGGTGTTGGGGTTCAAGGTGTTTTGGTGTTTGACGTTCAGGGTGTTTTGGTGTTTGGGGTTCAGGGTGTTTGGTTTTTTGGGTTCAGGATGTTTTGTTGTTTGGGGTTCAGGGTGTTTTAGTGTTTGAGTTCATGGTGTTTTGATGTTCAGGGTTCATGCTGTTTTGATGTTTGGGGTTCAGGGTGCTTTGGTGTTGGGGTTCAATGTGTTTTGGTGTTTGGAGTTCAAGGTATTTTGGTGTTTGGGCTGCAGTGTGTTTTGATGTTTGAGGTTCATGGTGTTTGGGGCTCAGGATGTTTTGCTGTTTGGGTTTCAGTGTGTTATGGTGTTTGGGGATCAGTGTTTTGGGGTTCAGTGTTTTTGGTGCTCTGGGGTGTTTGGTGTTTGGGGGATCAGAGACTTTTCGGGTTCATGGTTTTTTGATGTTTGGGGTTCAGGATGTTTTAGTGTTTGGGGTTCATGGTGTTTTGATGTTCAGGGTTCATGCTGTTTTGATGTTTGGGGTTCAGGGTGTTTTGGTGATTGGGGTTCAGGGTGTTTTGGTGTTTAGGGTTTTCAGGGTGTTTTGCTGTTTGGGATTCAGAGTGTTTTGAGGTTCAGGGTGTTTAGTGTTTGATGGTTCATGCTCCTTTGGAATTCAGGTTGTTTTGGTGTTTGGGGTTCAGGGTGTTTGGGTTTCAAGGTGTTTTGGTGTTTGGGGTTCAGGGTGTTTTGGTTTTGGGGGTTCAGGATGTTTTCTTGTTTGGGGTGCAGGGTGTTTTGGTTTTTGGGGTTCAGAGTGTTTTAGTGTTTGACGCTCAGGGTGTTTTGATGTTTGGGGTGCAGGGTGTTTTGAATTTTGAGTTTCTGGGTGTTTTGGTGTTTGGGATTCAGGGTGTTTTGGTGTTTGGGGTTCAGGGTGTTTTGGTGTTTGTGTTCATTGTGTTTTGGTGTTTGGTGTTCAGTGTATTTTGGTGTTTGGGGTTCAGGGTGTTTGGTTTTTTGGGGTCGGGATGTTTTGTTGCTTGGGGTTCGGGGTGTTTTGCTGTTTGGATTTCAGGGTGTTTTGATGTTTGTGTTTCAGGGTGTTTTGGTGTTTGGGGTTCAGGGCTGTTTGGTGTTTGGGGTTTCAGGGTGTTTTGGTGTTTGGGTTTCAGGGTGTTTTGGTGTTTGGGGTTCAGGGTGTTTTGGTGTTTGGGGTTCAGGTGTTTGGTGCTCTGGGGTGTTTGGTGTTTGGGGGATCGGGGTCTTTTCGGGTTCATGGTGTTTTGATGTTTGGGGTTCACGGTGTTTTAATGTTTGGGGTTCATGGTGTTATGATGTTCAGGGTTAATGCTGTTTTGATGTTTGGGGTTCAGGGTGTTTTGGTGATTGGAGTTCAGGTTGTTTTGGTGTTTTGAGGTTCAGGGTTTTTTGTTGTTTGGGATTCAGGGTGTTTTGAGGTTCAAGGTGTTTGGTGTTTGATGGTTCATGCTGTTCTAGGGTTCAGGTTGTTTTGGTGTTTGGGGTTCAGGGTGTTTTGGTGTTTGGGGGGTTCAGGGTGTTTTGGTGTTTGGGGTTCAGGGTGCTTTGGTGTTGGGGTTCAAGGTGGTTTGGTGTTTGGGGTTCAAGGTGTTTTGGTGTTTGGGGTTAAGGGTGTTTTGGTTTTTGGGGTTCAGGGTGTTTTGTTGTTTGGGGTTCGGGGTGTTTGGTGTTTGGATTTCAGGCTGTTTTGGTGTTTGGGTTTCAGCGTGTTTTGGTGTTTGGTGTTCAGGGAGTTTTGGTTTCTGGGGTTCAGGTTGTTTCGATGTTTGGGGTGCAGGGTATTTGGGGTTCTGGGTGTATTGGTGTTTGGGGTTCAAGGTGTTTTGGTGTTTGGGGTTCAAGGTGTTTTGGTGTTTCGGGTGCAGGGTGTTTTGATTTGTGCGGTTCCGGGTATTTGGTGTTTGGGATTCAGGGTGTTTTGGTGTTTGAGTTTCATGGTGTTTTGGTGTTTGTGGCTCAGGGTGTTTTGCTGTTTGAGATTCAGAGTGTTTTGCTGTTTGGGGCTCGGTGTTTTTGTGGTTGGGTTTCAGGGTGTTTTGGTATTTGGGGTTCAGGGCTGTTTGGTGTTTGGGGGATCAGAGTGTTTTGGTGTTTGGGGTTCAGGGCTGTTTGGTGTTTCGGGGTTCAGGGTGTTTTGGTGTTTGGGGTTCAGGGTATTTTTGTGTTTCAGGTTTCAGTGTGATTTGGTTTTTGGGGTTCAGGGTGTTTTGGTGTTTGGGGTTCAGGTTGTTTTGGTGTTTGGGGTTCAGGGTGTTTTGGTTTCTGGGGCTCAGGGTGTTTTGGTGTCTGGGGTTCAGGGTGTTTTCGTGTTCAGGGTGTTTTGGTGTTTGAGGTTCAGGGTGTTTTAGTGTTTGGGGCTCGGTGTTTTGATGTTTGGGGTTCAGGGTGTTTTGGTGCTTAGGGCTTCAGGGTGTTTTGGTGTTTGGGGCTTGTGGTGTTTTGGGGTTCAGTTTGTTTTGGTGATTGGTGCTCAGGGGTGTTTGGTGGATCAGGGTCTTTTCAGGTCCATAGTGTTTTGATGTTTAGGGTTCATGGTGTTTTGGTGTTTGGGGTTCAGGGTGTTTTGGTGTTTAGGGGTTCAGGGCGTTTTGGTTTCAGGGCTGTTTGGTGTTTGGGGTTTCAGGGTGTTTTGGTGTTTGGGTTTCAGTGTCTTTTGATGTTTAGGGATCAGGGTGTTTTTGTGTTTCCGGGTTCAGGGTGTTTTGTTGTTTGGGGGTTCGTGGTGTTTTGATGTTTGGGGTTCAGGGCGTTTTGGTGTTTGGGGTTCAGGGTGCTTTGGTGTTGGGGTTCAATGTGTTTTGGTGTTTGGGGTTCAAGGTGTTTTGGTGTTTGGGGTTCAGGGTGTTTTGGTTTTTGGGGCTCAGGGTGTTTTAGTGTTTGACGTTCAGGGTGTTTTGGTGATTGGGGTGCAGGGTGTTTTGATTTTTGAGGTTCTGGGTGTTTAACTGTTTGGGATTCAGGGTGTTTTGGTGTTAGAGTTCATGTTGTTTTGATGTTTGGGGTTCAGGGTGTTTTGGTGATTGGGGTGCAGGTTGTTATGATTTTTGAGGTTCTGGGTGTTTAACTGTTTGGGGTTCAGGGTGTTTTGGTGTTTGTGTTCATGGTGTTTTGGTGTTTGGTGTTCAGTGTGTTTTGGTGTTTGGGGTTCAGGATGTTTTGTTGTTTGGGGTTCGGGGTGTTTTGGTGTTTGGATTTCAGGGCTGTTTTGTGTTTGGGTGTACAGCGTGTTTTGGTGTTTGGGTTTCAGGGTGTTTTGGTGTTTGGGGTTCAGGGTGTCTTTGTGTTTCTGGGTTCAGGGTATTTTGGTGTTTGGGTTTCAGGGTGTTTGGTTTTTTGGGTTCAGGATGTTTTGTTGCTTGGGGTTCAGGGCTGTTTGGTGTTTGGGGTTTCAGTGTGTTTTGGTGTTTGTGTTTCAGGGTGTTTTGGTGTTTGGGGTTCAGGGTGTTTTAGTGTTTGACGTTCAGGGTGTTTTGATGTTTGGTATTCAGGGTGTTTTCGTGCTTGTGTTCATGATGTTTTGGTGTTTGGTGTTCAGTGTGGTTTGGTGTTTGGGGGTCAGGGTGTTGGTTTTTTGGGTTCAGGATGTTTTGTTGCTGGGGTTCGGGGTGTTTTGGTGTTTGGATTTCAGGGTGTTTTGGTGTTTGTGTTTCAGTGTGTTTTGGTGTTTGGAGTTCAGGGGTGTTTGGTGTTTGGGGTTTCAGTGTGTTTTGGTGTTTGGGTTTCAGGGTGTTTTGGTGTTTGCGGTTCAGGGTGTTTTTGTGTTTCCAGGTTCAGGGTGTTTTGGTGTTTGGGGTTCAGGGTGTTTTGGTTTTGGGGGTTCAGAGTGTTTGGTGCTCTGGGGTGTGTGGTTTTTGGGGGATCAGGGTCTTTTCGGGTTCATGGTGTTTTGATGCTTGGGGTTCAGGGTGTTTTAGTGTTTGGGGTTCATGGTGTTTTGATGTTCAGGGTTCATGCTGTTATGATGTTTGGGGTGCAGGGTGTTTTGGTGTTTGGGGTTCAGGATGCTTTGGTGTTTTGAGGCTCTGGGTGTTTTGGTGTTTGGGATTCTGGGTGTTTTGAGGTTCAGGGTGTTTGGTGTTTGACGGTTCATGCTGTTTTGGGGTTCAGGTTGTTTTGTTGTTTGGGATTCAGGGTGTTTTGGTGTTTGGGGGGTTCAGGGTGTTTTGGTGTTGGGGTTCAAGGTGTTTTGGTGTTTGTGGTTCAAGGTGTTTTGGTGTTTGGGGTTCAGGGTGTTTTGGTTTTTGGGGTTCAGGGCGTTTTAGTGTTTGGGGTTCAGGGTGTTTTGGTGTTTGTGTTCATGTTGTTTTGGTGTTTGCTGTTCAGTGTGTTTTGGTGTTTGGGGTTCATGGTGTTTGGTTTTTTGGGTTCAGAATGTTTTTTTGCTTGGGGTTCGGGGTGTTTTGCTGCTTGGATTTCAGGGTGTTTTGGTGTTTGTGTTTCAGGGTGTTTTGGTGTTTGGGGTTCAGGGCTGTTTGGTGTTTGGGGTTTCAGGGTGTTTTGTTCTTTGGGGTTCAGGGTGTTTTGGTGTTTGGGGTTCAGGGTGTTTGGTGCTCTGGGGTGTTTGGTGTTTGGGGGATCGGGGTCTTTTCGGGTTCATGGTGTTTAGTTGTTTGGGGTTCAGTGTGTTTTAGTGTTTGGAGTTCATGGTGTTTTGATGTTCAGGGTTCATGCTGTTTTGATGTTTGGGGTTCAGGGTGTTTTGTTGTTTGGGGTTCAGGATGTTTTGGTGTTTTGAGGTTCAGGGTGTTTAGTTGTTTGGGGTTCAGTGTGTTTTAGTGTTTGGAGTTCATGGTGTTTTGATGTTCAGGGTTCATGCTGTTATGATGTTTGGGGTGCAGGGTGTTTTGGTGTTTGGGGTTCAGGATGCTTTGGTGTTTTGAGGCTCTGGGTGTTTTGGTGTTTGGGATTCAGGGTGTTTTGAGGTTCAGGGTGTTTGGTGTTTGACGGTTCATGCTGTTTTGGGGTTCAGGTTGTTTTGTTGTTTGGGATTCAGGGTGTTTTGGTGTTTGGGGGGTTCAGGGTGTTTTGGTGTTGGGGTTCAAGGTGTTTTGGTGTTTGTGGTTCAAGGTGTTTTGGTGTTTGGGGTTCAGGGTGTTTTGGTTTTTGGGGTTCAGGGCGTTTTAGTGTCTGGGGTTCAGGGTGTTTTGGTGTTTGTGTTCATGTTGTTTTGGTGTTTGCTGTTCAGTGTGTTTTGGTGTTTGGGGTTCATGGTGTTTGGTTTTTTGGGTTCAGAATGTTTTGTTGTTTGGGGGTCGGGGTGTTTGGTTTTTTGGGTTCAGGATGTTTTTTTGCTTGGGGTTCGGGGTGTTTTGCTGCTTGGATTTCAGGGTGTTTTGGTGTTTGTGTTTCAGGGTGTTTTGGTGTTTGGGGTTCAGGGCTGTTTGGTGTTTGGGGTTTCAGGGTGTTTTGTTCTTTGGGGTTCAGGGTGTTTTGGTGTTTGGGGTTCAGGGTGTTTGGTGCTCTGGGGTGTTTGGTGTTTGGGGGATCGGGGTCTTTTCGGGTTCATGGTGTTTAGTTGTTTGGGGTTCAGTGTGTTTTAGTGTTTGGAGTTCATGGTGTTTTGATGTTCAGGGTTCATGCTGTTTTGATGTTTGGGGTTCAGGGTGTTTTGTTGTTTGGGGTTCAGGATGTTTTGGTGTTTTGAGGTTCAGGGTGTTTTGGTGTTTGGGTTTCAGGGTGTTTTGAGGTTCAGGGTGTTTGGTGTTTGACGGTTCATGCTGTTTTGGGGTTCAGGTTGTTTTGGTGTTTGGGATTCAGGGTGTTTTGGTGTTTGGGGGGTTCAGGGTGTTTTGGTGTTGGGGTTCAAGGTGTTTTGGTGTTTGTGGTTCAAGGTGTTTTGGTGTTTGGGGTTCAGGGTGTTTTGGTTTTGGGGGTTCAGGGCGTTTTAGTGTTTGGGGTTCAGGGTGTTTTGGTGTTTGTGTTCATGTTGTTTTGGTGTTTGCTGTTCAGTGTGTTTTGGTGTTTGGGGTTCATGGTGTTTGGTTTTTTGGGTTCAGAATGTTTTGTTGTTTGGGGGTCGGGGTGTTTTGGTGTTTGGATTTCAGGGTGTTTTGGTATTTGGGTTTCAGGGTGTTTTGGTGTTTGGGGTTCAGGGCTGTTTTGTGTTTGAGGGTTCAGGGTATTTTGGTGTTTGGGGTTCAGGGTTTTTTGGTGTTTGAGGTTCAGGCTGTTTTAGTTTTTGGGGTTCAGTGTGTTTTGGTGTTTGGGGTGCAGGGTGTTTGGGGTTCTGGGTGTATTGGTGTTTGGGGTTCAGGGTTGTTTGGTGTTTGGGGTTCAGGGTTGTTTGGTGTTTGGGGTTCAGGGTTGTTTGTTGTTTGGGGTTCAGGGCTGTTTGTTGTTTGGGGGTTCAGGGTGTTTTGATGTTTGGGTTTCAGGGTGTTTTGATGTTTGGGGTTCAGGGTGTTTTTCTGTTTCTGGGTTCAGGGTGTTTTGGTGTTTGTGGCTCGGTGTTTTGGTGTTTGGGGTTCAGGGTGTTTTGGTGTTTGGGGTTCAGGGTTGTTTGGTGTTTGGGGTTCAGGGTTGTTTGGTGTTTGGGGTTCAGGGCTGTTTGTTGTTTGGGGGTTCAGGGTGTTTTGATGTTTGGGTTTCAGGGTGTTTTGATGTTTGGGGTTCAGGTTGTTTTTCTGTTTCTGGGTTCAGGGTGTTTTGTTGTTTGGGGTTCAGGGTGTTTTGATGTTTGGGGTTCAGGGTGTTTTGGTTTTTGGGGTTCAGGGTGTTTTGGTGTTTGAGATGCAGGGTGTTTGGGGTTCTGGGTGTATTGGTGTTTGGTGTTCAAGGTGTTTTGGTGTTTGGGGTGCAGGGTGTTTTGATTTGTGCGGTTCCGGGTGTTTGGTGTTTGGGATTCAGGCTGTTTTGGTGTTTGGGGTTCATGGTGTTTTGGTGTTTGGGGCTCAGGGTGTTTTGATGTTTGAGGTTCAGAGTGTTTTGGTGTTTGGGGCTCGGTGTGTTGGTGGTTGGGGTTCAGGGTGTTTTGGTGTTTATGGGTTCAGGGTGTTTTGGTGTTTGGGATTGAGGGCTGTTTGGTGTTTGGGGTTCAGGGTGTTTTGGTGTTTGACGGTTCTTGCTGTTTGGGGGTTCATGGTGTTTTGATATTCAGGGTTCATGCTGTTTTGATGTTTGGGGTTCACGGTGTTTTGGTGCTTGGGATTCAAGGTTTTTTTGTGGTTCAGGTTGTTTTGGTGTTTGGGGTTCAGGGTGTTTTGGTGTTTGGGGGTTTCAGGGTGTTTTGGTGTTTGGGGGGTTCAAGGTGTTTTGGTGTTTGGGGTTCAAGGTGTTTTGGTGTTTGGGGTTCAGGGTGTTTTGGTTTTTGGGGTTCAGGGTGTTTTAGTGTTTGACGTTCAGGGTGTTTTGGTGATTGGGGTGCAGGTTGTTATGATTTTTGAGTTTCTGGGTGTTTAAGTGTTTGGGATTCAGGGTGTTTTGGTGTTAGAGTTCATGTTGTTTTGATGTTTGGGGTTCAGGGTGTTTTGGTGATTGGGGTGCAGGTTGTTATGATTTTTGAGGTTCTGGGTGTTTAAGTGTTTGGGATTCAGAGTGTTTTGGTGTTAGAGTTCATGGTGTTTTGATGTTTGGGGTTCAGGGTGGTTTGGTGTTTGTGTTCATGGTGTTTTGGTGTTTGGTGTTCAGTGTGTTTTGGTGTTTGGGGTTCAGGGTGTTTGGTTTTTTGGGTTCAGGATGTTTTGTTGTTTGGGGTTCGGGGTGTTTTGATGTTTGGATTTCAGGGTGTTTTGGTGTTTGGATTTCAGGGTGTTTTGGTGTTTGGGGGGTTCAGGGTGTTTTGGTGTTTGGGGGGTTCAAGGTGTTTTGGTGTTTGGGGTTCAAGGTGTTTTGGTGTTTGGGGTTCAGGGTGTTTTGGTTTTTGGGGTTCAGGGTGTTTAAGTGTTTGGGATTCAGGGTGTTTTGGTGTTAGAGTTCATGTTGTTTTGATGTTTGGGGTTCAGGGTGTTTTGGTGATTGGGGTGCAGGTTGTTATGATTTTTGAGGTTCTGGGTGTTTAAGTGTTTGGGATTCAGGGTGTTTTGGTGTTTGGGGTTCAGGGTGTTTGGTTTTTTGGGTTCAGGAGGTTTTGTTGTTTGGGGTTCGGGGTGTTTTGATGTTTGGATTTCAGGGTGTTTTGGTGTTTGGGTTTCAGGGTGTTTTGGTTTTTGGGGTTCAGGGTGTTTTAGTGTTTGGGGTGCAGTGTGTTTGGGGTTCTGGGTGTATTGGTGTTTGGGGTTCAAGGTGTTTTGGTGTTTGGGATTCAGGGCTGTTTGATGTTTGGGGTTCAGTGTGTTTTGGTGTTTGGGGTTCAGGGCTGTTTGGTGTTTGGGGGTTCAGGGTGTTTTGGTGTTTGGGTTTCAGGGTGTTTTGATGTTTGGGGTTCAGGGTGTATTGGTGTTTGGGGTTCAAGGTGTTTTGATGTTTGCGGTGCAGGGTGTTTTGATTTGTGCGGTTCCGGGTGTTTGGTGTTTGGGATTCAGGGTGGTTTGGGGTTCATGGTGTTTTGGTGTTTGGGGCACAGGGGGTTTTGCTGTTTGAGGTTCAGAGTGTTTTGGTGTTTGGGGCTCGGTGTTTTGGTGGTTGGGGTTCAGGGTGTTTTGGTGTTTATGGGTTCAGGGTGTTTTGGTGTTTGGGATTGAGGGCTGTTTGGTGTTTGGGGTTCAGGGTGTTTTGGTGATTGGGGTGCAGGTTGTTATGATTTTTGAGGTTCTGGGTGTTTAAGTGTTTGGGATTCAGGGTGTTTTGGTGTTAGAGTTCATGTTGTTTTGATGTTTGGGGTTCAGGGTGTTTTGGTGATTGGGGTGCAGGTTGTTATGATTTTTGAGGTTCTGGGTGTTTAAGTGTTTGGGATTCAGGGTGTTTTGGTGTTAGAGTTCATGTTGTTTTGATGTTTGGGGTTCAGGGTGGTTTGGTGTTTGTGTTCATGGTGTTTTGGTGTTTGGTGTTCAGTGTGTTTTCGTGTTTGGGGTTCAGGGCGTTTGGTTTTTTGGGTTCAGGATGTTTTGTTGTTTGGGGTTCGGGGTTTTTTGATGTTTGGATTTCAGGGTGTTTTGGTGTTTGGGTTTCAGGGTGTTTTGGTGTTTGGGGTTCAGGGTGTTTGGTTTTTTGGGTTCAGGATGTTTTGTTGTTTGGGGTTCCGGGTGTTTTGATGTTTGGATTTCAGGGTGTTTTGGTGTTTGGGTTTCAGGGTGTTTTGGTTTTTGGGGTTCAGTATGTTTTGGTGTTTGGGGTGCAGTGTGTTTGGGGTTCTGGGTGTATTGGTGTTTGGGGTTCAAGGTGTTTTGGTGTTTGGGATTCAGGGCTGTTTGGTGTTTGGGGTTCAGGGTGTTTTGGTGTTTGGGGTTCAGGGCTGTTTGGTGTTTGGGGTTTCAGGGTGTTTTGGTGTTTGGGTTTCAGGGTGCTTTGATGTTTGGGGTTCAGGGTGTATTGGTGTTTGGGGTTCAAGGTGTTTTGATGTTTGCGGTGCAGGGTGTTTTGATTTGTGCGGTTCCGGGTGTTTGGTGTTTGGGATTCAGGGTGGTTTGGGGTTCATGGTGTTTTGGTGTTTGGGGCTCAGGGTGTTTTGCTGTTTGAGGTTCAGAGTGTTTTGCTGTTTGGGGCTCGGTGTTTTGGTGGTTGGGGTTCAGGGTGTTTTGGTGTTTATGGGTTCAGGGTGTTTTGGTGTTTGGGATTGAGGGCTGTTTGGTGTTTGGGGTTCAGGGTGTTTTGGTGTTTGACGGTTCTTGCTGTTTGGGGGTTCAGGGTGTTTTGTTGTTCTGGGTTCAGGCTGCATTGGTCGTTGGGGTTCAGGCTGTTTTGATTTTTGGGTTTCAGGTTGTTTTGGTGTTTGGGGTTCAGGGCTGCTTGTTGTTTGGGGGTTCAGGGTGTTTTGATGTTTCGGGGTTCAGGGTGTTTTTGTGTTTGGGGTTCTGGTTATTTTTGTGTTTCGGGGCTCAGGGTGTTTTGGTGTTTGGGGTTCAGGGTGTTTTGGTGTTTGGGGTTCAGGATGATTTGGTGTTTAGGGGTTCAGGGTGTTTTGGTGTTTGGGGTTCAGGGTGTTTTGGTTTTCAGGGTTCATGGTGTTTTGATGTTTGGGGTTCAGGGTGTTTTGGTTTTTGGGGTTCAGTGTGTTTAAGTGTTTGGGATTCAGGGTGTTTTGGTGTTAGAGGTCATGGTGTTTTGATGTTTGGGGTTCAGGGCGTTTTGCTGTTTGTGGTTCAGGGTGCTTTGGTGTTGGGGTTCAATGTGTTTTGGTGTTGGGGTTCAATGTGTTTTGGTGTTTGGGGTTCAAGGTGTTTTGGTGTTTGGGGTTCAGTGTGTTTTGGTTTTTGGGGTTCAGGGTGTTTTAGTGTTTGACGTTCAGGGTGTTTTGGTGATTGGGGTGCAGGGTGTTTTGATTTTTGAGTTTCTGGGTGTTTAAGTGTTTGGGATTCAGGGTGTTTTGGTGTTAGAGTTCATGTTGTTTTGATGTTTGTGGTTCAGGGTGTTTTGGTGATTGGGGTGCAGGTTGTTATGATTTTTGAGGTTCTGGGTGTTTAACTGTTTGGGGTTCAGGGTGTTTTGGTGTTTGTGTTCATGGTGTTTTGGTGTTTGGTGTTCAGTGTGTTTTGGTTTTTGGGGTTCAGGATGTTTTGTTGTTTGGGGTTCGGGGTGTTTTGATGTTTGGATTTCAGGGCTGTTTTGTGTTTGGGTGTACAGCGTGTTTTGGTGTTTGGGTTTCAGGGTGTTTTGGTGTTTGGGGTTCAGGGTGTCTTTGTGTTTCTGGGTTCAGGGTATTTTGGTGTTTGGGGTTCAGGGTGTTTGGTGTTTGGGGTTCAGGGCTGTTTTGTGTTTGGGTGTACATCATGTTTTGGTGTTTGGGTTTCAGGGTGTTTGGTTTTTTGGGTTCAGGATGTTTTGTTGCTTGGGGTTCAGGGCTGTTTGGGGTTTCAGTGTGTTTTGGTGTTTGTGTTTCAGGGTGTTTTGGTGTTTGGGGTTCAGGGTGTTTTGGTGTTTGCGGTTCAGGGTGTTTTTGTGTTTCCAGGTTCAGGGTGTTTTGTTGTTTGGGGTTCAGGGTGTTTTGGTTTTTGGGGTTCAGAGTGTTTGGTGCTCTGGGGTGTTTGGTTTTTGGGGGATCAGGGTCTTTTCAGGTTCATGGTGTTTTGATGCTTGGGGCTCAGGGTGTTTTAGTGTTTGGGGTTCATGGTGTTTTGATGTTCAGGGTTCATGCTGTTATGATGTTTGGGGTGCAGGGTGTTTTGGTGTTTGGGGTTCAGGATGCTTTGGTGTTTTGAGGTTCTGGGTGTTTTGGTGTTTGGGATTCAGGGTGTTTTGAGGTTCAGGGTGTTTGGTGTTTGACGGTTCATGCTGTTTTGTGGTTCAGGTTGTTTTGGTGTTTGGGATTCAGGGTGTTTTGGTGTTTGGGGGGTTCAGGGTGTTTTTGGTGTTGGGGTTCAAGGTGTTTTGGTGTTTGTGGTTCAAGGTGTTTTGGTGTTTGGGGTTCAGGGTGTTTTGGTTTTTGGGGTTCAGGGCGTTTTAGTGTTTGACGTTCATGGTGTTTTTGTGATTGGGGTGCTGGGTGTTTTGATTTTTGATGTTCTGGGTGTTTAAGTGTTTGGGGTTCAGGGTGTTTTGGTGTTTGTGTTCATGTTGTTTTGGTGTTTGCTGTTCAGTGTGTTTTGGTGTTTGGGGTTCATGGTGTTTGTTTTTTTGGGTTCAGAATGTTTTGTTGTTTGGGGGTCGGGGTGTTTTGGTGTTTGGATTTCAGGGTGTTTTGGTATTTGGGTTTCAGGGTGTTTTGGTGTTTGGGGTTCAGGGCTGTTTTGTGTTTGAGGGTTCAGGGTGTTTTGGTGTTTGGGTTTCAGGGTGTTTTGGTGTTTGGGGTTCAGAGTGTTTTAGTGTTTCCGGGTTCAGGGTATTTTGGTGTTTGGTGTTCAGGGTTTTTTGGTGTTTGAGGTTCAGGCTGTTTTGGTTTTTGGGGTTCAGGGTGTTTTGGTGTTTGGGGTGCAGGGTGTTTGGGGTTCTGGGTGTATTGGTGTTTGGGGTTCAAGGTGTTTTGTTGTTTGGGGGTCAAGGTGTTTTCGTGTTTGGGGTGCAGGGTGTTTTGATTTCTGCGGTTCCGCGTGTTTGGTGTTTGGGATTCAGAGTGTTTTGATGTTTGTGGCTCGGTGTTTTGGTGTTTGGGGTTCAGGGTGTTTTGGTGTTTGGGGTTCAGGGTTGTTTGGTGTTTGGGGTTCAGGGTGTTTTGGTGTTTGGGGTTCAGGGCTGTTTGTTGTTTCTGGGTTCAGGGTGTTTTGTTGTTTGGGGTTCAGGGTGTTTTGATGTTTGGGGTTCAGGGTGTTTTGGTGTTTGAGGTGCAGGGTGTTTGGGGTTCTGGGTGTATTGGTGTTTGGTGTTCAAGGTGTTTTGGTGTTTGGGGTGCAGGGTGTTTTGATTTGTGCGGTTCCGGGTGTTTGGTGTTTGGGATTCAGGGTGTTTTGTTGTTTGGGGTTCATGGTGTTTTGGTGTTTGGGGCTCAGGGTGTTTTGCTGTTTGAGGTTCAGAGTGTTTTGGTGTTTGGGGCTCGGTGTTTTTGTGGTTGGGGTTCAGGGTGTTTTGGTGTTTATGGTTTCAGGGTGTTTTGGTGTTTGGGATTCAGGGCTGTTTGGTGTTTGGGATTCTGGGTGTTTTGGTGTTTGGGGTTCATGGTGTTTTGGTGTTTGGGGCTCAGGGTGTTTTGCTGTTTGAGGTTCAGAGTGTTTTGGTGTTTGGGGCTCGGTGTTTTTGTGGTTGGGGTTCAGGGTGTTTTGGTGTTTATGGTTTCAGGGTGTTTTGGTGTTTTGGATTCAGGGCTGTTTGGTGTTTCGGGTTCAGGGTGTTTTGGTGTTTGACGGTTCTTGCTGTTTGGTGGTTCAGGGTGTTTTGGTGTTTGGGGTACAGGCTGCTTTCATCGTTGGGGTTCAGGCTGTTTTGTTGCTTGGGGTTTGGGTTTCAGGGTGTTTTGGTGCTTGGGTTTCAGGGTGTTTTGGTGTTTGGGGTTCAGGGCTGTTTGGTGTTTGGGGGTTCAGAGTTATTTGGTGTTTGGGGTTCAGGGCAGTTTGGTGTTTCGGGGTTCAGGGTGTTTTGGTGTTTTGAGGTTCAGTGTGTTTGGGATTCAGGGTGTTTTGAGGTTCAGGGTGTTTGGTGTTTGACGGTTCATGCTGTTTTAGAGTTCAGGGTGCTTTGGTGTTGGGGTTCAGGGTGTTTTGGTGTTTGGGGTTCAGGGTGCTTTGGTGTTGGGGTTCAAGGTGTTTTGGTGTTTGGGGTTCAAGGTGTTTTGGTGTTTGGGGTTCAGGGTGTTTGGTTTTTTGGGTTCAGGATGTTTTGTTGTTTGGGGTTCGGGGTGTTTGGATTTCAGGTTGTTTTGGTGTTTGGGGCTCGGTGTTTTTGTGGTTGGGGTTCAGGGTGTTTTGGTGTTTATGGTTTCAGGGTGTTTTGGTGTTTTGGATTCAGGGCTGTTTGGTGTTTCGGGTTCAGGGTGTTTTGGTGTTTGACGGTTCTTGCTGTTTGGGGGTTCAGGGTGTTTTGTTGTTCTGGGTTCAGGCTGCTTTGGTCGTTGGGGTTCAGGCTGTTTTGTTGTTTGGGGGTTCAGGGTGTTTTTGTGTTTCGGGCTTCAGGGTGTTTTGATGTTTGTGGCTCAGGGTGTTTTGCTGTTTGAGGTTCAGAGTGTTTTGGTGTTTGGGGCTCGGTGTTTGGGGTTCAGGGTGTTTGGTGTTTGATGGTTCATGCTGTTTTGGGGTTCAGGTTGTTTTGGTGTTTGGGGTTCAGGGTGCTTGTGGGTTCAGGGAGTTTTGGTGTTTGGGGTGCAGGGTGTTTTGATTTTTGAGGTTCTGGGTGTTTTGGTGTTTGGAATTCAGGGTGTTTTCGTGTTTGGGGTTTGTGGTGTTTTGGGGTTCAGTTTGTTTTGGTGTTTGGTGCTCAGGGGTGTTTGGGGGATCAGGGTGTTTTTGGGTCCATGGTGTTTTGATGTTTGGGGTTCAGGGTGTTTTAGTGTTTGGGGTTCATGGTGTTTTGATGTTTGGGGTTCAGGGTGTTTTAGTGTTTGGGGTTCATGGTGTTTTGATGTTCAGGGTTCATGCTGTTTTGATGTTTGGGGTTCACGGTGTTTTGTTGCTTGGGGTTCAAGGTGTTTTGTGGTTCAGGTTGTTTTGGTGTTTGGGGTTCAGGGTGTTTTGGTGTTTGGGGGGTTCAGGGTGTTTTGGTGTTTGGGGTTCAGGGTGCTTTGATGTTGGGGTTCAAGGTGTTTTGGTGTTTGGGGTTCAGGGTGTTTTGGTTTTTGGGGTTCAGGGTGTTTTGGTGATTGGGGTGCAGGTTGTTATGATTTTTGAGTTTCTGGGTGTTTAAGTGTTTGGGGTTCAGGGTGCTTTGATGTTGGGGTTCAAGGTGTTTTGGTGTTTGGGGTTCAGGGTGTTTTGGTTTTTGGGGTTCAGGGTGTTTTGGTGATTGGGGTGCAGGTTGTTATGATTTTTGAGTTTCTGGGTGTTTAAGTGTTTGGGATTCAGGGTGTTTTGGTGTTAGAGTTCATGTTGTTTTGATGTTTGGATTTAAGGGTGTTTTGGTGTTAGAGTTCATGGTGTTTTGATGTTTGGTGTTCAGTGTGTTTTGGTGTTTGGGGTTCAGGGTGTTTGGTTTTTTGGGTTCAGGATGTTTTGTTGTTTGGGGTTCGGGGTGTTTTGATGTTTGGATTTCAGGGTGTTTTGGTGTTTGGGTTTCAGGGTGTTTTGGTGTTTGGGGTTCAGGGCTGTTTGGTGTTTGGGGATTCAGGGTGTTTTGGTGTTTGGGTTTCAGGGTGTTTTGGTGTTTGGTGTTCAGGGTGTTTTTGTGTTTCCGGGTTCAGGTTGTTTTGGCGTTTGGGGTTCAGGGTGTTTGGGGTTCAGGGTGTTTTGGTTTTTGGGGTTCAGGGTGTTTTGGTGTTTGGGGTGCAGTGTGTTTGGGGTTCTGGGTGTATTGGTGTTTGGGGTTCAGGGTGTTTTGGTGTTTGGGATTCAGGGCTGTTTGGTATTTGGGGTTCAAGGTGTTTTGATGTTTGCGGTGCAGGGTGTTTTGATTTGTGCGGTTCCGGGTGTTTGGTGTTTGGGATTCGGGGTGGTTTGGGGTTCATGGTGTTTTGGTGTTTGGGGCTCAGGGTGTTTTGCTGTTTGAGGTTCAGAGTGTTTTGGTGTTTGGGGCTCGGTGTGTTGGTGGATGGGGTTCAGGGTGTTTTGTTGTTTATGGGTTCAGGGTGTTTTGGTGTTTGGGATTGAGGGCTGTTTGGTGTTTGGGGTTCAGGGTGTTTTGGTGTTTGATGGTTCTTGCTGTTTGGGGGTTCAGGGTGTTTTGTTGTTCTGGGTTCAGGCTGCATTGGTCGTTGGGGTTCAGGCTGTTCTGATTTTTGGGTTTCAGGGTGTTTTGGTGTTTGGGGTTCAGGGCTGTTTGTTGTTTGGGGTTTCAGGGTGTTTTGATGTTTCGGGGTTCAGGGTGTTTTTGTGTTTGGGGTTCTGGTTATTTTTGTGTTTCGGGGCTCAGAGTGTTTTGGTGTTTGGGGTTCAGGGTGTTTTGGTGTTTGGGGTTCAGGATGATTTGGTGTTTAGGGGTTCAGGGTGTTTTGGTGTTTGGGGTTCAGGGTGTTTTGGTTTTCAGGGTTCAGGGTGTTTTGGTTTTGGGGGTTCAGGATGTATTGGTTTTGGGGGTTCAGGATGTTTTGGTTTTGGGGGTTCTGGATGTTTTGTTGTTTGGGGTGCAGGGTGTTTTGATTATTGGGGTTCAGGGTGTTTTAGTGTTGGACGTTCAGGGTGTTTTGTTGTTTAGGGTGCAGGGTGTTTTGATTTTTGAGGTTCTGGGTGTTTTGGTGTTTGGGATTCAGGGTGTTTTGGTGCTTGTGTTCATGGTGTTTTGGCCTTTGGTGTTCATTGTGTTTTGGTGTTTGGGGTTCAGGGTGTTTGGTTTTTTGGGTTCAGGATGTTTTGTTGCTTGGGGTTCGGGGTGTTTTGCTGCTTGGATTTCAGAGTGTTTTGGTGTTTGTGTTTCAGGGTGTTTTGGTGTTTGGGGTTCAGGGCTGTTTGGTGTTTGGGGTTTCAGGGTGTTTTGGTGTTTGGGTTTCAGGGTGTTTTGGTGTTTGGGGTTCAGGGTGTTTTTGTGTTTTCGTGTTCAGGGTGTTTTGTTCTTTGGGGTTCAGGTGGTTTTGGTGTTTGGGGTTCAGGGTGTTTGGTGCTCTGGGGTGTTTGGTGTTTGGGGGATCAGGGTCTTTTCGGGTTCATGGTGTTTAGTTGTTTGGGGTTCAGGGTGTTTTAGTTTTTGGAGTTCATGGTGTTTTGATGTTCAGGGTTCATGCTGTTATGATATTTGGGGTTCAGGGTGTTTTGGTGTTTGGGGTTCAGGGTGTTTTGTTGTTTGGGATTCAGGGTGTTTTGAGGTTCAGGGTGTTTGGTGTTTGACGGTTCATGCTGTTTTGGGGTTCAGGTTGTTTTGGTGTTTGGGGTTCAGGGTGTTTTGGTGTTTGGGTTCAAGGTGTTTTGGTGTTTGTGGTTCAAGGTGTTTTGGTGTTTGGGGTTCAGGGTGTTTTGGTTTTTGGGGTTCAGGGTGTTTTAATGTTTGACGTTCAGGGTGTTTTTGTGATTGGGGTGCAGGGTGTTTTGATTTTTGAGGTTCTGGGTGTTTATGTGTTTGGGGTTCAGGGTGTTTTGGTGTTCGTGTTCATGTTGTTTTGGTGTTTGCTGTTCAGTGTGTTTTGGTGTTTGGGGTTCAGGGTGTTTGGTTTTTTGGGTTCAGGATGTTTTGTTGTTTGGGGGTCGGGGTGTTTTGGTGTTTGGATTTCAGGGTGTTTTGGTATTTGGGTTTCAGGGTGTTTTGGTGTTTGGGGTTCAGGGCTGTTTTGTGTTTGAGGGTTCAGGGTGTTTTGGTGTTTGGGTTTCAGGGTGTTTTGGTGTTTGGGGTTCAGAGTGTTTTTGTGTTTCCGGGTTCAGGGTATTTTGGTGTTTGGGGTTCAGGGTGTTTTGGTTTTTGTGGTTCAGGGTGTTTTGGTGTTTGGGGTGCAGGGTGTTTGGGGTTCTGGGTGTATTGGTGTTTGGGGTTCAAGGTGTTTTGTTGTTTGGGGGTCAAGGTGTTTTCGTGTTTGGGGTGCAGGGTGTTTTGATTTCTGCGGTTCCGCGTGTTTGGTGTTTGGGATTCAGAGTGTTTTGATGTTTGTGGCTCGGTGTTTTGGTGTTTGGGGTTCTGGGTGTTTTGGTGTTTGGGGTTCAGGGTTGTTTGGTGTTTGGGGTTCAGGGTGTTTTGGTGTTTGGGGTTCAGGGCTATTTGTTGTTTGGTGGTTCAGGGTGTTTTGATGTTTGGGTTTCAGGGTGTTTTGATGTTTGGGGTTCAGGGTGTTTTTCTGTTTCTGGGTTCAGGGTGTTTTGTTGTTTGGGGTTCAGGGTGTTTTGATGTTTGGGGTTCAGGGTGTTTTGGTTTTGGTGGTTCAGGGTGTTTTTGTGTTTGAGGTGCAGGGTGTTTGGGGTTCTGGGTGTATTGGTGTTTGGTGTTCAAGGTGTTTTGGTGTTTGGGGTTCAAGGTGTTTTGGTGTTTGGGGTGCAGGGTGTATTGATTTGTGCGGTTCCGGGTGTTTGGTGTTTGGGATTCAGGGTGTTTTGGTGTTTGGGGTTCATGGTGTTTTGTTGTTTGGGGCTCAGGGTGTTTTGCTGTTTGAGGTTCAGAGTGTTTTGGTGTTTGGGGCTCGGTGTTTTTGTGGTTGGGGTTCAGGGTGTTTTGGTGTTTATGGTTTCAGGGTGTTTTGGTGTTTTGGATTCAGGGCTGTTTGGTGTTTCGGGTTCAGGGTGTTTTGGTGTTTGATGGTTCTTGCTGTTTGGTGGTTCAGGGTGTTTTGGTGTTTGGGGTTCAGGCTGCTTTCATCGTTGGGGTTCAGGCTGTTTTGTTGCTTGGGGTTTGGGTTTCAGGGTGTTTTGGTGCTTGGGTTTCAGGGTGTTTTAGTGTTCGGGGTTCATGGTGTTTTGTTGTTCAGGGTTCATGCTGTTTTGATGTTTGGGGTTTAGGGTGTTTTGGTGCTTGGGGTGCAAGGTGTTTTGAGGTTCTGGGTGTTTTGGTGTTTGGGATTCAGGGTGTTTTGAGGTTCAGGGTGTTTGGTGTTTGACGGTTCATGCTGTTTTGTGGTTCAGGTTGTTTTGGTGTTTGGGGGATTCAGGGTGCTTTGATGTTGGGGTTCAAGGTGTTTTGGTGTTTGGGGCTCAGGGAGTTTTGGTGTTAGAGTTCATGGTGTTTTGATGTTTGGGGTTCAGGGTGCTTTGGTATTTGTGTTCATGGTGTTTTGGTATTTGGTTTTCCGTGTGTTTTGGTGTTTGGGGTTCAGGGTGTTTGGTTTTTTGGGTTCAGGAGGTTTAGTTGTTTGGGGTTCGGGGTGGTTTGTTGTTTGGATTTTAGGTTGTTTTGGTGTTTGGGTTTCAGGGTGTTTTGGTGTTTGGAGTTCAGGGCTGTTTGGTGTTTGTGGGTTCAGATTGTTTTGTTGTTTGGGTTTCAGGGTGTTTTGGTGTTTGGAGTTCAGGGCTGTTTGGTGTTTGTGGGTTCAGATTGTTTTGTTGTTTGGGGTTCAGGGTATTTTGTTTTTTGGGGTTCAGGGTGCTTTGGTGTTTGGGTTGCAGGGTGTTTGGGGTTCTAGTTATATTGGTGTTTGGGGATCAGGGTGTTTGGGGTTCAGGGTGTTTTGGTTTTTGGGGTTCAGGGTGTTTTGGTGTTTGGGGTGCAGTGTGTTTGGGGTTCTGGGTGTATTGGTGTTTGGGGTTCAAGGTGTTTTGGTGTTTGGGGTTCAGGGTGTTTTGGTGTTTAGGGTTTCAGGGTGCTTTGGTGTTTGGGATTCAGGGCTGTTTGGTGTTTGGGGTTCAGGGTGTTTTGGTGTTTGGGTTTCAGGGTGTTTTGATGTTTGGGGTTCAGGGTGTATTGGTGTTTGGGGTTCAAGGTGTTTTGATGTTTGCGGTGCAGGGTGTTTTGATTTGTGCGGTTCCGGGTGTTTGGTGTTTGGGATTCAGGGTGGTTTGGGGTTCATGGTGTTTTGCTGTTTGGGGCTCAGGGTGATTTGCTGTTTGAGGTGCAGAGTGTTTTGATGTTTGGGGCTCGGTGTTTTGGTGTTTGGGGTTCAGGGTGTTTGGGGTTCAGGGTGTTTTGTTGTTCTGGGTTCAGGCTGCTTTGGTCGTTGGGGTTCAGGCTGTTTTGTTGTTTGGGGGTTCAGGCTGTTTTGTTGTTTGGAGGTTCAGTGTGTTTTTGTGTTTCGGGGTTCAGGGTGTTTTGGTGTTTGTGGCTCAGGGTGTTTTGCTGCTTGAGGTTCAGAATATTTTGGTGTTTGGGGTTCAGGGTTTTTGGTGTTTGATGGTTCATGCTGTTTTGGGGTTCAGGTTGTTTTGGTGTTTGTGGTTCAGGGTTTTTGGGGGGTTCATGGTGTTTTGATGTTCAGGGTTCATGCTGTTTTGATGCTTGGGATTCAAGGTGTTTTGGGGTTCAGGTTGTTTTGGTATTTGGGGTTCAGGGTGTTTTGGTGTTTGGGGGGTTCAGGGTGTTTTGGTGTTTGGGGTTCAGGGTGTTTTGATGTTGGGGTTCAAGGTGTTTTGGTGTTTGGGGTTCAAGGTGTTTTGGTGTTTGGGGTTCAGGGTGTTTTGGTTTTTGGGGTTCAGGGTGTTTTAGTGTTTGACGTTCAGGGTGTTTTGGTGATTGGGGTGCAGGTTGTTATGATTTTTGAGGTTCTGGGTGTTTAAGTGTTTGGGATTCAGGGTGTTTTGGTGTTAGAGTTCATGTTGTTTTGATGTTTGGGGTTCAGGGTGTTTTGGTGATTGGGGTGCAGGTTGTTATGATTTTTGAGGTTCTGGGTGTTTAAGTGTTTGGGATTCAGCGTGTTTTGGTGTTAGAGTTCATGGTGTTTTGATGTTTGGGGTTCAGGGTGTTTTGGTGTTTGTGTTCATGGTGTTTTGGTGTTTGGTGTTCAGTGTGTTTTGGTGTTTGGGGTTCAGGGTGTTTGGTTTTTTGGGTTCAGGATGTTTTGTTGTTTGGGGTTCGGGGTGTTTTGATGTTTGGATTTCAGGGTGTTTTGGTGTTTGGGTTTCAGGGTGTTTTGGTGTTTGGGGTTCAGGGCTGTTTGGTGTTTGGGGATTCAGGGTGTTTTGGTGTTCGGGTTTCAGGGTGTTTTGGTGTTTGGTGTTCAGGGTGTTTTTGTGTTTCCGGGTTCAGGTTGTTTTGGTGTTTGGGGTTCAGGGTGTTTGGGGTTCAGGGTGTTTTGGTTTTTGGGGTTCAGGGTGTTTTGGTGTTTGGGGTGCAGTGTGTTTGGGGTTCTGGATGTATTAGTGTTTGGGGTTTAAGGTGTTTTGGTGTTTGGGATTCAGGGCTGTTTGGTGTTTGGGGTTCAGGGTGTTTTGGTGTTTGGGGTTC
Source organism: Somniosus microcephalus (assembly GCF_052327205.1). Classification (NCBI taxonomy): domain Eukaryota; kingdom Metazoa; phylum Chordata; class Chondrichthyes; order Squaliformes; family Somniosidae; genus Somniosus; species Somniosus microcephalus. The sequence goes on along the minus strand of NC_140999.1, from coordinate 82,935,572 downwards.
AGGGCTGTTTGGTGTTTGGGGGTTCAGGGTGTTTTGGTGTTTGGGTTTCAGGGTGTTTTGATGTTTGGGGTTCAGGGTGTATTGGTGTTTGGGGTTCAAGGTGTTTTGATGTTTGCGGTGCAGGGTGTTTTGATTTGTGCGGTTCCGGGTGTTTGGTGTTTGGGATTCAGGGTGGATTGGGGTTCATGGTGTTTTGGGCTCAGGGTGTTTTGCTGTTTGAGGTTCAGAGTGTTTTGGTGTTTGGGGCTCGGTGTTTTGTTGGTTGGGGTTCAGGGTGTTTTGGTGTTTATGGGTTCAGGGTGTTTTGGTGTTTGGGATTGAGGGCTGTTTGGTGTTTGGGGTTCAGGGTGTTTTGGTGTTTGACGGTTCTTGCTGTTTGGGGGTTCAGGGTGTTTTGTTGTTCTGGGTTCAGGCTGCATTGGTCGTTGGGGTTCAGGCTGTTTTGATTTTTGGGTTTCAGGTTGTTTTGGTGCTTGGGGTTCAGGGCTTCTTGTTGTTTGGGGGTTCAGGGTGTTTTGATGTTTCGGGGTTCAGGGTGTTTTTGTGTTTGGGGTTCTGGTTATTTTTGTGTTTCGGGGCTCAGGGTGTTTTGGTGTTTGGGGTTCAGGGTGTTTTGGTGTTTGGGGTTCAGGATGATTTGGTGTTTAGGGGTTCAGCCTGTTTTGGTGTTTGGGGTTCAGGGTGTTTTGGTTTTCAGGGTTCATGGTGTTTTGATGTTTGGGGTTCAGGGTGTTTTGGTGTTTGGGTTTCAGGTTGTTTTGGTTTTCAGGGTTCAGGGTGTTTTGGTGTTTGGGGTTCAGTGTGTTTGATTTATTGGCTTCAGGATGTTTTGGTGTTTGGGGTTCAGGATGTTTTGGTGTTTAGGGGTTCAGGGTGTTATGGTGTTTGGGTTTCAGGTTGTTTTGGTTTTCAGGGTTCAGGGTGTTTTGGTTTTGGGGGTTCAGGATGTATTGGTTTTGGAGGTTCAGGATGCTTTGGTTTTGGGGTTCCGGATGTTTTGTTGTTTGGGGTGCAGGGTGTTTTGATTATTGGGGTCCAGGGTGTTTTAGTGTTTGACGTTCAGGGTGTTTTGTTGTTTAGGGTGCAGGGTGTTTTGATTTTTGAGGTTGTGGGTGTTTTGGTGTTTGGGATTCAGGGTGTTTTTGTGTTAGAGTTCATGGTGTTTTGATGTTTGGGGTTCAGGGTGTTTTGGTGCTTGTGTTCATGGTGTTTGGTGTTCAGTGTGTTTTGTTGCTTGGGGTTCATGGTGTTTTGCTGCTTGGATTTCAGGGTGTTTTGGTGTTTGTGTTTCAGGGTGTTTTGGTGTTTGGGGTTCAGGGCTGTTTGGTGTTTGGGGTTTCAGGATGTTTTGGTGTTTGGGTTTCAGGGTGTTTTGGTGTTTGGGGTTCAGGGTGTTTTTGTGTTTCCGGGTTCAGGGTGTTTTGTTCTTTGGGGTTCAGGGTGTTTTGGTGTTTGGGGTTCAGGGTGTTTGGTGCTCTGGGGTGTTTGGTGTTTGGGGGATCGGGGTCTTTTCGGGTTCATGGTGTTTAGTTGTTTGGGGTTCAGGGTGTTTTAGTGTTTGGAGTTCATGGTGTTTTGATGTTCAGGGTTCATGCTGTTTTGATGTTTGGGGTTCAGGGTGTTTTGGTGTTTGGGGTTCAGGGTGTTTTGCTGTTTTGAGGTTCAGGGTGTTTTGTTGTTTGGGATTCAGGGTGTTTTGAGGTTCAGGGTGTTTGGTGTTTGACGGTTCATGCTGTTTTGGGGTTCAGGTTGTTTTGGTGTTTGGGGTTCAGGGTGTTTTGGTGTTTGGGGGGTTCAGGGTGTTTTGGTGTTGGGGTTCAAGGTGTTTTGGTGTTTGTGGTTCAAGGTGTTTTGGTGTTTGGGGTTCAGGGTGTTTTGGTTTTTGGGGTTCAGGGCGTTTTAGTGTTTGACGTTCAGGGTGTTTTTGTGATTGGGGTGCTGGGTGTTTTGATTTTTGAGGTTCTGGGTGTTTAAGTGTTTGGGGTTCAGGGTGTTTTGGTGTTTGTGTTCATGTTGTTTTGGTGTTTGCTGTTCAGTGTGTTTTGGTGTTTGGGGTTCATGGTTTTTGGTTTTTTGGGTTCAGAATGTTTTGTTGTTTGGGGGTCGGTCGGGGTGTTTTGGTGTTTGGATTTAAGGGTGTTTTGGTATTTGGGTTTCAGGGTGTTTTGGTGTTTGGGGTTCAGGGCATTTTTGTGTTTGAGGGTTCAGGGTGTTTTGGTGTTTGGGTTTCAGGGTGTTTTGGTGTTTGGGGTTCAGAGTGTTTTTGTGTTTCCGGGTTCAGGGTGTTTTGTTGTTTGGGATTCAGGGTGTTTTGAGGTTCAGGGTGTTTGGTGTTTGACGGTTCATGCTGTTTTGGGGTTCAGGTTGTTTTGGTGTTTGTGGTTCAGGGTGTTTTGGTGTTTGGGGGGTTCAGGGTGTTTTGGTGTTGGGGTTCAACGTGCTTTGGTGTTTGTGATTCAAGGTGTTTTGGTGTTTGGGGTTCAGGGTGTTTTGGTGTTTGGGTTTCAGGGTGTTTTGGTGTTTGGGGTTCAGAGTGTTTTTGTGTTTCCGGGTTCAGGGTATTTTGCTGTTTGGGGTTCAGGGTGTTTTGGTGTTTGAGGTTCAGGCTGTTTTGGTTTTTGGGGTTCAGGGTGTTTTGGTGTTTGGGGTGCAGGGTGTTTGGGGTTCTGGGTGTATTGGTGTTTGTGGTTCAAGGTGTTTTGTTGTTTGGGGGTCAAGGTGTTTTCGTGTTTGGGGTGCAGGGTGTTTTGATTTCTGCGGTTCCGCGTGTTTGGTGTTTGGGATTCAGAGTGTTTTGATGTTTGTGGCTCGGTGTTTTGGTGTTTGGGGTTCAGGGTGTTTTGGTGTTTGGGGTTCAGTGTTGTTTGGTGTTTGGGGTTCAGGGTGTTTTGGTGTTTGGGGTTCAGGGCTGTTTGTTGTTTGGGGGTTCAGGGTGTTTTGATGTTTGGGTTTCAGGGTGTTTTGATGTTTGGGGTTCAGGGTGTTTTTCTGTTTCTGGGTTCAGGGTGTTTTGGTGTTTGGGGTTCAGGGTGTTTTGATGTTTGGGGTTCAGGGTGTTTTGGTTTTTGGGGTTCAGGGTGTTTTGGTGTTTGAGGTGCAGGGTGTTTGGGGTTCTGGGTGTATTGGTGTTTGGTGTTCAAGGTGTTTTGGTGTTTGGGGTTCAAGGTGTTTTGGTGTTTGGGATTCAGGGTGTTTTGGTGTTTGGGGTTCATGGTGTTTTGGTGTTTGGGGCTCAGGGTGTTTTGGTGTTTGACGGTTCTTGCTGTTTGGTGGTTCAGGGTGTTTTGGTGTTTGGGGTTCATGCTGCTTTAATCGTTGGGCTTCAGGCTGTTTTGGTGCTTGGGCTTCAGGGTGTTTTAGTGTTCGGGGTTCATGGTGTTTTGATGTTCAGGGTTCATGCTGTTTTGATGTTTGGGGTTTAGGATGTTTTGGTGCTTGGGGTGCAAGGTGTTTTGAGGTTCAGGGTGTTTTGGTGTTTGGGATTCAGGGTGTTTTGAGGTTCAGGGTGTTTGGTGTTTGACGGTTCATGCTGTTTTGTGGTTCAGGTTGTTTTGGTGTTTGGGGGATTCAGGGTGTTTTGGTGTTTGGGGGATTCAGGGTGCTTTGATGTTGGGGTTCAAGGTGTTTTGGTGTTTGGGGCTCAGGGAGTTTTGGTGTTAGAGTTCATGGTGTTTTGATGTTTGGGGTTCAGGGTGCTTTGGTATTTGTGTTCATGGTATTTTGGTATTTGGTTTTCCGTGTGTTTTGGTGTTTGGGGTTCAGGGTGTTTGGTTTTTTGGGTTCAGGAGGTTTAGTTGTTTGGGGTTCGGGGTGGTTTGGTGTTTGGATTTCAGGTTGTTTTGGTGTTTGGGTTTCAGGGTGTTTTGGTGTTTGGAGTTCAGGGCTGTTTGGTGTTTGTGGGTTCAGGTTGTTTTGTTGTTTGGGTTTCAGGGTGTTTTGGTGTTTCCAGGTTCAGGGTGTTTTGGTGTTTGGGGTTCAGGGTGTTTTGGTGTTTGGGTTTCAGGGTATTTTCTTTTTTGGGGTTCAGGGTGCTTTGGTGTTTGGGTTGCAGGGTGTTTGGGGTTCTAGGTATATTGGTGTTTGGGGATCAGGGTGTTTGGGGTTCAGGGTGTTTTGGTTTTTGGGGTTCAGGGTGTTTTGATGTTTGGGGTGCAGTGTGTTTGGTGTTCTGGGTGTATTGGTGTTTGGGGTTCAAGGTGTTTTGGTGTTTGGGGTTCAGGGTGTTTTGGTGTTTAAGGGTTCAGGGTGCTTTGGTGTTTGGGATTCAGGGCTGTTTGGGGTTCAGGGTGTTTTGGTGTTTGGGTTTCAGGGTGCTTTGATGTTTGGGGTTCAGGGTGTATTGGTGTTTGGGGTTCAAGGTGTTTTGATGTTTGCGGTGCAGGGTGTTTTGATTTGTGCGGTTCCGGGTGTTTGGTGTTTGGGATTCAGGGTGGTTTGGGGTTCATGGTGTTTTGCTGTTTGGGGCTCAGGGTGTTTTGCTGTTTGAGGTTCAGAGTGTTTTGATGTTTGGGGCTCGGTGTTTTGGTGTTTGGGGTTCAGGTTGTTTGGGGTTCAGGGTTTTTTGATGTTTGACGGTTCTTGCTGTTTGGGGGTTCAGGGTGTTTTGTTGTTCTGGGTTCAGGCTGCTTTGGTCGTTGGGGTTCAGGCTGTTTTGTTGTTTGGGGGTTCAGGCTGTTTTGTTGTTTGGGGGTTCAGGCTGTTTTGTTGTTTGGGGGTTCAGGGTGTTTTTGTGTTTCGGGGTTCAGAGTGTTTTGGTGTTTGGGGTTCAGGGTGTTTGGTGTTTGATGGTTCATGCTGTTTTGGGGTTCAGGTTGTTTTGGTGTTTGGGGTTCAGGGTTTTTGGGGGGTTCAGGGTGTTTTGGTGTTTGGGGTGCAGAGTGTTTTGATTTTTGAGGTTCTGGGTGTTTTGGTGTTTGGAATTCAGGGTATTTTCGTGTTTGGGATTTGTGGTGTTTTGGGGTTCAGTTTGTTTTGGTGTTTGGTGCTCAGGGGTGTTTGGGGGATCAGGTTGTTTTTGGGTCCATGGTGTTCTGATGTTTGGGTTTCAGGGTGTTTTGGTGCTTGGGATTCAAGGTGTTTTGTGGTTCAGGTTGTTTTGGTGTTTGGGGGGTTCAGGGTGTTTTGGTGTTTGGGGTTCAGGGTGCTTTGATGTTGGGGTTCAAGGTGTTTTGGTGTTTGTGGGTTCAAGGTGTTTTGGTGTTTGGGCTTCAGGGTGTTTTGGTTTTTGGGGTTCACGGTGTTTTAGTGTTTGGGGTTCAGGGTGTTTTGGTGATTGGGGTGCAGGTTGTTATGATTTTTGAGGTTCTGGGTGTTTAAGTGTTTGGGATTCATGGTGTTTTGATGTTTGGGGTTCAGGGTGTTTTGGTGTTTGTGTTCATGGTGTTTTGGTGTTTGGGGCTCGGTGTTTTGGTGGTTGGGGTTCAGGGTGTTTTGGTGTTTATGGGTTCAGGGTGTTTTGGTGTTTGGGATTGAGGGCTGTTTGGTGTTTGGGGTTCAGGGTGTTTTGGTGTTTGACGGTTCTTGCCGTTTGGGGGTTCAGGGTGTTTTGTTGTTCTGGGTTCAGGCTGCATTGGTCGTTGGGGTTCAGGCTGTTTTGATTTTTGGGTTTCAGGTTGTTTTGGTGTTTGGTGTTCAGGGCTGCTTGTTGTTTGGGGGTTCAGGGTGTTTTGATGTTTCGGGTTTCAGGGTGTTTTTGTGTTTGGGGTTCTGGTTATTTTTGTGTTTCGGGGCTCAGGGTGTTTTGGTGTTTGGGGTTCAGGGTGTTTTGGTGTTTGGGGTTCAGGATGATTTGGTGTTTGGGGTTCAGGGTGTTTTGGTGTTTGGTGTTCAGTGTGTTTTGGTTTTCAGGGTTCATGGTGTTTTGATGTTTGGGGTTCAGGGTGTTTTGGTGTTTGGGTTTCAGTTTGTTTTGGTTTTCAGGGTTCAGGGTGTTTTGGTGTTTGGGGTTCAGTGTGTTTGGTTTATTGGCTTCAGGATGTTTTGGTGTTTGGGGTTCAGGATGTTTTGGTGTTTAGGGGTTCAGGGTGTTATGGTGTTTGGGTTTCAGGTTGTTTTGGTTTTCAGGGTTCAGGGTGTTTTGGTTTTGGGGGTTCAGGATGTATTGGTTTTGGGGGTTCAGGATGTTTTGGTTTTGGGTGTTCCGGATGTTTTATTGTTTGGGGTGCAGGGTGTTTTGATTATTGGGGTTCAGGGTGTTTTAGTGTTTGACGTTCAGGGTGTTTTGTTGTTTAGGGTGCAGGGTGTTTTGATGTTTGGGGTTCAGTGTGTTTTGGTGCTTGTGTTCATGGTGTTTTGGTGTTTGGTGTTCAGTGTGTTTTGGTGTTTGGGGTTCAGGGTGTTTGGTTTTTTGGGTTCAGGATGTTTTGTTGTTTGGGGTTCGGGGTGTTTTGATGTTTGGATTTCAGGGTGTTTTGGTATTTGGGGATTCAGGGTGTTTTGGTGTTTGGGTTTCAGGGTGTTTTGGTGTTCAGGGTGTTTTTGTGTTTCCGGGTTCAGGGTGTTTTGGGTTCAGGGTGTTTTGGTTTTTGGGTTTCAGGGTGTTTTGGTGTTTGGGGTGCAGTGTGTTTGGGGTTCTGGGTGTATTGGTGTTTGGGGTTCAAGGTGTTTTGGTGTTTGGGGTTCAGGGTGTTTTGGTGTTTTGGGGTTCAGGGTGCTTTGGTGTTTGGGATTCAGGGCTGTTTGGTGTTTGGGGTTCAGGGTGTTTTGGTGATTGGGGTTCAGGGCTGTTTGATGTTTGGGCGTTCAGGGTGTTTTGGTGTTTGGGTTTCAGGGTGTTTTGATTTTTGGGGTTCGGGGTGTTTTTGTGTTTCCGGGTTCAGGGTGTTTTGGTGTTTGGGGTTCAGGGTGTTTTGTTTTTGGGGTTCAGGGTGTTTTGGTGTTTGGGGTGCAGAGTGTTTGGTAGTTCTGGGTGTATTGGTGTTTGGGGTTCAAGGTGTTTTGGTGTTTGGGTTGCAGGGTGTTTTGATTTGTGCGGTTCCGGGTGTTTGGTGTTTGGGATTCAGGGTGTTTTGGTGTTTGGGGTTCATGGTGTTTTGATGTTTGGGGCTCAGGGTGTTTTGCTGTTTGAGGTTCAGAGTGTTTTGGTGTTTGGGGCTCGGTGTTTTTGTGGTTGGGGTTCAGGCTGTTTTGGTGTTTATGGGTTCAGGGTGTTTTGGTGTTTGTGTTCATGATGTTTGGTGTTCAGTGTGTTTTGGTGTTTGGGGTTCAGGGTGTTTGGTTTTTTGGGTTCAGGATGTTTTGTTGCTTGGGGTTCGGGGTGTTTTGCTGCTTGGATTTCAGGGTGTTTTGGTGTTTGGGGTTCAGGGCTGTTTGGTGTTTGGGGTTTCAGGGTGTTTTGGTGTTTGGGTTTCAGGGTGTTTTGGTGTTTGGGGTTCAGGGTGTTTTTGTGTTTCCAGGTTCAGGGTGTTTTGTTCTTTGGGGTTCAGGGTGTTTTGGTTTTAGGGTTCAGGGTGTTTGGTGCTCAGGGGTGTTTGGTGTTTGGGGGATCGGGGTCTTTTCGGGTTCATGGTGTTTAGTTGTTTGGGGTTCAGGGTGTTTTAGTGTTTGGAGTTCATGGTGTTTTGATGTTCAGGGTTCATGTTGTTTTGATGTTTGGGGTTCAGGGTGTTTTGTTGTTTGGGGTTCAGGGTGTTTTGGAGTTTTGAGGTTCAGGGTGTTTTGGTGTTTGGGATTCAGGGTGTTTTGAGTTTCAGGGTGTTTGGTGTTTGACGGTTCATGCTGTTTTAGAGTTCAGGTTGTTTTGGTGTTTGAGGTTCAGGGTATTTTGGTGTTTGGGGGGTTCAGGGTGTTTTGGTGTTTGGGGTTCAGGGTGCTTTGGTGTTGGGGTTCAAGGTGTTTTGGTGTTCAGGGTTCATGCTGTTTTGATGTTTGGGGTTCAGGGTGTTTTAGTGTTTGGGGTTCATGGTGTTTTGATGTTCAGGGTTCATGCTGTTTTGATGTTTGGGGTTCAGGGTGTTTTGGTGATTGGGGTTCAGGGTGTTTTGGTGTTTAGGGGTTCAGGGTGTTTTGCTGTTTGGGATTCAGAGTGTTTTGAGGTTCAGGGTGTTTAATTTTTGATGGTTCATGCTCCTTTGGAATTCAGGTTGTTTTGGTGTTTGGGGTTCAGGGTGTTTGGGTTTCATGGTGTTTTGGTGTTTGGGGTTCAGGGTGTTTTGGTTTTGGGGGTTCAGGATGTTTTCTTGTTTGGGGTGCAGCGTGTTTTGGTTTTTGGGGTTCAGAGTGTTTTAGTGTTTGACGTTCAGAGTGTTTTGATGTTTGGGATGCAGGGTGCTTTGATTTTTGAGGTTCTGGGTGTTTTGATGTTTGGGATTCAGGGTGTTTTGGTGTTTGGGGTTCAGGGTGTTTTGGTGTTTGTGTTCATTGTGTTTTGGTGTTTGGTGTTCAGTGTGTTTTGGTGTTTGGGGTTCAGGGTGTTTGGTTTTTTGGGTTCGGGATGTTTTGTTGCTTGGGGTTCGGGGTGTTTTGCTGTTTGGATTTCAGGGTGTTTTGATGTTTGTGTTTCAGGGTGTTTTGGTGTTTGAGGTTCAGGGCTGTTTGGTGTTTGGGGTTTCAGGGTGTTTTGATGTTTGTGTTTCAGGGTGTTTTGGTGTTTGAGGTTCAGGGCTGTTTGGTGTTTGGGGTTTCAAGGTGTTTTGGTGTTTGGGGTGCAGGGTGTTTTGATTTGTGCAGTTCCGTGTGTTTCGTGTTTGGGATTCAGGTTGTTTTGGTGTTTGAGTTTCATGGTGTTTTGGTGTTTGTGGCTCAGGGTGTTTTGCTGTTTGAGATTCAGAGTGTTTTGCTGTTTGGGGCTCGGTGTTTTTGTGGTTGGGTTTCAGGGTGTTTTGGTGTTTGGGGTTCAGGGCTGTTTGGTGTTTGGGGGTTCAGAGTGTTTTGGTGTTTGGGGTTCAGGGCTGTTTGGTGTTTTGGGGTTCAGGGTGTTTTGGTGTTTGGGGTTCAGGGTATTTTTGTGTTTCAGGTTTCAGGGTGATTTGGTTTTTGGGGTTCAGGGTGTTTTGTTGTTTGGGGTTCAGGATGTTTTGGTGTTTGGGGTTCAGGTTGTTTTGGTGTTTGGGGTTCAGGGTGTTTTGGTGTCTGGGGCTCAGGGTGTTTTGGTGTCTGGGGTTCAGGGTGTTTTCGTGTTCAGGGTGTTTTAGTGTTTGGGGCTCGGTGTTTTGATGTTTGGGGTTCAGGTTGTTTTGGTGCTTAGGGCTTCAGGGTGTTTTGGTTTTTGGGGTTTGTGGTGTTTTGGGGTTCAGTTTGTTTTGGTGATTGGTGCTCAGGGGTGTTTGGTGGATCAGGGTCTTTTCAGGTCCATAGTGTTTTGATGTTTAGGGTTCATGGTGTTTTGGTGTTTGGGGTTCAGGGTGTTTTGGTGTTTAGGGGTTCAGGGCGTTTTGGTTTCAGGGCTGTTTGGTGTTTGGGGGTTCAGGGTGTTTTGGTGTTTGGGTTTCAGTGTCTTTTGATGTTTAGGGATCAGGGTGTTTTTGTGTTTCCGGGTTCAGGGTGTTTTGTTGTTTGGGGTTCAGGGTGTTTTGCTGTTTGGGGTTCAGGGTGTTTTGGTTTTTTTGGGTTCAGGGTGTTTTGGTTTTTGGGGTTCAGTGTGTTTAAGTGTTTGGGATTCAGGGTGTTTTGGTGTTAGAGTTCATGGTGTTTTGATGTTTGGGGTTCAGGGCGTTTTGGTGTTTGGGGTTCAGGGTGCTTTGGTGTTGGGGTTCAATGTGTTTTGGTGTTTGGGGTTCAATGTGTTTTGGTGTTTGGGGTTCAGGGTGTTTTGGTTTTTGGGGCTCAGGGTGTTTTAGTGTTTGACGTTCAGGGTGTTTTGGTGATTGGGGTGCAGGGTGTTTTGATTTTTGAGGTTCTGGGTGTTTAAGTGTTTGGGATTCAGGGTGTTTTGGTGTTAGAGTTCATGTTGTTTTGAAGTTTGGGGTTCAGGGTGTTTTGGTGATTGGGGTGCAGGTTGTTATGATTTTTGAGGTTCTGGGTGTTTAACTGTTTGGGGTTCAGGGTGTTTTGGTGCTTGTGTTCATGGTGTTTTGGTGTTTGGTGTTCAGTGTGTTTTGGTGTTTGGGGTTCAGGATGTTTTGTTGTTTGGGGTTCGGGGTGTTTTGGTGTTTGGATTTCAGGGCTGTTTTGTGTTTGGGTGTACAGCGTGTTTTGGTGTTTGGGTTTCAGGGTGTTTTGGTGTTTTGGGGTTCAGGGTGCTTTGGTGTTTGGGATTCAGGGCTGTTTGGTGTTTGGGGTTCAGGGTGTTTTGGTGTTTGGGGTTCAGGGCTGTTTGATGTTTGGGCGTTCAGGGTGTTTTGGTGTTTGGGTTTCAGGGTGTTTTGATTTTTGGGGTTCGGGGTGTTTTTGTGTTTCCGGGTTCAGGGTGTTTTGGTGTTTGGGGTTCAGGGTGTTTTGTTTTTGGGGTTCAGGGTGTTTTGGTGTTTGGGGTGCAGAGTGTTTGGTAGTTCTGGGTGTATTGGTGTTTGGGGTTCAAGGTGTTTTGGTGTTTGGGTTGCAGGGTGTTTTGATTTGTGCGGTTCCGGGTGTTTGGTGTTTGGGATTCAGGGTGTTTTGGTGTTTGGGGTTCATGGTGTTTTGATGTTTGGGGCTCAGGGTGTTTTGCTGTTTGAGGTTCAGAGTGTTTTGGTGTTTGGGGCTCGGTGTTTTTGTGGTTGGGGTTCAGGGTGTTTTGGTGTTTATGGGTTCAGGGTGTTTTGGTGTTTGTGTTCATGATGTTTTGGTGTTTGGTGTTCAGTGTGTTTTGGTGTTTGGGGTTCAGGGTGTTTGGTTTTTTGGGTTCAGGATGTTTTGTTGCTTGGGGTTCGGGGTGTTTTGCTGCTTGGATTTCAGGGTGTTTTGGTGTTTGGGGTTCAGGGCTGTTTGGTGTTTGGGGTTTCAGGGTGTTTTGGTGTTTGGGGTTCAGGGTGTTTTTGTGGTTCCAGGTTCAGGGTGTTTTGTTCTTTGGGGTTCAGGGTGTTTTGGTTTTAGGGTTCAGGGTGTTTGGTGCTCTGGGGTGTTTGGTGTTTGGGGGATCGGGGTCTTTTCGGGTTCATGGTGTTTAGTTGTTTGGGGTTCAGGGTGTTTTAGTGTTTGGAGTTCATGGTGTTTTGATGTTCAGGGTTCATGTTGTTTTGATGTTTGGGGTTCAGGGTGTTTTGTTGTTTGGGGTTCAGGGTGTTTTGGAGTTTTGAGATTCAGGGTGTTTTGGTGTTTGGGATTCAGGGTGTTTTGAGTTTCAGGGTGTTTGGTGTTTGACGGTTCATGCTGTTTTAGAGTTCAGGTTGTTTTGGTGTTTGAGGTTCAGGGTATTTTGGTGTTTGGGGGGTTCAGGGTGTTTTGGTGTTTGGGGTTCAGGGTGCTTTGGTGTTGGGGTTCAAGGTGTTTTGGTGTTTGGGGGTTTCAGGGTGTTTTAGTGTTTGGGGTTCAGGGTGCTTTGGTGTTGGGGTTCAAGGTGTTTTGGTGTTCAGGGTTCATGCTGTTTTGATGTTTGGGGTTCAGGGTGTTTTGGTGTTTAGGGGTTCAGGGTGTTTTGCTGTTTGGGATTCAGAGTGTTTTGAGGTTCAGGGTGTTTAGTTTTTGATGGTTCATGCTCCTTTGGAATTCAGGTTGTTTTGGTGTTTGGGGTTCAGGGTGTTTGGGTTTCATGGTGTTTTGGTGTTTGGGGTTCAGGGTGTTTTGGTTTTGGGGGTTCAGGATGTTTTCTTGTTTGGGGTGCAGCGTGTTTTGGTTTTTGGGGTTCAGAGTGTTTTAGTGTTTGACGTTCAGAGTGTTTTGATGTTTGGGGTGCAGGGTGTTTTGATTTTTGAGGTTCTGGGTGTTTTGATGTTTGGGATTCAGGGTGTTTTGGTGTTTGGGGTTCAGGGTGTTTTGGTGTTTGTGTTCATTGTGTTTTGGTGTTTGGTGTTCTGTGTGTTTTGGTGTTTGGGGTTCAGGGTGTTTGGTTTTTTGGGTTCGGGATGTTTTGTTGCTTGGGGTTCGGGGTGTTTTGCTGTTTGGATTTCAGGGTGTTTTGATGTTTGTGTTTCAGGGTGTTTTGGTGTTTGAGGTTCAGGGCTGTTTGGTGTTTGGGGTTTCAGGGTGTTTTGATGTTTGTGTTTCAGGGTGTTTTGGTGTTTGAGGTTCAGGGCTGTTTGGTGTTTGGGGTTTCAAGGTGTTTTGGTGTTTGGGGTGCAGGGTGTTTTGATTTGTGCGGTTCCGTGTGTTTCGTGTTTGGGATTCAGGTTGTTTTGGTGTTTGAGTTTCATGGTGTTTTGGTGTTTGTGGCTCAGGGTGTTTTGCTGTTTGAGATTCAGAGTGTTTTGCTGTTTGGGGCTCGGTGTTTTTGTGGTTGGGTTTCAGGGTGTTTTGGTGTTTGGGGTTCAGGGCTGTTTGGTGTTTGGGGGTTCAGAGTGTTTTGGTGTTTGGGGTTCAGGGCTGTTTGGTGTTTTGGGGTTCAGGGTGTTTTGGTGTTTGGGGTTCAGGGTATTTTTGTGTTTCAGGTTTCAGGGTGATTTGGTTTTTGGGGTTCAGGGTGTTTTGTTGTTTGGGGTTCAGGATGTTTTGGTGTTTGGGGTTCAGGTTGTTTTGGTGTTTGGGGTTCAGGGTGTTTTGGTGTCTGGGGCTCAGGGTGTTTTGGTGTCTGGGGTTCAGGGTGTTTTCGTGTTCAGGGTGTTTTGGTGTTTGAGGTTCAGGGTGTTTTAGTGTTTGGGGCTCGGTGTTTTGATGTTTGGGGTTCAGGTTGTTTTGGTGCTTAGGGCTTCAGGGTGTTTTGGTTTTTGGGGTTTGTGGTGTTTTGGGGTTCAGTTTGTTTTGGTGATTGGTGCTCAGGGGTGTTTGGTGGATCAGGGTCTTTTCAGGTCCATAGTGTTTTGATGTTTAGGGTTCATGGTGTTTTGGTGTTTGGGGTTCAGGGTGTTTTGGTGTTTAGGGGTTCAGGGCGTTTTGGTTTCAGGGCTGTTTGGTGTTTGGGGGTTCAGGGTGTTTTGGTGTTTGGGTTTCAGTGTCTTTTGATGTTTAGGGATCAGGGTGTTTTTGTGTTTCCGGGTTCAGGGTGTTTTGTTGTTTGGGGTTCAGGGTGTTTTGCTGTTTGGGGTTCAGGGTGTTTTGGTTTTTTTGGGTTCAGGGTGTTTTGGTTTTTGAGGTTCTGGGTGTTTAAGTGTTTGGGATTCAGGGTGTTTTGGTGTTTGGGGTTCAGGGCGTTTTGGTGTTTGGGGTTCAGGGTGCTTTGGTGTTGGGGTTCAATGTGTTTTGGTGTTTGGGGTTCAAGGTGTTTTGGTGTTTGGGGTTCAGGGTGTTTTGGTTTTTGAGGTTCTGGGTGTTTAAGTGTTTGGGATTCAGGGTGTTTTGGTGTTAGAGTTCATGTTGTTTTGAAGTTTGGGGTTCAGGGTGTTTTGGTGATTGGGGTGCAGGTTGTTATGATTTTTGAGGTTCTGGGTGTTTAACTGTTTGGGGTTCAGGGTGTTTTGGTGTTTGTGTTCATGGTGTTTTGGTGTTTGGGGTTCAGGATGTTTTGTTGTTTGGGGTTCGGGGTGTTTTGGTGTTTGGATTTCAGGGCTGTTTTGTGTTTGGGTGTACAGCGTGTTTTGGTGTTTGGGTTTCAGGGTGTTTTGGTGTTTGGGGTTCAGGGTGTCTTTGTGTTTCTGGGTTCAGGGTATTTTGGTGTTTGGGGTTCAGGGTGTTTGGTGTTTGGGGTTCAGGGCTGTTTTTTGTTTGGGTGTACATCGTGTTTTGGTTTTTGGGTTTCAGGGTGTTTGGTTTTTTGTGTTCAGGATGTTTTGTTGCTTGGGGTTCAGGGCTGTTTGGTGTTTGGGGTTTCAGTGTGTTTTGGTGTTTGTGTTTCAGGGTGTTTTGGTGTTTGGGGTTCAGGGTGTTTTTGTGTTTCCAGGTTCAGGGTGTTTTGGTGTTTGTGGTGCAGGGTGTTTTGGTTTTTGGGGTTCAGGGTGTTTTAGTGTTTGACGTTCAGGGTGTTTTGATGTTTGGGATTCAGGGTGTTTTCGTGCTTGTGTTCATGATGTTTTGGTGTTTGGTGTTCAGTGTGCTTTGGTGTTTGGGGTTCAGGGTGTTGGTTTTTTGGGTTCAGGATGTTTTGTTGCTGGGGTTCGGGGTGTTTTGGTGTTTGGATTTCAGGGTGTTTTGGTGTTTGTGTTTCAGTGTGTTTTGGTGTTTGGGGTTCAGGGCTGTTTGGTGTTTGGGGTTTCAGTGTGTTTTGGTGTTTGGGTTTCAGGGTGTTTTGGTGTTTGCGGTTCAGGGTGTTTTTGTGTTTCCAGGTTCAGGGTGTTTTGGTGTTTGGGGTTCAGGGTGTTTTGGTTTTTGGGGTTCAGAGTGTTTGGTGCTCTGGGGTGTTTGGTTTTTAGGGGATCAGGGTCTTTTCGGGTTCATGGTGTTTTGATGCTTGGGGTTCAGGGTGTTTTAGTGTTTGGGGTTCATGGTGTTTTGATGTTCAGGGTTCATGCTGTTATGATGTTTGGGGTGCAGGGTGTTTTGGTGTTTGGGGTTCAGGATGCTTTGGTGTTTTGAGGTTCTGGGTGTTTTGGTGTTTGGGATTTAGGGTGTTTTGAGGTTCAGGGTGTTTGGTGTTTGACGGTTCATGCTGTTTTGGGGTTCAGGTTGTTTTGTTGTTTGGGATTCAGGGTGTTTTGGTGTTTGGGGGGTTCAGGGTGTTTTGGTGTTGGGGTTCAAGGTGTTTTGGTGTTTGTGGTTCAAGGTGTTTTGGTGTTTGGGGTTCAGGGTGTTTTGGTTTTTGGGGTTCAGGGCGTTTTAGTGTTTGGGGTTCAGGGTGTTTTGGTGTTTGTGTTCATGTTGTTTTGGTGTTTGCTGTTCAGTGTGTTTTGGTGTTTGGGGTTCATGGTGTTTGATTTTTTGGGTTCAGAATGTTTTGTTGTTTGGGGGTCGGGGTGTTTGGTTTTTTGGGTTCAGGATGTTTTTTTGCTTGGGGTTCGGGATGTTTTGCTGCTTGGATTTCAGGGTGTTTTGGTGTTTGTGTTTCAGGGTGTTTTGGTGTTTGGGGTTCAGGGCTGTTTGGTGTTTGGGGTTTCAGGGTGTTTTGGTGTTTGGGTTTCAGGGTGTTTTGTTGTTTGGGGTTCAGGGTGTTTTTGTGGTTCCAGGTTCAGGGTGTTTTGTTCTTTGGGGTTCAGGGTGTTTTGGTGTTAGGGTTCAGGGTGTTTGGTGCTCTGGGGTGTTTGGTGTTTGGGGGATCGGGGTCTTTTCGGGTTCATGGTGTTTAGTTGTTTGGGGTTCAGGGTGTTTTAGTGTTTGGAGTTCATGGTGTTTTGATGTTCAGGGTTCATGCTGTTTTGATGTTTGGGGTTCAGGGTGTTTTGTTGTTTGGGGTTCAGGGTGTTTTGGAGTTTTGAGGTTCAGGGTGTTTTGGTGTTTGGGATTCAGGGTGTTTTGAGTTTCAGGGTGTTTGGTGATTGACGGTTCATGCTGTTTTAGAGTTCAGGTTGTTTTGGTGTTTGAGGTTCAGGGTGTTTTGGTGTTTGGGGGGTTCAGGGTGTTTTAGTGTTTGGGGTTCAGGGTGCTTTGGTGTTGGGGTTCAAGGTGTTTTGGTGTTTGGGGGGTTCAGGGTGTTTTAGTGTTTGGGGTTCAGGGTGCTTTGGTGTTGGGGTTCAAGGTGTTTTGGTGTTCAGGGTTCATGCTGTTTTGATGTTTGGGGTTCAGGGTGTTTTAGTGTTTGGGGTTCATGCTGTTTTGATGTTCAGGGTTCATGCTGTTTTGATGTTTGGGGTTCAGGGTGTTTTGGTGATTGGGGTTCAGGGTGTTTTGGTGTTTAGGGGTTCAGGGTGTTTTGCTGTTTGGGATTCAGAGTGTTTTGAGGTTCAGGGTGTTTAGTTTTTGATGGTTCATGCTCCTTTGGAATTCAGGTTGTTTTGGTGTTTGGGGTTCAGGGTGTTTGGGTTTCAAGGTGTTTTGGTGTTTGGGGTTCAGGGTGTTTTGGTTTTGGGGGTTCAGGATGTTTTCTTGTTTGGGGTGCAGGGTGTTTTGGTTTTTGGGGTTCAGAGTGTTTTAGTGTTTGACGTTCAGGGTGTTTTGATGTTTGGGGTGCAGGGTGTTTTGATTTATGAGGTTCTGGGTGTTTTGATGTTTGGGATTCAGGGTGTTTTGGTGTTTGGGGTTCAGGGTGTTTTGGTGTTTGTGTTCATTGTGTTTTGGTGTTTGGTGTTCAGTGTGTTTTGGTGTTTGGGGTTCAGGGTGTTTGGTTTTTTGGCTTCGGGATGTTTTGTTGCTTGGGGTTCGGGGTATTTTGCTGTTTGGATTTCAGGGTGTTTTGATGTTTGTGTTTCAGGGTGTTTTGGTGTTTGAGGTTCAGGGCTGTTTGGTGTTTGGGGTTTCAGGGTGTTTTGGTGTTTGGGTTTCAGGGTGTTTTGGTGTTTGGGGTTCAGGGTGTTTTTGTGTTTCCGGGATCAGGGTGTTTTGGTGTTTGGGGTTCAGGGTGTTTTGGTGTTTGGGGTTCAGGTGTTTGGTGCTCTGGGGTGTTTGGTGTTTGGGGGATCGGGGTCTTTTCGGGTTCATGGTGTTTTGATGTTTGGGGTTCACAGTGTTTTAATGTTTGGGGTTCATGGTGTTATGATGTTCAGGGTTAATGCTGTTTTGATGTTTGGGGTTCAGGGTGTTTTGGTGATTGGGGTTCAGGTTGTTTTGGTGTTTTGAGGTTCAGGGTTTTTGGTGTTTGGGATTCAGGGTGTTTTGAGGTTCAAGGTGTTTGGTGTTTGACGGTTCATGCTGTTTTAGGGTTCAGGTTGTTTTGGTGTTTGGGGTTCAGGGTGTTTTGGTGTTTGGGGGGTTCAGGGTGTTTTGGTGTTTGGGGTTCAGGGTGCTTTGGTGTTGGGGTTCAAGGTGGTTTGGTGTTTGGGGTTCAAGGTGTTTTGGTGTTTGGGGTTAAGGGTGTTTTGGTTTTTGGGGTTCAGGGTGTTTTGTTGTTTGGGGTTCGGGGTGTTTGGTGTTTGGATTTCAGGCTGTTTTGGTGTTTGGGTTTCAGGGTGTTTTGGTGTTTGGGGTTCAGCGTGTTTTGGTGTTTTGAGGTTCAGGGTTTTTTGGTGTTTGGGATTCAGGGTGTTTTGAGGTTCAAGGTGTTTGGTGTTTGGGGTTCAGCGTGTTTTGGTGTTTGGTGTTCAGGGTGTTTTGGTTTCTGGGGTTCAGGTTGTTTCGATGTTTGGGGTGCAGGGTATTTGGGGTTCTGGGTGTATTGGTGTTTGGGGTTCAAGGTGTTTTGGTGTTTGGGGTTCAAGGTGTTTTGGTGTTTGGGGTGCAGGGTGTTTTGATTTGTGCGGTTCCGGGTGTTTGGTGTTTGGGATTCAGGTTGTTTTGGTGTTTGAGTTTCATGGTGTTTTGGTGTTTGTGGCTCAGGGTGTTTTGCTGTTTGAGATTCAGAGTGTTTTGCTGTTTGGGGCTCGGTGTTTTTGTGGTTGGGTTTCAGGGTGTTTTGGTGTTTGGGGTTCAGGGCTGTTTGGTGTTTGGGGGTTCAGAGTGTTTTGGTGTTTGGGGTTCAGGGCTGTTTGGTGTTTTGGGGTTCAGGGTGTTTTGGTGTTTGGGGTTCAGGGTATTTTTGTGTTTCAGGTTTCAGGGTGATTTGGTTTTTGGGGTTCAGTGTGTTTTGTTGTTTGGGGTTCAGGATGTTTTGGTGTTTGGGGTTCAGGTTGTTTTGGTATTTGGGGTTCAGGGTGTTTTGGTGTCTGGGGCTCAGGGTGTTTTGGTGTCTGGGGTTCAGGGTGTTTTCGTGTTCAGGGTGTTTTGGTGTTTGAGGTTCAGGGTGTTTTAGTGTTTGGGGCTCGGTGTTTTGATGTTTGGGGTTCAGGTTGTTTTGGTGCTTAGGGCTTCAGGGTGTTTTGGTGTTTGGGGTTTGTGGTGTTTTGGGGTTCAGTTTGTTTTGGTGATTGGTGCTCAGGGGTGTTTGGTGGATCAGGGTCTTTTCAGGTCCATAGTGGTTTCATGTTTAGGGTTCATGGTGTTTTGGTGTTTGGGTTCAGGGTGTTTTGGTGTTTAGGGGTTCAGGGCGTTTTGGTTTCAGGGCTGTTTGGTGTTTGGGGGTTCAGGGTGTTTTGGTGTTTGGGTTTCAGTGTCTTTTGATGTTTAGGGATCAGGGTGTTTTTGTGTTTCCGGGTTCAGGGTGTTTTGTTTTTTTTGGGTTCAGGGTGTTTTGGTTTTTGGGGTTCAGGGTGTTTAAGTGTTTGGGATTCAGGGTGTTTTGGTGTTTGGGGTTCAGGGTGCTTTGGTGTTGGGGTTCAATGTGTTTTGGTGTTTGGGGTTCAAGGTGTTTTGGTGTTTGGGGTTCAGGGTGTTTTGGTTTTTGGGGCTCAGGGTGTTTTAGTGTTTGACGTTCAGGGTGCTTTGGTGATTGGGATGCAGGGCGTTTTGATTTTTGAGGTTCTGGGTGTTTAAGTGTTTGGGATTCAGGGTGTTTTGGTGTTAGATTTCATGTTGTTTTGATGTTTGGGGTTCAGGGTGTTTTGGTGATTGGGGTGCAGGTTGTTATGATTTTTGAGGTTCTGGGTGTTTAACTGTTTGGGGTTCAGGGTGTTTTGGTGTTTGTGTTCATGGTGCTTTGGTGTTTGGTGTTAAGTGTGTTTTGGTGTTTGGGGTTCAGGATGTTTTGTTGTTTGGGGTTCGGGGTGTTTTGGTGTTTGGATTTCAGGGCTGTTTTGTGTTTGGGTGTACAGCGTGTTTTGGTGTTTGGGTTTCAGGGTGTTTTGGTGTTTGGGGTTCAGGGTGTCTTTGTGTTTCTGGGTTCAGGGTATTTTGGTGTTTGGGGTTCAGGGTGTTTGGTGTTTGGGGTTCAGGGCTGTTTTGTGTTTGGGTGTACATCGTGTTTTGGTGTTTGGGTTTCAGGGTGTTTGGTTTTTTGGGTTCAGGATGTTTTGTTGCTTGGGGTTCAGGGCTGTTTGGGGTTTCAGTGTTTGTGTTTCAGGGTGTTTTGGTGTTTGGGGTTCAGGGTGTTTTTGTGTTTCCAGGTTCAGGGTGTTTTGGTGTTTGTGGTGCAGGGTGTTTTGGTTTTTGGGGTTCAGGGTGTTTTAGTGTTTGACGTTCAGGGTGTTTTGATGTTTGGGATTCAGGGTGTTTTCGTGCTTGTGTTCATGATGTTTTGGTGTTTGGTGTTCAGTGTGCTTTGGTGTTTGGGGTTCAGGGTGTTGGTTTTTTGGGTTCAGGATGTTTTGTTGCTGGGGTTCGGGGTGTTTTGGTGTTTGGATTTCAGGGTGTTTTGGTGTTTGTGTTTCAGTGTGTTTTGGTGTTTGGGGTTCAGGGCTGTTTGGTGTTTGGGGTTTCAGTGTGTTTTGGTGTTTGGGTTTCAGGGTGTTTTGGTGTTTGCGGTTCAGGGTGTTTTTGTGTTTCCAGGTTCAGGGTGTTTTGGTGTTTGGGGTTCAGGGTGTTTTGGTTTTTGGGGTTCAGAGTGTTTGGTGCTCTGGGGTGTTTGGTTTTTAGGGGATCAGGGTCTTTTCGGGTTCATGGTGTTTTGATGCTTGGGGTTCAGGGTGTTTTAGTGTTTGGGGTTCATGGTGTTTTGATGTTCAGGGTTCATGCTGTTATGATGTTTGGGGTGCAGGGTGTTTTGGTGTTTGGGGTTCAGGATGCTTTGGTGTTTTGAGGTTCTGGGTGTTTTGGTGTTTGGGATTCAGGGTGTTTTGAGGTTCAGGGTGTTTGGTGATTGACGGTTCATGCTGTTTTGGGGTTCAGGTTGTTTTGTTGTTTGGGATTCAGGGTGTTTTGGTGTTTGGGGGGTTCAGGGTGTTTTGGTGTTGGGGTTCAAGGTGTTTTGGTGTTTGTGGTTCAAGGTGTTTTGGTGTTTGGGGTTCAGGGTGTTTTGGTTTTTGGGGTTCAGGGCGTTTTAGTGTTTGGGGTTCAGGGTGTTTTGGTGTTTGTGTTCATGTTGTTTTGGTGTTTGCGGTTCAGTGTGTTTTGGTGTTTGGGGTTCATGGTGTTTGGTTTTTTGGGTTCAGAATGTTTTGTTGTTTGGGGGTCGGGGTGTTTGGTTTTTTGGGTTCAGGATGTTTTTTTGCTTGGGGTTCGGGATGTTTTGCTGCTTGGATTTCAGGGTGTTTTGGTGTTTGTGTTTCAGGGTGTTTTGGTGTTTGGGGTTCAGGGCTGTTTGGTGTTTGGGGTTTCAGGGTGTTTTGGTGTTTGGGTTTCAGGGTGTTTTGGTGTTTGGGGTTCAGGGTGTTTTGGTGTTTGGGGTTCAGGGTGTTTTTGTGTTTCCGGGTTCAGGGTGTTTTGTTCTTTGGGGTTCAGGGTGTTAGGTGCTCTGGGGTGTTTGGTGTTTGGGGGATCGGGGTCTTTTCGGGTTCATGGTGTTTAGTTGTTTGGGGTTCAGGGTGTTTTAGTGTTTGGAGTTCATGGTGTTTTGATGTTCAGGGTTCATGCTGTTTTGATGTTTGGGGTTCAGGGTGTTTTGCTGTTTGGGGTTCAGTGTATTTTGGTGTTTTGAGGTTCAGGGTGTTTTGGTGTTTGGGATTCAGGGTGTTTTGAGGTTCAGGTTGTTTTGGTGTTTGAGGTTCAGGGTGTTTTGGTGTTTGGGGGGTTCAGGGTGTTTTGGTGTTTGGGGTTCAGGGTGCTTTGGTGTTGGGGTTCAAGGTGTTTTGGTGTTTGGGGGGTTCAGGGTGTTTTGGTGTTTGGGGTTCAGGGTGCTTTGGTGTTGGGGTTCAAGGTGTTTTGGTGTTTGACGTTCAGGGTGCTTTGGTGTTTGGGGTTCAGGGTGTTTGGTTTTTTGGGTTCAGGATGTTTTGTTGTTTGGGGTTCAGGGTGTTTTAGTGTTTGGAGTTCATGGTGTTTTGGTGTTTAGGGTTCAGGGTGTTTTTGTGTTTCCGGAATCAGGGTGTTTTGGTGTTTGGGGTTCAGGGTGTTTTGGTGTTTGGGGTTCAGGTGTTTGGTGCTCTGGGGTGTTTGGTGTTTGGGGGATCGGGGTCTTTTCGGGTTCATGGTGTTTTGATGTTTGGGGTTCACGGTGTTTTAATGTTTGGGGTTCATGGTGTTATGATGTTCAGGGTTAATGCTGTTTTGATGTTTGGGGTTCAGGATGTTTTGGTGATTGGGGTTCAGGGTGTTTTGGTGTTTTGAGGTTCAGGGTTTTTTGGTGTTTGGGATTCAGGGTGTTTTGAGGTTCAAGGTGTTTGGTGTTTGACGGTTCATGCTGTTTTATGGTTCAGGTTGTTTTGGTGTTTGGGGTTCAGGGTGTTTTGGTGTTTGGGGGGTTCAGGGTGTTTTGGTGTTTGGGGTTCAGGGTGCTTTGGTGTTGGGGTTCAAGGTGGTTTGGTGTTTGGGGTTCAAGGTGTTTGGGGTTAAGGGTGTTTTGGTTTTTGGGGTTCAGGGTGTTTTGTTGTTTGGGGTTCGGGGTGTTTGCTGTTTGGATTTCAGGCTGTTTTGGTGTTTGGGTTTCAGGGTGTTTTGGTGTTTGGGGTTCAGCGTGTTTTGGTGTTCAGGGTGTTTTGGTTTCTGGGGTTCAGGTTGTTTTGATGTTTGGGGTGCAGGGTATTTGGGGTTCTGGGTGTATTGGTGTTTGGGGTTCAAGGTGTTTTGGTGTTTGGGGTTCAAGGTGTTTTGGTGTTTGGGGTGCAGGGTGTTTTGATTTGTGCGGTTCCGGGTGTTTGGTGTTTGGGATTCAGGGTGTTTTGGTGTTTGAGTTTCATGGTGTTTTGGTGTTTGGGATTTAGGGTGTTTTGAGGTTCAGGGTGTTTGGTGTTTGACGGTTCATGCTGTTTTGGGGTTCAGGTTGTTTTGTTGTTTGGGATTCAGGGTGTTTTGGTGTTTGGGGGGTTCAGGGTGTTTTGGTGTTTGGGGGGTTCAGGGTGTTTTGGTGTTGGGGTTCAAGGTGTTTTGGTGTTTGTGGTTCAAGGTGTTTTGGTGTTTGGGGTTCAGGGTGTTTTGGTTTTTGGGGTTCAGGGCGTTTTAGTGTTTGGGGTTCAGGGTGTTTTGGTGTTTGTGTTCATGTTGTTTTGGTGTTTGCTGTTCAGTGTGTTTTGGTGTTTGGGGTTCATGGTGTTTGATTTTTTGGGTTCAGAATGTTTTGTTGTTTGGGGGTCGGGGTGTTTGGTTTTTTGGGTTCAGGATGTTTTTTTGCTTGGGGTTCGGGATGTTTTGCTGCTTGGATTTCAGGGTGTTTTGGTGTTTGTGTTTCAGGGTGTTTTGGTGTTTGGGGTTCAGGGCTGTTTGGTGTTTGGGGTTTCAGGGTGTTTTGGTGTTTGGGTTTCAGGGTGTTTTGTTGTTTGGGGTTCAGGGTGTTTTTGTGGTTCCAGGTTCAGGGTGTTTTGTTCTTTGGGGTTCAGGGTGTTTTGGTGTTAGGTGCTCTGGGGTGTTTGGTGTTTGGGGGATCGGGGTCTTTTCGGGTTCATGGTGTTTAGTTGTTTGGGGTTCAGGGTGTTTTAGTGTTTGGAGTTCATGGTGTTTTGATGTTCAGGGTTCATGCTGTTTTGATGTTTGGGGTTCAGGGTGTTTTGTTGTTTGGGGTTCAGGGTGTTTTGGAGTTTTGAGGTTCAGGGTGTTTTGGTGTTTGGGATTCAGGGTGTTTTGAGTTTCAGGGTGTTTGGTGTTTGACGGTTCATGCTGTTTTAGAGTTCAGGTTGTTTTGGTGTTTGAGGTTCAGGGTGTTTTGGTGTTTGGGGGGTTCAGGGTGTTTTGGCGTTTGGGCTTCAGGGTGCTTTGGTGTTGGGGTTCAAGGTGTTTTGGTGTTTGGGGGGTTCAGGGTGTTTTAGTGTTTGGGGTTCAGGGTGCTTTGGTGTTGGGGTTCAAGGTGTTTTGGTGTTCAGGGTTCATGCTGTTTTGATGTTTGGGGTTCATGGTGTTTTGATGTTCAGGGTTCATGCTGTTTTGATGTTTGGGGTTCAGGGTGTTTTGGTGATTGGGGTTCAGGGTGTTTTCGTGTTTAGCGGTTCAGGGTGTTTTGCTGTTTGGGATTCAGAGTGTTTTGAGGTTCAGGGTGTTTAGTTTTTGATGGTTCATGCTCCTTTGGAATTCAGGTTGTTTTGGTGTTTGGGGTTCAGGGTGTTTGGGTTTCAAGGTGTTTTGGTGTTTGGGGTTCAGGGTGTTTTGGTTTTTGGGGTTCAGAGTGTTTTAGTGTTTGACGTTCAGGGTGTTTTGATGTTTGGGGTGCAGGGTGTTTTGATTTTTGAGGTTCTGGGTGTTTTGATGTTTGGGATTCAGGGTGTTTCGGTGTTTGGGGTTCAGGGTGTTTTGGTGTTTGTGTTCATTGTGTTTTGGTGTTTGGTGTTCAGTGTGTTTTGGTGTTTGGGGTTCAGGGTGTTTGGTTTTTTGGGTTCGGGATGTTTTGTTGCTTGGGGTTCGGGGTATTTTGCTGTTTGGATTTCAGGGTGTTTTGATGTTTGTGTTTCAGGGTGTTTTGGTGTTTGAGGTTCAGGGCTGTTTGGTGTTTGGGGTTTCAGGGTGTTTTGGTGTTTGGGTTTCAGGGTGTTTTGGTGTTTGGGGTTCAGGGTGTTTTTGTGTTTCCGGGATCAGAGTGTTTTGGTGTTTGGGGTTCAGGGTGTTTTGGTGTTTGGGGTTCAGGTGTTTGGTGCTCTGGGGTGTTTGGTGTTTGGGGGATCGGGGTCTTTTCGGGTTCATGGTGTTTTGATGTTTGGGGTTCACGGTGTTTTAATGTTTGGGGTTCATGGTGTTATGATGTTCAGGGTTAATGCTGTTTTGATGTTTGGGGTTCAGGGTGTTTTGGTGATTGGGGTTCAGGTTGTTTTGGTGTTTTGAGGTTCAGGGTTTTTGGTGTTTGGGATTCAGGGTGTTTTGAGGTTCAAGGTGTTTGGTGTTTGACGGTTCATGCTGTTTTAGGGTTCAGGTTGTTTTGGTGTTTGGGGTTCAGGGTGTTTTGGTGTTTGGGGTTCAGGGTGCTTTGGTGTTGGGGTTCAAGGTGGTTTGGTGTTTGGGGTTCAAGGTGTTTTGGTGTTTGGGGTTAAGGGTGTTTTGGTTTTTGGGGTTCAGGGTGTTTTGTTGTTTGGGGTTCGGGGTGTTTGGTGTTTGGATTTCAGGCTGTTTTGGTGTTTGGGTTTCAGGGTGTTTTGGTGTTTGGGGTTCAGCGTGTTTTGGTGTTTTGAGGTTCAGGGTTTTTTGGTGTTTGGGATTCAGGGTGTTTTGAGGTTCAAGGTGTTTGGTGTTTGGGGTTCAGCGTGTTTTGGTGTTTGGTGTTCAGGGTGTTTTGGTTTCTGGGGTTCAGGTTGTTTCGATGTTTGGGGTGCAGGGTATTTGGGGTTCTGGGTGTATTGGTGTTTGGGGTTCAAGGTGTTTTGGTGTTTGGGGTTCAAGGTGTTTTGGTGTTTGGGGTGCAGGGTGTTTTGATTTGTGCGGTTCCGGGTGTTTGGTGTTTGGGATTCAGGTTGTTTTGGTGTTTGAGTTTCATGGTGTTTTGGTGTTTGTGGCTCAGGGTGTTTTGCTGTTTGAGATTCAGAGTGTTTTGCTGTTTGGGGCTCGGTGTTTTTGTGGTTGGGTTTCAGGGTGTTTTGGTGTTTGGGGTTCAGGGCTGTTTGGTGTTTGGGGGTTCAGAGTGTTTTGGTGTTTGGGGTTCAGGGCTGTTTGGTGTTTTGGGGTTCAGGGTGTTTTGGTGTTTGGGGTTCAGGGTATTTTTGTGTTTCAGGTTTCAGGGTGATTTGGTTTTTGGGGTTCAGGGTGTTTTGTTGTTTGGGGTTCAGGATGTTTTGGTGTTTGGGGTTCAGGTTGTTTTGGTATTTGGGGTTCAGGGTGTTTTGGTGTCTGGGGCTCAGGGTGTTTTGGTGTCTGGGGTTCAGGGTGTTTTCGTGTTCAGGGTGTTTTGGTGTTTGAGGTTCAGGGTGTTTTAGTGTTTGGGGCTCGGTGTTTTGATGTTTGGGGTTCAGGTTGTTTTGGTGCTTAGGGCTTCAGGGTGTTTTGGTGTTTGGGGTTTGTGGTGTTTTGGGGTTCAGTTTGTTTTGGTGATTGGTGCTCAGGGGTGTTTGGTGGATCAGGGTCTTTTCAGGTCCATAGTGTTTTGATGTTTAGGGTTCATGGTGTTTTGGTGTTTGGGGTTCAGGGTGTTTTGGTGTTTAGGGGTTCAGGGCGTTTTGGTTTCAGGGCTGTTTGGTGTTTGGGGGTTCAGGGTGTTTTGGTGTTTGGGTTTCAGTGTCTTTTGATGTTTAGGGATCAGGGTGTTTTTGTGTTTCCGGGTTCAGGGTGTTTTGTTGTTTGGGGTTCAGGTTGTTTTGCTGTTTGGGGTTCAGGGTGTTTTGTTTTTTTTGGGTTCAGGGTGTTTTGGTTTTTGGGGTTCAGTGTGTTTAAGTGTTTGGGATTCAGGGTGTTTTGGTGTTAGAGTTCATGGTGTTTTGATGTTTGGGGTTCAGGGCGTTTTGGTGTTTGGGGTTCAGGGTGCTTTGGTGTTGAGGTTCAATGTGTTTTGGTGTTTGGGGTTCAAGGTGTTTTGGTGTTTGGGGTTCAGGGTGTTTTGGTTTTTGGGGCTCAGGGTGTTTTAGTGTTTGACGTTCAGGGTGCTTTGGTGATTGGGGTGCAGGGTGTTTTGATTTTTGAGGTTCTGGGTGTTTAAGTGTTTGGGATTCAGGGTGTTTTGGTGTTAGAGTTCATGTTGTTTTGATGTTTGGGGTTCAGGGTGTTTTGGTGATTGGGGTGCAGGTTGTTATGATTTTTGAGGTTCTGGGTGTTTAACTGTTTGGGGTTCAGGGTGTTTTGGTGTTTGTGTTCATGGTGTTTTGGTGTTTGGTGTTCAGTGTGTTTTGGTGTTTGGGGTTCAGGATGTTTTGTTGTTTGGGGTTCGGGGTGTTTTGGTGTTTGGATTTCAGGGCTGTTTTGTGTTTGGGTGTACAGCGTGTTTTGGTGTTTGGGTTTCAGGGTGTTTTGGTGTTTGGGGTTCAGGGTGTCTTTGTGTTTCTGGGTTCAGGGTATTTTGGTGTTTGGGGTTCAGGGTGTTTGGTGTTTGGGGTTCAGGGCTGTTTTGTGTTTGGGTGTACATCGTGTTTTGGTGTTTGGGTTTCAGGGTGTTTGGTTTTTTGGGTTCAGGATGTTTTGTTGCTTGGGGTTCAGGGCTGTTTGGTGTTTGGGGTTTCAGTGTTTGTGTTTCAGGGTGTTTTGGTGTTTGGGGTTCAGGGTGTTTTTGTGTTTCCAGGTTCAGGGTGTTTTGGTGTTTGTGGTGCAGGGTGTTTTGGTTTTTGGGGTTCAGGGTGTTTTAGTGTTTGACGTTCAGGGTGTTTTGATGTTTGGGATTCAGGGTGTTTTCGTGCTTGTGTTCATGATGTTTTGGTGTTTGGTGTTCAGTGTGCTTTGGTGTTTGGGGTTCAGGGTGTTGGTTTTTTGGGTTCAGGATGTTTTGTTGCTGGGGTTCGGGGTGTTTTGGTGTTTGGATTTCAGGGTGTTTTGGTGTTTGTGTTTTGGTGTTTGGGGTTCAGGGCTGTTTGGTGTTTGGGGTTTCAGTGTGTTTTGGTGTTTGGGTTTCAGGGTGTTTTGGTGTTTGCGGTTCAGGGTGTTTTTGTGTTTCCAGGTTCAGGGTGTTTTGGTGTTTGGGGTTCAGGGTGTTTTGGTTTTTGGGGTTCAGAGTGTTTGGTGCTCTGGGGTGTTTGGTTTTTAGGGGATCAGGGTCTTTTCGGGTTCATGGTGTTTTGATGCTTGGGGTTCAGGGTGTTTTAGTGTTTGGGGTTCATGGTGTTTTGATGTTCAGGGTTCATGCTGTTATGATGTTTGGGGTGCAGGGTGTTTTGGTGTTTGGGGTTCAGGATGCTTTGGTGTTTTGAGGTTCTGGGTGTTTTGGTGTTTGGGATTCAGGGTGTTTTGAGGTTCAGGGTGTTTGGTGTTTGACGGTTCATGCTGTTTTGGGGTTCAGGTTGTTTTGTTGTTTGGGATTCAGGGTGTTTTGGTGTTTGGGGGGTTCAGGGTGTTTTGGTGTTGGGGTTCAAGGTGTTTTGGTGTTTGTGGTTCAAGGTGTTTTGGTGTTTGGGGTTCAGGGTGTTTTGGTTTTTGGGGTTCAGGGCGTTTTAGTGTTTGGGGTTCAGGGTGTTTTGGTGTTTGTGTTCATGTTGTTTTGGTGTTTGCTGTTCAGTGTGTTTTGGTGTTTGGGGTTCATGGTGTTTGGTTTTTTGGGTTCAGAATGTTTTGTTGTTTGGGGGTCGGGGTGTTTGGTTTTTTGGGTTCAGGATGTTTTTTTGCTTGGGGTTCGGGATGTTTTGCTGCTTGGATTTCAGGGTGTTTTGGTGTTTGTGTTTCAGGGTGTTTTGGTGTTTGGGGTTCAGGGCTGTTTGGTGTTTGGGGTTTCAGGGTGTTTTGGTGTTTGGGTTTCAGGGTGTTTTGGTGTTTGGGGTTCAGGGTGTTTTTGTGTTTCCGGGTTCAGGGTGTTTTGTTCTTTGGGGTTCAGGGTGTTTTGGTGTTTGGGGTTCAGGGTGTTTTGGTGTTTGGGGTTCAGGGTGTTTGGTGCTCTGGGGTGTTTGGTGTTTGGGGGATCAGGGTCTTTTCGGGTTCATGGTGTTTAGTTGTTTGGGGTTCAGGGTGTTTTAGTGTTTGGAGTTCATGGTGTTTTGATGTTCAGGGTTCATGCTGTTTTGATGTTTGGGGTTCAGGGTGTTTTGTTGTTTGGGGTTCAGGGTATTTTGGTGTTTGTGGCTCAGGGTGTTTTGCTGTTTGAGATTCAGAGTGTTTTGGTGTTTGGGGCTCGGTGTTTTGGTGGTTGGGGTTCAGGGTGTTTTGGTGTTTATGGGTTCAGGGTGTTTTGATGTTTGGGATTGAGGGCTGTTTGGTGTTTGGGGTTCAGGGTGTTTTGGTGTTTGACGGTTCTTGCTGTTTGGGGGTTCAGGGTGTTTTGTTGTTCTGGGTTCAGGCTGCATTGGTCGTTGGGGTTCAGGCTGTTTTGATTTTTGGGTTTCAGGTTGTTTTGGTGTTTGGGGTTCAGGGCTGCTTGTTGTTTGGGGGTTCAGGGTGTTTTGATGTTTCGGGGTTCAGGGTGTTTTTGTGTTTGGGGTTCTGGTTATTTTTGTGTTTCGGGGCTCAGGGTGTTTTGGTTTTCAGGGTTCATGGTGTTTTGATGTTTGGGGTTCAGGGTGTTTTGGTGTTTGGGTTTCAGGTTGTTTTGGTTTTCAGGGTTCAGGGTGTTTTGGTGTTTGGGGTTCAGTGTGTTTGGTTTATTGGCTTCAGGATGTTTTGGTGTTAGGGTTCAGGATGTTTTGGTGTTTAGGGGTTCAGGGTGTTATGGTGTTTGGGTTTCAGGTTGTTTTGGTTTTCAGGGTTCAGGGTGTTTTGGTTTTGGTGGTTCAGGATGTATTGGTTTTGGGGGTTCAGGATGTTTTGGTTTTGGGGGTTCAGGGTGTTTTGGTGTTTGGGGTTCAGGATGATTTGGTGTTTAGGGGTTCAGGGTGTTTTGGTGTTTGGGGTTCAGGGTGTTTTGGTTTTCAGGGTTCATGGTGTTTTGATGTTTGGGGTTCAGGGTGTTTTGATGTTTGGGTTTCAGGTTGTTTTGGTTTTCAGGGTTCAGGGTGTTTTGGTGTTTGGGGTTCAGTGTGTTTGGTTTATTGGCTTCAGGATGTTTTGGTGTTTGGGGTTCAGGATGTTTTGGTGTTTAGGGGTTCAGGGTGTTATGGTGTTTGGGTTTCAGGTTGTTTTGGTGTTTATGGGTTCAGGGTGTTTTGGTGTTTGGGATTGAGGGCTGTTTGGTGTTTGGGGTTCAGGGTGTTTTGGTGTTTGACGGTTCTTGCTGTTTGGGGGTTCAGGGTGTTTTGTTGTTCTGGGTTCAGGCTGCATTGGTCGTTGGGGTTCAGGCTGTTTTGATTTTTGGGTTTCAGGTTGTTTTGGTGTTTGGGGTTCAGGGCTGCTTGTTGT
Organism: Somniosus microcephalus; assembly: GCF_052327205.1. Taxonomy (NCBI): domain Eukaryota; kingdom Metazoa; phylum Chordata; class Chondrichthyes; order Squaliformes; family Somniosidae; genus Somniosus; species Somniosus microcephalus. The sequence continues at coordinate 82,906,886 of NC_140999.1, read as the reverse complement.
TTGGGGGTTCAGGGTGTTTTGATGTTTCGGGGTTCAGGGTGTTTTTGTGTTTGGGGTTCTGGTTATTTTTGTGTTTCGGGGCTCAGGGTGTTTTGGTGTTTGGGGTTCAGGGTGTTTTGGTTTTCAGGGTTCATGTTGTTTTGATGTTTGGGGTTCAGGGTGTTTTGGTGTTTGGGTTTCAGGTTGTTTTGGTTTTCAGGGTTCAGGGTGTTTTGGTGTTTGGGGTTCAGTGTGTTTGGTTTATTGGCTTCAGGATGTTTTGGTGTTAGGGTTCAGGATGTTTTGGTGTTTAGGGGTTCAGGGTGTTATGGTGTTTGGGTTTCAGGTTGTTTTGGTTTTCAGGGTTCAGGGTGTTTTGGTTTTGGGGGTTCAGGATGTATTGGTTTTGGGGGTTCAGGATGTTTTGGTTTTGGGGGTTCAGGGTGTTTTGGTGTTTGGGGTTCAGGATGATTTGGTGTTTAGGGGTTCAGGGTGTTTTGGGTTCAGGGTGTTTTGGTTTTCAGGGTTCATGGTGTTTTGATGTTTGGGGTTCAGGGTGTTTTGATGTTTGGGTTTCAGGTTGTTTTGGTTTTCAGGGTTCAGGGTGTTTTGGTGTTTGGGGTTCAGTGTGTTTGGTTTATTGGCTTCAGGATGTTTTGGTGTTTGGGGTTCAGGATGTTTTGGTGTTTAGGGGTTCAGGGTGTTATGGTGTTTGGGGTTCAGGATGTTTTGGTGTTTAGGGGTTCAGGGTGTTTTGGTTTTGGGGGTTCAGGATGTATTGGTTTTGGGGGTTCAGGATGTTTTGGTTTTGGTGGTTCCGGATGTTTTGTTGTTTGGGGTGCAGGGTGTTTTGATTATTGGGGTTCAGGGTGTTTTAGTGTTTGACGTTCAGGGTTTTTTGTTGTTTAGGGTGCAGGGTGTTTTGATTTTTGAGGTTCTGGGTGTTTTGGTGTTTGGGATTCAGGGTGTTTTTGTGTTAGAGTTCATGGTGTTTTGATGTTTGGGGTTCAGGGTGTTTTGGTGCTTGTGTTCATGGTGTTTTGGTGTTTGGGGTTCAGGGTGTTTGGTTTTTTGGGTTCAGGATGTTTTGTTGCTTGGGGTTCGGGGTGTTTTGCTGCTTGGATTTCAGGGTGTTTTGGTGTTTGTGTTTCAGGGTGTTTTGGTGTTTGGGGTTCAGGGTGTTTTGGTGTTTGGGTTTCAGGGTGTTTTGGTGTTTGGGGTTCAGGGTGTTTTTGTGTTTCCGGGTTCAGGGTGTTTTGTTCTTTGGGGTTCAGGGTGTTTTGGTGTTTGGGGTTCAGGGTGTTTGGTGCTCTGGGGTGTTTGGTGTTTGGGGGATCGGGGTCTTTTCGGGTTCATGGTGTTCAGTTGTTTGGGGTTCAGGGTGTTTTAGTGTTTGGGGTTCATGGTGTTTTGATGTTCAGGGTTCATGCTGTTTTGTTGTTTGGGGTGCAGGGTGTTTTGATTATTGGGGTTCAGGGTGTTTTAGTGTTTGACGTTCAGGGTTTTTTGTTGTTTAGGGTGCAGGGTGTTTTGATTTTTGAGGTTCTGGGTGTTTTGGTGTTTGGGATTCAGGGTGTTTTTGTGTTAGAGTTCATGGTGTTTTGATGTTTGGGGTTCAGGGTGTTTTGGTGCTTGTGTTCATGGTGTTTTGGTGTTTGGGGTTCAGGGTGTTTGGTTTTTTGGGTTCAGGATGTTTTGTTGCTTGGGGTTCGGGGTGTTTTGCTGCTTGGATTTCAGGGTGTTTTGGTGTTTGTGTTTCAGGGTGTTTTGGTGTTTGGGGTTCAGGGTGTTTTGGTGTTTGGGTTTCAGGGTGTTTTGGTGTTTGGGGTTCAGGGTGTTTTTGTGTTTCCGGGTTCAGGGTGTTTTGTTCTTTGGGGTTCAGGGTGTTTTGGTGTTTGGGGTTCAGGGTGTTTGGTGCTCTGGGGTGTTTGGTGTTTGGGGGATCGGGGTCTTTTCGGGTTCATGGTGTTCAGTTGTTTGGGGTTCAGGGTGTTTTAGTGTTTGGGGTTCATGGTGTTTTGATGTTCAGGGTTCATGCTGTTTTGATGTTTGGGGTTCAGGGTGTTTTGAGGTTCAGGGTGTTTGGTGTTTGACGTTTCATGCTGTTTTGGGGTTCAGGTTGTTTTGGCGTTTGGGGTTCAGGGTGTTTTGGTGTTTGGGGGGTTCAGGGTGTTTTGGTGTTGGGGTTCAAGGTGTTTTGGTGTTTGTGGTTCAAGGTGTTTTGGTGTTTGGGGTTCAGGGTGTTTTGGTTTTTGGGGTTCAGGGCGTTTTAGTGTTTGACGTTCAGGGTGTTTTTGTGATTGGGGTGCTGGGTGTTTTGATTTTTGAGGTTCTGGGTGTTTAAGTGTTTGGGTTCAGGGTGTTTTGGTGTTTGTGTTCATGTTGTTTTGGTGTTTGCTGTTCAGTGTGTTTTGGTGTTTGGGGTTCAGGGTGTTTGGTTTTTTGGGTTCAGGATGTTTTGTTGTTTGGGGTTCAGGGTGTTTTGGTATTTGGGTTTCAGGGTGTTTTGGTGTTTGGGGCTCAGGGTGTTTTGCTGCTTGAGGTTCAGAGTGTTTTGGTGTTTGGGGCTCGGTGTTTTTGTGGTTGGGGTTCAGGGTGTTTTGGTGTTTATGGTTTCAGGGTGTTTTGGTGTTTGGGATTCAGGGCTGTTTGGTGTTTGGGATTCTGGGTGTTTTGGTGTTTGGGGCTCGGTGTTTTTGTGGTTGGGGTTCAGGGTGTTTTGGTGTTTATGGTTTCAGGGTGTTTTGGTGTTTTGGATTCAGGGCTGTTTGGTGTTTCGGGTTCAGGGTGTTTTGGTGTTTGACGGTTCTTGCTGTTTGGTGGTACAGGGTGTTTTGGTGTTTGGGGTTCAGGCTGCTTTCATCGTTGGGTGTCAGGCTGTTTTGTTGCTTGGGGTTTGGGTTTCAGGGTGTTTTGGTGTTTGGGGTTCAGGGCTGTTTGGTGTTTCGGGGTTCAGGGTGTTTTGGTGTTTTGAGGTTCAGGGTGTTTGGGATTCAGGGTGTTTTGAGGTTCAGGGTGTTTGGTGTTTGACGGTTCATGCTTTTTTAGAGTTCACGTTGTTTTGGTGTTTGAGGTTCAGGGTGTTTTGGTGTTTGAGGGGTTCAGGGTGTTTTGGTGTTTGGGGTTCAGGGTGCTTTGGTGTTGGGGTTCAAGGTGTTTTGGTGTTTGGGGTTCAAGGTGTTTTGGTGTTTGGGGTTCAGGGTGTTTTGGTTTTTGGGGTTCACGCTGTTTTAGTGTTTGACGTTCAGGGTGTTTTGGTGTTTGGGGTGCAGGGTGTTTGGGTTTCTGGACGTATTGGTGTTTGGGGTTCAAGGTGTTTTGGTGTTTGGGGTTCAAGGTGTTTTGGTGTTTGGGGTGCAGGGTGTTTTGATTTTTGAGGTTCTGGGTGTTTTGGTGTTTGGAATTCAGGGTGTTTTCGTGTTTGGGGTTTGTGGTGTTTTGGGGTTCAGATTGTTTTGGTGTTTGGTGCTCAGGGGTGTTTGGGGGATCAGGGTGTTTTTGGGTCCATGGTGTTTTGATGTTTGGGGTTCAGGGTGTTTTAGTGTTTGGGGTTCATGATACTTTGGTGTTTGGGGTTCAGGGTGTTTTAGTGTTCGGGGTTCATGTTGTTTTGATGTTCAGGGTTCATGCTGTTTTGATGTTTGAGGTTCAGGGTGTTTTGGTGTTTGGGATTCAGGGTGTTTTGAGGTTCAGGGTGTTTGGTGTTTGACGGTTCATGCTGTTTTGTGGTTCAGGTTGTTTTGGTGTTTGGGGTTCAGGGTGTTTTGGTGTTTGGGGGGTTCAGGGTGTTTTGGTGTTTGGGGTTCAGGGTGCTTTGATGTTGGGGTTCAAGGTGTTTTAGTGTTTGGGGCTCGGAGTTTTGGTGTTAGAGTTCATGGTGTTTTGATGTTTGGGGTTCAGGGTGCTTTGGTATTTGTGTTCATGGTGTTTTGGTATTTGGTTTTCTGTGTGTTTTGGTGTTTGGGGTTCAGGGTGTTTGGTTTTTTGAGTTCAGGAGGTTTAGTTGTTTGGGGTTCGGGGTGGTTTGGTGTTTGGATTTCAGGTTGTTTTGGTGTTTGGGTTTCAGGGTGTTTTGGTGTTTGGGGTTCAGGGCTGTTTGGTGTTTGTGGGTTCAGGTTGTTTTGTTGTTTGGGTTTCAGGGTGTTTTGGTGTTTCCAGGTTCAGGGTGTTTGGTGTTTGGGTTTCAGGGTATTTTGGTTTTTGGGGTTCAGGGTGCTTTGGTGTTTGGGTTGCAGGGTGTTTGGGGTTCTAGGTGTATTGGTGTTTGGGGTTCAAGGTGTTTTGGTGTTTGGGGTTCAGGGTGTTTTGGTGTTTAGGGGTTCAGGGTGCTTTGGTGTTTGGGATTCAGGACTGTTTGGTGTTTGGGGTTCAGGGTGTATTGGTGTTTGGGGTTCAAGGTGTTTTGATGTTTGCGGTGCAGGGTGTTTTGATTTGTGCGGTTCCGGGTGTTTGGTGTTTGGGATTCAGGGTGGTTTGGGGTTCATGGTGTTTTGCTGTTTGGGGCTCAGGGTGTTTTGCTGTTTGAGGTTCAGAGTGTTTTGATGTTTGGGGCTCGGTGTTTTGGTGTTTGGGGTTCAGGGTGTTTATGGGTTCAGGGTGTTTTGGTGTTTGGGATTGAGGGCTGTTTAGTGTTTCGGGTTCAGGGTGTTTTGGTGTTTGACGGTTCTTGCTGTTTGGGGGTTCAGGGTGTTTTGTTGTTCTGGGTTCAGGCTGCTTTGGTCGTTGGGGTTCAGGCTGTTTTGTTGTTTGGGGGTTCAGGGTGGTTTAGTGTTTCGGGGTTCAGGGTGTTTTGGTGTTTTGGGGTTCAGGTTGTTTTGGTGTTTGGGGTTCAGGGTGTTTGGGGGTTCAGGGTGTTTTGGTGTTTGGTCTGCAGGGTGTTTTGATTTTTGAGGTTCTGGGTGTTTTGGTGTTTGGAATTCAGGGTGTTTTCGTGTTTGGGGTTTGTGGTGTTTTGGGGTTCAGTTTGTTTTGGTGTTTGGTTCTCAGGGGTATTTGGGGGATCAGGGTGTTTTTGGGTCCATGGTGTTTTGATGTTTGGGGTTCAGGGTGTTTCAGTGTTTGGGGTTCATGGTGTTTTGATGTTCAGGTTTCATGCTGTTTTGATGTTTGGGGTTCACAGTGTTTTGGTGCTTGGGGTTCAAGGTGTTTTGTGGTTCAGGTTGTTTTGGTGTTTGGGGTTCAGGGTGTTTTGGTGTTTGGGGCGTTCAGGGTGTTCTGGTGGGTTCAGGGTGTTTTGGTGTTTGGGGTTCAGGGTGCTTTGATGTTGGGGTTCAAGGTGTTTTGGTGTTTGGGGTTCAAGGTGTTTTGGTGTTTGGGGTTCAGGGTGTTTTGGTTTTTGGGGTTCAGGGTGTTTTAGTGTTTGACGTTCAGGGTGTTTTGGTGATTGGGGTGCAGGTTGTTATGATTTTTGAGGTTCTGGGTGTTTAAGTGTTTGGGATTCAGGGTGTTTTGGTGTTAGAGTTCATGGTGTTTTGATGTTTGGGGTTCAGGGTGTTTTGGTGTTTGTGTTCATGGTGTTTTGGTGTTTGGTGTTCAGTGTGTTTTGTTGTTTGGGGTTCGGGGTGTTTTGATGTTCGGATTTCAGGGTGTTTTGGTGTTTGGGTTTCAGGGTGTTTTGGTGTTTGGGGTTCAGGGCTGTTTGGTGTTTGGGGATTCAGGGTGTTTTGGTGTTTGGGTTTCAGGGTGTTTTGGTGTTTGGTGTTCAGGGTGTTTTTGTGTTTCCGCGTTCAGGTTGTTTTGGTGTTTGGGGTTCAGGGTGTTTGGGGTTCAGGGTGTTTTGGTTTCTGGGGTTCAGGGTGTTTTGGTGTTTGGGGTGCAGTGTGTTTGGGGTTCTGGGTGTATTGGTGTTTGGGGTTCAAGGTGTTTTGGTGTTTGGGGTTCAGGGTGTTTTGGTGTTTAGGGGTTCAGGGTGCTTTGGTGTTTGGGATTCAGGGCTGTTTGGTGCTTGGGGTTCAGGGTGTTTTGGTGTTTGGGGGTTCAGGGTGTTTTGGTGTTTGGGTTTCAGGGTGTTTTGATGTTTGGGGTTCAGGTTGTATTGGTGTTTGGGGTTCAAGGTGTTTTGATGTTTGCGGTGCAGGGTGTTTTAATTTGTGCGGTTCCGGGTGTTTGGTGTTTGGGATTCAGGGTGGTTTGGGGTTCATGGTGTTTTGGTGTTTGGGGCTCAGAGTGTTTTGCTGTTTGAGGTTCAGAGTGTTTTGGTGTTTGGGGCTCGGTGTTTTGGTGGTTGGGGTTCAGGGTGTTTTGGTGTTTATGGGTTCAGGGTGTTTTGGTGTTTGGCATTGAGGGCCGTTTGGTGTTTGGAGTTCAGGGTGTTTTGGTGTTTGACGGTTCTTGCTGTTTGGGGGTTCAGGGTGTTTTGTTGTTCTGGGTTCAGGCTGCTTTGGTCGTTGGGGTTCAGGCTGTTTTGATTTTTGGGTTTCAGGGTGTTTTGGTGTTTGGGGTTCAGGGTGTTTTTGTTTTTGGGGTTCTGGTTATTTTTGTGTTTCGGGGCTCAGGGTGTTTTGGTGTTTGGGGTTCAGGGTGTTTTGGTGTTTGGGGTTCAGGATGATTTGGTGTTTAGGGGTTCAGGGTGTTTTGGTGTTTGGGGTTCAGGGTGTTTTGGTTTTCAGGGTTCATGGTGTTTTGATGTTTGGGGTTCAGGGTGTTTTGGTGTTTGGGTTTCAGGTTGTTTTGGTTTTCAGGGTTCAGGGTGTTTTGGTGTTTGGGGTTCAGTGTGTTTGGTTTATTGGCTTCAGGATGTTTTGGTGTTTGGGTTTCAGGTTGTTTTGGTTTTCAGGGTTCAGGTTGTTTTGATGTTTGGGGTTCAGTGTGTTTGGTTTATTGGCTTCAGGATGTTTTGGTGTTTGGGTTTCAGGTTGTTTTGGTTTTCAGGGTTCAGGGTGTTTTGGTTTTGGGGGTTCAGGATGTATTGGTTTTGGGGGTTCAGGATGTTTTGGTTTTGGGGGTTCCGGATGTTTTGTTGTTTGGGGTGTTTTGGTGTTTGACGGTTCTTGCTGTTTGGGGGTTCAGGGTGTTTTGTTGTTCTGGGTTCAGGCTGCATTGGTCGTTGGGGTTCAGGCTGTTTTGATTTTTGGGTTTCAGGTTGTTTTGGTGTTTGGGGTTCAGGGCTGCTTGTTGTTTGGGGGTTCAGGGTGTTTTGATGTTTCGGGGTTCAGGGTGTTTTTGTGTTTGGGGTTCTGGTTATTTTTGTGTTTCGGGGCTCAGGGTGTTTTGGTGCTTGGGGTTCAGGGTGTTTTGGTGTTTGGGGTTCAGGATGATTTGGTGTTTAGGGGTTCAGGGTGTTTTGGTGTTTGGGGTTCAGGGTGTTTTGGTTTTCAGTGTTCATGGTGTTTTGATGTTTGGGGTTCAGGGTGTTTTGGTTTCAGGTTGTTTTGGTTTTCAGGGTTCAGGGTGTTTTGGTGTTTGGGGTTCAGTGTGTTTGGTTTATTGGCTTCAGGATGTTTTGGTGTTTGGGGTTCAGGATGTTTTGGTGTTTAGGGGTTCAGGGTGTTATGGTGTTTGGGTTTCAGGTTGTTTTGGTTTTCAGGGTTCAGGGTGTTTTGGTTTTGGGGGTTCAGGATGTATTGGTTTTGGGGGTTCAGGATGTTTTGGTTTTGGGGGTTCCGGATGTTTTGTTGTTTAGGGTGCAGGGTGTTTTGATGTTTGGGGTTCAGGGTGTTTTGGTGCTTGTGTTCATGGTGTTTTGGTGTTTGGTGTTCAGTGTGTTTTGGTGTTTGGGGTTCAGGGTGTTTGGTTTTTTGGGTTCAGGATGTTTTGTTGCTTGGGGTTCGGGGTGTTTTGCTGCTTGGATTTCAGGGTGTTTTGGTGTTTGTGTTTCAGGGTGTTTTGGTGTTTGGGGTTCAGGGCTGTTTGGTGTTTGGGGTTTCAGGGTGTTTTGGTGTTTGGGTTTCAGGGTGTTTTGGTGTTTGGGGTTCAGGGTGTTTTTGTGTTTCCGGGTTCAGGGTGTTTTGTTCTTTGGGGTTCAGGGTGTTTTGGTGTTTGGGGTTCAGGGTGTTTGGTGCTCTGGGGTGTTTGGTGTTTGGGGGATCGGGGTCTTTTCGGGTTCATGGTGTTCAGTTGTTTGGGGTTCAGGGTGTTTTAGTGTTTGGAGTTCATGGTGTTTTGATGTTCAGGGTTCATGCTGTTTTGATGTTTGGGGTTCAGGGTGTTTTGGTGTTTGGGGTTCAGGGTGTTTTGGTGTTTTGAGGTTCAGGGTGTTTTGTTGTTTGGGATTCAGGGTGTTTTGAGGTTCAGGGTGTTTGGTGTTTGACGGTTCATGCTGTTTTGGGGTTCAGGTTGTTTTGGCGTTTGGGGTTCAGGGTGTTTTGGTGTTTGGGGGGTTCAGGGTGCTTTGGTGTTGGGGTTCAGGGTGTTTTGGTGTTTGTGTTCATGGTGTTTTGGTGTTTGGTGTTCAGTGTGTTTTGTTGTTTGGGGTTCGGGGTGTTTTGATGTTCGGATTTCAGGGTGTTTTGGTGTTTGGGTTTCAGGGTGTTTTGGTGTTTGGGGTTCAGGGCTGTTTGGTGTTTGGGGATTCAGGGTGTTTTGGTGTTTGGGTTTCAGGGTGTTTTTGTGTTTCCGCGTTCAGGTTGTTTTGGTGTTTGGGGTTCAGGGTGTTTGGGGTTCAGGGTGTTTTGGTTTCTGGGGTTCAGGGTGTTTTGGTGTTTGGGGTGCAGGGTGTTTTGGTTTTTGGGGTTCAGGATGTATTGGTTTTGGGGGTTCAGGATGTTTTGGTTTTGGGGGTTCAGGGTGTTTTGGTGTTTGGGGTTCAGGATGATTTGGTGTTTAGGGGTTCAGGGTGTTTTGGGTTCAGGGTGTTTTGGTTTTCAGGGTTCATGGTGTTTTGATGTTTGGGGTTCAGGGTGTTTTGATGTTTGGGTTTCAGGTTGTTTTGGTTTTCAGGGTTCAGGGTGTTTTGGTGTTTGGGGTTCAGTGTGTTTGGTTTATTGGCTTCAGGATGTTTTGGTGTTTGGGGTTCAGGATGTTTTGGTGTTTAGGGGTTCAGGGTGTTATGGTGTTTGGGGTTCAGGATGTTTTGGTGTTTAGGGGTTCAGGGTGTTTTGGTTTTGGGGGTTCAGGATGTATTGGTTTTGGGGGTTCAGGATGTTTTGGTTTTGGTGGTTCCGGATGTTTTGTTGTTTGGGGTGCAGGGTGTTTTGATTATTGGGGTTCAGGGTGTTTTAGTGTTTGACGTTCAGGGTTTTTTGTTGTTTAGGGTGCAGGGTGTTTTGATTTTTGAGGTTCTGGGTGTTTTGGTGTTTGGGATTCAGGGTGTTTTTGTGTTAGAGTTCATGGTGTTTTGATGTTTGGGGTTCAGGGTGTTTTGGTGCTTGTGTTCATGGTGTTTTGGTGTTTGGGGTTCAGGGTGTTTGGTTTTTTGGGTTCAGGATGTTTTGTTGCTTGGGGTTCGGGGTGTTTTGCTGCTTGGATTTCAGGGTGTTTTGGTGTTTGTGTTTCAGGGTGTTTTGGTGTTTGGGGTTCAGGGTGTTTTGGTGTTTGGGTTTCAGGGTGTTTTGGTGTTTGGGGTTCAGGGTGTTTTTGTGTTTCCGGGTTCAGGGTGTTTTGTTCTTTGGGGTTCAGGGTGTTTTGGTGTTTGGGGTTCAGGGTGTTTGGTGCTCTGGGGTGTTTGGTGTTTGGGGGATCGGGGTCTTTTCGGGTTCATGGTGTTCAGTTGTTTGGGGTTCAGGGTGTTTTAGTGTTTGGGGTTCATGGTGTTTTGATGTTCAGGGTTCATGCTGTTTTGATGTTTGGGGTTCAGGGTGTTTTGAGGTTCAGGGTGTTTGGTGTTTGACGTTTCATGCTGTTTTGGGGTTCAGGTTGTTTTGGCGTTTGGGGTTCAGGGTGTTTTGGTGTTTGGGGGGTTCAGGGTGTTTTGGTGTTGGGGTTCAAGGTGTTTTGGTGTTTGTGGTTCAAGGTGTTTTGGTGTTTGGGGTTCAGGGTGTTTTGGTTTTTGGGGTTCAGGGCGTTTTAGTGTTTGACGTTCAGGGTGTTTTTGTGATTGGGGTGCTGGGTGTTTTGATTTTTGAGGTTCTGGGTGTTTAAGTGTTTGGGTTCAGGGTGTTTTGGTGTTTGTGTTCATGTTGTTTTGGTGTTTGCTGTTCAGTGTGTTTTGGTGTTTGGGGTTCAGGGTGTTTGGTTTTTTGGGTTCAGGATGTTTTGTTGTTTGGGGTTCAGGGTGTTTTGGTATTTGGGTTTCAGGGTGTTTTGGTGTTTGGGGCTCAGGGTGTTTTGCTGCTTGAGGTTCAGAGTGTTTTGGTGTTTGGGGCTCGGTGTTTTTGTGGTTGGGGTTCAGGGTGTTTTGGTGTTTATGGTTTCAGGGTGTTTTGGTGTTTGGGATTCAGGGCTGTTTGGTGTTTGGGATTCTGGGTGTTTTGGTGTTTGGGGCTCGGTGTTTTTGTGGTTGGGGTTCAGGGTGTTTTGGTGTTTATGGTTTCAGGGTGTTTTGGTGTTTTGGATTCAGGGCTGTTTGGTGTTTCGGGTTCAGGGTGTTTTGGTGTTTGACGGTTCTTGCTGTTTGGTGGTACAGGGTGTTTTGGTGTTTGGGGTTCAGGCTGCTTTCATCGTTGGGTGTCAGGCTGTTTTGTTGCTTGGGGTTTGGGTTTCAGGGTGTTTTGGTGTTTGGGGTTCAGGGCTGTTTGGTGTTTCGGGGTTCAGGGTGTTTTGGTGTTTTGAGGTTCAGGGTGTTTGGGATTCAGGGTGTTTTGAGGTTCAGGGTGTTTGGTGTTTGACGGTTCATGCTTTTTTAGAGTTCACGTTGTTTTGGTGTTTGAGGTTCAGGGTGTTTTGGTGTTTGAGGGGTTCAGGGTGTTTTGGTGTTTGGGGTTCAGGGTGCTTTGGTGTTGGGGTTCAAGGTGTTTTGGTGTTTGGGGTTCAAGGTGTTTTGGTGTTTGGGGTTCAGGGTGTTTTGGTTTTTGGGGTTCACGCTGTTTTAGTGTTTGACGTTCAGGGTGTTTTGGTGTTTGGGGTGCAGGGTGTTTGGGTTTCTGGACGTATTGGTGTTTGGGGTTCAAGGTGTTTTGGTGTTTGGGGTTCAAGGTGTTTTGGTGTTTGGGGTGCAGGGTGTTTTGATTTTTGAGGTTCTGGGTGTTTTGGTGTTTGGAATTCAGGGTGTTTTCGTGTTTGGGGTTTGTGGTGTTTTGGGGTTCAGATTGTTTTGGTGTTTGGTGCTCAGGGGTGTTTGGGGGATCAGGGTGTTTTTGGGTCCATGGTGTTTTGATGTTTGGGGTTCAGGGTGTTTTAGTGTTTGGGGTTCATGATACTTTGGTGTTTGGGGTTCAGGGTGTTTTAGTGTTCGGGGTTCATGTTGTTTTGATGTTCAGGGTTCATGCTGTTTTGATGTTTGAGGTTCAGGGTGTTTTGGTGTTTGGGATTCAGGGTGTTTTGAGGTTCAGGGTGTTTGGTGTTTGACGGTTCATGCTGTTTTGTGGTTCAGGTTGTTTTGGTGTTTGGGGTTCAGGGTGTTTTGGTGTTTGGGGGGTTCAGGGTGTTTTGGTGTTTGGGGTTCAGGGTGCTTTGATGTTGGGGTTCAAGGTGTTTTAGTGTTTGGGGCTCGGAGTTTTGGTGTTAGAGTTCATGGTGTTTTGATGTTTGGGGTTCAGGGTGCTTTGGTATTTGTGTTCATGGTGTTTTGGTATTTGGTTTTCTGTGTGTTTTGGTGTTTGGGGTTCAGGGTGTTTGGTTTTTTGAGTTCAGGAGGTTTAGTTGTTTGGGGTTCGGGGTGGTTTGGTGTTTGGATTTCAGGTTGTTTTGGTGTTTGGGTTTCAGGGTGTTTTGGTGTTTGGGGTTCAGGGCTGTTTGGTGTTTGTGGGTTCAGGTTGTTTTGTTGTTTGGGTTTCAGGGTGTTTTGGTGTTTCCAGGTTCAGGGTGTTTGGTGTTTGGGTTTCAGGGTATTTTGGTTTTTGGGGTTCAGGGTGCTTTGGTGTTTGGGTTGCAGGGTGTTTGGGGTTCTAGGTGTATTGGTGTTTGGGGTTCAAGGTGTTTTGGTGTTTGGGGTTCAGGGTGTTTTGGTGTTTAGGGGTTCAGGGTGCTTTGGTGTTTGGGATTCAGGACTGTTTGGTGTTTGGGGTTCAGGGTGTATTGGTGTTTGGGGTTCAAGGTGTTTTGATGTTTGCGGTGCAGGGTGTTTTGATTTGTGCGGTTCCGGGTGTTTGGTGTTTGGGATTCAGGGTGGTTTGGGGTTCATGGTGTTTTGCTGTTTGGGGCTCAGGGTGTTTTGCTGTTTGAGGTTCAGAGTGTTTTGATGTTTGGGGCTCGGTGTTTTGGTGTTTGGGGTTCAGGGTGTTTATGGGTTCAGGGTGTTTTGGTGTTTGGGATTGAGGGCTGTTTAGTGTTTCGGGTTCAGGGTGTTTTGGTGTTTGACGGTTCTTGCTGTTTGGGGGTTCAGGGTGTTTTGTTGTTCTGGGTTCAGGCTGCTTTGGTCGTTGGGGTTCAGGCTGTTTTGTTGTTTGGGGGTTCAGGGTGGTTTAGTGTTTCGGGGTTCAGGGTGTTTTGGTGTTTTGGGGTTCAGGTTGTTTTGGTGTTTGGGGTTCAGGGTGTTTGGGGGTTCAGGGTGTTTTGGTGTTTGGTCTGCAGGGTGTTTTGATTTTTGAGGTTCTGGGTGTTTTGGTGTTTGGAATTCAGGGTGTTTTCGTGTTTGGGGTTTGTGGTGTTTTGGGGTTCAGTTTGTTTTGGTGTTTGGTTCTCAGGGGTATTTGGGGGATCAGGGTGTTTTTGGGTCCATGGTGTTTTGATGTTTGGGGTTCAGGGTGTTTCAGTGTTTGGGGTTCATGGTGTTTTGATGTTCAGGTTTCATGCTGTTTTGATGTTTGGGGTTCACAGTGTTTTGGTGCTTGGGGTTCAAGGTGTTTTGTGGTTCAGGTTGTTTTGGTGTTTGGGGTTCAGGGTGTTTTGTGGTTCAGGTTGTTTTGGTGTTTGGGGTTCAGGGTGTTTTGGTGTTTGGGGCGTTCAGGGTGTTCTGGTGGGTTCAGGGTGTTTTGGTGTTTGGGGTTCAGGGTGCTTTGATGTTGGGGTTCAAGGTGTTTTGGTGTTTGGGGTTCAGGGTGTTTTGGTTTTTGGGGTTCAGGGTGTTTTAGTGTTTGACGTTCAGGGTGTTTTGGTGATTGGGGTGCAGGTTGTTATGATTTTTGAGGTTCTGGGTGTTTAAGTGTTTGGGATTCAGGGTGTTTTGGTGTTAGAGTTCATGGTGTTTTGATGTTTGGGGTTCAGGGTGTTTTGGTGTTTGTGTTCATGGTGTTTTGGTGTTTGGTGTTCAGTGTGTTTTGTTGTTTGGGGTTCGGGGTGTTTTGATGTTCGGATTTCAGGGTGTTTTGGTGTTTGGGTTTCAGGGTGTTTTGGTGTTTGGGGTTCAGGGCTGTTTGGTGTTTGGGGATTCAGGGTGTTTTGGTGTTTGGTGTTCAGGGTGTTTTTGTGTTTCCGCGTTCAGGTTGTTTTGGTGTTTGGGGTTCAGGGTGTTTGGGGTTCAGGGTGTTTTGGTTTCTGGGGTTCAGGGTGTTTTGGTGTTTGGGGTGCAGTGTGTTTGGGGTTCTGGGTGTATTGGTGTTTGGGGTTCAAGGTGTTTTGGTGTTTGGGGTTCAGGGTGTTTTGGTGTTTAGGGGTTCAGGGTGCTTTGGTGTTTGGGATTCAGGGCTGTTTGGTGCTTGGGGTTCAGGGTGTTTTGGTGTTTGGGGGTTCAGGGTGTTTTGGTGTTTGGGTTTCAGGGTGTTTTGATGTTTGGGGTTCAGGTTGTATTGGTGTTTGGGGTTCAAGGTGTTTTGATGTTTGCGGTGCAGGGTGTTTTAATTTGTGCGGTTCCGGGTGTTTGGTGTTTGGGATTCAGGGTGGTTTGGGGTTCATGGTGTTTTGGTGTTTGGGGCTCAGAGTGTTTTGCTGTTTGAGGTTCAGAGTGTTTTGGTGTTTGGGGCTCGGTGTTTTGGTGGTTGGGGTTCAGGGTGTTTTGGTGTTTATGGGTTCAGGGTGTTTTGGTGTTTGGCATTGAGGGCCGTTTGGTGTTTGGAGTTCAGGGTGTTTTGGTGTTTGACGGTTCTTGCTGTTTGGGGGTTCAGGGTGTTTTGTTGTTCTGGGTTCAGGCTGCTTTGGTCGTTGGGGTTCAGGCTGTTTTGATTTTTGGGTTTCAGGGTGTTTTGGTGTTTGGGGTTCAGGGTGTTTTTGTTTTTGGGGTTCTGGTTATTTTTGTGTTTCGGGGCTCAGGGTGTTTTGGTGTTTGGGGTTCAGGGTGTTTTGGTGTTTGGGGTTCAGGATGATTTGGTGTTTAGGGGTTCAGGGTGTTTTGGTGTTTGGGGTTCAGGGTGTTTTGGTTTTCAGGGTTCATGGTGTTTTGATGTTTGGGGTTCAGGGTGTTTTGGTGTTTGGGTTTCAGGTTGTTTTGGTTTTCAGGGTTCAGGGTGTTTTGGTGTTTGGGGTTCAGTGTGTTTGGTTTATTGGCTTCAGGATGTTTTGGTGTTTGGGTTTCAGGTTGTTTTGGTTTTCAGGGTTCAGGTTGTTTTGGTGTTTGGGGTTCAGTGTGTTTGGTTTATTGGCTTCAGGATGTTTTGGTGTTTGGGTTTCAGGTTGTTTTGGTTTTCAGGGTTCAGGGTGTTTTGGTTTTGGGGGTTCAGGATGTATTGGTTTTGGGGGTTCAGGATGTTTTGGTTTTGGGGGTTCCGGATGTTTTGTTGTTTGGGGTGTTTTGGTGTTTGACGGTTCTTGCTGTTTGGGGGTTCAGGGTGTTTTGTTGTTCTGGGTTCAGGCTGCATTGGTCGTTGGGGTTCAGGCTGTTTTGATTTTTGGGTTTCAGGTTGTTTTGGTGTTTGGGGTTCAGGGCTGCTTGTTGTTTGGGGGTTCAGGGTGTTTTGATGTTTCGGGGTTCAGGGTGTTTTTGTGTTTGGGGTTCTGGTTATTTTTGTGTTTCGGGGCTCAGGGTGTTTTGGTGCTTGGGGTTCAGGGTGTTTTGGTGTTTGGGGTTCAGGATGATTTGGTGTTTAGGGGTTCAGGGTGTTTTGGTGTTTGGGGTTCAGGGTGTTTTGGTTTTCAGTGTTCATGGTGTTTTGATGTTTGGGGTTCAGGGTGTTTTGGTTTCAGGTTGTTTTGGTTTTCAGGGTTCAGGGTGTTTTGGTGTTTGGGGTTCAGTGTGTTTGGTTTATTGGCTTCAGGATGTTTTGGTGTTTGGGGTTCAGGATGTTTTGGTGTTTAGGGGTTCAGGGTGTTATGGTGTTTGGGTTTCAGGTTGTTTTGGTTTTCAGGGTTCAGGGTGTTTTGGTTTTGGGGGTTCAGGATGTATTGGTTTTGGGGGTTCAGGATGTTTTGGTTTTGGGGGTTCCGGATGTTTTGTTGTTTAGGGTGCAGGGTGTTTTGATGTTTGGGGTTCAGGGTGTTTTGGTGCTTGTGTTCATGGTGTTTTGGTGTTTGGTGTTCAGTGTGTTTTGGTGTTTGGGGTTCAGGGTGTTTGGTTTTTTGGGTTCAGGATGTTTTGTTGCTTGGGGTTCGGGGTGTTTTGCTGCTTGGATTTCAGGGTGTTTTGGTGTTTGTGTTTCAGGGTGTTTTGGTGTTTGGGGTTCAGGGCTGTTTGGTGTTTGGGGTTTCAGGGTGTTTTGGTGTTTGGGTTTCAGGGTGTTTTGGTGTTTGGGGTTCAGGGTGTTTTTGTGTTTCCGGGTTCAGGGTGTTTTGTTCTTTGGGGTTCAGGGTGTTTTGGTGTTTGGGGTTCAGGGTGTTTGGTGCTCTGGGGTGTTTGGTGTTTGGGGGATCGGGGTCTTTTCGGGTTCATGGTGTTCAGTTGTTTGGGGTTCAGGGTGTTTTAGTGTTTGGAGTTCATGGTGTTTTGATGTTCAGGGTTCATGCTGTTTTGATGTTTGGGGTTCAGGGTGTTTTGGTGTTTGGGGTTCAGGGTGTTTTGGTGTTTTGAGGTTCAGGGTGTTTTGTTGTTTGGGATTCAGGGTGTTTTGAGGTTCAGGGTGTTTGGTGTTTGACGGTTCATGCTGTTTTGGGGTTCAGGTTGTTTTGGCGTTTGGGGTTCAGGGTGTTTTGGTGTTTGGGGGGTTCAGGGTGCTTTGGTGTTGGGGTTCAGGGTGTTTTGGTGTTTGTGTTCATGGTGTTTTGGTGTTTGGTGTTCAGTGTGTTTTGTTGTTTGGGGTTCGGGGTGTTTTGATGTTCGGATTTCAGGGTGTTTTGGTTTTTGGGTTTCAGGGTGTTTTGGTGTTTGGGGTTCAGGGCTGTTTGGTGTTTGGGGATTCAGGGTGTTTTGGTGTTTGGGTTTCAGGGTGTTTTTGTGTTTCCGCGTTCAGGTTGTTTTGGTGTTTGGGGTTCAGGGTGTTTGGGGTTCAGGGTGTTTTGGTTTCTGGGGTTCAGGGTGTTTTGGTGTTTGGGGTGCAGTGTGTTTGGGGTTCTGGGTGTATTGGTGTTTGGGGTTCAAGGTGTTTTGGTGTTTGGGGTTCAGGGTGTTTTGGTGTTTAGGGGTTCAGGGTGCTTTGGTGTTTGGGATTCAGGGCTGTTTGGTGCTTGGGGTTCAGGGTGTTTTGGTGTTTGGGGGTTCAGGGTGTTTTGGTGTTTGGGTTTCAGGGTGTTTTGATGTTTGGGGTTCAGGTTGTATTGGTGTTTGGGGTTCAAGGTGTTTTGATGTTTGCGGTGCAGGGTGTTTTAATTTGTGCGGTTCCGGGTGTTTGGTGTTTGGGATTCAGGGTGGTTTGGGGTTCATGGTGTTTTGGTGTTTGGGGCTCAGAGTGTTTTGCTGTTTGAGGTTCAGAGTGTTTTGGTGTTTGGGGCTCGGTGTTTTGGTGGTTGGGGTTCAGGGTGTTTTGGTGTTTATGGGTTCAGGGTGTTTTGGTGTTTGGCATTGAGGGCCGTTTGGTGTTTGGAGTTCAGGGTGTTTTGGTGTTTGACGGTTCTTGCTGTTTGGGGGTTCAGGCTGTTTTGATTTTTGGGTTTCAGGGTGTTTTGGTGTTTGGGGTTCAGGGTGTTTTTGTTTTTGGGGTTCTGGTTATTTTTGTGTTTCGGGGCTCAGGGTGTTTTGGTGTTTGGGGTTCAGGGTGTTTTGGTGTTTGGGGTTCAGGATGATTTGGTGTTTAGGGGTTCAGGGTGTTTTGGTGTTTGGGGTTCAGGGTGTTTTGGTGTTTGGGTTTCAGGTTGTTTTGGTTTTCAGGGTTCAGGGTGTTTTGGTGTTTGGGGTTCAGTGTGTTTGGTTTATTGGCTTCAGGATGTTTTGGTGTTTGGGTTTCAGGTTGTTTTGGTTTTCAGGGTTCAGGTTGTTTTGGTGTTTGGGGTTCAGTGTGTTTGGTTTATTGGCTTCAGGATGTTTTGGTGTTTGGGTTTCAGGTTGTTTTGGTTTTCAGGGTTCAGGGTGTTTTGGTTTTGGGGGTTCAGGATGTATTGGTTTTGGGGGTTCAGGATGTTTTGGTTTTGGGGGTTCCGGATGTTTTGTTGTTTGGGGTGTTTTGGTGTTTGACGGTTCTTGCTGTTTGGGGGTTCAGGGTGTTTTGTTGTTCTGGGTTCAGGCTGCATTGGTCGTTGGGGTTCAGGCTGTTTTGATTTTTGGGTTTCAGGTTGTTTTGGTGTTTGGGGTTCAGGGCTGCTTGTTGTTTGGGGGTTCAGGGTGTTTTGATGTTTCGGGGTTCAGGGTGTTTTTGTGTTTGGGGTTCTGGTTATTTTTGTGTTTCGGGGCTCAGGGTGTTTTGGTGCTTGGGGTTCAGGGTGTTTTGGTGTTTGGGGTTCAGGATGATTTGGTGTTTAGGGGTTCAGGGTGTTTTGGTGTTTGGGGTTCAGGGTGTTTTGGTTTTCAGTGTTCATGGTGTTTTGATGTTTGGGGTTCAGGGTGTTTTGGTGTTTGGGTTTCAGGTTGTTTTGGTTTTCAGGGTTCAGGGTGTTTTGGTGTTTGGGGTTCAGTGTGTTTGGTTTATTGGCTTCAGGATGTTTTGGTGTTTGGGGTTCAGGATGTTTTGGTGTTTAGGGGTTCAGGGTGTTATGGTGTTTGGGTTTCAGGTTGTTTTGGTTTTCAGGGTTCAGGGTGTTTTGGTTTTGGGGGTTCAGGATGTATTGGTTTTGGGGGTTCAGGATGTTTTGGTTTTGGGGGTTCCGGATGTTTTGTTGTTTGGGGTGCAGGGTGTTTTGATTATTGGGTTTCAGGGTGTTTTAGTGTTTGACGTTCAGGGTGTTTTGTTGTTTAGGGTGCAGGGTGTTTTGATGTTTGGGGTTCAGGGTGTTTTGGTGCTTGTGTTCATGGTGTTTTGGTGTTTGGTGTTCAGTGTGTTTTGGTGTTTGGGGTTCAGGGTGTTTGGTTTTTTGGGTTCAGGATGTTTTGTTGCTTGGGGTTCGGGGTGTTTTGCTGCTTGGATTTCAGGGTGTTTTGGTGTTTGTGTTTCAGGGTGTTTTGGTGTTTGGGGTTCAGGGCTGTTTGGTGTTTGGGGTTTCAGGGTGTTTTGGTGTTTGGGTTTCAGGGTGTTTTGGTGTTTGGGGTTCAGGGTGTTTTTGTGTTTCCGGGTTCAGGGTGTTTTGTTCTTTGGGGTTCAGGGTGTTTTGGTGTTTGGGGTTCAGGGTGTTTGGTGTTTGGGGGATCGGGGTCTTTTCGGGTTCATGGTGTTCAGTTGTTTGGGGTTCAGGGTGTTTTAGTGTTTGGAGTTCATGGTGTTTTGATGTTCAGGGTTCATGCTGTTTTGATGTTTGGGGTTCAGGGTGTTTTGGTGTTTGGGGTTCAGGGTGTTTTGGTGTTTTGAGGTTCAGGGTGTTTTGTTGTTTGGGATTCAGGGTGTTTTGAGGTTCAGGGTGTTTGGTGTTTGACGGTTCATGCTGTTTTGGGGTTCAGGTTGTTTTGGCGTTTGGGGTTCAGGGTGTTTTGGTGTTTGGGGGGTTCAGGGTGCTTTGGTGTTGGGGTTCAAGGTGTTTTGGTGTTTGTGGTTCAAGGTGTTTTGGTGTTTGGGGTTCAGGGTGTTTTGGTTTTTGGGGTTCAGGGCGTTTTAGTGTTTGACGTTCAGGGTGTTTTTGTGATTGGGGTGCTGGGTGTTTTGATTTTTGAGGTTCTGGGTGTTTAAGTGTTTGGGGTTCAGGGTGTTTTGGTGTTTGTGTTCATGTTGTTTTGGTGTTTGCTGTTCAGTGTGTTTTGGTGTTTGGGGTTCAGGGTGTTTTGGTATTTGGGTTTCAGTGTGTTTTGGTGTTTGGGGCTCAGGGTGTTTTGCTGTTTGAGGTTCAGAGTGTTTTGGTGTTTGGGGCTCGGTGTTTTTGTGGTTGGGATTCAGGGCTGTTTGGTGTTTTGGGTTCAGGGTGTTTTGGTGTTTGACGGTTCTTGCTGTTTGGTGGTTCAGGGTGTTTTGGTGTTTGGGGTTCAGGCTGCTTTCATCGTTCGGGTTCAGGCTGTTTTGTTGCTTGGGGTTTGGGTTTCAAGGTGTTTTGGTGCTTGGGTTTCAGGGCTGTTTGGTGTTTGGGGGCTCAGAGTGTTTTGGTGTTTGGGGTTCAGGGCTGTTTGGTGTTTCGGGGTTCAGGGTGTTTTGGTGTTTTGAGGTTCAGGGTGTTTGGGATTCAGGGTGTTTTGAGGTTCAGGGTGTTTGGTGTTTGACGGTTCATGCTGTTTTAGAGTTCACGTTGTTTTGGTGTTTGAGGTTCAGGGTGTTTTGGTGTTTGAGGGGTTCAGGGTGTTTTGGTGTTTGGGGTTCAGGGTGCTTTGGTGTTGGGGTTCAAGGTGTTTTGGTGTTTGGGGTTCAAGGTGTTTTGGTGTTTGGGGTTCAGGGTGTTTTGGTTTTTGGTGTTCACGCTGTTTTAGTGTTTGACGTTCAGGGTGTTTTGGTGTTTGGGGTGCAGGGTGTTTGGGTTTCTGGACGTAATGGTGTTTGTGGTTCAAGGTGTTTTGGTGTTTGGGGTTCAAGGTGTTTTGGTGTGTGGGGTGCAGGGTGTTTTGATTTTTGAGGTTCTGGGTGTTTTGGTGTTTGGAATTCAGGGTGTTTTCGTGTTTGGGGTTTGTGATGTTTTGGGGTTCAGTTTGTTTTGGTGTTTGGTGCTCAGGAGTGTTTGGGGGATCAGGGTGTTTTTGGGTCCATGGGGTTTTGATGTTTGGGGTTCAGGGTGTTTTGTGTTTGGGGTTCATGGTACTTTGGTGTTTGGTGTTCAGGGTGCTTTAGTGTTCGGGTTTCATGGTGTTTTGATGTTCAGGGTTCATGCTGTTTTGATGTTTGGGGTTTAGGGTGTTTTGGTGCTTGGGGTGCAAGGTGTTTTGAGGTTCAGGATGTATTGGTGTTTGGGATTCAGGGTGTTTTGAGGTTCAGGGTGTTTGGTGTTTGACGGTTCATGCTGTTTTGTGGTTCAGGTTGTTTTGGTGTTTGGGGTTCAGGGTGTTTTGGTGTTTGGGGGGTTCAGGGTGTTTTGGTGTTTGGGGTTCAGGGTGCTTTGATGTTGTGGTTCAAGGTGTTTTGGTGTTTGGGGCTCGGAGTTTTGGTGTTAGAGTTCATGGTGTTTTGATGTTTGGGGTTCAGGGTGCTTTGGTATTTGTGTTCATGATGTTTTGGTATTTGGTTTTCTGTGTGTTTTGGTGTTTGGGGTTCAGGGTGTTTGGTTTTTTGAGTTCAGGAGGTTTAGTTGTTTGGGGTTCGGGGTGGTTTGGTGTTTGGATTTCAGGTTGTTTTGGTGTTTGGGTTTCAGGGTGTTTTGGTGTTTGGGGTTCAGGGCTGTTTGGTGTTTGTGGGTTCAGGTTGTTTTGTTGTTTGGGTTTCAGGGTGTTTTGGTGTTTCCAGGTTCAGGGTGTTTGGTGTTTGGGTTTCAGGGTATTTTGGTTTTTGGGGTTCAGGGTGCTTTGGTGTTTGGGTTGCAGGGTGTTTGGGGTTCTAGGTGTATTGGTGTTTGGGGTTCAAGGTGTTTTGATGTTTGCGGTGCAGGGTGTTTTAATTTGTGCGGTTCCGGGTGTTTGGTGTTTGGGATTCAGGGTGGTTTGGGGTTCATGGTGTTTTGGTGTTTGGGGCTCAGAGTGTTTTGCTGTTTGAGGTTCAGAGTGTTTTGGTGTTTGGGGCTCGGTGTTTTGGTGGTTGGGGTTCAGGGTGTTTTGGTGTTTATGGGTTCAGGGTGTTTTGGTGTTTGGCATTGAGGGCCGTTTGGTGTTTGGAGTTCAGGGTGTTTTGGTGTTTGACGGTTCTTGCTGTTTGGGGGTTCAGGCTGTTTTGATTTTTGGGTTTCAGGGTGTTTTGGTGTTTGGGGTTCAGGGTGTTTTTGTTTTTGGGGTTCTGGTTATTTTTGTGTTTCGGGGCTCAGGGTGTTTTGGTGTTTGGGGTTCAGGGTGTTTTGGTGTTTGGGGTTCAGGATGATTTGGTGTTTAGGGGTTCAGGGTGTTTTGGTGTTTGGGGTTCAGGGTGTTTTGGTGTTTGGGTTTCAGGTTGTTTTGGTTTTCAGGGTTCAGGGTGTTTTGGTGTTTGGGGTTCAGTGTGTTTGGTTTATTGGCTTCAGGATGTTTTGGTGTTTGGGTTTCAGGTTGTTTTGGTTTTCAGGGTTCAGGTTGTTTTGGTGTTTGGGGTTCAGTGTGTTTGGTTTATTGGCTTCAGGATGTTTTGGTGTTTGGGTTTCAGGTTGTTTTGGTTTTCAGGGTTCAGGGTGTTTTGGTTTTGGGGGTTCAGGATGTATTGGTTTTGGGGGTTCAGGATGTTTTGGTTTTGGGGGTTCCGGATGTTTTGTTGTTTGGGGTGTTTTGGTGTTTGACGGTTCTTGCTGTTTGGGGGTTCAGGGTGTTTTGTTGTTCTGGGTTCAGGCTGCATTGGTCGTTGGGGTTCAGGCTGTTTTGATTTTTGGGTTTCAGGTTGTTTTGGTGTTTGGGGTTCAGGGCTGCTTGTTGTTTGGGGGTTCAGGGTGTTTTGATGTTTCGGGGTTCAGGGTGTTTTTGTGTTTGGGGTTCTGGTTATTTTTGTGTTTCGGGGCTCAGGGTGTTTTGGTGCTTGGGGTTCAGGGTGTTTTGGTGTTTGGGGTTCAGGATGATTTGGTGTTTAGGGGTTCAGGGTGTTTTGGTGTTTGGGGTTCAGGGTGTTTTGGTTTTCAGTGTTCATGGTGTTTTGATGTTTGGGGTTCAGGGTGTTTTGGTGTTTGGGTTTCAGGTTGTTTTGGTTTTCAGGGTTCAGGGTGTTTTGGTGTTTGGGGTTCAGTGTGTTTGGTTTATTGGCTTCAGGATGTTTTGGTGTTTGGGGTTCAGGATGTTTTGGTGTTTAGGGGTTCAGGGTGTTATGGTGTTTGGGTTTCAGGTTGTTTTGGTTTTCAGGGTTCAGGGTGTTTTGGTTTTGGGGGTTCAGGATGTATTGGTTTTGGGGGTTCAGGATGTTTTGGTTTTGGGGGTTCCGGATGTTTTGTTGTTTGGGGTGCAGGGTGTTTTGATTATTGGGTTTCAGGGTGTTTTAGTGTTTGACGTTCAGGGTGTTTTGTTGTTTAGGGTGCAGGGTGTTTTGATGTTTGGGGTTCAGGGTGTTTTGGTGCTTGTGTTCATGGTGTTTTGGTGTTTGGTGTTCAGTGTGTTTTGGTGTTTGGGGTTCAGGGTGTTTGGTTTTTTGGGTTCAGGATGTTTTGTTGCTTGGGGTTCGGGGTGTTTTGCTGCTTGGATTTCAGGGTGTTTTGGTGTTTGTGTTTCAGGGTGTTTTGGTGTTTGGGGTTCAGGGCTGTTTGGTGTTTGGGGTTTCAGGGTGTTTTGGTGTTTGGGTTTCAGGGTGTTTTGGTGTTTGGGGTTCAGGGTGTTTTTGTGTTTCCGGGTTCAGGGTGTTTTGTTCTTTGGGGTTCAGGGTGTTTTGGTGTTTGGGGTTCAGGGTGTTTGGTGTTTGGGGGATCGGGGTCTTTTCGGGTTCATGGTGTTCAGTTGTTTGGGGTTCAGGGTGTTTTAGTGTTTGGAGTTCATGGTGTTTTGATGTTCAGGGTTCATGCTGTTTTGATGTTTGGGGTTCAGGGTGTTTTGGTGTTTGGGGTTCAGGGTGTTTTGGTGTTTTGAGGTTCAGGGTGTTTTGTTGTTTGGGATTCAGGGTGTTTTGAGGTTCAGGGTGTTTGGTGTTTGACGGTTCATGCTGTTTTGGGGTTCAGGTTGTTTTGGCGTTTGGGGTTCAGGGTGTTTTGGTGTTTGGGGGGTTCAGGGTGCTTTGGTGTTGGGGTTCAAGGTGTTTTGGTGTTTGTGGTTCAAGGTGTTTTGGTGTTTGGGGTTCAGGGTGTTTTGGTTTTTGGGGTTCAGGGCGTTTTAGTGTTTGACGTTCAGGGTGTTTTTGTGATTGGGGTGCTGGGTGTTTTGATTTTTGAGGTTCTGGGTGTTTAAGTGTTTGGGGTTCAGGGTGTTTTGGTGTTTGTGTTCATGTTGTTTTGGTGTTTGCTGTTCAGTGTGTTTTGGTGTTTGGGGTTCAGGGTGTTTTGGTATTTGGGTTTCAGTGTGTTTTGGTGTTTGGGGCTCAGGGTGTTTTGCTGTTTGAGGTTCAGAGTGTTTTGGTGTTTGGGGCTCGGTGTTTTTGTGGTTGGGATTCAGGGCTGTTTGGTGTTTTGGGTTCAGGGTGTTTTGGTGTTTGACGGTTCTTGCTGTTTGGTGGTTCAGGGTGTTTTGGTGTTTGGGGTTCAGGCTGCTTTCATCGTTCGGGTTCAGGCTGTTTTGTTGCTTGGGGTTTGGGTTTCAAGGTGTTTTGGTGCTTGGGTTTCAGGGCTGTTTGGTGTTTGGGGGCTCAGAGTGTTTTGGTGTTTGGGGTTCAGGGCTGTTTGGTGTTTCGGGGTTCAGGGTGTTTTGGTGTTTTGAGGTTCAGGGTGTTTGGGATTCAGGGTGTTTTGAGGTTCAGGGTGTTTGGTGTTTGACGGTTCATGCTGTTTTAGAGTTCACGTTGTTTTGGTGTTTGAGGTTCAGGGTGTTTTGGTGTTTGAGGGGTTCAGGGTGTTTTGGTGTTTGGGGTTCAGGGTGCTTTGGTGTTGGGGTTCAAGGTGTTTTGGTGTTTGGGGTTCAAGGTGTTTTGGTGTTTGGGGTTCAGGGTGTTTTGGTTTTTGGTGTTCACGCTGTTTTAGTGTTTGACGTTCAGGGTGTTTTGGTGTTTGGGGTGCAGGGTGTTTGGGTTTCTGGACGTAATGGTGTTTGTGGTTCAAGGTGTTTTGGTGTTT
Organism: Somniosus microcephalus; assembly: GCF_052327205.1. Taxonomy (NCBI): domain Eukaryota; kingdom Metazoa; phylum Chordata; class Chondrichthyes; order Squaliformes; family Somniosidae; genus Somniosus; species Somniosus microcephalus. The sequence goes on along the minus strand of NC_140999.1, from coordinate 82,882,904 downwards.
GGGGTTCAAGGTGTTTTGGTGTGTGGGGTGCAGGGTGTTTTGATTTTTGAGGTTCTGGGTGTTTTGGTGTTTGGAATTCAGGGTGTTTTCGTGTTTGGGGTTTGTGATGTTTTGGGGTTCAGTTTGTTTTGGTGTTTGGTGCTCAGGAGTGTTTGGGGGATCAGGGTGTTTTTGGGTCCATGGGGTTTTGATGTTTGGGGTTCAGGGTGTTTTGTGTTTGGGGTTCATGGTACTTTGGTGTTTGGTGTTCAGGGTGCTTTAGTGTTCGGGTTTCATGGTGTTTTGATGTTCAGGGTTCATGCTGTTTTGATGTTTGGGGTTTAGGGTGTTTTGGTGCTTGGGGTGCAAGGTGTTTTGAGGTTCAGGATGTATTGGTGTTTGGGATTCAGGGTGTTTTGAGGTTCAGGGTGTTTGGTGTTTGACGGTTCATGCTGTTTTGTGGTTCAGGTTGTTTTGGTGTTTGGGGTTCAGGGTGTTTTGGTGTTTGGGGGGTTCAGGGTGTTTTGGTGTTTGGGGTTCAGGGTGCTTTGATGTTGTGGTTCAAGGTGTTTTGGTGTTTGGGGCTCGGAGTTTTGGTGTTAGAGTTCATGGTGTTTTGATGTTTGGGGTTCAGGGTGCTTTGGTATTTGTGTTCATGATGTTTTGGTATTTGGTTTTCTGTGTGTTTTGGTGTTTGGGGTTCAGGGTGTTTGGTTTTTTGAGTTCAGGAGGTTTAGTTGTTTGGGGTTCGGGGTGGTTTGGTGTTTGGATTTCAGGTTGTTTTGGTGTTTGGGTTTCAGGGTGTTTTGGTGTTTGGGGTTCAGGGCTGTTTGGTGTTTGTGGGTTCAGGTTGTTTTGTTGTTTGGGTTTCAGGGTGTTTTGGTGTTTCCAGGTTCAGGGTGTTTGGTGTTTGGGTTTCAGGGTATTTTGGTTTTTGGGGTTCAGGGTGCTTTGGTGTTTGGGTTGCAGGGTGTTTGGGGTTCTAGGTGTATTGGTGTTTGGGGTTCAAGGTGTTTTGGTGTTTAGGGTTCAGGGTGTTTTGGTGTTTAGGGGTTCAGGGTGCTTTGGTGTTTGGGATTCAGGACTGTTTGGTGTTTGGGGTTCAGGGTGTATTGGTGTTTGGGGTTCAAGGTGTTTTGATGTTTGCGGTGCAGGGTGTTTTGATTTGTGCGGTTCCGGGTGTTTGGTGTTTGGGATTCAGGGTGGTTTGGGGTTCATGGTGTTTTGCTGTTTGGGGCTCAGGGTGTTTTGCTGTTTGAGGTTCAGAGTGTTTTGATGTTTGGGGCTCGGTGTTTTGGTGTTTGGGGTTCAGGGTGTTTATGGGTTCAGGGTGTTTTGGTGTTTGTGATTGAGGGCTGTTTGGTGTTTGGGGTTCAGGGTGTTTTGATGTTTGACGGTTCTTGCTGTTTGGGGGTTCAGGGTGTTTTGTTGTTCTGGATTCAGGCTGCTTTGGTCGTTGGGGTTCAGGCTGTTTTGTTGTTTAGGGGTTCAGGGTGGTTTTGTGTTAAGGGGTTCAGGGTGTTTTGGTGTTTGTGGCTCAGGATGTTTTGCTGTTTGAGGTTCAGAGTGTTTTGATGTTTGGGGTTCAGGGTGTTTTGGTGTTTGTGTTCATGGTGTTTTGGTGTTTGGTGTTCAGTGTGTTTTGGTGTTTGGGGTTCAGGGTGTTTGGTTTTTTGGGTTCAGGATGTTTTGTTGTTTGGGGTTCGGGGTGTTTTGATGTTCGGATTTCAGGGTGTTTGGTGTTTGGGTTTCAGGGTGTTTTGGTGTTTGGGGTTCAGGGCTGTTTGGTGTTTGGGGATTCAGGGTGTTTTGGTGTTTGGGTTTCAGGGTGTTTTGGTGTTTGGGGTTCAGGGCTGTTTGGTGTTTCCGGGTTCAGGTTGTTTTGGTGTTTGGGGTTCAGGGTTCAGCGTGTTTTGGTTTCTGGGGTTCAGGGTGTTTTGGTGTTTGGGGTGCAGTGTGTTTGGGGTTCTGGGTGTATTGGTGTTTGGGGTTCAAGGTGTTTTGGTGTTTGGGGTTCAGGGTGTTTTGGTGTTTAGGGGTTCAGGGTGCTTTGGTGTTTGGGGTTCAGGGTGTTTTTTGTTTCCGGGATCATGGTGTTTTGGTGTTTGGGATTCAGGGCTGTTTGGTGTTTGGGGTTCAGGGTGTTTTGGTGTTTGGGGTTCAGGGCTGTTTGGTGTTTGGGGGTTCAGGGTGTTTTGGTGTTTGGGTTTAAGGGTGTTTTGATGTTTGGGGTTCAGGGTGTATTGGTGTTTGGGGTTCAAGGTGTTTTGATGTTTGCGGTGCAGGGTGTTTTGATTTGTGCGGTTCCGGGTGTTTGGTGTTTGGGATTCAGGGTGGTTTGGGGTTCATGGTGTTTTGGTGTTTGGGGCTCAGGGTGTTTTGCTGTTTGAGGTTCAGAGTGTTTTGGTGGTTGGGGTTCAGGATGTTTTGGTGTTTATGGGTTCAGGGTGTTTTGGTGTTTGGGATTGAGGGCTGTTTGGTGTTTGGGGTTCAGGGTGTTTTGGTGTTTGACGGTTCTTGCTGTTTGGGGGTTCAGGGTGTTTTGTTGTTTTGGGTTCAGGCTGCTTTGGTCGTTGGGGTTCAGGCTGTTTTGATTTTTGGGTTTCAGGGTGTTTTGGTGTTTGGGGTTCAGGGCTGTTTGTTGTTTGGGGGTTCAGGGTGTTTTGATGTTTCGGGGTTCAGGGTGTTTTTGTGTTTGGGGTTCTGGTTATTTTTGTGTTTCGGGGCTCAGGGTGTTTTGGTGTTTGGGGTTCAGGGTGTTTTGGTGTTTGGGGTTCAGGATGATTTGGTGTTTAGGGGTTCAGGGTGTTTTGGTGTTTGGGGTTCAGGGTGTTTTGGTTTTCAGGGTTCATGGTGTTTTGATGTTTGGGGTTCAGGGTGTTTTGGTGTTTGGGTTTCAGGTTGTTTTGGTTTTCAGGGTTCAGGGTGTTTTGGTGTTTGGGGTTCAGTGTGTTTGGTTTATTGGCTTCAGGATGTTTTGGTGTCTGGGGTTCAGGATGTTTTGGTGTTTAGGGGTTCAGGGTGTTATGGTGTTTGGGTTTCAGGTTGTTTTGGTTTTCAGGGTTCAGGGTGTTTTGGTTTTGGGGGTTCAGGATGTATTTGTTTTGGGGGTTCAGGATGTTTTGGTTTTGGGGGTTCCGGATGTTTTGGTGTTTGGGATTCAGGGTGTTTTTGTGTTAGAGTTCATGGTGTTTTGATGTTTGGGGTTCAGGGTGTTTTGGTGCTTGTGTTCATGGTGTTTTGGTGTTTGGTGTTCAGTGTGTTTTGGTGTTTGGGGTTCAGGGTGTTTGGTTTTTTGGGTTCAGGATGTTTTGTTGTTTGGGGTTCGGGGTGTTTTGATGTTTGGATTTCAGGGTGTTTTGGTATTTGGGGATTCAGGGTGTTTTGGTGTTTGGGTTTCAGGGTGTTTTGGTGTTCAGGGTGTTTTTGTGTTTCCGGGTTCAGTGTGTTTTGGTGTTTGGGGTTCAGGGTGTTTTGGTTTTTGGGTTTCAGGGTGTTTTGGTGTTTGGGGTGCAGTGTGTTTGGGGTTCTGGGTGTATTGGTGTTTGGGGTTCAAGGTGTTTTGGTGTTTGGTGTTCAGGGTGTTTTGGTGTTTTGGGGTTCAGGGTGCTTTGGTGTTTGGGATTCAGGGCTGTTTGGTGTTTGGGGTTCAGGGTGTTTTGGTGATTGGGGTTCAGGGCTGTTTGATGTTTGGGCGTTCAGGGTGTTTTGGTGTTTGGGTTTCAGGGTGTTTTGATTTTTGGGGTTCGGGGTGTTTTTGTGTTTGGGGTTCAGGGTGTTTTGTTTTTGGGGTTCAGGGTGTTTTGGTCTTTGGGGTGCAGAGTGTTTGGTAGTTCTGGGTGTATTGGTGTTTGGGGTTCAAGGTGTTTTGGTGTTTGGGTTGCAGGGTGTTTTGATTTGTGCGGTTCCGGGTGTTTGGTGTTTGGGATTCAGGGTGTTTTGGTGTTTGGGGTTCATGGTGTTTTGGTGTTTGGGGCTCAGAGTGTTTTGCTGTTTGAGGTTCAGAGTGTTTTGGTGTTTGGGGCTCGGTGTTTTTGTGGTTGGGGTTCAGGGTGTTTTGGTGTTTATGGGTTCAGGGTGTTTTGGTGTTTGTGTTCATGATGTTTTGGTGTTTGGTGTTCAGTGTGTTTTGGTGTTTGGGGTTCAGGGTGTTTGGTTTTTTGGGTTCAGGATGTTTTGTTGCTTGGGGTTCGGGGTGTTTTGCTGCTTGGATTTCAGGGTGTTTTGGTGTTTGGGGTTCAGGGCTGTTTGGTGTTTGGGGTTTCAGGGTGTTTTGGTGTTTGGGTTTCAGGGTGTTTTGGTGTTTGGGGTTCAGGGTGTTTTTGTGGTTCCAGGTTCAGGGTGTTTAGTTGTTTGGGGTTCAGGGTGTTTTAGTGTTTGGAGTTCATGGTGTTTTGATGTTCAGGGTTCATGCTGTTTTGATGTTTGGGGTTCAGGGTGTTTTGTTGTTTGGGGTTCAGGGTGTTTTGGAGTTTTGAGGTTCAGGGTGTTTTGGTGTTTGGGATTCAGGGTGTTTTGAGTTTCAGGGTGTTTGGTGATTGACGGTTCATGCTGTTTTAGAGTTCAGGTTGTTTTGGTGTTTGAGGTTCAGGGTGTTTTGGTGTTTGGGGGGTTCAGGGTGTTTTGGTGTTTGGGGTTCAGGGTGCTTTGGTGTTGGGGTTCAAGGTGTTTTGGTGTTTGGGGGGTTCAGGGTGTTTTGGTGTTTGGGGTTCAGGGTGCTTTGGTGTTGGGGTTCAAGGTGTTTTGGTGTTCAGGGTTCATGCTGTTTTGATGTTTGGGGTTCAGGGTGTTTTAGTGTTTGGGGTTCATGGTGTTTTGATGTTCAGGGTTCATGCTGTTTTGATGTTTGGGGTTCAGGGTGTTTTGGTGATTGGGGTTCAGGGTGTTTTGGTGTTTAGGGGTTCAGGGTGTTTTGCTGTTTGGGATTCAGAGTGTTTTGAGGTTCAGGGTGTTTAGTTTTTGATGGTTCATGCTCCTTTGGAATTCAGGTTGTTTTGGTGTTTGGGGTTCAGGGTGTTTGGGTTTCAAGGTGTTTTGGTGTTTGGGGTTCAGGGTGTTTTGGTTTTGGGGGTTCAGGATGTTTTCTTGTTTGGGGTGCAGGGTGTTTTGGTTTTTGGGGTTCAGAGTGTTTTAGTGTTTGACGTTCAGGGTGTTTTGATGTTTGGGGTGCAGGGTGTTTTGATTTTTGAGGTTCTGGGTGTTTTGATGTTTGGGATTCAGGGTGTTTTGGTGTTTGGGGTTCAGGGTGTTTTGGTGTTTGTGTTCATTGTGTTTTGGTGTTTGGTGTTCAGTGTGTTTTGATGTTTGTGTTTCAGGGTGTTTTGGTGTTTGAGGTTCAGGGCTGTTTGGTGTTTGGGGTTTCAGGGTGTTTTGGTGTTTGGGTTTCAGGGTGTTTTGGTGTTTGGGGTTCAGGGTGTTTTTGTGTTTCCGGGATCAGGGTGTTTTGGTGTTTGGGGTTCAGGGTGTTTTGGTGTTTGGGGTTCAGGTGTTTGGTGCTCTGGGGTGTTTGGTGTTTGGGGGATCGGGGTCTTTTCGGGTTCATGGTGTTTTGATGTTTGGGGTTCACGGTGTTTTAATGTTTGGGGTTCATGGTGTTATGATGTTCAGGGTTAATGCTGTTTTGATGTTTGGGGTTCAGGGTGTTTTGGTGATTGGGGTTCAGGTTGTTTTGGTGTTTTGAGGTTCAGGGTTTTTGGTGTTTGGGATTCAGGGTGTTTTGAGGTTCAAGGTGTTTGGTGTTTGACGGTTCATGCTGTTTTAGGGTTCAGGTTGTTTTGGTGTTTGGGGTTCAGGGTGTTTTGGTGTTTGGGGGGTTCAGGGTGTTTTGGTGTTTGGGGTTCAGGGTGCTTTGGTGTTGGGGTTCAAGGTGGTTTGGTGTTTGGGGTTCAAGGTGTTTTGTTGTTTGGGGTTAAGGGTGTTTTGGTTTTTGGGGTTCAGGGTGTTTTGTTGTTTGGGGTTCGGGGTGTTTGGTGTTTGGATTTCAGGCTGTTTTGGTGTTTGGGTTTCAGGGTGTTTTGGTGTTTGGGGTTCAGCGTGTTTTGGTGTTTTGAGGTTCAGGGTTTTTTGGTGTTTGGGATTCAGGGTGTTTTGAGGTTCCAGGTGTTTGGTGTTTGACGGTTCATGCTGTTTTAGGGTTCAGGTTGTTTTGGTGTTTGGGGTTCAGGGTGTTTTGGTGTTTGGGGGGTTCAGGGTGTTTTGGTGTTTGGGGTTCAGGGTGCTTTGGTGTTGGGGTTCAAGGTGGTTTGGTGTTTGGGGTTCAAGGTGTTTTGGTGTTTGGGGTTAAGGGTGTTTTGGTTTTTGGGGTTCAGGTTATTTTGTTGTTTGGGGTTCGGGGTGTTTGGTGTTTGGATTTCAGGCTGTTTTGGTGTTTGGGTTTCAGGGTGTTTTGGTGTTTGGGGTTCAGCGTGTTTTGGTGTTTGGTGCTCAGGGTGTTTTGGTTTCTGGGGTTCAGGTTGTTTCGATGTTTGGGGTGCAGGGTATTTGGGGTTCTGGGTGTATTGGTGTTTGGGGTTCAAGGTGTTTTGGTGTTTGGGGTTCAAGGTGTTTTGGTGTTTGGGGTTCAGGGTGTTTTGGTCTTTGGGGTGCAGAGTGTTTGGTAGTTCTGGGTGTATTGGTGTTTGGGGTTCAAGGTGTTTTGGTGTTTGGGTTGCAGGGTGTTTTGATTTGTGCGGTTCCGGGTGTTTGGTGTTTGGGATTCAGGGTGTTTTGGTGTTTGGGGTTCATGGTGTTTTGGTGTTTGGGGCTCAGGGTGTTTTGCTGTTTGAGGTTCAGAGTGTTTTGGTGTTTGGGGCTCGGTGTTTTTGTGGTTGGGGTTCAGGGTGTTTTGGTGTTTATGGGTTCAGGGTGTTTTGGTGTTTGTGTTCATGATGTTTTGGTGTTTGGTGTTCAGTGTGTTTTGGTGTTTGGGGTTCAGGGTGTTTGGTTTTTTGGGTTCAGGATGTTTTGTTGCTTGGGGTTCGGGGTGTTTTGCTGCTTGGATTTCAGGGTGTTTTGGTGTTTGGGGTTCAGGGCTGTTTGGTGTTTGGGGTTTCAGGGTGTTTTGGTGTTTGGGTTTCAGGGTGTTTTGGTGTTTGGGGTTCAGGGTGTTTTTGTGGTTCCAGGTTCAGGGTGTTTAGTTGTTTGGGGTTCAGGGTGTTTTAGTGTTTGGAGTTCATGGTGTTTTGATGTTCAGGGTTCATGCTGTTTTGATGTTTGGGGTTCAGGGTGTTTTGTTGTTTGGGGTTCAGGGTGTTTTGGAGTTTTGAGGTTCAGGGTGTTTTGGTGTTTGGGATTCAGGGTGTTTTGAGTTTCAGGGTGTTTGGTGATTGACGGTTCATGCTGTTTTAGAGTTCAGGTTGTTTTGGTGTTTGAGGTTCAGGGTGTTTTGGTGTTTGGGGGGTTCAGGGTGTTTTGGTGTTTGGGGTTCAGGGTGCTTTGGTGTTGGGGTTCAAGGTGTTTTGGTGTTTGGGGGGTTCAGGGTGTTTTGGTGTTTGGGGTTCAGGGTGCTTTGGTGTTGGGGTTCAAGGTGTTTTGGTGTTCAGGGTTCATGCTGTTTTGATGTTTGGGGTTCAGGGTGTTTTAGTGTTTGGGGTTCATGGTGTTTTGATGTTCAGGGTTCATGCTGTTTTGATGTTTGGGGTTCAGGGTGTTTTGGTGATTGGGGTTCAGGGTGTTTGGGTTTCAAGGTGTTTTGGTGTTTGGGGTTCAGGGTGTTTTGGTTTTGGGGGTTCAGGATGTTTTCTTGTTTGGGGTGCAGGGTGTTTTGGTTTTTGGGGTTCAGAGTGTTTTAGTGTTTGACGTTCAGGGTGTTTTGATGTTTGGGGTGCAGGGTGTTTTGATTTTTGAGGTTCTGGGTGTTTTGATGTTTGGGATTCAGGGTGTTTTGGTGTTTGGGGTTCAGGGTGTTTTGGTGTTTGTGTTCATTGTGTTTTGGTGTTTGGTGTTCAGTGTGTTTTGATGTTTGTGTTTCAGGGTGTTATGGTGTTTGAGGTTCAGGGCTGTTTGGTGTTTGGGGTTTCAGGGTGTTTTGGTGTTTGGGTTTCAGGGTGTTTTGGTGTTTGGGGTTCAGGGTGTTTTTGTGTTTCCGGGATCAGGGTGTTTTGGTGTTTGGGGTTCAGGGTGTTTTGGTGTTTGGCGTTCAGGTGTTTGGTGCTCTGGGGTGTTTGGTGTTTGGGGGATCGGGGTCTTTTCGGGTTCATGGTGTTTTGATGTTTGGGGTTCACGGTGTTTTAATGTTTGGGGTTCATGGTGTTATGATGTTCAGGGTTAATGCTGTTTTGATGTTTGGGGTTCAGGGTGTTTTGGTGATTGGGGTTCAGGTTGTTTTGGTGTTTTGAGGTTCAGGGTTTTTGGTGTTTGGGATTCAGGGTGTTTTGAGGTTCAAGGTGTTTGGTGTTTGACGGTTCATGCTGTTTTAGGGTTCAGGTTGTTTTGGTGTTTGGGGTTCAGGGTGTTTTGGTGTTTGGGGGGTTCAGGGTGTTTTGGTGTTTGGGGTTCAGGTTGCTTTGGTGTTGGGGTTCAAGGTGGTTTGGTGTTTGGGGTTCAAGGTGTTTTGTTGTTTGGGGTTAAGGGTGTTTTGGTTTTTGGGGTTCAGGGTGTTTTGTTGTTTGGGGTTCGGGGTGTTTGGTGTTTGGATTTCAGGCTGTTTTGGTGTTTGGGTTTCAGGGTGTTTTGGTGTTTGGGGTTCAGCGTGTTTTGGTGTTTTGAGGTTCAGGGTTTTTTGGTGTTTGGGATTCAGGGTGTTTTGAGGTTCCAGGTGTTTGGTGTTTGACGGTTCATGCTGTTTTAGGGTTCAGGTTGTTTTGGTGTTTGGGGTTCAGGGTGTTTTGGTGTTTGGGGGGTTCACGGTGTTTTGGTGTTTGGGGTTCAGGGTGCTTTGGTGTTGGGGTTCAAGGTGGTTTGGTGTTTGGGGTTCAAGGTGTTTTGGTGTTTGGGGTTAAGGGTGTTTTGGTTTTTGGGGTTCAGGTTATTTTGTTGTTTGGGGTTCGGGGTGTTTGGTGTTTGGATTTCAGGCTGTTTTGGTGTTTGGGTTTCAGGGTGTTTTGGTGTTTGAGGTTCAGCGTGTTTTGGTGTTTGGTGTTCAGGGTGTTTTGGTTTCTGGGGTTCAGGTTGTTTCGATGTTTGGGGTGCAGGGTATTTGGGGTTCTGGGTGTATTGGTGTTTGGGGTTCAAGGTGTTTTGGTGTTTGGGGTTCAAGGTGTTTTGGTGTTTGGGGTGCAGGGTGTTTTGATTTGTGCGGTTCCGGGTGTTTGGTGTTTGGGATTCAGGTTGTTTTGGTGTTTGAGTTTCATGGTGTTTTGGTGTTTGTGGCTCAGGGTGTTTTGCTGTTTGAGATTCAGAGTGTTTTGCTGTTTGGGGCTCGGTGTTCTTGTGGTTGGGTTTCAGGGTGTTTTGGTGTTTGGGGTTCAGGGCTGTTTGGTGTTTGGGGGTTCAGAGTGTTTTGGTGTTTGGGGTTCAGGGCTGTTTGGTGTTTCGGGGTTCAGGGTGTTTTGGTGTTTGGGGTTCAGGGTATTTTTGTGTTTCAGGTTTCAGGGTGATTTGGTTTTTGGGGTTCAGGGTGTTTTGTTGTTTCGGGTTTAGGAAGCTTTGGTGTTTGGGGTTCAGGTTGTTTTGGTGTTTGGGGTTCAGGGTGTTTTGGTGTCTGGGGCTCAGGGTGTTTTGGTGTCTGGGGTTCAGGGTGTTTTCGTGTTCAGGGTGTTTTGGTGTTTGAGGTTCAGGGTGTTTTAGTGTTTGGGGCTCGGTGTTTTGATGTTTGGGGTTCAGGTTGTTTTGGTGCTTAGGGCTTCAGGGTGTTTTGGTATTTGGGGTTTGTGGTGTTTTGGGGTTCAGTTTGTTTTGGTGATTGGTGCTCAGGGGTGTTTGGTGGATCAGGGTCTTTTCAGGTCCATAGTGTTTTGATGTTTAGGGTTCATGGTGTTTTGGTGTTTGGGGTTCAGGGTGTTTTGGTGTTTAGGGGTTCAGGGCGTTTTGGTGTTTGGGTTTCAGGGCTGTTTGGTGTTTGGGGGTTCAGGGTGTTTTGGTGTTTGGGTTTCAGTGTCTTTTGATGTTTAGGGATCAGGGTGTTCTTGTGTTTCCGGGTTCAGGGTGTTTTGTTGTTTGGGGTTCAGGGTGTTTTGCTGTTTGGGGTTCAGGGTGTTTTGGTTTTTTTGGGTTCAGGGTGTTTTGGTTTTTGGGGTTCAGTGTGTTTAAGTGTTTGGGGTTCAGGGTGCTTTGGTGTTGGGGTTCAATGTGTTTTGGTGTTTGGGGTTCAAGGTGTTTTGGTGTTTGGGGTTCAGGGTGTTTTGGTTTTTGGGGTTCAGGGTGTTTTAGTGTTTGACGTTCAGGGTGTTTTGGTGATGGGGTGCAGGGTGTTTTGATTTTTGAGGTTCTGGGTGTTTAAGTGTTTGGGATTCAGGGTGTTTTGGTGTTAGAGTTCATGTTGTTTTGATGTTTGGGGTTCAGGGTGTTTTGGTGATTGGGGTGCAGGTTGTTATGATTTTTGAGGTTCTGGGTGTTTAACTGTTTGGGGTTCAGGGTGTTTTGGTGTTTGTGTTCATGGTGTTTTGGTGTTTGGTGTTCAGTGTGTTTTGGTGTTTGGGGTTCAGGATGTTTTGTTGTTTGGGGTTCGGGGTGTTTTGGTGTTTGGATTTCAGGGCTGTTTTGTGTTTGGGTGTACAGCGTGTTTTGGTGTTTGGGTTTCAGGGTGTTTTGGTGTTTGGGGTTCAGGGTGTCTTTGTGTTTCTGGGTTCAGGGTATTTTGGTGTTTGGGGTTCAGGGTGTTTGGTGTTTGGGGTTCAGGGCTGTTTTGTGTTTGGGTGTACATCGTGTTTTGGTGTTTGGGTTTCAGGGTGTTTGGTTTTTTGTGTTCAGGATGTTTTGTTGCTTGGGGTTCAGGGCTGTTTGGTGTTTGGGGTTTCAGTGTGTTTTGGTGTTTGTGTTTCAGGGTGTTTTGGTGTTTGGGGTTCAGGGTGTTTTTGTGTTTCCAGGTTCAGGGTGTTTTGGTGTTTGTGGTGCAGGGTGTTTTAGTGTTTGACGTTCAGGGTGTTTTGATGTTTGGGATTCAGGGTGTTTTCGTGTTTGGGGTTCAGGGTGTTGGTTTTTTGGGTTCAGGATGTTTTGTTGCTGGGGTTCGGGGTGTTTTGGTGTTTGGATTTCAGGGTGTTTTGGTGTTTGTGTTTCAGTGTGTTTTGGTGTTTGGGGTTCAGGGCTGTTTGGTGTTTGGGGTTTCAGTGTGTTTTGGTGTTTGGGTTTCAGGGTGTTTTGGTGTTTGCGGTTCAGGGTGTTTTTGTGTTTCCAGGTTCAGGGTGTTTTGGTGTTTGGGGTTCAGGGTGTTTTGGTTTTTGGGTTTCAGAGTGTTTGGTGCTCTGGGGTGTTTGGTTTTTAGGGGATCAGGGTCTTTTCGGGTTCATGGTGTTTTGATGCTTGGGGTTCAGGGTGTTTTAGTGTTTGGGGTTCATGGTGTTTTGATGTTCAGGGTTCATGCTGTTATGATGTTTGGGGTGCAGGGTGTTTTGGTGTTTGGGGTTCAGGATGCTTTGGTGTTTTGAGGTTCTGGGTGTTTTGGTGTTTGGGATTCAGTGTGTTTTGAGTTTCAGGGTGTTTGGTGTTTGACGGTTCATGCTGTTTTGGGGTTCAGGTTGTTTTGTTGTTTGGGATTCAGGGTGTTTTGGTGTTTGGGGGGTTCAGGGTGTTTTGGTGTTGGGGTTCAAGGTGTTTTGGTGTTTGTGGTTCAAGGTGTTTTGGTGTTTGGGGTTCAGGGTGTTTTGGTTTTTGGGGTTCAGGGCGTTTTAGTGTTTGGGGTTCAGGGTGTTTTGGTGTTTGTGTTCATGTTGTTTTGGTGTTTGCTGTTCAGTGTGTTTTGGTGTTTGGGGTTCATGGTGATTGGTTTTTTGGGTTCAGAATGTTTTGTTGTTTGGGGGTCGGGGTGTTTGGTTTTTTGGGTTCAGGATGTTTTTTTGCTTGGGGTTCGGGATGTTTTGCTGCTTGGATTTCAGGGTGTTTTGGTGTTTGTGTTTCAGGGTGTTTTGGTGTTTGTGGTTCAGGGCTGTTTGGTGTTTGGGGTTTCAGGGTGTTTTGGTGTTTGGGGTTCAGGGTGTTTTTGTGTTTCCGGGTTCAGGGTGTTTTGTTCTTTGGGGTTCAGGGTGTTTTGGTGTTTGGGGTTCAGGGTGTTTGGTGCTCTGGGGTGTTTGGTGTTTGGGGGATCGGGGTCTTTTCGGGTTCATGGTGTTTAGTTGTTTGGGGTTCAGGGTGTTTTAGTGTTTGGAGTTCATGGTGTTTTGATGTTCAGGGTTCATGCTGTTTTGATGTTTGGGGTTCAGGGTGTTTTGTTGTTTGGGGTTCAGGGTATTTTGGTGTTTTGAGGTTCAGGGTGTTTTGGTGTTTGGGATTCAGGGTGTTTTGAGGTTCAGGGTGTTTGGTGTTTGACGGTTCATGCTGTTTTAGAGTTCAGGTTGTTTTGGTGTTTGAGGTTCAGGGTGTTTTGGTGTTTGGAGGGTTCAGGGTGTTTTGGTGTTTGGGGTTCAGGGTGCTTTGGTGTTGGGGTTCAAGGTGTTTTGGTGTTTGGGGGGTTCAGAGTGTTTTGGTGTTTGGGGTTCAGGGTGCTTTGGTGTTGGGGTTCAAGGTGTTTTGGTGTTTGACGTTCAGGGTGTTTTGGTGTTTGGGGTTCAGGGTGTTTGGTTTTTTGTGTTCAGGATGTTTTGTTGTTTGGGGTTCAGGGTGTTTTAGTGTTTGGAGTTCATGGTGTTTTGGTGTTTGGGGTTCAGGGTGCTTTGGTGTTTGGGGTTCAGGTGTTTGGTGCTCTGGGGTGTTTGGTGTTTGGGGGATCGGGGTCTTTTCGGGTTCATGGTGTTTTGATGTTTGGGGTTCACGGTGTTTTAATGTTTGGGGTTCATGGTGTTATGATGTTCAGGGTTAATGCTGTTTTGATGTTTGTGGTTCAGGGTGTTTTGGTGATTGGGGTTCAGGGTGTTTTGGTGTTTTGAGGTTCAAGGTGTTTGGTGTTTGAAGGTTCATGCTGTTTTATGGTTCAGGTTGTTTTGGTGTTTGGGGTTCAGGGTGTTTTGGTGTTTGGGGGGTTCAGGGTGCTTTGGTGTTGGGGTTCAAGGTGGTTTGGTGTTTGGGGTTCAAGGTGTTTTGGTGTTTGTGGTTAAGGGTGTTTTGGTTTTTGGGGTTCAGGGTGTTTTGTTGTTTGGGGTTCGGGGTGTTTGGTGTTTGGATTTCAGGCTGTTTTGGTGTTTGGGTTTCAGGGTGTTTTGGTGTTTTGGGTTCAGCGTGTTTTGGTGTTCAGGGTGTTTTGGTTTCTGGGGTTCAGGTTGTTTCGATGTTTGGGGTGCAGGGTATTTGGGGTTCTGGGTGTATTGGTGTTTGGGGTTCAAGGTGTTTTGGTGTTTGGGGTTCAAGGTGTTTTGGTGTTTGGGGTGCAGGGTGTTTTGATTTGTGCGGTTCCGGGTGTTTGGTGTTTGGGATTCAGGGTGTTTTGGTGTTTGAGTTTCATGGTGTTTTGGTGTTTGTGGCTCAGGGTGTTTTGCTGTTTGAGATTCAGAGTGTTTTGCTGTTTGGGGCTCGGTGTTTTTGTGGTTGGGTTTCAGGGTGTTTTGGTGTTTGGGGTTCAGGGCTGTTTGGTGTTTGGGGGTTCAGAGTGTTTTGGTGTTTGGGGTTCAGGGCTGTTTGCTGTTTCGGGGTTCAGGGTGTTTTGGTGTTTGGGGTTCAGGGTATTTTTGTGTTTCAGGTTTCAGGGTGATTTGGTTTTTGGGCTTCAGGGTGTTTTGTTGTTTGTGGTTCAGAGTGTTTTGGTGTCTGGGGCTCAGGGTATTTTGGTGTCTGGGGTTCAGGGTGTTTTCGTGTTCAGGGTGTTTTGGTGTTTGAGGTTCAGGGTGTTTTAGTGTTTGGGGCTCGGTGTTTTGATGTTTGGGGTGCAGGTTGTTTTGGTGCTTAGGGCTTCAGGGTGTTTTGGTGTTTGGGGTTTGTGGTGTTTTGGGGTTCAGTTTGTTTTGGTGATTGGTGCTCAGGGGTGTTTGGTGGATCAGGGTCTTTTCCGGTCCATAATGTTTTGATGTTTAGGGTTCATGGTGTTTTGGTGTTTGGGGTTCAGGGTGTTTTGGTGTTTAGGGGTTCAGGGCGTTTTGGTGTTTGGGTTTCAGGGCTGTTTGGTGTTTGGGGGTTCAGGGTTTTTTGGTGTTTGGGTTTCAGTGTCTTTTGATGTTTAGGGATCAGGGTGTTTTTGTGTTTCCGGGTTCAGGGTGTTTTGTTGTTTGGGGTTCAGGGTGTTTTGCTGTTTGGGGTTCAGGGTGTTTTGGTTTTTTTGGGTTCAGGGTGTTTTGGTTTTTGGGGTTCAGTGTGTTTAAGTGTTTGGGATTCAGGGTGTTTTGGTGTTAGAGTTCATGGTGTTTTGATGTTTGGGGTTCAGGGTGTTTTGGTGTTTTGGGTTCAGCGTGTTTTGGTGTTCAGGGTGTTTTGGTTTCTGGGGTTCAGGTTGTTTTGATGTTTGGGGTGCAGGGTATTTGGGGTTCTGGGTGTATTGGTGTTTGGGGTTCAAGGTGTTTTGGTGTTTGGGGTTCAAGGTGTTTTGGTGTTTGGGGTGCAGGGTGTTTTGATTTGTGCGGTTCCGGGTGTTTGGTGTTTGGGATTCAGGGTGTTTTGGTGTTTGAGTTTCATGGTGTTTTGGTGTTTGTGGCTCAGGGTGTTTTGCTGTTTGAGATTCAGAGTGTTTTGCTGTTTGGGGCTCGGTGTTTTTGTGGTTGGGTTTCAGGGTGTTTTGGTGTTTGGGGTTCAGGGCTGTTTGGTGTTTGGGGGTTCAGAGTGTTTTGGTGTTTGGGGTTCAGGGCTGTTTGCTGTTTCGGGGTTCAGGGTGTTTTGGTGTTTGGGGTTCAGGGTATTTTTGTGTTTCAGGTTTCAGGGTGATTTGGTTTTTGGGGTTCAGTGTGTTTTGGTGTCTGGGGCTCAGGGTGTTTTGGTGTCTGGGGTTCAGGGTGTTTTCGTGTTCAGGGTGTTTTGGTGTTTGAGTTTCATGGTGTTTTGGTGTTTGTGGCTCAGGGTGTTTTGCTGTTTGAGATTCAGAGTGTTTTGCTGTTTGGGGCTCGGTGTTTTTGTGGTTGGGTTTCAGGGTGTTTTGGTGTTTGGGGTTCAGGGCTGTTTGGTGTTTGGGGGTTCAGAGTGTTTTGGTGTTTGGGGTTCAGGGCTGTTTGCTGTTTCGGGGTTCAGGGTGTTTTGGTGTTTGGGGTTCAGGGTATTTTTGTGTTTCAGGTTTCAGGGTGATTTGGTTTTTGGGGTTCAGGGTGTTTTGTTGTTTGTGGTTCAGGATGTTTTGGTGTTTGGGGTTCAGGTTGTTTTGGTGTTTGGGGTTCAGGGTGTTTTGGTGTCTGGGGCTCAGGGTGTTTTGGTGTCTGGGGTTCAGGGTGTTTTCGTGTTCAGGGTGTTTTGGTGTTTGAGGTTCAGGGTGTTTTAGTGTTTGGGGCTTGGTGTTTTGATGTTTGGGGTTCAGGTTGTTTTGGTGCTTAGGGCTTCAGGGTGTTTTGGTGTTTGGGGTTTGTGGTGTTTTGGGGTTCAGTTTGTTTTGGTGATTGGTGCTCAGGGGTGTTTGGTGGATCAGGGTATTTTCCGGTCCATAATGTTTTGATGTTTAGGGTTCATGGTGTTTTGGTGTTTGGGGTTCAGGGTGTTTTGGTGTTTAGGGGTTCAGGGCGTTTTGGTGTTTGGGTTTCAGGGCTGTTTGGTGTTTGGGGGTTCAGGGTGTTTTGGTGTTTGGGTTTCAGTGTCTTTTGATGTTTAGGGATCAGGGTGTTTTTGTGTTTCCGGGTTCAGGGTGTTTTGTTGTTTGGGGTTCAGGGTGTTTTGCTGTTTGGGGTTCAGGGTGTTTTGGTTTTTTTGGGTTCAGGGTGTTTTGGTTTTTGGGGTTCAGTGTGTTTAAGTGTTTGGGATTCAGGGTGTTTTGGTGTTAGAGTTCATGGTGTTTTGATGTTTGGGGTTCAGGGTGTTTTGGTGTTTTGGGTTCAGGGCGTTTTGGTGTTTGGGGTTCAGGGTGCTTTGGTGTTGGGGTTCAATGTGTTTTGGTGTTTGGGGTTCAAGGTGTTTTGGTGTTTGGGGTTCAGGGTGTTTTGGTTTTTGGGGTTCAGGGTGTTTTGGTGTTTGACGTTCAGGGTGTTTTGGTGATTGGGGTGCAGGGTGTTTTGATTTTTGAGGTTCTGGGTGTTTAAGTGTTTGGGATTCAGGGTGTTTTGGTGTTAGAGTTCATGTTGTTTTGATGTTTGTGGTTCAGGGTGTTTTGGTGATTGGGGTGCAGGTTGTTATGATTTTTGAGGTTCTGGGTGTTTAACTGTTTGGGGTTCAGGGTGTTTTGGTGTTTGTGTTCATGGTGTTTTGGTGTTTGGTGTTCAGTGTGTTTTGGTGTTTGGGGTTCAGGATGTTTTGTTGTTTGGGGTTCGGGGTGTTTTGGTGTTTGGATTTCAGGGCTGTTTTGTGTTTGGGTGTACAGCGTGTTTTGGTGTTTGGGTTTCAGGGTGTTTTGGTGTTTGGGGTTCAGGGTGTCTTTGTGTTTCTGGGTTCAGGGTATTTTGGTGTTTGGGGTTCAGGGTGTTTGGTGTTTGGGGTTCAGGGCTGTTTTGTGTTTGGGTGTACATCGTGTTTTGGTGTTTGGGTTTCAGGGTGTTTGGTTTTTTGGGTTCAGGATGTTTTGTTGCTTGGGGTTCAGGGCTGTTTGGTGTTTGGGGTTTCAGTGTGTTTTGGTGTTTGTGTTTCAGGGTGTTTTGGTGTTTGGGGTTCAGGGTGTTTTTGTGTTTCCAGGTTCAGGGTGTTTTGGTGTTTGTGGTGCAGGGTGTTTTGGTTTTTGGGGTTCAGGGTGTTTTAGTGTTTGACGTTCAGGGTGTTTTGATGTTTGGGATTCAGGGTGTTTTCGTGCTTGTGTTCATGATGTTTTGGTGTTTGGTGTTCAGTGTGCTTTGGTGTTTGGGGTTCAGGTGTTTGGTGCTCTGGGGTGTTTGGTGTTTGGGGGATCGGGGTCTTTTCGGGTTCATGGTGTTTTGATGTTTGGGGTTCACGGTGTTTTGGTGATTGGAGTTCAGGTTGTTTTGGTGTTTTGATGTTCAGGGTTTTTTGTTGTTTGGGATTCAGGGTGTTTTGAGGTTCAAGGTGTTTGGTGTTTGATGGTTCATGCTGTTCTAGGGTTCAGGTTGTTTTGGTGTTTGGGGTTCAGGGTGTTTTGGTGTTTGGGGGTTCAGGGTGTTTTGGTGTTTGGGGTTCAGGGTGGTTTGGTGTTTGGGGTTCAGGGTGGTTTGGTGTTTGGGGTTCAAGGTGTTTTGGTGTTTGGGGTTAAGGGTGTTTGGTGTTTGGATTTCAGGCTGTTTTGGTGTTTGGGTTTCAGGGTGTTTTGGTGTTTGGGGTTCAGCGTGTTTTGGTGTTTGGTGTTCAGGGTGTTTTGGTTTCTGGGGTTCAGGTTGTTTCGATGTTTGGGGTGCAGGGTATTTGGGGTTCTGGGTGTATTGGTGTTTGGGGTTCAAGGTGTTTTGGTGTTTGGGGTTCCAGGTGTTTTGGTGTTTCGGGTGCAGGGTGTTTTGATTTGTGCGGTTCCGGGTATTTGGTGTTTGGGATTCAGGGTGTTTTGGTGTTTGAGTTTCATGGTGTTTTGGTGTTTGTGGCTCAGGGTGTTTTGCTGTTTGAGATTCAGAGTGTTTTGCTGTTTGGGGCTCGGTGTTTTTGTGGTTGGGTTTCAGGGTGTTTTGGTATTTGGGGTTCAGGGCTGTTTGGTGTTTGGGGGATCAGAGTGTTTTGGTGTTTGGGGTTCAGGGCTGTTTGGTGTTTCGGGGTTCAGGGTGTTTTGGTGTTTGGGGTTCAGGGTATTTTTGTGTTTCAGGTTTCAGTGTGATTTGGTTTTTGGGGTTCAGTTTGTTTTGGTGTTTGGGGTTCAGGTTGTTTTGGTGTTTGGGGTTCAGGGTGTTTTGGTTTCTGGGGCTCAGGGTGTTTTGGTGTCTGGGGTTCAGGGTGTTTTAGTGTTTGGGGCTCGGTGTTTTGATGTTTGGGGTTCAGGGTGTTTTGGTGCTTAGGGCTTCAGGGTGTTTTGGTGTTTGGGGCTTGTGGTGTTTTGGGGTTCAGTTTGTTTTGGTGATTGGTGCTCAGGGGTGTTTGGTGGATCAGGGTCTTTTCAGGTCCATAGTGTTTTGATGTTTAGGGTTCATGGTGTTTTGGTGTTTGGGGTTCAGAGTGTTTTGGTGTTTAGGGGTTCAGGGCGTTTTGGTTTCAGGGCTGTTTGGTGTTTGGGGGTTCAGGGTGTTTTGGTGTTTGGGTTTCAGTGTCTTTTGATGTTTAGGGATCAGGGTGTTTTTGTGTTTCCGGGTTCAGGGTGTTTTGTTGTTTGGGGTTCAGGGTGTTTTGCTGTTTGGGGTTCAGGGTGTTTTGGTTTTTTTGGGTTCAGGGTGTTTTGGTTTTTGGGGTTCAGTGTGTTTAAGTGTTTGGGATTCAGGGTGTTTTGGTGTTAGAGTTCATGGTGTTTTGATGTTTGGGGTTCAGGGTGTTTTGGTTTTTGGGGCTCAGGGTGTTTTAGTGTTTGACGTTCAGGGTGTTTTGGTGATTGGGGTGCAGGGTGTTTTGATTTTTGAGGTTCTGGGTGTTTAAGTGTTTGGGATTCAGGGTGTTTTGGTGTTAGAGTTCATGTTGTTTTGATGTTTGGGGTTCAGGGTGTTTTGGTGATTGGGGTGCAGGTTGTTATGATTTTTGAGGTTCTGGGTGTTTAACTGTTTGGGGTTCAGGGTGTTTTGGTGTTTGTGTTCATGGTGTTTTGGTGTTTGGTGTTCAGTGTGTTTTGGTGTTTGGGGTTCAGGATGTTTTGTTGTTTGGGGTTCGGGGTGTTTTGGTGTTTGGATTTCAGGGCTGTTTTGTGTTTGGGTGTACAGCGTGTTTTGGTGTTTGGGTTTCAGGGTGTTTTGGTGTTTGGGGTTCAGGGTGTCTTTGTGTTTCTGGGTTCAGGGTATTTTGGTGTTTGGGTTTCAGGGTGTTTGGTTTTTTGGGTTCAGGATGTTTTGTTGCTTGGGGTTCAGGGCTGTTTGGTGTTTGGGGTTTCAGTGTGTTTTGGTGTTTGTGTTTCAGGGTGTTTTGGTGTTTGGGGTTCAGGGTGTTTTTGTGTTTCCAGGTTCAGGGTGTTTTGGTGTTTGTGGTGCAGGGTGTTTTGGTTTTTGGGATTCAGGGTGTTTTAGTGTTTGACGTTCAGGGTGTTTTGATGTTTGGGATTCAGGGTGTTTTCGTGCTTGTGTTCATGATGTTTTGGTGTTTGGTGTTCAGTGTGGTTTGGTGTTTGGGGGTCAGGGTGTTGGTTTTTTGGGTTCAGGATGTTTTGTTGCTGGGGTTCGGGGTGTTTTGGTGTTTGGATTTCAGGGTGTTTTGGTTTTTGGGGCTCAGGGTGTTTTAGTGTTTGACGTTCAGGGTGTTTTGGTGATTGGGGTGCAGGGTGTTTTGATTTTTGAGGTTCTGGGTGTTTAAGTGTTTGGGATTCAGGGTGTTTTGGTGTTAGAGTTCATGTTGTTTTGATGTTTGGGGTTCAGGGTGTTTTGGTGATTGGGGTGCAGGTTGTTATGATTTTTGAGGTTCTGGGTGTTTAACTGTTTGGGGTTCAGGGTGTTTTGGTGTTTGTGTTCATGGTGTTTTGGTGTTTGGTGTTCAGTGTGTTTTGGTGTTTGGGGTTCAGGATGTTTTGTTGTTTGGGGTTCGGGGTGTTTTGGTGTTTGGATTTCAGGGCTGTTTTGTGTTTGGGTGTACAGCGTGTTTTGGTGTTTGGGTTTCAGGGTGTTTTGGTGTTTGGGGTTCAGGGTGTCTTTGTGTTTCTGGGTTCAGGGTATTTTGGTGTTTGGGTTTCAGGGTGTTTGGTTTTTTGGGTTCAGGATGTTTGTTGCTTGGGGTTCAGGGCTGTTTGGTGTTTGGGGTTTCAGTGTGTTTTGGTGTTTGTGTTTCAGGGTGTTTTGGTGTTTGGGGTTCAGGGTGTTTTTGTGTTTCCAGGTTCAGGGTGTTTTGGTGTTTGTGGTGCAGGGTGTTTTGGTTTTTGGGATTCAGGGTGTTTTAGTGTTTGACGTTCAGGGTGTTTTGATGTTTGGGATTCAGGGTGTTTTCGTGCTTGTGTTCATGATGTTTTGGTGTTTGGTGTTCAGTGTGGTTTGGTGTTTGGGGGTCAGGGTGTTGGTTTTTTGGGTTCAGGATGTTTTGTTGCTGGGGTTCGGGGTGTTTTGGTGTTTGGATTTCAGGGTGTTTTGGTGTTTGTGTTTCAGTGTGTTTTGGTGTTTGGAGTTCAGGGCTGTTTGGTGTTTGGGGTTTCAGTGTGTTTTGGTGTTTGGGTTTCAGGGTGTTTTGGTGTTTGCGGTTCAGGGTGTTTTTGTGTTTCCAGGTTCAGGGTGTTTTGGTGTTTGGGGTTCAGGGTGTTTTGGTTTTGGGGGTTCAGAGTGTTTGGTGCTCTGGGGTGTGTGGTTTTTGGGGGATCAGGGTCTTTTCGGGTTCATGGTGTTTTGATGCTTGGGGTTCAGGGTGTTTTGGTGTTTGGGGTTCAGGATGCTTTGGTGTTTTGAGGCTCTGGGTGTTTTGGTGTTTGACGGTTCATGCTGTTTTGGGGTTCAGGTTGTTTTGTTGTTTGGGATTCAGGGTGTTTTGGTGTTTGGGGGGTTCAGGGTGTTTTGGTGTTGGGGTTCCAGGTGTTTTGGTGTTTGTGGTTCAAGGTGTTTTGGTGTTTGGGGTTCAGGGTGTTTTGGTTTTTGGGGTTCAGGGCGTTTTAGTGTTTGGGGTTCAGGGTGTTTTGGTGTTTGTGTTCATGTTGTTTTGGTGTTTGCTGTTCAGTGTGTTTTGGTGTTTGGGGTTCATGGTGTTTGGTTTTTTGGGTTCAGAATGTTTTTTTGCTTGGGGTTCGGGGTGTTTTGCTGCTTGGATTTCAGGGTGTTTTGGTGTTTGTGTTTCAGGGTGTTTTGGTGTTTGGGGTTCAGGGCTGTTTGGTGTTTGGGGTTTCAGGGTGTTTTGTTCTTTGGGGTTCAGGGTGTTTTGGTGTTTGGGGTTCAGGGTGTTTGGTGCTCTGGGGTGTTTGGTGTTTGGGGGATCGGGGTCTTTTCGGGTTCATGGTGTTTAGTTGTTTGGGGTTCAGTGTGTTTTAGTGTTTGGAGTTCATGGTGTTTTGATGTTCAGGGTTCATGCTGTTTTGATGTTTGGGGTTCAGGGTGTTTTGTTGTTTGGGGTTCAGGATGTTTTGGTGTTTTGAGGTTCAGGGTGTTTAGTTGTTTGGGGTTCAGTGTGTTTTAGTGTTTGGAGTTCATGGTGTTTTGATGTTCAGGGTTCATGCTGTTATGATGTTTGGGGTGCAGGGTGTTTTGGTGTTTGGGGTTCAGGATGCTTTGGTGTTTTGAGGTTCAGGGTGTTTTGGTGTTTGGGTTTCAGGGTGTTTTGAGGTTCAGGGCGTTTGGTGTTTGGGGTTCAGGGTGTTTTGGTGTTTGTGTTCATGTTGTTTTGGTGTTTGCTGTTCAGTGTGTTTTGGTGTTTGGGGTTCATGGTGTTTGGTTTTTTGGGTTCAGAATGTTTTGTTGTTTGGGGGTCGGGGTGTTTTGGTGTTTGGATTTCAGGGTGTTTTGGTATTTGGGTTTCAGGGTGTTTTGGTGTTTGGGGTTCAGGGCTGTTTTGTGTTTGAGGGTTCAGGGTATTTTGGTGTTTGGGGTTCAGGGTTTTTTGGTGTTTGAGGTTCAGGCTGTTTTAGTTTTTGGGGTTCAGTGTGTTTTGGTGTTTGGGGTGCAGGGTGTTTGGGGTTCTGGGTGTATTGGTGTTTGGGGTTCAAGGTGTTTTGTTGTTTGGGGGTCAAGGTGTTTTCGTGTTTGGGGTGCAGTGTGTTTTGATTTCTGCGGTTCCGCGTGTTTGGTGTTTGGGATTCAGAGTGTTTTGATGTTTGTGGCTCGGCGTTTTGGTGTTTGGGGTTCAGGGTGTTTTGGTGTTTGGTGTTCAGGGTTGTTTGGTGTTTGGGGTTCAGGGTTGTTTGGTGTTTGGGGTTCAGGGCTGTTTGTTGTTTGGGGGTTCAGGGTGTTTTGATGTTTGGGTTTCAGGGTGTTTTGATGTTTGGGGTTCAGGGTGTTTTTCTGTTTCTGGGTTCAGGGTGTTTTGGTGTTTGTGGCTCGGTGTTTTGGTGTTTGGGGTTCAGGGTGTTTTGGTGTTTGGGGTTCAGGGTTGTTTGGTGTTTGGGGTTCAGG
Source organism: Somniosus microcephalus (assembly GCF_052327205.1). Taxonomy (NCBI): domain Eukaryota; kingdom Metazoa; phylum Chordata; class Chondrichthyes; order Squaliformes; family Somniosidae; genus Somniosus; species Somniosus microcephalus. The sequence goes on along the minus strand of NC_140999.1, from coordinate 82,860,783 downwards.
GTTGTTTGGTGTTTGGGGTTCAGGGCTGTTTGTTGTTTGGGGGTTCAGGGTGTTTTGATGTTTGGGTTTCAGGGTGTTTTGATGTTTGGGGTTCAGGGTGTTTTTCTGTTTCTGGGTTCAGGGTGTTTTGTTGTTTGGGGTTCAGGGTGTTTTGATGTTTGGGGTTCAGGGTGTTTTGGTTTTTGGGGTTCAGGGTGTTTTGGTGTTTGAGATGCAGGGTGTTTGGGGTTCTGGGTGTATTGGTGTTTGGTGTTCAAGGTGTTTTGGTGTTTGGGGTGCAGGGTGTTTTGATTTGTGCGGTTCCGGGTGTTTGGTGTTTGGGATTCAGGGTGCTTTGGTGTTTGGGGTTCATGGTGTTTTGGTGTTTGGGGCTCAGGGTGTTTTGATGTTTGAGGTTCAGAGTGTTTTGGTGTTTGGGGCTCGGTGTGTTGGTGGTTGGGGTTCAGGGTGTTTTGGTGTTTATGGGTTCAGGGTGTTTTGGTGTTTGGGATTGAGGGCTGTTTGGTGTTTGGGGTTCAGGGTGTTTTGGTGTTTGACGGTTCTTGCTGTTTGGGGGTTCATGGTGTTTTGATATTCAGGGTTCATGCTGTTTTGATGTTTGGGGTTCACGGTGTTTTGGTGCTTGGGATTCAAGGTTTTTTTGTGGTTCAGGTTGTTTTGGTGTTTGGGGTTCAGGGTGTTTTGGTGTTTGGGGGTTTCAGGGTGTTTTGGTGTTTGGGGGGTTCAAGGTGTTTTGGTGTTTGGGGTTCAAGGTGTTTTGGTGTTTGGGGTTCAGGGTGTTTTGGTTTTTGGGGTTCAGGGTGTTTTAGTGTTTGACGTTCAGGGTGTTTTGGTGATTGGGGTGCAGGTTGTTATGATTTTTGAGGTTCTGGGTGTTTAAGTGTTTGGGATTCAGAGTGTTTTGGTGTTAGAGTTCATGGTGTTTTGATGTTTGGGGTTCAGGGTGGTTTGGTGTTTGTGTTCATGGTGTTTTGGTGTTTGGTGTTCAGTGTGTTTTGGTGTTTGGGGTTCAGGGTGTTTGGTTTTTTGGGTTCAGGATGTTTTGTTGTTTGGGGTTCGGGGTGTTTTGATGTTTGGATTTCAGGGTGTTTTGGTGTTTGGGTTTCAGGGTGTTTTGGTGTTTGGGGGGTTCAGGGTGTTTTGGTGTTTGGGGGGTTCAAGGTGTTTTGGTGTTTGGTGTTCAGTGTGTTTTGGTGTTTGGGGTTCAGGGTGTTTGGTTTTTTGGGTTCAGGATGTTTTGTTGTTTGGGGTTCGGGGTGTTTTGATGTTTGGATTTCAGGGTGTTTTGGTGTTTGGGTTTCAGGGTGTTTTGGTGTTTGGGGGGTTCAGGGTGTTTTGGTGTTTGGGGGGTTCAAGGTGTTTTGGTGTTTGGGGTTCAGGGTGTTTTGGTGATTGGGGTGCAGGTTGTTATGATTTTTGAGGTTCTGGGTGTTTAAGTGTTTGGGATTCAGGGTGTTTTGGTGTTAGAGTTCATGGTGTTTTGATGTTTGGGGTTCAGGGTGGTTTGGTGTTTGTGTTCATGGTGTTTTGGTGTTTGGTGTTCAGTGTGTTTTGGTGTTTGGGGTTCAGGGTGTTTGGTTTTTTGGGTTCAGGATGTTTTGTTGTTTGGGGTTCGGGGTGTTTTGATGTTTGGATTTCAGGGTGTTTTGGTGTTTGGGTTTCCGGGTGTTTTGGTGTTTGGGGTTCAGGGTGTTTGGTTTTTTGGGTTCAGGAGGTTTTGTTGTTTGGGGTTCGGGGTGTTTTGATGTTCGGGTTTCAGGGTGTTTTGGTGTTTGGGTTTCAGGGTGTTTTGGTTTTTGGGGTTCAGGGTGTTTTAGTGTTTGGGGTGCAGTGTGTTTGGGGTTCTGGGTGTATTGGTGTTTGGGGTTCAAGGTGTTTTGGTGTTTGGGATTCAGGGCTGTTTGATGTTTGGGGTTCAGTGTGTTTTGGTGTTTGGGGTTCAGGGCTGTTTGGTGTTTGGGGTTCATGGTGTTTTGGTGTTTGGGGCACAGGGGGTTTTGCTGTTTGAGGTTCAGAGTGTTTTGGTGTTTGGGGCTCGGTGTTTTGGTGGTTGGGGTTCAGGGTGTTTTGGTGTTTATGGGTTCAGGGTGTTTTGGTGTTTGGGATTGAGGGCTGTTTGGTGTTTGGGGTTCAGGGTGTTTTGGTGTTAGAGTTCATGTTGTTTTGATGTTTGGGGTTCAGGGTGTTTTGGTGATTGGGGTGCTGGTTGTTATAATTTTTGAGTTTCTGGGTGTTTAAGTGTTTGGGATTCAGGGTGTTTTGGTGTTAGAGTTCATGTTTTGATGTTTGGGGTTCAGGGTGTTTTGGTGATTGGGGTGCAGGTTGTTATGATTTTTGAGGTTCTGGGTGTTTAAATGTTTGGGATTCAGGGTGTTTTGGTGTTAGAGTTCATGGTGTTTTGATGTTTGGGGTTCAGGGTGGTTTGGTGTTTGTGTTCATGGTGTTTTGGTGTTTGGTGTTCAGTGTGTTTTGGTGTTTGGGGTTCAGGGTGTTTTGGTGTTTGGGGTGCAGTGCGTTTGGGGTTCTGGGTGTATTGGTGTTTGGGGTTCAAGGTGTTTTGGTGTTTGGGATTCAGGGCTGTTTGGTGTTTGGGGTTCAGAGTGTTTTGGTGTTTGGGGTTCAGGGCTGTTTGGTGTTTGGGGGTTCAGGGTGTTTTGGTGTTTGGGTTTCAGGGTGTTTTGATGTTTGGGGTTCAGGGTGTATTGGTGTTTGGGGTTCAAGGTATTTTGATGTTTGCGGTGCAGGGTGTTTTGATTTGTGCGGTTCCGGGTGTTTGGTGTTCAGTGTGTTTTGGTTTTTGGGGTTCAGGGTGTTTTGGTGTTTGGGGTGCAGTGTGTTAGGGGTTCTGGGTGTATTGGTGTTTGGGGTTCAAGGTGTTTTGGTGTTTGGGATTCAGGGCTGTTTGGTGTTTGGGGTTCAGAGTGTTTTGGTGTTTGGGGTTCAGGGCTGTTTGGTGTTTGGGGGTTCAGGGTGTTTTGGTGTTTGGGTTTCAGGGTGTTTTGATGTTTGGGGTTCAGGGTGTATTGGTGTTTGGGGTTCAAGGTGTTTTGATGTTTGCGGTGCAGGGTGTTTTGATTTGTGCGGTTCCGGGTGTTTGGTGTTTGGGATTCAGGGTGGTTTGGGGTTCATGGTGTTTTGGTGTTTGGGGCACAGGGGGTTTTGCTGTTTGAGGTTCAGAGTGTTTTGGTGTTTGGGGCTCGGTGTTTTGGTGGTTGGGGTTCAGGGTGTTTTGGTGTTTATGGGTTCAGGGTGTTTTGGTGTTTGGGATTGAGGGCTGTTTGGTGTTTGGGGTTCAGGGTGTTTTGGTGTTTGACGGTTCTTGCTGTTTGGGGGTTCAGGGTGTTTTGTTGTTCTGGGTTCAGGCTGCATTGGTCGTTGGGGTTCAGGCTGTTTTGATTTTTGGGTTTCAGGTTGTTTTGGTGTTTGGGGTTCAGGGCTGCTTGTTGTTTGGGGGTTCAGGGTGTTTTGATGTTTCGGGGTTCAGGGTGTTTTTGTGTTTGGGGTTCTGGTTATTTTTGTGTTTCGGGGCTCAGTGTGTTTTGGTGTTTGGTGTTCAGGGTGTTTTGGTGTTTGGGGTTCAGGGTGCTTTGGTATTTGTGTTCATGGTGTTTTGGTATTTGGTTTTCCGTGTGTTTTGGTGTTTGGGGTTCAGGGTGTTTGGTTTTTTGGGTTCAGGAGGTTTAGTTGTTTGGGGTTCGGGGTGGTTTGGTGTTTGGATTTCAGGTTGTTTTGGTGTTTGGGTTTCAGGGTGTTTTGGTGTTTGGAGTTCAGGGCTGTTTGGTGTTTGTGGGTTCAGGTTGTTTTGTTGTTTGGGTTTCAGGGTGTTTTGGTGTTTCCAGGTTCAGGGTGTTTTGGTGTTTGGGTTTCAGGGTGTTTTGGTGTTTGGGTTTCAGGGTATTTTGGTTTTTGGGGTTCAGGGTGCTTTGGTGTTTGGGTTGCAGGGTGTTTGGGGTTCTAGGTATATTGGTGTTTGGGGATCAGGGTGTTTGGGGTTCAGGGTGTTTTGGTTTTTGGGGTTCAGGGTGTTTTGGTGTTTGGGGTGCAGTGTGTTTGGGGTTCTGGGTGTATTGGTGTTTGGGGTTCAAGGTGTTTTGGTGTTTGGGGTTCAGGGTGTTTTGGTGTTTAGGTGTTCAGGGTGCTTTGGTGTTTGGGATTCAGGGCTGTTTGGTGTTTGGGGTTCAGGGTGTTTTGATGTTTGGGGTTCAGGGTGTATTGGTGTTTGGGGTTCAAGGTGTTTTGATGTTTGCGGTGCAGAGTGTTTTGATTTGTGCGGTTCCTGGTGTTTGGTGTTTGGGATTCAGGGTGGTTTGGGGTTCATGGTGTTTTGCTGTTTGGGGCTCAGGGTGTTTTGCTCTTTGAGGTTCAGAGTGTTTTGATGTTTGGGGCTCGGTGTTTTGGTGTTTGGGGTTCAGGGTGTTTGGGGTTCAGGGTGTTTTGATGTTTGACGGTTCTTGCTGTTTGGGGGTTCAGGGTGTTTTGTTGTTCTGGGTTCAGGCTGCTTTGGTCTTTGGGGTTCAGGCTGTTTTGTTGTTTGGGGGTTCAGGGAGTTTTTGTGTTTCGGGGTTCAGGGTGTTTTGGTGTTTGTGGCTCAGGCTGTTTTGCTGTTTGAGGTTCAGAGTGTTTTGGTGTTTGGGATTCAGGGTGTTTGGTGTTTGATGGTTCATGCTGTTTTGGGGTTCAGGTTGTTTTGGTGTTTGGGGTTCAGGGTGTTTGGGGGGTTCAGGGTGTTTTGGTGTTTGGGGTGCAGAGTGTTTTGATTTTTGAGGTTCTGGGTGTTTTGGTGTTTGGAATTCAGGATGTTTTCGTGTTTGGGGTTTGTGGTGTTTTGGGGTTCAGTTTATTTTGGTGTTTGGTGCTCAGGGGTGTTTGGGGGATCAGGGTGTTTTTGGGTCCATGGTGTTCTGATGTTTGGGGTTCACGGTGTTTTGGTGCTTGGGATTCAAGGTGTTTTGTGGTTCAGGTTGTTTTGGTGTTTGGGGTTCAGGGTGTTTTGGTGTTTGGGGGGTTCAGGGTGTTTTGGTGTTTGGGGGGTTCAAGGTGTTTTGGTGTTTGGGGTTCAAGGTGTTTTGGTGTTTGGGGTTCAGGGTGTTTTGGTTTTTGGGGTTCAGGGTGTTTTAGTGTTTGACGTTCAGGGTGTTTTGGTGATTGGGGTGCAGGTTGTTATGATTTTTGAGGTTCTGGGTGTTTAAGTGTTTGGGATTCAGGGCGTTTGGTTTTTTGGGTTCAGGATGTTTTGTTGTTTGGGGTTCGGGGTGTTTTGATGTTTGGATTTCAGGGTGTTTTGGTGTTTGGGTTTCAGGGTGTTTTGGTGTTTGGGGTTCAGGGTGTTTGGTTTTTTGGGTTCAGGATGTTTTGTTGTTTGGGGTTCCGGGTGTTTTGATGTTTGGATTTCAGGGTGTTTTGGTGTTTGGGTTTCAGGGTGTTTTGGTTTTTGGGGTTCAGTATGTTTTGGTGTTTGGGGTGCAGTGTGTTTGGGGTTCTGGGTGTATTGGTGTTTGGGGTTCAAGGTGTTTTGGTGTTTGGGATTCAGGGCTGTTTGGTGTTTGGGGTTCAGGGTGTTTTGGTGTTTGGGGTTCAGGGCTGTTTGGTGTTTGGGGTTTCAGGGTGTTTTGGTGTTTGGGTTTCAGGGTGCTTTGATGTTTGGGGTTCAGGGTGTATTGGTGTTTGGGGTTCAAGGTGTTTTGATGTTTGCGGTGCAGGGTGTTTTGATTTGTGCGGTTCCGGGTGTTTGGTGTTTGGGATTCAGGGTGGTTTGGGGTTCAGAGTGTTTTGCTGTTTGGGGCTCGGTGTTTTGGTGGTTGGGGTTCAGGGTGTTTTGGTGTTTATGGGTTCAGGGTGTTTTGGTGTTTGGGATTGAGGGCTGTATGGTGTTTGGGGTTCAGGGTGTTTTGGTGTTTGACGGTTCTTGCTGTTTGGGGGTTCAGGGTGTTTTGTTGTTCTGGGTTCAGGCTGCATTGGTCGTTGGGGTTCAGGCTGTTTTGATTTTTGGGTTTCAGGTTGTTTTGGTTTTTTGGGGTTCAGGGCTGCTTGTTGTTTGGGGGTTCAGGGTGTTTTGATGTTTCGGGGTTCAGGGTGTTTTTGTGTTTGGGGTTCTGGTTATTTTTGTGTTTCGGGGCTCAGGGTGTTTTGGTGTTTGGGGTTCAGGGTGTTTTGGTGTTTGGGGTTCAGGATGATTTGGTGTTTAGGGGTTCAGGGTGTTTTGGTGTTTGGGGTTCAGGGTGTTTTGGTTTTCAGGGTTCATGGTGTTTTGATGTTTGGGGTTCAGGGTGTTTTGGTTTTTGGGGTTCAGTGTGTTTAAGTGTTTGGGATTCAGGGTGTTTTGGTGTTAGAGGTCATGGTGTTTTGATGTTTGGGGTTCAGGGCGTTTTGGTGTTTGGGGTTCAGGGTGCTTTGGTGTTGGGGTTCAATGTGTTTTGGTGTTTGGGGTTCAAGGTGTTTTGGTGTTTGGGGTTCAGTGTGTTTTGGTTTTTGGGGTTCAGGGTGTTTTAGTGTTTGACGTTCAGGGTGTTTTGGTGATTGGGGTGCAGGGTGTTTTGATTTTTGAGTTTCTGGGTGTTTAACTGTTTGGGGTTCAGGGTGTTTTGGTGTTTGTGTTCATGGTGTTTTGGTGTTTGGTGTTCAGTGTGTTTTGGTTTTTGGGGTTCAGGATGTTTTGTTGTTTGGGGTTCGGGGTGTTTTGATGTTTGGATTTCAGGGCTGTTTTGTGTTTGGGTGTACAGCGTGTTTTGGTGTTTGGGTTTCAGGGTGTTTTGGTGTTTGGGGTTCAGGGTGTCTTTGTGTTTCTGGGTTCAGGGTATTTTGGTGTTTGGGGTTCAGGGTGTTTGGTGTTTGGGGTTCAGGGCTGTTTTGTGTTTGGGTGTACATCATGTTTTGGTGTTTGGGTTTCAGGGTGTTTGGTTTTTTGGGTTCAGGATGTTTTGTTGCTTGGGGTTCAGGGCTGTTTGGGGTTTCAGTGTGTTTTGGTGTTTGTGTTTCAGGGTGTTTTGGTGTTTGGGGTTCAGGGTGTTTTTGTGTTTCCAGGTTCAGAGTGTTTTGGTGTTTGTGCTGCAGGGTGTTTTGGTTTTTGGGGTTCAGGGTGTTTTAGTGTTTGACGTTCAGGGTGTTTTGATGTTTGGGATTCAGGGTGTTTTCGTGCTTGTGTTCATGATGTTTTGGTGTTTGGTGTTCAGTGTGCTTTGGTGTTTGGGGTTCAGGGTGTTGGTTTTTTGGGTTCAGGATGTTTTGTTGCTGGGGTTCGGGGTGTTTTGGTGTTTGGATTTCAGGGTGTTTTGGTGTTTGTGTTTCAGTGTGTTTTGGTGTTTGGGGTTCAGGGCTGTTTGGGGTTTCAGTGTGTTTTGGTGTTTGGGTTTCAGGGTGTTTTGGTGTTTGCGGTTCAGGGTGTTTTTGTGTTTCCAGGTTCAGGGTGTTTTGTTGTTTGGGGTTCAGGGTGTTTTGGTTTTTGGGGTTCAGAGTGTTTGGTGCTCTGGGGTGTTTGGTTTTTGGGGGATCAGGGTCTTTTCAGGTTCATGGTGTTTTGATGCTTGGGGTTCAGGGTGTTTTAGTGTTTGGGGTTCATGGTGTTTTGATGTTCAGGGTTCATGCTGTTATGATGTTTGGGGTGCAGGGTGTTTTGGTGTTTGGGGTTCAGGATGCTTTGGTGTTTTGAGGTTCTGGGTGTTTTGGTGTTTGGGATTCAGGGTGTTTTGAGGTTCAGGGTGTTTGGTGTTTGACGGTTCATGCTGTTTTGTGGTTCAGGTTGTTTTGGTGTTTGGGATTCAGGGTGTTTTGGTGTTTGGGGGGTTCAGGGTGTTTTTGGTGTTGGGGTTCAAGGTGTTTTGGTGTTTGTGGTTCAGGGTGTTTTGGTGTTTGGATTTCAGGGTGTTTTGGTATTTGGGTTTCAGGGTGTTTTGGTGTTTGGGGTTCAGGGCTGTTTTGTGTTTGAGGGTTCAGGGTGTTTTGGTGTTTGGGTTTCAGGGTGTTTTGGTGTTTGGGGTTCAGAGTGTTTTTGTGTTTCCGGGTTCAGGGTATTTTGGTGTTTGGTGTTCAGGGTTTTTTGGTGTTTGAGGTTCAGGCTGTTTTGGTTTTTGGGGTTCAGGGTGTTTTGGTGTTTGGGGTGCAGGGTGTTTGGGGTTCTGGGTGTATTGGTGTTTGGGGTTCAAGGTGTTTTGTTGTTTGGGGGTCAAGGTGTTTTCGTGTTTGGGGTGCAGGGTGTTTTGATTTCTGCGGTTCCGCGTGTTTGGTGTTTGGGATTCAGAGTGTTTTGATGTTTGTGGCTCGGTGTTTTGGTGTTTGAGGTTCAGGGTGTTTTGGTGTTTGGGGTTCAGGGTTGTTTGGTGTTTGGGGTTCAGGGTGTTTTGGTGTTTGGGGTTCAGGGCTGTTTGTTGTTTGGGGGTTCAGGGTGTTTTGATGTTTGTGTTTCAGGGTGTTTTGATGTTTGGGGTTCAGGGTGTTTTTCTGTTTCTGGGTTCAGGGTGTTTTGTTGTTTGGGGTTCAGGGTGTTTTGATGTTTGGGGTTCAGGGTGTTTTGGTGTTTGAGGTGCAGGGTGTTTGGGGTTCTGGGTGTATTGGTGTTTGGTGTTCAAGGTGTTTTGGTGTTTGGGGTGCAGGGTGTTTTGATTTGTGCGGTTCCGGGTGTTTGGTGTTTGGGATTCAGGGTGTTTTGTTGTTTGGGGTTCATGGTGTTTTGGTGTTTGGGGCTCAGGGTGTTTTGCTGTTTGAGGTTCAGAGTGTTTTGGTGTTTGGGGCTCGGTGTTTTTGTGGTTGGGGTTCAGGGTGTTTTGGTGTTTATGGTTTCAGGGTGTTTTGGTGTTTGGGATTCAGGGCTGTTTGGTGTTTGGGATTCTGGGTGTTTTGGTGTTTGGGGTTCATGGTGTTTTGGTGTTTGGGGCTCAGGGTGTTTTGCTGTTTGAGGTTCAGAGTGTTTTGGTGTTTGGGGCTCGGTGTTTTTGTGGTTGGGGTTCAGGGTGTTTTGGTGTTTATGGTTTCAGGGTGTTTTGGTGTTTTGGATTCAGGGCTGTTTGGTGTTTCGGGTTCAGGGTGTTTTGGTGTTTGACGGTTCTTGCTGTTTGGTGGTTCAGGGTGTTTTGGTGTTTGGGGTACAGGCTGCTTTCATCGTTGGGGTTCAGGCTGTTTTGTTGCTTGGGGTTTGGGTTTCAGGGTGTTTTGGTGCTTGGGTTTCAGGGTGTTTTGGTGTTTGGGGTTCAGGGCTGTTTGGTGTTTGGGGGTTCAGAGTTATTTGGTGTTTGGGGTTCAGGGCAGTTTGGTGTTTCGGGGTTCAGGGTGTTTTGGTGTTTTGAGTTTCAGTGTGTTTGGGATTCAGGGTGTTTTGAGGTTCAGGGTGTTTGGTGTTTGACGGTTCATGCTGTTTTAGAGTTCAGGTTGTTTTGGTGTTTGAGGTTCAGGGTGTTTTGGTGTTTGAGGTGTTCAGGGTGTTTTGGTGATTGGGGTTCAGGGTGCTTTGGTGTTGGGGTTCAGGGTGTTTTGGTGTTTGGGGTTCAGGGTGCTTTGGTGTTGGGGTTCAAGGTGTTTTGGTGTTTGGGGTTCAAGGTGTTTTGGTGTTTGGGGTTCAGGGTGTTTGGTTTTTTGGGTTCAGGATGTTTTGTTGTTTGGGGTTCGGGGTGTTTGGATTTCAGGTTGTTTTGGTGTTTGGGTTTCAGGGTGTTTTGGTGTTTGGGGCTCGGTGTTTTTGTGGTTGGGGTTCAGGGTGTTTTGGTGTTTATGGTTTCAGGGTGTTTTGGATTCAGGGCTGTTTGGTGTTTCGGGTTCAGGGTGTTTTGGTGTTTGACGGTTCTTGCTGTTTGGGGGTTCAGGGTGTTTTGTTGTTCTGGGTTCAGGCTGCTTTGGTCGTTGGGGTTCAGGCTGTTTTGTTGTTTGGGGGTTCAGGGTGTTTTTGTGTTTCGGGCTTCAGGGTGTTTTGATGTTTGTGGCTCAGGGTGTTTTGCTGTTTGAGGTTCAGAGTGTTTTGGTGTTTGGGGCTCGGTGTTTGGGGTTCAGGGTGTTTGGTGTTTGATGGTTCATGCTGTTTTGGGGTTCAGGTTGTTTTGGTGTTTGGGGTTCAGGGTGCTTGTGGGTTCAGGGAGTTTTGGTGTTTGGGGTGCAGGGTGTTTTGATTTTTGAGGTTCTGGGTGTTTTGGTGTTTGGAATTCAGGGTGTTTTCGTGTTTGGGGTTTGTGGTGTTTTGGGGTTCAGTTTGTTTTGGTGTTTGGTGCTCAGGGGTGTTTGGGGGATCAGGGTGTTTTTGGGTCCATGGTGTTTTGATGTTTGGGGTTCAGGGTGTTTTAGTGTTTGGGGTTCATGGTGTTTTGATGTTCAGGGTTCATGCTGTTTTGATGTTTGGGGTTCACGGTGTTTTGTTGCTTGGGGTTCAAGGTGTTTTGTGGTTCAGGTTGTTTTGGTGTTTGGGGTTCAGGGTGTTTTGGTGTTTGGGGGGTTCAGGGTGTTTTGGTGTTTGGGGTTCAGGGTGCTTTGATGTTGGGGTTCAAGGTGTTTTGGTGTTTGGGGTTCAGGGTGTTTTGGTTTTTGGGGTTCAGGGTGTTTTGGTGATTGGGGTGCAGGTTGTTATGATTTTTGAGTTTCTGGGTGTTTAAGTGTTTGGGGTTCAGGGTGCTTTGATGTTGGGGTTCAAGGTGTTTTGGTGTTTGGGGTTCAGGGTGTTTTGGTTTTTGGGGTTCAGGGTGTTTTGGTGATTGGGGTGCAGGTTGTTATGATTTTTGAGTTTCTGGGTGTTTAAGTGTTTGGGATTCAGGGTGTTTTGGTGTTAGAGTTCATGTTGTTTTGATGTTTGGATTTAAGGGTGTTTTGGTGTTAGAGTTCATGGTGTTTTGATGTTTGGTGTTCAGTGTGTTTTGGTGTTTGGGGTTCAGGGTGTTTGGTTTTTTGGGTTCAGGATGTTTTGTTGTTTGGGGTTCGGGGTGTTTTGATGTTTGGATTTCAGGGTGTTTTGGTGTTTGGGGTTTCAGGGTGTATTGGTGTTTGGGGTTCAAGGTGTTTTGATGTTTGCGGTGCAGGGTGTTTTGATTTGTGCGGTTCCGGGTGTTTGGTGTTTGGGATTCGGGGTGGTTTGGGGTTCATGGTGTTTTGGTGTTTGGGGCTCAGGGTGTTTTGCTGTTTGAGGTTCAGAGTGTTTTGGTGTTTGGGGCTCGGTGTGTTGGTGGTTGGGGTTCAGGGTGTTTTGTTGTTTATGGGTTCAGGGTGTTTTGGTGTTTGGGATTGAGGGCTGTTTGGTGTTTGGGGTTCAGGGTGTTTTGGTGTTTGATGGTTCTTGCTGTTTGGGGGTTCAGGGTGTTTTGTTGTTCTGGGTTCAGGCTGCATTGGTCGTTGGGGTTCAGGCTGTTCTGATTTTTGGGTTTCAGGGTGTTTTGGTGTTTGGGGTTCAGGGCTGTTTGTTGTTTGGGGTTTCAGGGTGTTTTGATGTTTCGGGGTTCAGGGTGTTTTTGTGTTTGGGGTTCTGGTTATTTTTGTGTTTCGGGGCTCAGCGTGTTTTGGTGTTTGGGGTTCAGGGTGTTTTGGTGTTTGGGGTTCAGGATGATTTGGTGTTTAGGGGTTCAGGGTGTTTTGGTGTTTGGGGTTCAGGGTGTTTTGGTTTTCAGGGTTCAGGGTGTTTTGGTTTTGGGGGTTCAGGATGTATTGGTTTTGGGGGTTCAGGATGTTTTGGTTTTGGGGGTTCTGGATGTTTTGTTGTTTGGGGTGCAGGGTGTTTTGATTATTGGGGTTCAGGGTGTTTTAGTGTTGGACGTTCAGGGTGTTTTGTTGTTTAGGGTGCAGGGTGTTTTGATTTTTGAGGTTCTGGGTGTTTTGGTGTTTGGGGTTCAGGGTGTTTGGTTTTTTGGGTTCAGGATGTTTTGTTGCTTGGGGTTCGGGGTGTTTTGCTGCTTGGATTTCAGAGTGTTTTGGTGTTTGTGTTTCAGGGTGTTTTGGTGTTTGGGGTTCAGGGCTGTTTGGTGTTTGGGGTTTCAGGGTGTTTTGGTGTTTGGGTTTCAGGGTGTTTTGGTGTTTGGGGTTCAGGGTGTTTTTGTGTTTTCGTGTTCAGGGTGTTTTGTTCTTTGGGGTTCAGGGTGTTTTGGTGTTTGGGGTTCAGGGTGTTTGGTGCTCTGGGGTGTTTGGTGTTTGGGGAATCAGGGTCTTTTCGGGTTCATGGTGTTTAGTTGTTTGGGGTTCAGGGTGTTTTAGTTTTTGGAGTTCATGGTGTTTTGATGTTCAGGGTTCATGCTGTTATGATGTTTGGGGTTCAGGGTGTTTTGGTGTTTGGGGTTCAGGGTGTTTTGGTGTTTTGAGGTTCAGGGTGTTTTGTTGTTTGGGATTCAGGGTGTTTTGAGGTTCAGGGTGTTTGGTGTTTGACGGTTCATGCTGTTTTGGGGTTCAAGGTGTTTTGGTGTTTGACGTTCAGGGTGTTTTTGTGATTGGGGTGCAGGGTGTTTTGATTTTTGAGGTTCTGGGTGTTTATGTGTTTGGGGTTCAGGGTGTTTTGGTGTTCGTGTTCATGTTGTTTTGGTGTTTGCTGTTCAGTGTGTTTTGGTGTTTGGGGTTCAGGGTGTTTGGTTTTTTGGGTTCAGGATGTTTTGTTGTTTGGGGGTCGGGGTGTTTTGGTGTTTGGATTTCAGGGTGTTTTGGTATTTGGGTTTCAGGGTGTTTTGGTGTTTGGGGTTCAGGGCTGTTTTGTGTTTGAGGGTTCAGGGTGTTTTGGTGTTTGGGTTTCAGGGTGTTTTGGTGTTTGGGGTTCAGAGTGTTTTTGTGTTTCCGGGTTCAGGGTATTTTGGTGTTTGGGGTTCAGGGTGTTTTGGTGTTTGGGGTGCAGGGTGTTTGGGGTTCTGGGTGTATTGGTGTTTGGGGTTCAAGGTGTTTTGTTGTTTGGGGGTCAAGGTGTTTTCGTGTTTGGGGTGCAGGGTGTTTTGATTTCTGCGGTTCCGCGTGTTTGGTGTTTGGGATTCAGAGTGTTTTGATGTTTGTGGCTCGGTGTTTTGGTGTTTGGGGTTCTGGGTGTTTTGGTGTTTGGGGTTCAGGGTTGTTTGGTGTTTGGGGTTCAGGGTGTTTTGGTGTTTGGGGTTCAGGGCTATTTGTTGTTTGGTGGTTCAGGGTGTTTTGATGTTTGGGTTTCAGGGTGTTTTGATGTTTGGGGTTCAGGGTGTTTTTCTGTTTCTGGGTTCAGGGTGTTTTGTTGTTTGGGGTTCAGGGTGTTTTGATGTTTGGGGTTCAGGGTGTTTTGGTTTTGGTGGTTCAGGGTGTTTTGGTGTTTGAGGTGCAGGGTGTTTGTGGTTCTGGGTGTATTGGTGTTTGGTGTTCAAGGTGTTTTGGTGTTTGGGGTTCAAGGTGTTTTGGTGTTTGGGGTGCAGGGTGTATTGATTTGTGCGGTTCCGGGTGTTTGGTGTTTGGGATTCAGGGTGTTTTGGTGTTTGGGGTTCATGGTGTTTTGTTGTTTGGGGCTCAGGGTGTTTTGCTGTTTGAGGTTCAGAGTGTTTTGGTGTTTGGGGCTCGGTGTTTTTGTGGTTGGGGTTCAGGGTGTTTTGGTGTTTATGGTTTCAGGGTGTTTTGGTGTTTTGGATTCAGGGCTGTTTGGTGTTTCGGGTTCAGGGTGTTTTGGTGTTTGATGGTTCTTGCTGTTTGGTGGTTCAGGGTGTTTTGGTGTTTGGGGTTCAGGCTGCTTTCATCGTTGGGGTTCAGGCTGTTTTGTTGCTTGGGGTTTGGGTTTCAGGGTGTTTTGGTGCTTGGGTTTCAGGGTGTTTTAGTGTTCGGGGTTCATGGTGTTTTGTTGTTCAGGGTTCATGCTGTTTTGATGTTTGGGGTTTAGGGTGTTTTGGTGCTTGGGGTGCAAGGTGTTTTGAGGTTCTGGGTGTTTTGGTGTTTGGGATTCAGGGTGTTTTGAGGTTCAGGGTGTTTGGTGTTTGACGGTTCATGCTGTTTTGTGGTTCAGGTTGTTTTGGTGTTTGGGGGATTCAGGGTGCTTTGATGTTGGGGTTCAAGGTGTTTTGGTGTTTGGGGCTCAGGGAGTTTTGGTGTTAGAGTTCATGGTGTTTTGATGTTTGGGGTTCAGGGTGCTTTGGTATTTGTGTTCATGGTGTTTTGGTATTTGGTTTTCCGTGTGTTTTGGTGTTTGGGGTTCAGGGTGTTTGGTTTTTTGGGTTCAGGAGGTTTAGTTGTTTGGGGTTCGGGGTGGTTTGTTGTTTGGATTTCAGATTGTTTTGTTGTTTGGGTTTCAGGGTGTTTTGGTGTTTCCAGGTTCAGGGTGTTTTGGTGTTTGGGGTTCAGGGTGTTTTGGTGTTTGGGTTTCAGGGTATTTTGGTTTTTGGGGTTCAGGGTGCTTTGGTGTTTGGGTTGCAGGGTGTTTGGGGTTCTAGTTATATTGGTGTTTGGGGATCAGGGTGTTTGGGGTTCAGGGTGTTTTGGTTTTTGGGGTTCAGGGTGTTTTGGTGTTTGGGGTGCAGTGTGTTTGGGGTTCTGGGTGTATTGGTGTTTGGGGTTCAAGGTGTTTTGGTGTTTGGGGTTCAGGGTGTTTTGGTGTTTAGGGTTTCAGGGTGCTTTGGTGTTTGGGATTCAGGGCTGTTTGGTGTTTGGGGTTCAGGGTGTTTTGGTGTTTGGGTTTCAGGGTGTTTTGATGTTTGGGGTTCAGGGTGTATTGGTGTTTGGGGTTCAAGGTGTTTTGATGTTTGCGGTGCAGGGTGTTTTGATTTGTGCGGTTCCGGGTGTTTGGTGTTTGGGATTCAGGGTGGTTTGGGGTTCATGGTGTTTTGCTGTTTGGGGCTCAGGGTGATTTGCTGTTTGAGGTTCAGAGTGTTTTGATGTTTGGGGCTCGGTGTTTTGGTGTTTGGGGTTCAGGGTGTTTGGGGTTCAGGGTGTTTTGTTGTTCTGGGTTCAGGCTGCTTTGGTCGTTGGGGTTCAGGCTCTTTTGTTGTTTGGGGGTTCAGGCTGTTTTGTTGTTTGGGGGTTCAGTGTGTTTTTGTGTTTCGGGGTTCAGGGTGTTTTGGTGTTTGTGGCTCAGGGTGTTTTGCTGCTTGAGGTTCAGAGTATTTTGGTGTTTGGGGTTCAGGGTTTTTGGTGTTTGATGGTTCATGCTGTTTTGGGGTTCAGGTTGTTTTGGTGTTTGTGGTTCAGGGTTTTTGGGGGGTTCAGGGTGTTTTGGTGTTTGGGGTGCAGAGTGTTTTGATTTTTGAGGTTCTGGGTGTTTTGGTGTTTGGAATTCAGGGTGTTTTCGTGTTTGGGATTTGTGGTGTTTTGGGGTTCAGTTTGTTTTGGTGTTTGGTGCTCAGGGGTGTTTGGGGGATCAGGGTGTTTTTGGGTCCATGGTGTTCTGATGTTTGGGGTTCAGGGTGTTTTAGTGTTTGGGGTTCATGGTGTTTTGATGTTCAGGGTTCATGCTGTTTTGATGCTTGGGATTCAAGGTGTTTTGTGGTTCAGGTTGTTTTGGTATTTGGGGTTCAGGGTGTTTTGGTGTTTGGGGGGTTCAGGGTGTTTTGGTGTTTGGGGGGTTCAGGGTGTTTTGGTGTTTGGGGGGTTCAGGGTGTTTTGGTGTTTGGGGTTCAGGGTGCTTTGATGTTGGGGTTCAAGGTGTTTTGGTGTTTGGGGTTCAAGGTGTTTTGGTGTTTGGGGTTCAGGGTGTTTTGGTTTTTGGGGTTCAGGGTGTTTTAGTGTTTGACGTTCAGGGTGTTTTGGTGATTGGGGTGCAGGTTGTTATGATTTTTGAGGTTCTGGGTGTTTAAGTGTTTGGGATTCAGGGTGTTTTGGTGTTAGAGTTCATGTTGTTTTGATGTTTGGGGTTCAGGGTGTTTTGGTGATTGGGGTGCAGGTTGTTATGATTTTTGAGGTTCTGGGTGTTTAAGTGTTTGGGATTCAGCGTGTTTTGGTGTTAGAGTTCATGGGGTTTTGATGTTTGGGGTTCAGGGTGTTTTGGTGTTTGTGTTCATGGTGTTTTGGTGTTTGGTGTTCAGTGTGTTTTGGTGTTTGGGGTTCAGGGTGTTTGGTTTTTTGGGTTCAGGATGTTTTGTTGTTTGGGGTTCGGGGTGTTTTGATGTTTGGATTTCAGGGTGTTTTGGTGTTTGGGTTTCAGGGTGTTTTGGTGTTTGGGGTTCAGGGCTGTTTGGTGTTTGGGGGTTCAGGGTGTTTTGGTGTTTGGGTTTCAGGGTGTTTTGTTGTTTGGGGTTCAGGGTGTATTGGTGTTTGGGGTTCAAGGTGTTTTGATGTTTGCGGTGCAGGGTGTTTTGATTTGTGCGGTTCCGGGTGTTTGGTGTTTGGGATTCAGGGTGGATTGGGGTTCATGGTGTTTTGGTGTTTGGGGCTCAGGGTGTTTTGCTGTTTGAGGTTCAGAGTGTTTTGGTGTTTGGGGCTCGGTGTTTTGTTGGTTGGGGTTCAGGGTGTTTTGGTGTTTATGGGTTCAGGGTGTTTTGGTGTTTGGGATTGAGGGCTGTTTGGTGTTTGGGGTTCAGGGTGTTTTGGTGTTTGACGGTTCTTGCTGTTTTGGGTTTCAGGTTGTTTTGGTGCTTGGGGTTCAGGGCTTCTTGTTGTTTGGGGGTTCAGGGTGTTTTGATGTTTCGGGGTTCAGGGTGTTTTTGTGTTTGGGGTTCTGGTTATTTTTGTGTTCCGGGGCTCAGGGTGTTTTGGTGTTTGGGGTTCAGGGTGTTTTGGTGTTTGGGGTTCAGGATGATTTGGTGTTTAGGGGTTCAGCCTGTTTTGGTGTTTGGGGTTCAGGGTGTTTTGGTTTTCAGGGTTCATGGTGTTTTGATGTTTGGGGTTCAGGGTGTTTTGGTGTTTGGGTTTCAGGTTGTTTTGGTTTTCAGGGTTCAGGGTGTTTTGGTGTTTGGGGTTCAGTGTGTTTGGTTTATTGGCTTCAGGATGTTTTGGTGTTTGGGGTTCAGGATGTTTTGGTGTTTAGGGGTTCAGGGTGTTATGGTGTTTGGGTTTCAGGTTGTTTTGGTTTTCAGGGTTCAGGGTGTTTTGGTTTTGGGGGTTCAGGATGTATTGGTTTTGGAGGTTCAGGATGTTTTGGTTTTGGGGTTCCGGATGTTTTGTTGTTTGGGGTGCAGGGTGTTTTGATTATTGGGGTCCAGGGTGTTTTAGTGTTTGACGTTCAGGGTGTTTTGTTGTTTAGGGTGCAGGGTGTTTTGATTTTTGAGGTTGTGGGTGTTTTGGTGTTTGGGATTCAGGGTGTTTTTGTGTTAGAGTTCATGGTGTTTTGATGTTTGGGGTTCAGGGTGTTTTGGTGCTTGTGTTCATGGTGTTTTGGTGTTTGGTGTTCAGTGTGTTTTGGTGTTTGGGGTTCAGGGTGTTTGGTTTTTTGGGTCCAGGATGTTTTGTTGCTTGGGGTTCGGGGTGTTTTGCTGCTTGGATTTCAGGGTGTTTTGGTGTTTGGGGTTCAGGGCTGTTTGGTGTTTGGGGTTTCAGGATGTTTTGGTGTTTGGGTTTCAGGGTGTTTTGGTGTTTGGGGTTCAGGGTGTTTTTGTGTTTCCGGGTTCAGGGTGTTTTGTTCTTTGGGGTTCAGGGTGTTTTGGTGTTTGGGGTTCAGGGTGTTTGGTGCTCTGGGGTGTTTGGTGTTTGGGGGATCGGGGTCTTTTCGGGTTCATGGTGTTTAGTTGTTTGGGGTTCAGGGTGTTTTAGTGTTTGGGGTTCAGGGTGTTTTGGTGTTTGGGGGGTTCAGGGTGTTTTGGTGTTGGGGTTCAAGGTGTTTTGGTGTTTGTGGTTCAAGGTGTTTTGGTGTTTGGGGTTCAGGGTGTTTTGGTTTTTGGGGTTCAGGGCGTTTTAGTGTTTGACGTTCAGGGTGTTTTTGTGATTGGGGTGCTGGGTGTTTTGATTTTTGAGGTTCTGGGTGTTTAAGTGTTTGGGGTTCAGGGTGTTTTGGTGTTTGTGTTCATGTTGTTTTGGTGTTTGCTGTTCAGTGTGTTTTGGTGTTTGGGGTTCATGGTTTTTGGTTTTTTGGGTTCAGAATGTTTTGTTGTTTGGGGGTCGGTCGGGGTGTTTTGGTGTTTGGATTTAAGGGTGTTTTGGTATTTGGGTTTCAGGGTGTTTTGGTGTTTGGGGTTCAGGGCTGTTTTGTGTTTGAGGGTTCAGGGTGTTTTGGTGTTTGGGTTTCAGGGTGTTTTGGTGTTTGGGGTTCAGAGTGTTTTTGTGTTTCCGGGTTCAGGGTGTTTTGTTGTTTGGGATTCAGGGTGTTTTGAGGTTCAGGGTGTTTGGTGTTTGACGGTTCATGCTGTTTTGGGGTTCAGGTTGTTTTGGTGTTTGTGGTTCAGGGTGTTTTGGTGTTTGGGGGGTTCAGGGTGTTTTGGTGTTGGGGTTCAAGGTGCTTTGGTGTTTGTGATTCAAGGTGTTTTGGTGTTTGGGGTTCAGGGTGTTTTGGTGTTTGCGTTTCAGGGTGTTTTGGTGTTTGGGGTTCAGAGTGTTTTTGTGTTTCCGGGTTCAGGGTAT
This sequence comes from Somniosus microcephalus, assembly GCF_052327205.1. Classification (NCBI taxonomy): domain Eukaryota; kingdom Metazoa; phylum Chordata; class Chondrichthyes; order Squaliformes; family Somniosidae; genus Somniosus; species Somniosus microcephalus. The sequence continues at coordinate 82,842,420 of NC_140999.1, read as the reverse complement.
TTTGCTGTTTGGGGTTCAGGGTGTTTTGGTGTTTGAGGTTCAGGCTGTTTTGGTTTTTGGGGTTCAGGGTGTTTTGGTGTTTGGGGTGCAGGGTGTTTGGGGTTCTGGGTGTATTGGTGTTTGTGGTTCAAGGTGTTTTGTTGTTTGGGGGTCAAGGTGTTTTCGTGTTTGGGGTGCAGGGTGTTTTGATTTCTGCGGTTCCGCGTGTTTGGTGTTTGGGATTCAGAGTGTTTTGATGTTTGTGGCTCGGTGTTTTGGTGTTTGGGGTTCAGGGTGTTTTGGTGTTTGGGGTTCAGTGTTGTTTGGTGTTTGGGGTTCAGGGTGTTTTGGTGTTTGGGGTTCAGGGCTGTTTGTTGTTTGGGGGTTCAGGGTGTTTTGATGTTTGGGTTTCAGGGTGTTTTGATGTTTGGGGTTCAGGGTGTTTTTCTGTTTCTGGGTTCAGGGTGTTTTGGTGTTTGGGGTTCAGGGTGTTTTGATGTTTGGGGTTCAGGGTGTTTTGGTTTTTGGGGTTCAGGGTGTTTTGGTGTTTGAGGTGCAGGGTGTTTGGGGTTCTGGGTGTATTGGTGTTTGGTGTTCAAGGTGTTTTGGTGTTTGGGGTTCAAGGTGTTTTGGTGTTTGGGGTGCAGGGTGTTTTGATTTGTGCGGTTCCGGGTGTTTGGTGTTTGGGATTCAGGGTGTTTTGTTGTTTGGGGTTCATGGTGTTTTGGTGTTTGGGGCTCAGGGTGTTTTGGTGTTTGACGGTTCTTGCTGTTTGGTGGTTCAGGGTGTTTTGGTGTTTGGGGTTCATGCTGCTTTAATCGTTGGGGTTCAGGCTGTTTTGTTGCTTGGGGTTTGGGTTTCAGGGTGTTTTGGTGCTTGGGCTTCAGGGTGTTTTAGTGTTCGGGGTTCATGGTGTTTTGATGTTCAGGGTTCATGCTGTTTTGATGTTTGGGGTTTAGGGTGTTTTGGTGCTTGGGGTGCAAGGTGTTTTGAGGTTCAGGGTGTTTTGGTGTTTGGGATTCAGGGTGTTTTGAGGTTCAGGGTGTTTGGTGTTTGACGGTTCATGCTGTTTTGTGGTTCAGGTTGTTTTGGTGTTTGGGGGATTCAGGGTGTTTTGGTGTTTGGGGGATTCAGGGTGTTTTGGTGTTTGGGGTTCAGGGTGCTTTGATGTTGGGGTTCAAGGTGTTTTGGTGTTTGGGGCTCAGGGAGTTTTGGTGTTAGAGTTCATGGTGTTTTGATGTTTGGGGTTCAGGGTGCTTTGGTATTTGTGTTCATGGTGTTTTGGTATTTGGTTTTCCGTGTGTTTTGGTGTTTGGGGTTCAGGGTGTTTGGTTTTTTGGGTTCAGGAGGTTTAGTTGTTTGGGGTTCGGGGTGGTTTGGTGTTTGGGTTTCAGGGTGTTTTGGTGTTTGGAGTTCAGGGCTGTTTGGTGTTTGTGGGTTCAGGTTGTTTTGTTGTTTGGGTTTCAGGGTGTTTTGGTGTTTCCAGGTTCAGGGTGTTTTGGTGTTTGGGGTTCAGGGTGTTTTGGTGTTTGGGTTTCAGGGTATTTTCTTTTTTGGGGTTCAGGGTGCTTTGGTGTTTGGGTTGCAGGGTGTTTGGGGTTCTAGGTATATTGGTGTTTGGGGATCAGGGTGTTTGGGGTTCAGGGTGTTTTGGTTTTTGGGGTTCAGGGTGTTTTGATGTTTGGGGTGCAGTGTGTTTGGTGTTCTGGGTGTATTGGTGTTTGGGGTTCAAGGTGTTTTGGTGTTTGGGGTTCAGGGTGTTTTGGTGTTTAAGGGTTCAGGGTGCTTTGGTGTTTGGGATTCAGGGCTGTTTGGTGTTTGGGGTTCAGGGTGTTTTGGTGTTTGGGTTTCAGGGTGCTTTGATGTTTGGGGTTCAGGGTGTATTGGTGTTTGGGGTTCAAGGTGTTTTGATGTTTGCGGTGCAGGGTGTTTTGATTTGTGCGGTTCCGGGTGTTTGGTGTTTGGGATTCAGGGTGGTTTGGGGTTCATGGTGTTTTGCTGTTTGGGGCTCAGGGTGTTTTGCTGTTTGAGGTTCAGAGTGTTTTGATGTTTGGGGCTCGGTGTTTTGGTGTTTGGGGTTCAGGTTGTTTGGGGTTCAGGGTTTTTTGATGTTTGACGGTTCTTGCTGTTTGGGGGTTCAGGGTGTTTTGTTGTTCTGGGTTCAGGCTGCTTTGGTCGTTGGGGTTCAGGCTGTTTTGTTGTTTGGGGGTTCAGGCTGTTTTGTTGTTTGGGGGTTCAGGCTGTTTTGTTGTTTGGGGGTTCAGGGTGTTTTTGTGTTTCGGGGTTCAGAGTGTTTTGGTGTTTGGGGTTCAGGGTGTTTGGTGTTTGATGGTTCATGCTGTTTTGGGGTTCAGGTTGTTTTGGTGTTTGGGGTTCAGGGTGTTTGGGGGGTTCAGGGTGTTTTGGTGTTTGGGGTGCAGAGTGTTTTGATTTTTGAGGTTCTGGGTGTTTTGGTGTTTGGAATTCAGGGTATTTTCGTGTTTGGGATTTGTGGTGTTTTGGGGTTCAGTTTGTTTTGGTGTTTGGTGCTCAGGGGTGTTTGGGGGATCAGGTTGTTTTTGGGTCCATGGTGTTCTGATGTTTGGGTTTCAGGGTGTTTTGGTGCTTGGGATTCAAGGTGTTTTGTGGTTCAGGTTGTTTTGGTGTTTGGGGGGTTCAGGGTGTTTTGGTGTTTGGGGGGTTCAGGGTGTTTTGGTGTTTGGGGTTCAGGGTGCTTTGATGTTGGGGTTCAAGGTGTTTTGGTGTTTGGGCTTCAGGGTGTTTTGGTTTTTGGGGTTCACGGTGTTTTAGTGTTTGGGGTTCAGGGTGTTTTGGTGTTTGTGTTCATGGTGTTTTGGTGTTTGGGGCTCGGTGTTTTGGTGGTTGGGGTTCAGGGTGTTTTGGTGTTTATGGGTTCAGGGTGTTTTGGTGTTTGGGATTGAGGGCTGTTTGGTGTTTGGGGTTCAGGGTGTTTTGGTGTTTGACGGTTCTTGCCGTTTGGGGGTTCAGGGTGTTTTGTTGTTCTGGGTTCAGGCTGCATTGGTCGTTGGGGTTCAGGCTGTTTTGATTTTTGGGTTTCAGGTTGTTTTGGTGTTTGGTGTTCAGGGCTGCTTGTTGTTTGGGGGTTCAGGGTGTTTTGATGTTTCGGGTTTCAGGGTGTTTTTGTGTTTGGGGTTCTGGTTATTTTTGTGTTTCGGGGCTCAGGGTGTTTTGGTGTTTGGGGTTCAGGGTGTTTTGGTGTTTGGGGTTCAGGATGATTTGGTGTTTGGGGTTCAGTGTGTTTTGGTTTTCAGGGTTCATGGTGTTTTGATGTTTGGGGTTCAGGGTGTTTTGGTGTTTGGGTTTCAGTTTGTTTTGGTTTTCAGGGTTCAGGGTGTTTTGGTGTTTGGGGTTCAGTGTGTTTGGTTTATTGGCTTCAGGATGTTTTGGTGTTTGGGGTTCAGGATGTTTTGGTGTTTAGGGGTTCAGGGTGTTATGGTGTTTGGGTTTCAGGTTGTTTTGGTTTTCAGGGTTCAGGGTGTTTTGGTTTTGGGGGTTCAGGATGTATTGGTTTTGGGGGTTCAGGATGTTTTGGTTTTGGGGGTTCCGGATGTTTTATTGTTTGGGGTGCAGGGTGTTTTGATTATTGGGGTTCAGGGTGTTTTAGTGTTTGACGTTCAGGGTGTTTTGTTGTTTAGGGTGCAGGGTGTTTTGATGTTTGGGGTTCAGTGTGTTTTGGTGCTTGTGTTCATGGTGTTTTGGTGTTTGGTGTTCAGTGTGTTTTGGTGTTTGGGGTTCAGGGTGTTTGGTTTTTTGGGTTCAGGATGTTTTGTTGTTTGGGGTTCGGGGTGTTTTGATGTTTGGATTTCAGGGTGTTTTGGTATTTGGGGATTCAGGGTGTTTTGGTGTTTGGGTTTCAGGGTGTTTTGGTGTTCAGGGTGTTTTTGTGTTTCCGGGTTCAGGGTGTTTTGGTGTTTGGGGTTCAGGGTGTTTTGGTTTTTGGGTTTCAGGGTGTTTTGGTGTTTGGGGTGCAGTGTGTTTGGGGTTCTGGGTGTATTGGTGTTTGGGGTTCAAGGTGTTTTGGTGTTTGGGGTTCAGGGTGTTTTGGTGTTTTGGGGTTCAGGGTGCTTTGGTGTTTGGGATTCAGGGCTGTTTGGTGTTTGGGGTTCAGGGTGTTTTGGTGATTGGGGTTCAGGGCTGTTTGATGTTTGGGCGTTCAGGGTGTTTTGGTGTTTGGGTTTCAGGGTGTTTTGATTTTTGGGGTTCGGGGTGTTTTTGTGTTTCCGGGTTCAGGGTGTTTTGGTGTTTGGGGTTCAGGGTGTTTTGTTTTTGGGGTTCAGGGTGTTTTGGTGTTTGGGGTGCAGAGTGTTTGGTAGTTCTGGGTGTATTGGTGTTTGGGGTTCAAGGTGTTTTGGTGTTTGGGTTGCAGGGTGTTTTGATTTGTGCGGTTCCGGGTGTTTGGTGTTTGGGATTCAGGGTGTTTTGGTGTTTGGGGTTCATGGTGTTTTGATGTTTGGGGCTCAGGGTGTTTTGCTGTTTGAGGTTCAGAGTGTTTTGGTGTTTGGGGCTCGGTGTTTTTGTGGTTGGGGTTCAGGGTGTTTTGGTGTTTATGGGTTCAGGGTGTTTTGGTGTTTGTGTTCATGATGTTTTGGTGTTTGGTGTTCAGGGCTGTTTGGTGTTTGGGGTTTCAGGGTGTTTTGGTGTTTGGGTTTCAGGGTGTTTTGGTGTTTGGGGTTCAGGGTGTTTTGGTGTTAGAGTTCATGTTGTTTTGAAGTTTGGGGTTCAGGGTGTTTTGGTGATTGGGGTGCAGGTTGTTATGATTTTTGAGGTTCTGGGTGTTTAACTGTTTGGGGTTCAGGGTGTTTTGGTGTTTGTGTTCATGGTGTTTTGGTGTTTGGTGTTCAGTGTATTTTGGTGTTTGGGGTTCAGGATGTTTTGTTGTTTGGGGTTCAGGGTGTTTTGGTGTTTATGGGTTCAGGGTGTTTTGGTGTTTGTGTTCATGATGTTTTGGTGTTTGGTGTTCAGTGTGTTTTGGTGTTTGGGGTTCAGGGTGTTTGGTTTTTTGGGTTCAGGATGTTTTGTTGCTTGGGGTTCGGGGTGTTTTGCTGCTTGGATTTCAGGGTGTTTTGGTGTTTGGGGTTCAGGGCTGTTTGGTGTTTGGGGTTTCAGGGTGTTTTGGTGTTTGGGTTTCAGGGTGTTTTGGTGTTTGGGGTTCAGGGTGTTTTTGTGGTTCCAGGTTCAGGGTGTTTTGTTCTTTGGGGTTCAGGGTGTTTTGGTTTTAGGGTTCAGGGTGTTTGGTGCTCTGGGGTGTTTGGTGTTTGGGGGATCGGGGTCTTTTCGGGTTCATGGTGTTTAGTTGTTTGGGGTTCAGGGTGTTTTAGTGTTTGGAGTTCATGGTGTTTTGATGTTCAGGGTTCATGTTGTTTTGATGTTTGGGGTTCAGGGTGTTTTGTTGTTTGGGGTTCAGGGTGTTTTGGAGTTTTGAGGTTCAGGGTGTTTTGGTGTTTGGGATTCAGGGTGTTTTGAGTTTCAGGGTGTTTGGTGTTTGACGGTTCATGCTGTTTTAGAGTTCAGGTTGTTTTGGTGTTTGAGGTTCAGGGTATTTTGGTGTTTGGGGGGTTCAGGGTGTTTTGGTGTTTGGGGTTCAGGGTGCTTTGGTGTTGGGGTTCAAGGTGTTTTGGTGTTTGGGGGTTTCAGGGTGTTTTAGTGTTTGGGGTTCAGGGTGCTTTGGTGTTGGGGTTCAAGGTGTTTTGGTGTTCAGGGTTCATGCTGTTTTGATGTTTGGGGTTCAGGGTGTTTTAGTGTTTGGGGTTCATGGTGTTTTGATGTTCAGGGTTCATGCTGTTTTGATGTTTGGGGTTCAGGGTGTTTTGGTGATTGGGGTTCAGGGTGTTTTGGTGTTTAGGGGTTCAGGGTGTTTTGCTGTTTGGGATTCAGAGTGTTTTGAGGTTCAGGGTGTTTAGTTTTTGATGGTTCATGCTCCTTTGGAATTCAGGTTGTTTTGGTGTTTGGGGTTCAGGGTGTTTGGGTTTCATGGTGTTTTGGTGTTTGGGGTTCAGGGTGTTTTGGTTTTGGGGGTTCAGGATGTTTTCTTGTTTGGGGTGCAGCGTGTTTTGGTTTTTGGGGTTCAGAGTGTTTTAGTGTTTGACGTTCAGAGTGTTTTGATGTTTGAGGTTCTGGGTGTTTTGATGTTTGGGATTCAGGGTGTTTTGGTGTTTGGGGTTCAGGGTGTTTTGGTGTTTGTGTTCATTGTGTTTTGGTGTTTGGTGTTCTGTGTGTTTTGGTGTTTAGGGTTCAGGGTGTTTGGTTTTTTGGGTTCGGGATGTTTTGTTGCTTGGGGTTCGGGGTGTTTTGCTGTTTGGATTTCAGGGTGTTTTGATGTTTGTGTTTCAGGGTGTTTTGGTGTTTGAGGTTCAGGGCTGTTTGGTGTTTGGGGTTTCAGGGTGTTTTGATGTTTGTGTTTCAGGGTGTTTTGGTGTTTGAGGTTCAGGGCTGTTTGGTGTTTGGGGTTTCAAGGTGTTTTGGTGTTTGGGGTGCAGGGTGTTTTGATTTGTGCGGTTCCGTGTGTTTGGTGTTTGGGATTCAGGTTGTTTTGGTGTTTGAGTTTCATGGTGTTTTGGTGTTTGTGGCTCAGGGTGTTTTGCTGTTTGAGATTCAGAGTGTTTTGCTGTTTGGGGCTCGGTGTTTTTGTGGTTGGGTTTCAGGGTGTTTTGGTGTTTGGGGTTCAGGGCTGTTTGGTGTTTGGTGGTTCAGAGTGTTTTGGTGTTTGGGGTTCAGGGCTGTTTGGTGTTTTGGGGTTCAGGGTGTTTTGGTGTTTGGGGTTCAGGGTATTTTTGTGTTTCAGGTTTCAGGGTGATTTGGTTTTTGGGGTTCAGGGTGTTTTGTTGTTTGGGGTTCAGGATGTTTTGGTGTTTGGGGTTCAGGTTGTTTTGGTGTTTGGGGTTCAGGGTGTTTTGGTGTCTGGGGCTCAGGGTGTTTTGGTGTCTGGGGTTCAGGGTGTTTTCGTGTTCAGGGTGTTTTGGTGTTTGAGGTTCAGGGTGTTTTAGTGTTTGGGGCTCGGTGTTTTGATGTTTGGGGTTCAGGTTGTTTTGGTGCTTAGGGCTTCAGGGTGTTTTGGTTTTTGGGGTTTGTGGTGTTTTGGGGTTCAGTTTGTTTTGGTGATTGGTGCTCAGGGGTGTTTGGTGGATCAGGGTCTTTTCAGGTCCATAGTGTTTTGATGTTTAGGGTTCATGGTGTTTTGGTGTTTGGGGTTCAGGGTGTTTTGGTGTTTAGGGGTTCAGGGCGTTTTGGTTTCAGGGCTGTTTGGTGTTTGGGGGTTCAGGGTGTTTTGGTGTTTGGGTTTCAGTGTCTTTTGATGTTTAGGGATCAGGGTGTTTTTGTGTTTCCGGGTTCAGGGTGTTTTGTTGTTTGGGGTTCAGGGTGTTTTGCTGTTTGGGGTTCAGGGTGTTTTGGTTTTTTTGGGTTCAGGGTGTTTTGGTTTTTGGGGTTCAGTGTGTTTAAGTGTTTGGGATTCAGGGTGTTTTGGTGTTAGAGTTCATGGTGTTTTGATGTTTGGGGTTCAGGGCGTTTTGGTGTTTGGGGTTCAGGGTGCTTTGGTGTTGGGGTTCAATGTGTTTTGGTGTTTGGGGTTCAAGGTGTTTTGGTGTTTGGGGTTCAGGGTGTTTTGGTTTTTGGGGCTCAGGGTGTTTTAGTGTTTGACGTTCAGGGTGTTTTGGTGATTGGGGTGCAGGGTGTTTTGATTTTTGAGGTTCAGTGTGTTTAAGTGTTTGGGATTCAGGGTGTTTTGGTGTTAGAGTTCATGTTGTTTTGAAGTTTGGGGTTCAGGGTGTTTTGGTGATTGGGGTGCAGGTTGTTATGATTTTTGAGGTTCTGGGTGTTTAACTGTTTGGGGTTCAGGGTGTTTTGGTGTTTGTGTTCATGGTGTTTTGGTGTTTGGGGTTCAGGATGTTTTGTTGTTTGGGGTTCGGGGTGTTTTGGTGTTTGGATTTCAGGGCTGTTTTGTGTTTGGGTGTACAGCGTGTTTTGGTGTTTGGGTTTCAGGGTGTTTTGGTGTTTGGGGTTCAGGGTGTCTTTGTGTTTCTGGGTTCAGGGTATTTTGGTGTTTGGGGTTCAGGGTGTTTGGTGTTTGGGGTTCAGGGCTGTTTTTTGTTTGGGTGTACATCGTGTTTTGGTTTTTGGGTTTCAGGGTGTTTGGTTTTTTGTGTTCAGGATGTTTTGTTGCTTGGGGTTCAGGGCTGTTTGGTGTTTGGGGTTTCAGTGTGTTTTGGTGTTTGTGTTTCAGGGTGTTTTGGTGTTTGGGGTTCAGGGTGTTTTTGTGTTTCCAGGTTCAGGGTGTTTTGGTGTTTGTGGTGCAGGGTGTTTTGGTTTTTGGGGTTCAGGGTGTTTTAGTGTTTGACGTTCAGGGTGTTTTGATGTTTGGGATTCAGGGTGTTTTCGTGCTTGTGTTCATGATGTTTTGGTGTTTGGTGTTCAGTGTGCTTTGGTGTTTGGGGTTCAGGGTGTTGGTTTTTTGGGTTCAGGATGTTTTGTTGCTGGGGTTCGGGGTGTTTTGGTGTTTGGATTTCAGGGTGTTTTGGTGTTTGTGTTTCAGTGTGTTTTGGTGTTTGGGGTTCAGGGCTGTTTGGTGTTTGGGGTTTCAGTGTGTTTTGGTGTTTGGGTTTCAGGGTGTTTTGGTGTTTGCGGTTCAGGGTGTTTTTGTGTTTCCAGGTTCAGGGTGTTTTGGTGTTTGGGGTTCAGGGTGTTTTGGTTTTTGGGGTTCAGAGTGTTTGGTGCTCTGGGGTGTTTGGTTTTTAGGGGATCAGGGTCTTTTCGGGTTCATGGTGTTTTGATGCTTGGGGTTCAGGGTGTTTTAGTGTTTGGGGTTCATGGTGTTTTGATGTTCAGGGTTCATGCTGTTATGATGTTTGGGGTGCAGGGTGTTTTGGTGTTTGGGGTTCAGGATGCTTTGGTGTTTTGAGGTTCTGGGTGTTTTGGTGTTTGGGATTTAGGGTGTTTTGAGGTTCAGGGTGTTTGGTGTTTGACGGTTCATGCTGTTTTGGGGTTCAGGTTGTTTTGTTGTTTGGGATTCAGGGTGTTTTGGTGTTTGGGGGGTTCAGGGTGTTTTGGTGTTGGGGTTCAAGGTGTTTTGGTGTTTGTGGTTCAAGGTGTTTTGGTGTTTGGGGTTCAGGGTGTTTTGGTTTTTGGGGTTCAGGGCGTTTTAGTGTTTGGGGTTCAGGGTGTTTTGGTGTTTGTGTTCATGTTGTTTTGGTGTTTGCTGTTCAGTGTGTTTTGGTGTTTGGGGTTCATGGTGTTTGATTTTTTGGGTTCAGAATGTTTTGTTGTTTGGGGGTCGGGGTGTTTGGTTTTTTGGGTTCAGGATGTTTTTTTGCTTGGGGTTCGGGATGTTTTGCTGCTTGGATTTCAGGGTGTTTTGGTGTTTGTGTTTCAGGGTGTTTTGGTGTTTGGGGTTCAGGGCTGTTTGGTGTTTCAGGGTGTTTTGGTGTTTGGGTTTCAGGGTGTTTTGTTGTTTGGGGTTCAGGGTGTTTTTGTGGTTCCAGGTTCAGGGTGTTTTGTTCTTTGGGGTTCAGGGTGTTTTGGTGTTAGGGTTCAGGGTGTTTGGTGCTCTGGGGTGTTTGGTGTTTGGGGGATCGGGGTCTTTTCGGGTTCATGGTGTTTAGTTGTTTGGGGTTCAGGGTGTTTTAGTGTTTGGAGTTCATGGTGTTTTGATGTTCAGGGTTCATGCTGTTTTGATGTTTGGGGTTCAGGGTGTTTTGTTGTTTGGGGTTCAGGGTGTTTTGGAGTTTTGAGGTTCAGGGTGTTTTGGTGTTTGGGGGGTTCAGGGTGTTTTAGTGTTTGGGGTTCAGGGTGCTTTGGTGTTGGGGTTCAAGGTGTTTTGGTGTTCAGGGTTCATGCTGTTTTGATGTTTGGGGTTCAGGGTGTTTTAGTGTTTGGGGTTCATGGTGTTTTGATGTTCAGGGTTCATGCTGCTTTGATGTTTGGGGTTCAGGGTGTTTTGGTGATTGGGGTTCAGGGTGTTTTGGTGTTTAGGGGTTCAGGGTGTTTTGCTGTTTGGGATTCAGAGTGTTTTGAGGTTCAGGGTGTTTAGTTTTTGATGGTTCATGCTCCTTTGGAATTCAGGTTGTTTTGGTGTTTGGGGTTCAGGGTGTTTGGGTTTCAAGGTGTTTTGGTGTTTGGGGTTCAGGGTGTTTTGGTTTTGGGGGTTCAGGATGTTTTCTTGTTTGGGGTGCAGGGTGTTTTGGTTTTTGGGGTTCAGAGTGTTTTAGTGTTTGACGTTCAGGGTGTTTTGATGTTTGGGATGCAGGGTGTTTTGATTTTTGAGGTTCTGGGTGTTTTGATGTTTGGGATTCAGGGTGTTTTGGTGTTTGGGGTTCAGGGTGTTTTGGTGTTTGTGTTCATTGTGTTTTGGTGTTTGGTGTTCAGTGTGTTTTGGTGTTTGGGGTTCAGGGTGTTTGGTTTTTTGGGTTCGGGATGTTTTGTTGCTTGGGGTTCGGGGTATTTTGCTGTTTGGATTTCAGGGTGTTTTGATGTTTGTGTTTCAGGGTGTTTTGGTGTTTGAGGTTCAGGGCTGTTTGGTGTTTGGGGTTTCAGGGTGTTTTGGTGTTTGGGTTTCAGGGTGTTTTGGTGTTTGGGGTTCAGGGTGTTTTTGTGTTTCCGGGATCAGGGTGTTTTGGTGTTTGGGGTTCAGGGTGTTTTGGTGTTTGGGGTTCAGGTGTTTGGTGCTCTGGGGTGTTTGGTGTTTGGGGGATCGGGGTCTTTTCGGGTTCATGGTGTTTTGATGTTTGGGGTTCACGGTGTTTTAATGTTTGGGGTTCATGGTGTTATGATGTTCAGGGTTAATGCTGTTTTGATGTTTGGGGTTCAGGGTGTTTTGGTGATTGGGGTTCAGGTTGTTTTGGTGTTCTGAGGTTCAGGGTTTTTGGTGTTTGGGATTCAGGGTGTTTTGAGGTTCAAGGTGTTTAGTGTTTGACGGTTCATGCTGTTTTAGGGTTCAGGTTGTTTTGGTGTTTGGGGTTCAGGGTGTTTTGGTGTTTGGGGGGTTCAGGGTGTTTTGGTGTTTGGGGTTCAGGGTGCTTTGGTGTTGGGGTTCAAGGTGGTTTGGTGTTTGGGGTTCAAGGTGTTTTGGTGTTTGGGGTTAAGGGTGTTTTGGTTTTTGGGGTTCAGGGTGTTTTGTTGTTTGGGGTTCGGGGTGTTTGGTGTTTGGATTTCAGGCTGTTTTGGTGTTTGGGTTTCAGGGTGTTTTGGTGTTTGGGGTTCAGCGTGTTTTGGTGTTTTGAGGTTCAGGGTTTTTTGGTGTTTGGGATTCAGGGTGTTTTGAGGTTCAAGGTGTTTGGTGTTTGGGGTTCAGCGTGTTTTGGTGTTTGGTGTTCAGGGTGTTTTGGTTTCTGGGGTTCAGGTTGTTTCGATGTTTGGGGTGCAGGGTATTTGGGGTTCTGGGTGTATTGGTGTTTGGGGTTCAAGGTGTTTTGGTGTTTGGGGTTCAAGGTGTTTTGGTGTTTGGGGTGCAGGGTGTTTTGATTTGTGCGGTTCCGGGTGTTTGGTGTTTGGGATTCAGGTTGTTTTGGTGTTTGAGTTTCATGGTGTTTTGGTGTTTGTGGCTCAGGGTGTTTTGCTGTTTGAGATTCAGAGTGTTTTGCTGTTTGGGGCTCGGTGTTTTTGTGGTTGGGTTTCAGGGTGTTTTGGTGTTTGGGGTTCAGGGCTGTTTGGTGTTTGGGGGTTCAGAGTGTTTTGGTGTTTGGGGTTCAGGGCTGTTTGGTGTTTTGGGGTTCAGGGTGTTTTGGTGTTTGGGGTTCAGGGTATTTTTGTGTTTCAGGTTTCAGGGTGATTTGGTTTTTGGGGTTCAGGGTGTTTTGTTGTTTGGGGTTCAGGATGTTTTGGTGTTTGGGGTTCAGGTTGTTTTGGTATTTGGGGTTCAGGGTGTTTTGGTGTCTGGGGCTCAGGGTGTTTTGGTGTCTGGGGTTCAGGGTGTTTTCGTGTTCAGGGTGTTTTGGTGTTTGAGGTTCAGGGTGTTTTAGTGTTTGGGGCTCGGTGTTTTGATGTTTGGGGTTCAGGTTGTTTTGGTGCTTAGGGCTTCAGGGTGTTTTGGTGTTTGGGGTTTGTGGTGTTTTGGGGTTCAGTTTGTTTTGGTGATTGGTGCTCAGGGGTGTTTGGTGGATCAGGGTCTTTTCAGGTCCATAGTGTTTTCATGTTTAGGGTTCATGGTGTTTTGGTGTTTGGGGTTCAGGGTGTTTTGGTGTTTAGGGGTTCAGGGCGTTTTGGTTTCAGGGCTGTTTGGTGTTTGGGGGTTCAGGGTGTTTTGGTGTTTGGGTTTCAGTGTCTTTTGATGTTTAGGGATCAGGGTGTTTTTGTGTTTCCGGGTTCAGGGTGTTTTGTTGTTTGGGGTTCAGGTTGTTTTGCTGTTTGGGGTTCAGGGTGTTTTGTTTTTTGGGGTTCAGTGTGTTTAAGTGTTTGGGATTCAGGGTGTTTTGGTGTTAGAGTTCATGGTGTTTTGATGTTTGGGGTTCAGGGCGTTTTGGTGTTTGGGGTTCAGGGTGCTTTGGTGTTGGGGTTCAATGTGTTTTGGTGTTTGGGGTTCAAGGTGTTTTGGTGTTTGGGGTTCAGGGTGTTTTGGTTTTTGGGGCTCAGGGTGTTTTAGTGTTTGACGTTCAGGGTGCTTTGGTGATTGGGATGCAGGGCGTTTTGATTTTTGAGGTTCTGGGTGTTTAAGTGTTTGGGATTCAGGGTGTTTTGGTGTTAGAGTTCATGTTGTTTTGATGTTTGGGGTTCAGGGTGTTTTGGTGATTGGGGTGCAGGTTGTTATGATTTTTGAGGTTCTGGGTGTTTAACTGTTTGGGGTTCAGGGTGTTTTGGTGTTTGTGTTCATGGTGTTTTGGTGTTTGGTGTTAAGTGTGTTTTGGTGTTTGGGGTTCAGGATGTTTTGTTGTTTGGGGTTCGGGGTGTTTTGGTGTTTGGATTTCAGGGCTGTTTTGTGTTTGGGTGTACAGCGTGTTTTGGTGTTTGGGTTTCAGGGTGTTTTGGTGTTTGGGGTTCAGGGTGTCTTTGTGTTTCTGGGTTCAGGGTATTTTGGTGTTTGGGGTTCAGGGTGTTTGGTGTTTGGGGTTCAGGGCTGTTTTGTGTTTGGGTGTACATCGTGTTTTGGTGTTTGGGTTTCAGGGTGTTTGGTTTTTTGGGTTCAGGATGTTTTGTTGCTTGGGGTTCAGGGCTGTTTGGTGTTTGGGGTTTCAGTGTTTGTGTTTCAGGGTGTTTTGGTGTTTGGGGTTCAGGGTGTTTTTGTGTTTCCAGGTTCAGGGTGTTTTGGTGTTTGTGGTGCAGGGTGTTTTGGTTTTTGGGGTTCAGGGTGTTTTAGTGTTTGACGTTCAGGGTGTTTTGATGTTTGGGATTCAGGGTGTTTTCGTGCTTGTGTTCATGATGTTTTGGTGTTTGGTGTTCAGTGTGCTTTGGTGTTTGGGGTTCAGGGTGTTGGTTTTTTGGGTTCAGGATGTTTTGTTGCTGGGGTTCGGGGTGTTTTGGTGTTTGGATTTCAGGGTGTTTTGGTGTTTGTGTTTCAGTGTGTTTTGGTGTTTGGGGTTCAGGGCTGTTTGGTGTTTGGGGTTTCAGTGTGTTTTGGTGTTTGGGTTTCAGGGTGTTTTTGTGTTTCCAGGTTCAGGGTGTTTTGGTGTTTGGGGTTCAGGGTGTTTTGGTTTTTGGGGTTCAGAGTGTTTGGTGCTCTGGGGTGTTTGGTTTTTAGGGGATCAGGGTCTTTTCGGGTTCATGGTGTTTTGATGCTTGGGGTTCAGGGTGTTTTAGTGTTTGGGGTTCATGGTGTTTTGATGTTCAGGGTTCATGCTGTTATGATGTTTGGGGTGCAGGGTGTTTTGGTGTTTGGGGTTCAGGATGCTTTGGTGTTTTGAGGTTCTGGGTGTTTTGGTGTTTGGGATTCAGGGTGTTTTGAGGTTCAGGGTGTTTGGTGTTTGACGGTTCATGCTGTTTTGGGGTTCAGGTTGTTTTGTTGTTTGGGATTCAGGGTGTTTTGGTGTTTGGGGGGTTCAGGGTGTTTTGGTGTTGGGGTTCAAGGTGTTTTGGTGTTTGTGGTTCAAGGTGTTTTGGTGTTTGGGGTTCAGGGTGTTTTGGTTTTTGGGGTTCAGGGCGTTTTAGTGTTTGGGGTTCAGGGTGTTTTGGTGTTTGTGTTCATGTTGTTTTGGTGTTTGCTGTTCAGTGTGTTTTGGTGTTTGGGGTTCATGGTGTTTGGTTTTTTGGGTTCAGAATGTTTTGTTGTTTGGGGGTCGGGGTGTTTGGTTTTTTGGGTTCAGGATGTTTTTTTGCTTGGGGTTCGGGATGTTTTGCTGCTTGGATTTCAGGGTGTTTTGGTGTTTGTGTTTCAGGGTGTTTTGGTGTTTGGGGTTCAGGGCTGTTTGGTGTTTGGGGTTTCAGGGTGTTTTGGTGTTTGGGTTTCAGGGTGTTTTGGTGTTTGGGGTTCAGGGTGTTTTTGTGTTTCCGGGTTCAGGGTGTTTTGTTCTTTGGGGTTCAGGGTGTTAGGTGCTCTGGGGTGTTTGGTGTTTGGGGGATCGGGGTCTTTTCGGGTTCATGGTGTTTAGTTGTTTGGGGTTCAGGGTGTTTTAGTGTTTGGAGTTCATGGTGTTTTGATGTTCAGGGTTCATGCTGTTTTGATGTTTGGGGTTCAGGGTGTTTTGTTGTTTGGGGTTCAGGGTATTTTGGTGTTTTGAGGTTCAGGGTGTTTTGGTGTTTGGGATTCAGGGTGTTTTGAGGTTTAGGGTGTTTGGTGTTTGACGGTTCATGCTGTTTTAGAGTTCAGGTTGTTTTGGTGTTTGAGGTTCAGGGTGTTTTGGTGTTTGGGGGGTTCAGGGTGTTTTGGTGTTTGGGGTTCAGGGTGCTTTGGTGTTGGGGTTCAAGGTGTTTTGGTGTTTGGGGGGTTCAGGGTGTTTTGGTGTTTGGGGTTCAGGGTGCTTTGGTGTTGGGGTTCAAGGTGTTTTGGTGTTTGACGTTCAGGGTGCTTTGGTGTTTGGGGTTCAGGGTGTTTGGTTTTTTGGGTTCAGGATGTTTTGTTGTTTGGGGTTCAGGGTGTTTTAGTGTTTGGAGTTCATGGTGTTTTGGTGTTTAGGGTTCAGGGTGTTTTTGTGTTTCCGGAATCAGGGTGTTTTGGTGTTTGGGGTTCAGGGTGTTTTGGTGTTTGGGGTTCAGGTGTTTGGTGCTCTGGGGTGTTTGGTGTTTGGGGGATCGGGGTCTTTTCGGGTTCATGGTGTTTTGATGTTTGGGGTTCACGGTGTTTTAATGTTTGGGGTTCATGGTGTTATGATGTTCAGGGTTAATGCTGTTTTGATGTTTGGGGTTCAGGATGTTTTGGTGATTGGGGTTCAGGGTGTTTTGGTGTTTTGAGGTTCAGGGTTTTTTGGTGTTTGGGATTCAGGGTGTTTTGAGGTTCAAGGTGTTTGGTGTTTGACGGTTCATGCTGTTTTATGGTTCAGGTTGTTTTGGTGTTTGGGGTTCAGGGTGTTTTGGTGTTTGGGGGGTTCAGGGTGTTTTGGTGTTTGGGGTTCAGGGTGCTTTGGTGTTGGGGTTCAAGGTGGTTTGGTGTTTGGGGTTCAAGGTGTTTGGGGTTAAGGGTGTTTTGGTTTTTGGGGTTCAGGGTGTTTTGTTGTTTGGGGTTCGGGGTGTTTGGTGTTTGGATTTCAGGCTGTTTGGGTTTCAGGGTGTTTTGGTGTTTGGGGTTCAGCGTGTTTTGGTGTTCAGGGTGTTTTGGTTTCTGGGGTTCAGGTTGTTTTGATGTTTGGGGTGCAGGGTATTTGGGGTTCTGGGTGTATTGGTGTTTGGGGTTCAAGGTGTTTTGGTGTTTGGGGTTCAAGGTGTTTTGGTGTTTGGGGTGCAGGGTGTTTTGATTTGTGCGGTTCCGGGTGTTTGGTGTTTGGGATTCAGGGTGTTTTGGTGTTTGAGTTTCATGGTGTTTTGGTGTTTGGGATTTAGGGTGTTTTGAGGTTCAGGGTGTTTGGTGTTTGACGGTTCATGCTGTTTTGGGGTTCAGGTTGTTTTGTTGTTTGGGATTCAGGGTGTTTTGGTGTTTGGGGGTTTCAGGGTGTTTTGGTGTTGGGGTTCAAGGTGTTTTGGTGTTTGTGGTTCAAGGTGTTTTGGTGTTTGGGGTTCAGGGTGTTTTGGTTTTTGGGGTTCAGGGCGTTTTAGTGTTTGGGGTTCAGGGTGTTTTGGTGTTTGCTGTTCAGTGTGTTTTGGTGTTTGGGGTTCATGGTGTTTGATTTTTTGGGTTCAGAATGTTTTGTTGTTTGGGGGTCGGGGTGTTTGGTTTTTTGGGTTCAGGATGTTTTTTTGCTTGGGGTTCGGGATGTTTTGCTGCTTGGATTTCAGGGTGTTTTGGTGTTTGTGTTTCAGGGTGTTTTGGTGTTTGGGGTTCAGGGCTGTTTGGTGTTTGGGGTTTCAGGGTGTTTTGGTGTTTGGGTTTCAGGGTGTTTTGTTGTTTGGGGTTCAGGGTGTTTTTGTGGTTCCAGGTTCAGGGTGTTTTGTTCTTTGGGGTTCAGGGTGTTTTGGTGTTAGGGTTCAGGGTGTTTGGTGCTCTGGGGTGTTTGGTGTTTGGGGGATCGGGGTCTTTTCGGGTTCATGGTGTTTAGTTGTTTGGGGTTCAGGGTGTTTTAGTGTTTGGAGTTCATGGTGTTTTGATGTTCAGGGTTCATGCTGTTTTGATGTTTGGGGTTCAGGGTGTTTTGTTGTTTGGGGTTCAGGGTGTTTCGGAGTTTTGAGGTTCAGGGTGTTTTGGTGTTTGGGATTCAGGGTGTTTTGAGTTTCAGGGTGTTTGGTGTTTGACGGTTCATGCTGTTTTAGAGTTCAGGTTGTTTTGGTGTTTGAGGTTCAGGGTGTTTTGATGTTTGGGGGGTTCAGGGTGTTTT
This sequence comes from Somniosus microcephalus, assembly GCF_052327205.1. Classification (NCBI taxonomy): domain Eukaryota; kingdom Metazoa; phylum Chordata; class Chondrichthyes; order Squaliformes; family Somniosidae; genus Somniosus; species Somniosus microcephalus. Next base: position 82,825,600 of record NC_140999.1, on the reverse strand, counting down.
GGCGTTTGGGGTTCAGGGTGCTTTGGTGTTGGGGTTCAAGGTGTTTTGGTGTTTGGGGGGTTCAGGGTGTTTTAGTGTTTGGGGTTCAGGGTGCTTTGGTGTTGGGGTTCAAGGTGTTTTGGTGTTCAGGGTTCATGCTGTTTTGATGTTTGGGGTTCAGGGTGTTTTAGTGTTTGGGGTTCATGGTGTTTTGATGTTCAGGGTTCATGCTGTTTTGATGTTTGGGGTTCAGGGTGTTTTGGTGATTGGGGTTCAGGGTGTTTTGGTGTTTAGGGGTTCAGGGTGTTTTGCTGTTTGGGATTCAGAGTGTTTTGAGGTTCAGGGTGTTTAGTTTTTGATGGTTCATGCTCCTTTGGAATTCAGGTTGTTTTGGTGTTTGGGGTTCAGGGTGTTTGGGTTTCAAGGTGTTTTGGTGTTTGGGGTTCAGGGTGTTTTGGTTTTGGGGGTTCAGGATGTTTTCTTGTTTGGGGTGCAGGGTGTTTTGGTTTTTGGGGTTCAGAGTGTTTTAGTGTTTGACGTTCAGGGTGTTTTGATGTTTGGGGTGCAGGGTGTTTTGATTTTTGAGGTTCTGGGTGTTTTGATGTTTGGGATTCAGGGTGTTTTGGTGTTTGGGGTTCAGGGTGTTTTGGTGTTTGTGTTCATTGTGTTTTGGTGTTTGGTGTTCAGTGTGTTTTGGTGTTTGGGGTTCAGGGTGTTTGGTTTTTTGGGTTCGGGATGTTTTGTTGCTTGGGGTTCGGGGTATTTTGCCGTTTGGATTTCAGGGTGTTTTGATGTTTGTGTTTCAGGGTGTTTTGGTGTTTGAGGTTCAGGGCTGTTTGGTGTTTGGGGTTTCAGGGTGTTTTGGTGTTTGGGTTTCAGGGTGTTTTGGTGTTTGGGGTTCAGGGTGTTTTTGTGTTTCCGGGATCAGAGTGTTTTGGTGTTTGGGGTTCAGGGTGTTTTGGTGTTTGGGGTTCAGGTGTTTGGTGCTCTGGGGTGTTTGGTGTTTGGGGGATCGGGGTCTTTTCGGGTTCATGGTGTTTTGATGTTTGGGGTTCACGGTGTTTTAATGTTTGGGGTTCATGGTGTTATGATGTTCAGGGTTAATGCTGTTTTGATGTTTGGGGTTCAGGGTGTTTTGGTGATTGGGGTTCAGGTTGTTTTGGTGTTTTGAGGTTCAGGGTATTTGGTGTTTGGGATTCAGGGTGTTTTGAGGTTCAAGGTGTTTGGTGTTTGACGGTTCATGCTGTTTTAGGGTTCAGGTTGTTTTGGTGTTTGGGGTTCAGGGTGTTTTGGTGTTTGGGGGGTTCAGGGTGTTTTGGTGTTTGGGGTTCAGGGTGCTTTGGTGTTGGGGTTCAAGGTGGTTTGGTGTTTGGGGTTCAAGGTGTTTTGGTGTTTGGGGTTAAGGGTGTTTTGGTTTTTGGGGTTCAGGGTGTTTTGTTGTTTGGGGTTCGGGGTGTTTGGTGTTTGGATTTCAGGCTGTTTTGGTGTTTGGGTTTCAGGGTGTTTTGGTGTTTGGGGTTCAGCGTGTTTTGGTGTTTTGAGGTTCAGGGTTTTTTGGTGTTTGGGATTCAGGGTGTTTTGAGGTTCAAGGTGTTTGGTGTTTGGGGTTCAGCGTGTTTTGGTGTTTGGTGTTCAGGGTGTTTTGGTTTCTGGGGTTCAGGTTGTTTCGATGTTTGGGGTGCAGGGTATTTGGGGTTCTGGGTGTATTGGTGTTTGGGGTTCAAGGTGTTTTGGTGTTTGGGGTTCAAGGTGTTTTGGTGTTTGGGGTGCAGGGTGTTTTGATTTGTGCGGTTCCGGGTGTTTGGTGTTTGGGATTCAGGTTGTTTTGGTGTTTGAGTTTCATGGTGTTTTGGTGTTTGTGGCTCAGGGTGTTTTGCTGTTTGAGATTCAGAGTGTTTTGCTGTTTGGGGCTCGGTGTTTTTGTGGTTGGGTTTCAGGGTGTTTTGGTGTTTGGGGTTCAGGGCTGTTTGGTGTTTGGGGGTTCAGAGTGTTTTGGTGTTTGGGGTTCAGGGCTGTTTGGTGTTTTGGGGTTCAGGGTGTTTTGGTGTTTGGGGTTCAGGGTATTTTTGTGTTTCAGGTTTCAGGGTGATTTGGTTTTTGGGGTTCAGGGTGTTTTGTTGTTTGGGGTTCAGGATGTTTTGGTGTTTGGGGTTCAGGTTGTTTTGGTATTTGGGGTTCAGGGTGTTTTGGTGTCTGGGGCTCAGGGTGTTTTGGTGTCTGGGGTTCAGGGTGTTTTCGTGTTCAGGGTGTTTTGGTGTTTGAGGTTCAGGGTGTTTTAGTGTTTGGGGCTCGGTGTTTTGATGTTTGGGGTTCAGGTTGTTTTGGTGCTTAGGGCTTCAGGGTGTTTTGGTGTTTGGGGTTTGTGGTGTTTTGGGGTTCAGTTTGTTTTGGTGATTGGTGCTCAGGGGTGTTTGGTGGATCAGGGTCTTTTCAGGTCCATAGTGTTTTCATGTTTAGGGTTCATGGTGTTTTGGTGTTTGGGGTTCAGGGTGTTTTGGTGTTTAGGGGTTCAGGGCGTTTTGGTTTCAGGGCTGTTTGGTGTTTGGGGGTTCAGGGTGTTTTGGTGTTTGGGTTTCAGTGTCTTTTGATGTTTAGGGATCAGGGTGTTTTTGTGTTTCCGGGTTCAGGGTGTTTTGTTGTTTGGGGTTCAGGTTGTTTTGCTGTTTGGGGTTCAGGGTGTTTTGTTTTTTTTGGGTTCAGGGTGTTTTGGTTTTTGGGGTTCAGTGTGTTTAAGTGTTTGGGATTCAGGGTGTTTTGGTGTTAGAGTTCATGGTGTTTTGATGTTTGGGGTTCAGGGCGTTTTGGTGTTTGGGGTTCAGGGTGCTTTGGTGTTGAGGTTCAATGTGTTTTGGTGTTTGGGGTTCAAGGTGTTTTGGTGTTTGGGGTTCAGGGTGTTTTGGTTTTTGGGGCTCAGGGTGTTTTAGTGTTTGACGTTCAGGGTGCTTTGGTGATTGGGGTGCAGGTTGTTATGATTTTTGAGGTTCTGGGTGTTTAACTGTTTGGGGTTCAGGGTGTTTTGGTGTTTGTGTTCATGGTGTTTTGGTGTTTGGTGTTAAGTGTGTTTTGGTGTTTGGGGTTCAGGATGTTTTGTTGTTTGGGGTTCGGGGTGTTTTGGTGTTTGGATTTCAGGGCTGTTTTGTGTTTGGGTGTACAGCGTGTTTTGGTGTTTGGGTTTCAGGGTGTTTTGGTGTTTGGGGTTCAGGGTGTCTTTGTGTTTCTGGGTTCAGGGTATTTTGGTGTTTGGGGTTCAGGGTGTTTGGTGTTTGGGGTTCAGGGCTGTTTTGTGTTTGGGTGTACATCGTGTTTTGGTGTTTGGGTTTCAGGGTGTTTGGTTTTTTGGGTTCAGGATGTTTTGTTGCTTGGGGTTCAGGGCTGTTTGGTGTTTGGGGTTTCAGTGTTTGTGTTTCAGGGTGTTTTGGTGTTTGGGGTTCAGGGTGTTTTTGTGTTTCCAGGTTCAGGGTGTTTTGGTGTTTGTGGTGCAGGGTGTTTTGGTTTTTGGGGTTCAGGGTGTTTTAGTGTTTGACGTTCAGGGTGTTTTGATGTTTGGGATTCAGGGTGTTTTCGTGCTTGTGTTCATGATGTTTTGGTGTTTGGTGTTCAGTGTGCTTTGGTGTTTGGGGTTCAGGGTGTTGGTTTTTTGGGTTCAGGATGTTTTGTTGCTGGGGTTCGGGGTGTTTTGGTGTTTGGATTTCAGGGTGTTTTGGTGTTTGTGTTTCAGTGTGTTTTGGTGTTTGGGGTTCAGGGCTGTTTGGTGTTTGGGGTTTCAGTGTGTTTTGGTGTTTGGGTTTCAGGGTGTTTTGGTGTTTGCGGTTCAGGGTGTTTTTGTGTTTCCAGGTTCAGGGTGTTTTGGTGTTTGGGGTTCAGGGTGTTTTGGTTTTTGGGGTTCAGAGTGTTTGGTGCTCTGGGGTGTTTGGTTTTTAGGGGATCAGGGTCTTTTCGGGTTCATGGTGTTTTGATGCTTGGGGTTCAGGGTGTTTTAGTGTTTGGGGTTCATGGTGTTTTGATGTTCAGGGTTCATGCTGTTATGATGTTTGGGGTGCAGGGTGTTTTGGTGTTTGGGGTTCAGGATGCTTTGGTGTTTTGAGGTTCTGGGTGTTTTGGTGTTTGGGATTCAGGGTGTTTTGAGGTTCAGGGTGTTTGGTGTTTGACGGTTCATGCTGTTTTGGGGTTCAGGTTGTTTTGGATTCAGGGTGTTTTGGTGTTTGGGGGGTTCAGGGTGTTTTGGTGTTGGGGTTCAAGGTGTTTTGGTGTTTGTGGTTCAAGGTGTTTTGGTGTTTGGGGTTCAGGGTGTTTTGGTTTTTGGGGTTCAGGGCGTTTTAGTGTTTGGGGTTCAGGGTGTTTTGGTGTTTGTGTTCATGTTGTTTTGGTGTTTGCTGTTCAGTGTGTTTTGGTGTTTGGGGTTCATGGTGTTTGGTTTTTTGGGTTCAGAATGTTTTGTTGTTTGGGGGTCGGGGTGTTTGGTTTTTTGGGTTCAGGATGTTTTTTTGCTTGGGGTTCGGGATGTTTTGCTGCTTGGATTTCAGGGTGTTTTGGTGTTTGTGTTTCAGGGTGTTTTGGTGTTTGGGGTTCAGGGCTGTTTGGTGTTTGGGGTTTCAGGGTGTTTTGGTGTTTGGGTTTCAGGGTGTTTTGGTGTTTGGGGTTCAGGGTGTTTTTGTGTTTCCGGGTTCAGGGTGTTTTGTTCTTTGGGGTTCAGGGTGTTTGGTGCTCTGGGGTGTTTGGTGTTTGGGGGATCGGGGTCTTTTCGGGTTCATGGTGTTTAGTTGTTTGGGGTTCAGGGTGTTTTAGTGTTTGGAGTTCATGGTGTTTTGATGTTCAGGGTTCATGATGTTTGGGGTTCAGGGTGTTTTGTTGTTTGGGGTTCAGGGTATTTTGGTGTTTTGAGGTTCAGGGTGTTTTGGTGTTTGGGATTCAGGGTGTTTTGAGGTTTAGGGTGTTTGGTGTTTGGGGGGTTCAGGGTGTTTTGGTGTTTGGGGTTCAGGATGCTTTGGTGTTGGGGTTCAAGGTGTTTTGGTGTTTGGGGGGTTCAGGGTGTTTTGGTGTTTGGGGTTCAGGGTGCTTTGGTGTTGGGGTTCAAGGTGTTTTGGTGTTTGACGTTCAGGGTGTTTTGGTGTTTGGGGTTCAGGGTGTTTGTTTTTTTGGGTTCAGGGTGTTTTAGTGTTTGGAGTTCATGGTGTTTTGGTGTTTAGGGTTCAGGGTGTTTTTGTGTTTCCGGAATCAGGGTGTTTTGGTGTTTGGGGTTCAGGGTGTTTTGGTGTTTGGGGTTCAGGTGTTTGGTGCTCTGGGGTGTTTGGTGTTTGGGGGATCGGGGTCTTTTCGGGTTCATGGTGTTTTGATGTTTGGGGTTCACGGTGTTTTAATGTTTGGGGTTCATGGTGTTATGATGTTCAGGGTTAATGCTGTTTTGATGTTTGGGGTTCAGGATGTTTTGGTGATTGGGGTTCAGGGTGTTTTGGTGTTTTGAGGTTCAGGGTTTTTTGGTGTTTGGGATTCAGGGTGTTTTGAGGTTCAAGGTGTTTGGTGTTTGACGGTTCATGCTGTTTTATGGTTCAGGTTGTTTTGGTGTTTGGGGTTCAGGGTGTTTTGGTGTTTGGGGGGTTCAGGGTGTTTTGGTGTTTGGGGTTCAGGGTGCTTTGGTGTTGGGGTTCAAGGTGGTTTGGTGTTTGGGGTTCAATGTGTTTGGGGTTAAGGGTGTTTTGGTTTTTGGGGTTCAGGGTGTTTTGTTGTTTGGGGTTCGGGGTGTTTGGTGTTTGGATTTCAGGCTGTTTTGGTGTTTTGGGTTCAGCATGTTTTGGTGTTCAGGGTGTTTTGGTTTCGGGGGTTCAGGTTGTTTTGATGTTTGGGGTGCAGGGTATTTGGGGTTCTGGGTGTATTGGTGTTTGGGGTTCAAGGTGTTTTGGTGTTTGGGGTTCAAGGTGTTTTGGTGTTTGGGGTGCAGGGTGTTTTGATTTGTGCGGTTCCGGGTGTTTGGTGTTTGGGATTCAGGGTGTTTTGGTGTTTGAGTTTCCTGGTGTTTTGGTGTTTGTGGCTCAGGGTGTTTTGCTGTTTGAGATTCAGAGTGTTTTGCTGTTTGGGGCTCGGTGTTTTCGTGGTTGGGTTTCAGGGTGTTTTGGTGTTTGGGGTTCAGGGCTGTTTGGTGTTTGGGGGTTCAGAGTGTTTTGGTGTTTGGGTTTCAGGGCTGTTTGGTGTTTCGGGGTTCAGGGTGTTTTGGTGTTTGGGGTTCAGGGTATTTTTGTGTTTCAGGTTTCAGGGTGATTTGGTTTTTGGGGTTCAGGGTGTTTTGTTGTTTGGGGTTCAGGATGTTTTGGTGTTTGGGGTTCAGGTTGTTTTGGTGTTTGGGGTTCAGGGTGTTTTGGTGTCTGGGGTTCAGGGTGTTTTGGTGTCTGGGGTTCAGGGTGTTTTCGTGTTCAGGGTGTTTTGGTGTTTGAGGTTCAGGGTGTTTTAGTGTTTGGGGCTCGGTGTTTTGATGTTTGGGATTCAGGTTGTTTTGGTGCTTAGGGCTTCAGGGTGTTTTGGTGTTTGGGGTTTGTGGTGTTTTGGGGTTCAGTTTGTTTTGGTGATTGGTGCTCAGGGGTGTTTGGTGGATCAGGGTCTTTTCAGGTCCATAGTGTTTTGATGTTTAGGGTTCATGGTGTTTTGGTGTTTGGGGTTCAGGGTGTTTTGGTGTTTAGGGGTTCAGGGCGTTTTGGTGTTTGGGTTTCAGGGCTGTTTGGTGTTTGGGGGTTCAGGGTGTTTTGGTGTTTGGGTTTCAGTGTCTTTTGATGTTTAGGGATCAGGGTGTTTTTGTGTTTCCGGGTTCAGGGTGTTTTGTTGTTTGGGGTTCAGGTTGTTTTGCTGTTTGGGGTTCAGGGTGTTTTGGTTTTTTTGGGTTCAGGGTGTTTTGGTTTTTGGGGTTCAGTGTGTTTAAGTGTTTGGGATTCAGGGTGTTTTGGTGTTAGAGTTCATGGTGTTTTGATGTTTGGGGTTCAGGGCGTTTTGGTGTTTGGGGTTCAGGGTGCTTTGGTGTTGAGGTTCAATGTGTTTTGGTGTTTGGGGTTCAAGGTGTTTTGGTGTTTGGGGTTCAGGGTGTTTTGGTTTTTGGGGCTCAGGGTGTTTTAGTGTTTGACGTTCAGGGTGCTTTGGTGATTGGGGTGCAGGGTGTTTTGATTTTTGAGGTTCTGGGTGTTTAAGTGTTTGGGATTCAGGGTGTTTTGGTGTTAGAGTTCATGTTGTTTTGATGTTTGGGGTTCAGGGTGTTTTGGTGATTGGGGTGCAGGTTGTTATGATTTTTGAGGTTCTGGGTGTTTAACTGTTTGGGGTTCAGGGTGTTTTGGTGTTTGTGTTCATGGTGTTTTGGTGTTTGGTGTTAAGTGTGTTTTGGTGTTTGGGGTTCAGGATGTTTTGTTGTTTGGGGTTCGGGGTGTTTTGGTGTTTGGATTTCAGGGCTGTTTTGTGTTTGGGTGTACAGCGTGTTTTGGTGTTTGGGTTTCAGGGTGTTTTGGTGTTTGGGGTTCAGGGTGTCTTTGTGTTTCTGGGTTCAGGGTATTTTGGTGTTTGGGGTTCAGGGTGTTTGGTGTTTGGGGTTCAGGGCTGTTTTGTGTTTGGGTGTACATCGTGTTTTGGTGTTTGGGTTTCAGGGTGTTTTGGTGATTGGGGTTCAGGGTGTTTTGGTGTTTAGGGGTTCAGGGTGTTTTGCTGTTTGGGATTCAGAGTGTTTTGAGGTTCAGTGTGTTTAGTTTTTGATGGTTCATGCTCCTTTGGAATTCAGGTTGTTTTGGTGTTTGGGGTTCAGGGTGTTTGGGTTTCAAGGTGTTTTGGTGTTTGGGGTTCAGGGTGTTTTGGTTCTGGGGGTTCAGGATGTTTTCTTGTTTGGGGTGCAGGGTGTTTTGGTTTTTGGGGTTCAGAGTGTTTTAGTGTTTGACGTTCGGTGTTTTGATGTTTGGGGTGCAGGGTGTTTTGATTTTTGAGGTTCTGGGTGTTTTGATGTTTGGGATTCAGGGTGTTTTGGTGTTTGGGGTTCAGGGTGTTTTGGTGTTTGTGTTCATTGTGTTTTGGTGTTTGGTGTTCAGTGTGTTTTGGTGTTTGGGGTTCAGGGTGTTTTGGTGTTTGGGGTTCGGGGTATTTTGCTGTTTGGATTTCAGGGTGTTTTGATGTTTGTGTTTCAGGGTGTTTTGGTGTTTGAGGTTCAGGGCTGTTTGGTGTTTGGGGTCTCAGGGTGTTTTGGTGTTTGGGTTTCAGGGTGTTTTGGTGTTTGGGGTTCAGGGTGTTTTTGTGTTTCCGGGATCAGGGTGTTTTGGTGTTTGGGGTTCAGGGTGTTTTGGTGTTTGGGGTTCAGGTGTTTGGTGCTCTGGGGTGTTTGGTGTTTGGGGGATCGGGGTCTTTTCGGGTTCATGGTGTTTTGATGTTTGGGGTTCACGGTGTTTTAATGTTTGGGGTTCATGGTGTTATGATGTTCAGGGTTAATGCTGTTTTGATGTTTGGGGTTCAGGGTGTTTTGGTGATTGGGGTTCAGGTTGTTTTGGTGTTTTGAGGTTCAGGGTTTTTGGTGTTTGGGATTCAGGGTGTTTTGAGGTTCAAGGTGTTTGGTGGTTCATGCTGTTTTAGGGTTCAGGTTGTTTTGGTGTTTGGGGTTCAGGGTGTTTTGGTGTTTGGGGTTTCAGGGTGCTTTGGTGTTGGGGTTCAAGGTGGTTTGGTGTTTGGGGTTCAAGGTGTTTTGGTGTTTGGGGTTAAGGGTGTTTTGGTTTTTGGGGTTCAGGGTGTTTTGTTGTTTGGGGTTCGGGGTGTTTGGTGTTTGGATTTCAGGCTGTTTTGGTGTTTGGGTTTCAGGGTGTTTTGGTGTTTGGGGTTCAGCGTGTTTTGGTGTTTTGAGGTTCAGGGTTTTTTGGTGTTTTGGATTCAGGGTGTTTTGAGGTTCAAGGTGTTTGGTGTTTGGGGTTCAGCGTGTTTTGGTGTTTGGTGTTCAGGGTGTTTTGGTTTCTGGGGTTCAGGTTGTTTCGATGTTTGGGGTGCAGGGTATTTGGGGTTCTGGGTGTATTGGTGTTTGGGGTTCAAGGTGTTTTGGTGTTTGGGGTTCAAGGTGTTTTGGTGTTTGGGGTGCAGGGTGTTTTGATTTGTGCGGTTCCGGGTGTTTGGTGTTTGGGATTCAGGTTGTTTTGGTGTTTGAGTTTCATGGTGTTTTGGTGTTTGTGGCTCAGGGTGTTTTGCTGTTTGAGATTCAGAGTGTTTTGCTGTTTGGGGCTCGGTGTTTTTGTGGTTGGGTTTCAGGGTGTTTTGGTGTTTGGGGTTCAGGGCTGTTTGGTGTTTGGGGGTTCAGAGTGTTTTGGTGTTTGGGGTTCAGGGCTGTTTGGTGTTTTGGGGTTCAGGGTGTTTTGGTGTTTGGGGTTCAGGGTATTTTTGTGTTTCAGGTTTCAGGGTGATTTGGTTTTTGGGGTTCAGGGTGTTTTGTTGTTTGGGGTTCAGGATGTTTTGGTGTTTGGGGTTCAGGTTGTTTTGGTATTTGGGGTTCAGGGTGTTTTGGTGTCTGGGGCTCAGGGTGTTTTGGTGTCTGGGGTTCAGGGTGTTTTCGTGTTCAGGGTGTTTTGGTGTTTGAGGTTCAGGGTGTTTTAGTGTTTGGGGCTCGGTGTTTTGATGTTTGGGGTTCAGGTTGTTTTGGTGCTTAGGGCTTCAGGGTGTTTTGGTGTTTGGGGTTTGTGGTGTTTTGGGGTTCAGTTTGTTTTGGTGATTGGTGCTCAGGGGTGTTTGGTGGATCAGGGTCTTTTCAGGTCCATAGTGTTTTGATGTTTAGGGTTCATGGTGTTTTGGTGTTTGGGGTTCAGGGTGTTTTGGTGTTTAGGGGTTCAGGGCGTTTTGGTTTCAGGGCTGTTTGGTGTTTGGGGGTTCAGGGTGTTTTGGTGTTTGGGTTTCAGTGTCTTTTGATGTTTAGGGATCAGGGTGTTTTTGTGTTTCCGGGTTCAGGGTGTTTTGTTGTTTGGGGTTCACGTTGTTTTGCTGTTTGGGGTTCAGGGTGTTTTGGTTTTTTTGGGTTCAGGGTGTTTTGGTTTTTGGGGTTCAGTGTGTTTAAGTGTTTGGGATTCAGGGTGTTTTGGTGTTAGAGTTCATGGTGTTTTGATGTTTGGGGTTCAGGGCGTTTTGGTGTTTGGGGTTCAGGGTGCTTTGGTGTTGAGGTTCAATGTGTTTTGGTGTTTGGGGTTCAAGGTGTTTTGGTGTTTGGGGTTCAGGGTGTTTTGGTTTTTGGGGCTCAGGGTGTTTTAGTGTTTGACGTTCAGGGTGCTTTGGTGATTGGGGTGCAGGGCGTTTTGATTTTTGAGGTTCTGGGTGTTTATGTGTTTGGGATTCAGGGTGTTTTGGTGTTAGAGTTCATGTTGTTTTGATGTTTGGGGTTCAGGGTGTTTTGGTGATTGGGGTGCAGGTTGTTATGATTTTTGAGGTTCTGGGTGTTTAACTGTTTGGTGTTCATGGTGTTTTGGTGTTTGGTGTTAAGTGTGTTTTGGTGTTTGGGGTTCAGGATGTTTTGGTGTTTGGATTTCAGGGCTGTTTTGTGTTTGGGTGTACAGCGTGTTTTGGTGTTTGGGTTTCAGGGTGTTTTGGTGTTTGGGGTTCAGGGTGTCTTTGTGTTTCTGGGTTCAGGGTATTTTGGTGTTTGGGGTTCAGGGTGTTTGGTGTTTGGGGTTCAGGGCTGTTTTGTGTTTGGGTGTACATCGTGTTTTGGTGTTTGGGTTTCAGGGTGTTTGGTTTTTTGGGTTCAGGATGTTTTGTTGCTTGGGGTTCAGGGCTGTTTGGTGTTTGGGGTTTCAGTGTTTGTGTTTCAGGGTGTTTTGGTGTTTGGGGTTCAGGGTGTTTTTGTGTTTCCAGGTTCAGGGTGTTTTGGTGTTTGTGGTGCAGGGTGTTTTGGTTTTTGGGGTTCAGGGTGTTTTAGTGTTTGACGTTCAGGGTGTTTTGATGTTTGGGATTCAGGGTGTTTTCGTGCTTGTGTTCATGATGTTTTGGTGTTTGGTGTTCAGTGTGCTTTGGTGTTTGGGGTTCAGGGTGTTGGTTTTTTGGGTTCAGGATGTTTTGTTGCTGGGGTTCGGGGTGTTTTGGTGTTTGGATTTCAGGGTGTTTTGGTGTTTGTGTTTCAGTGTGTTTTGGTGTTTGGGGTTCAGGGCTGTTTGGTGTTTGGGGTTTCAGTGTGTTTTGGTGTTTGGGTTTCAGGGTGTTTTGGTGTTTGCGGTTCAGGGTGTTTTTGTGTTTCCAGGTTCAGGGTGTTTTGGTGTTTGGGGTTCAGGGTGTTTTGGTTTTTGGGGTTCAGAGTGTTTGGTGCTCTGGGGTGTTTGGTTTTTAGGGGATCAGGGTCTTTTCGGGTTCATGGTGTTTTGATGCTTGGGGTTCAGGGTGTTTTAGTGTTTGGGGTTCATGGTGTTTTGATGTTCAGGGTTCATGCTGTTATGATGTTTGGGGTGCAGGGTGTTTTGGTGTTTGGGGTTCAGGATGCTTTGGTGTTTTGAGGTTCTGGGTGTTTTGGTGTTTGGGATTCAGGGTGTTTTGAGGTTCAGGGTGTTTGGTGTTTGACGGTTCATGCTGTTTTGGGGTTCAGGTTGTTTTGTTGTTTGGGATTCAGGGTGTTTTGGTGTTTGGGGGGTTCAGGGTGTTTTGGTGTTGGGGTTCAAGGTGTTTTGGTGTTTGTGGTTCAAGGTGTTTTGGTGTTTGGGGTTCAGGGTGTTTTGGTTTTTGGGGTTCAGGGCGTTTTAGTGTTTGGGGTTCAGGGTGTTTTGGTGTTTGTGTTCATGTTGTTTTGGTGTTTGCTGTTCAGTGTGTTTTGGTGTTTGGGGTTCATGTTGTTTGGTTTTTTGGGTTCAGAATGTTTTGTTGTTTGGGGGTCGGGGTGTTTGGTTTTTTGGGTTCAGGATGTTTTTTTGCTTGGGGTTCGGGATGTTTTGCTGCTTGGATTTCAGGGTGTTTTGGTGTTTGTGTTTCAGGGTGTTTTGGTGTTTGGGGTTCAGGGCTGTTTGGTGTTTGGGGTTTCAGGGTGTTTTGGTGTTTGGGTTTCAGGGTGTTTTGGTGTTCAGGGTGTTTTTGTGTTTCCGGGTTCAGGGTGTTTTGTTCTTTGGGGTTCAGGGTGTTTGGTGCTCTGGGGTGTTTGGTGTTTGGGGGATCGGGGTCTTTTCGGGTTCATGGTGTTTAGTTGTTTGGGGTTCAGGGTGTTTTAGTGTTTGGAGTTCATGGTGTTTTGATGTTCAGGGTTCATGCTGTTTTGATGTTTGGGGTTCAGGGTGTTTTGTTGTTTGGGGTTCAGGGTATTTTGGTGTTTTGAGGTTCAGGGTGTTTTGGTGTTTGGGATTCAGGGTGTTTTGAGGTTTAGGGTGTTTGGTGTTTGACGGTTCATGCTGTTTTAGAGTTCAGGTTGTTTTGGTGTTTGAGGTTCAGGGTGTTTTGGTGTTTGGGGGGTTCAGGGTGTTTTGGTGTTTGGGGTTCAGGGTGCTTTGGTGTTGGGGTTCAAGGTGTTTTGGTGTTTGGGGGGTTCAGGGTGTTTTGGTGTTTGGGGTTCAGGGTGCTTTGGTGTTGGGGTTCAAGGTGTTTTGGTGTTTGACGTTCAGGGTGTTTTGGTGTTTGGGGTTCAGGGTGTTTGGTTTTTTGGGTTCAGGATGTTTTGTTGTTTGGGGTTCAGGGTGTTTTAGTGTTTGGAGTTCATGGTGTTTTGGTGTTTAGGGTTCAGGGTGTTTTTGTGTTTCCGGAATCAGGGTGTTTTGGTGTTTGGGGTTCATGGTGTTTTGGTGTTTGGGGTTCAGGTGTTTGGTGCTCTGGGGTGTTTGGTGTTTGGGGGATCGGGGTCTTTTCGGGTTCATGGTGTTTTGATGTTTGGGGTTCACGGTGTTTTAATGTTTGGGGTTCATGGTGTTATGATGTTCAGGGTTAATGCTGTTTTGATGTTTGGGGTTCAGGATGTTTTGGTGATTGGGGTTCAGGGTGTTTTGGTGTTTTGAGGTTCAGGGTTTATTGGTGTTTGGGATTCAGGGTGTTTTGAGGTTCAAGGTGTTTGGTGTTTGACGGTTCATGCTGTTTTATGGTTCAGGTTGTTTTGGTGTTTGGGGTTCAGGGTGTTTTGGTGTTTGGGGGGTTCAGGGTGTTTTGGTGTTTGGGGTTCAAGGTGGTTTGGTGTTTGGGGTTCAAGGTGTTTGGGGTTAAGGGTGTTTTGGTTTTTGGGGTTCAGGGTGTTTTGTTGTTTGGGGTTCGGGGTGTTTGGTGTTTGGATTTCAGGCTGTTTTGGTGTTTGGGTTTCAGGGTGTTTTGGTGTTTGGGGTTCAGCGTGTTTTGGTGTTCAGGGTGTTTTGGTTTCTGGGGTTCAGGTTGTTTTGATGTTTGGGGTGCAGGGTATTTGGGGTTCTGGGTGTATTGGTGTTTGGGGTTCAAGGTGTTTTGGTGTTTGGGGTTCAAGGTGTTTTGGTGTTTGGGGTGCAGGGTGTTTTGATTTGTGCGGTTCCGGGTGTTTGGTGTTTGGGATTCAGGGTGTTTTGGTGTTTGAGTTTCCTGGTGTTTTGGTGTTTGTGGCTCAGGGTGTTTTGCTGTTTGAGATTCAGAGTGTTTTGCTGTTTGGGGCTCGGTGTTTTCGTGGCTGGGTTTCAGGGTGTTTTGGTGTTTGGGGTTCAGGGCTGTTTGGTGTTTGGGGGTTCAGAGTGTTTTGGTGTTTGGGTTTCAGGGCTGTTTGGTGTTTCGGGGTTCAGGGTGTTTTGGTGTTTGGGGTTCAGAGTATTTTTGTGTTTCAGGTTTCAGGGTGATTTGGTTTTTGGGGTTCAGGGTGTTTTGTTGTTTGGGGTTCAGGATGTTTTGGTGTTTGGGGTTCAGGTTGTTTTGGTGTTTGGGGTTCAGGGTGTTTTGGTGTCTGGGGCTCAGGGTGTTTTGGTGTCTGGGGTTCAGGGTGTTTTCGTGTTCAGGGTGTTTTAGTGTTTGGGGCTCGGTGTTTTGATGTTTGGGATTCAGGTTGTTTTGGTGCTTAGGGCTTCAGGGTGTTTTGGTGTTTGGGGTTTGTGGTGTTTTGGGGTTCAGTTTGTTTTGGTGATTGGTGCTCAGGGGTGTTTGGTGGATCAGGGTCTTTTCAGGTCCATAGTGTTTTGATGTTTAGGGTTCATGGTGTTTTGGTGTTTGGGGTTCAGGGTGTTTTGGTGTTTAGGGGTTCAGGGCGATTTGGTGTTTGGGTTTCAGGGCTGTTTGGTGTTTGGGGGTTCAGGGTGTTTTGGTGTTTGGGTTTCAGTGTCTTTTGATGTTTAGGGATCAGGGTGTTTTTGTGTTTCCGGGTTCAGGGTGTTTTGTTGTTTGGGGTTCAGGGTGTTTTGCTGTTTGGGGTTCAGGGTGTTTTGGTTTTTATGGGTTCAGGGTGTTTTGGTTTTTGGGGTTCAGTGTGTTTAAGTGTTTGGGATTCAGGGTGTTTTGGTGTTAGAGTTCATGGTGTTTTGATGTTTGGGGTTCAGGGTGTTTTGGTGTTTGGGGTTCAGGGTGCTTTGGTGTTGGGGTTCAATGTGTTTTGGTGTTTGGGGTTCAAGGTGTTTTGGTGTTTGGGGTTCAGGGTGTTTTGGTTTTTGGGGTTCAGGGTGTTTTAGTGTTTGACGTTCAGGGTGTTTTGGTGATTGGGGTGCAGGGTGTTTTGATTTTTGAGGTTCTGGGTGTTTAACTGTTTGGGGTTCAGGGTGTTTTGGTGTTTGTGTTCATGGTGTTTTGGTGTTTGGTGTTCAGTGTGTTTTGGTGTTTGGGGTTCAGGATGTTTTGTTGTTTGGGGTTTGGGGTGTTTTGGTGTTTGGATTTCAGGGCTGTTTTGTGTTTGGGTGTACAGCGTGTTTTGGTGTTTGGGTTTCAGGGTGTTTTGGTGTTTGGGGTTCAGGTTGTCTGTGTTTCTGGGTTCAGGGTATTTTGGTGTTTGGGGTTCAGGGTGTTTGGTGTTTGGGGTTCAGGGCTGTTTTGTGTTTGGGTGTACATCGTGTTTTGGTGTTTGTGTTTCAGGGTGTTTGGTTTTTTGGGTTCAGGGTGTTTTGGTGTTTGGGGTTCAGGGTGTTTTTGTGTTTCCAGGTTCAGGGTGTTTTGGTGTTTGTGGTGCAGGGTGTTTTGGTTTTTGGGGTTCAGGATGTTTTAGTGTTTGACGTTCAGGGTGTTTTGATGTTTGGGATTCAGGGTGTTTTCGTGCTTGTGTTCATGATGTTTTGGTGTTTGGTGTTCAGTGTGCTTTGGTGTTTGGGGTTCAGGGCTGTTTGGTGTTTGGGGTTTCAGTGTGTTTTGGTGTTTGGGTTTCAGGGTGTTTTGGTGTTTCCAGGTTCAGGGTGTTTTGTTGTTTGGGGTTCAGGGTGTTTTGGTTTTTGGGGTTCAGAGTGTTTGGTGCTCTGGGGTGTTTGGTTTTTGGGGGATCAGGGTCTTTTCGGGTTCATGGTGTTTTGATGCTTGTGGTTCAGGGTGTTTTAGTGTTTGGGGTTCATGGTGTTTTGATGTTCAGGGTTCATGCTGTTATGATGTTTGGGGTGCAGGATGCTTTGGTGTTTTGAGGTTCTGGGTGTTTTGGTGTTTGGGATTCAGGGTGTTTTGAGGTTCAGGGTGTTTGGTGTTTGACGGTTCATGCTGTTTTGGGGTTCAGGTTGTTTTGTTGTTTGGGATTCAGGGTGTTTTGGTGTTTGGGGGGTTCAGGGTGTTTTGGTGTTGGGGTTCAAGGTGTTTTGGTGTTTGTGGTTCAAGGTGTTTTGGTGTTTGGGGTTCAGGGTGTTTTGGTTTTTGGGGTTCAGAGCGTTTTAGTGTTTGGGGTTCAGGGTGTTTTGGTGTTTGTGTTCATGTTGTTTTGGTGTTTGCTGTTCAGTGTGTTTTGGTGTTTGGGGTTCATGGTGTTTGGTTTTTTGGGTTCAGAATGTTTTTTTGTTTGGGGGTCGGGGTGTTTGGTTTTTTGGTTCAGGATGTTTTTTTGCTTGGGGTTCGGGGTGTTTTGCTGCTTGGATTTCAGGGTGTTTTGGTGTTTGTGTTTCAGGGTGTTTTGGTGTTTGGGGTTCAGGGCTGTTTGGTGTTTGGGGTTTCAGGGTGTTTTGGTGTTTGGGTTTCAGGGTGTTTTGGTGTTTGGGGTTCAGGGTGTTTTTGTGTTTCCGGGTTCAGGGTGTTTTGTTCTTTGGGGTTCAGGGTGTTTTGGTGTTTGGGGTTCAGGGTGTTTGTTGCTCTGGGGTGTTTGGTGTTTGGGGGATCGGGGTCTTTTCGGGTTCATGGTGTTTAGTTGTTTGGGGTTCAGGGTGTTTTAGTGTTTGGAGTTCATGGTGTTTTGATGTTCAGGGTTCATGCTGTTTTGATGTTTGTGGTTCAGGGTGTTTTGTTGTTTGGGGTTCAGGATGTTTTGGTGTTTTGAGGTTCAGGGTGTTTTGGTGTTTGGGATTCAGGGTGTTTTGAGGTTCAGGGTGTTTGCTGTTTGACGGTTCATGCTGTTTGACGGTTCATGCTGTTTTAGGGTTCAGGTTGTTTTGGTGTTTGAGGTTCAGGGTATTTTGGTGTTTGGGGGGTTCAGGGTGTTTTGGTGTTTGGGGTTCAGGGTGCTTTGGTGTTGGGGTTCAAGGTGTTTTGGTGTTTGGGGGGTTCAGGGTGTTTTGGTGTTTGGTGTTCAGGGTGCTTTGGTGTTGGGGTTCAAGGTGTTTTGGTGTTTGACGTTCAGGGTGTTTTGGTGTTTGGGGTTCAGGGTGTTTGGTTTTTTGGGTTCAGGATGTTTTGTTGTTTGGGGTTCAGGGTGTTTTAGTGTTTGAGTTCATGGTGTTTTGATGTTCAGGGTTCATGCTGTTTTGATGTTTGGGGTTCAGGGTGCTTTGGATTTGGGGTTCAATGTGTTTTGGTGTTTGGAGTTCAAGGTATTTTGGTGTTTGGGCTGCAGTGTGTTTTGATGTTTGAGGTTCATGGTGTTTGGGGCTCAGGATGTTTTGCTGTTTGGGGTTCAGTGTGTTATGGTGTTTGGGGATCAGTGTTTTGGGGTTCAGTGTTTTTGGTGCTCTGGGGTGTTTGGTGTTTGGGGGATCAGAGACTTTTCGGGTTCATGGTTTTTTGATGTTTGGGGTTCAGGATGTTTTAGTGTTTGGGGTTCATGGTGTTTTGATGTTCAGGGTTCATGCTGCTTTGATGTTTGGGGTTCAGGGTGTTTTGGTGATTGGGGTTCAGGGTGTTTTGGTGATTGGGATTCAGAGTGTTTTGAGGTTCAGGGTGTTTAGTGTTTGATGGTTCATGCTCCTTTGGAATTCAGGTTGTTTTGGTGTTTGGGGTTCAGGGTGTTTGGGTTTCAAGGTGTTTTGGTGTTTGGGGTTCAGGGTGTTTTGGTTTTGGGGGTTCAGGATGTTTTCTTGTTTGGGGTGCAGGGTGTTTTGGTTTTTGGGGTTCAGAGTGTTTTAGTGTTTGACGCTCAGGGTGTTTTGATGTTTGGGGTGCAGGGTGTTTTGATTTTTGAGGTTCTGGGTGTTTTGGTGTTTGGGATTCAGGGTGTTTTGGTGTTTGGGGTTCAGGGTGTTTTGGTGTTTGTGTTCATTGTGTTTTGGTGTTTGGTGTTCAGTGTGTTTTGGTGTTTGGGGTTCAGGGTGTTTGGTTTTTTGGGGTCGGGATGTTTTGTTGCTTGGGGTTCGGGGTGTTTTGCTGCTTGGATTTCAGGGTGTTTTGGTGTTTGTGTTTCAGGGTGTTTTGGTGTTTGGGGTTCAGGGCTGTTTGGTGTTTGGGGTTTCAGGGTGTTTTGTTCTTTGGGGTTCAGGGTGTTTTGGTGTTTGGCGTTCAGGGTGTTTGGTGCTCTGGGGTGTTTGGTTTTTGGGGGATCGGGGTCTTTTCGGGTTCATGGTGTTTAGTTGTTTGGGGTTCAGTGTGTTTTAGTGTTTGGAGTTCATGGTGTTTTGATGTTCAGGGTTCATGCTGTTTTGATATTTGGGGTACAGGGTGTTTTGTTGTTTGGGGTTCAGGATGTTTTGGTGTTTTGAGGTTCAGGGTGTTTTGGTGTTTGGGTTTCAGGGTGTTTTGAGGTTCAGGGTGTTTGGTGTTTGACGGTTCATGCTGTTTTGGGGTTCAGGTTGTTTTGGTGTTTGGGATTCAGGGTGTTTTGGTGTTTGGGGTTCAAGGTGTTTTGGTGTTTGTGGTTCAAGGTGTTTTGGTGTTTGGGGTTCAGGGTGTTTTGGTTTTTGGGGTTCAGGGCGTTTTAGTGTTCGATGTTCAGGGTGTTTTTGTGATTGGGGTGCTGGGTGTTTTGATTTTTGAGGTTCTGGGTGTTTAAGTGTTTGGGGTTCAGGGTGTTTTGGTGTTTGTGTTCATGTTGTTTTGGTGTTTGCTGTTCAGTGTGTTTTGGTGTTTGGGGTTCATGGTGTTTGGTTTTTTGGGTTCAGAATGTTTTGTTGTTTGGGGGTCGGGGTGTTTTGGTGTTTGGATTTCAGGGTGTTTTGGTATTTGGGTTTCAGGGTGTTTTGGTGTTTGGGGTTCAGGGCTGTTTTGTGTTTGAGGGTTCAGGGTATTTTGGTGTTTGGGGTTCAGGGTTTTTTGGTGTTTGAGGTTCAGGCTGTTTTGGTTTTTGGGGTTCAGGGTGTTTTGGTGTTTGGGGTGCAGGGTGTTTGGGGTTCTGGGTGTATTGGTGTTTGGGGTTCAAGGTGTTTTGGTGTTTGGGGTTCATGGTGTTTGGTTTTTTGGGTTCAGAATGTTTTGTTGTTTGGGGGTCGGGGTGTTTTGGTGTTTGGATTTCAGGGTGTTTTGGTATTTGGGTTTCAGGGTGTTTTGGTGTTTGGGGTTCAGGGCTGTTTTGTGTTTGAGGGTTCAGGGTATTTTGGTGTTTGGGGTTCAGGGTTTTTTGGTGTTTGAGGTTCAGGCTGTTTTAGTTTTTGGGGTTCAGTGTGTTTTGGTGTTTGGGGTGCAGGGTGTTTGGGGTTCTGGGTGTATTGGTGTTTGGGGTTCAAGGTGTTTTGTTGTTTGGGGGTCAAGGTGTTTTCGTGTTTGGGGTGCAGTGTGTTTTGATTTCTGCGGTTCCGCGTGTTTGGTGTTTGGGATTCAGGTTGTTTTGATGTTTGTGGCTCGGTGTTTTGGTGTTTGGGGTTCAGGGTGTTTTGGTGTTTGGTGTTCAGGGTTGTTTGGTGTTTGGGGTTCAGGGCTGTTTGTTGTTTGGGGGTTCAGGGTGTTTTGATGTTTGGGTTTCAGGGTGTTTTGATGTTTGGGGTTCAGGGTGTTTTTCTGTTTCTGGGTTCAGGGTGTTTTGGTGTTTGGGGTTCAGGGTGTTTTGATGTTTGGGGTTCAGGGTGTTTTGGTTTTTGGGGTTTAGGGTGTTTTGGTGTTTGAGATGCAGGGTGTTTGGGGTTCTGGGTGTATTGGTGTTTGGGATTCAGGGTGTTTTGGTGTTTGGGGTTCATGGTGTTTTGGTGTTTGGGGCTCAGGGTGTTTTGATGTTTGAGGTTCAGAGTGTTTTGGTGTTTGGGGCTCGGTGTTTTTGTGGTTGGGGTTCAGGGTGTTTTGGTGTTTATGGTTTCAGGGTGTTTTGGTGTTTTGGATTCAGGGCTGTTTGGTGTTTCGGGTTCAGGGTGTTTTGGTGTTTGACGGTTCTTGCTGTTTGGTGGTTCAGGGTGTTTTGGTGTTTGGGGTTCAGGCTGCTTTCATCGTTGGGGTTCAGGCTGTTTTGTTGCTTGGGATTTGGGTTTCAGGGTGCTTTGGTGCTTGGGTTTCAGGGTGTTTTGGTGTTTGGGGTTCAGGGCTGTTTGGTGTTTAGGGGTTCAGAGTGTTTTGGTGTTTGGGGTTCAGGGCAGTTTGGTGTTTCGGGGTTCAGGGTGTTTTGGTGTTTTGAGGTTCAGGGTGTTTGGGATTCAGGGTGTTTTGAGGTTCAGGGTGTTTGGTGTTTGACGGTTCATGCTGTTTTAGAGTTCAGGTTGTTTTGGTGATTGAGGTTCAGGGTGTTTTGGTGTTTGAGGAGTTCAGGGTGTTTTGGTGTTTGGGGTTCAGAGTGCTTTGGTGTTGGGGTTCAGGGTGTTTTGGTGTTTGGTGTTCAGGGTGCTTTGGTGTTGGGGTTCAAGGTGTTTTGGTGTTTGGGGTTCAAGGTGTTTTTGTGTTTGGGGTTCAGAGTGTTTGGTTTTTTGGGTTCAGGATATTTTGTTGTTTGGGGTTCGGGGTGTTTGGATTTCAGGTTGTTTTGGTGTTTGGGTTTCAGGGTGTTTTGGTGTTTGGGGCTCGGTGTTTTTGTGGTTGAGGTTCAGGGTGTTTTGGTGTTTATGGTTTCAGTGTGTTTTGGTGTTTTGGATTCAGGGCTGTTTGGTGTTTCAGGTTCAGGGTGTTTTGGTGTTTGACGGATCTTGCTGTTTGGGGGTTCAGGGTGTTTTGTTGTTCTGGGTTCAGGCTGCTTTGGTCGTTGGGGTTCAGGCTGTTTTGTTGTTTGGGGGGTTCAGGCTGTTTTGTTGTTTGGGGGTTCAGGGTGTTTTTGTGTTTCGGGGTTCAGGGTGTTTTGATGTTTGAGGTTCAGAGTGTTTTGGTGTTTGGGGCTCGGTGTTTGGGGTTCAGGGTGTTTGGTGTTTGATGGTTCACGCTGTTTTGGGGTTCAGGTTGTTTTGGTGTTTGGGGTTCAGGGTGCTTGGGGGTTCAGGGTGTTTTGGTGTTTGGGGTGCAGGGTGTTTTGATTTTTGAGGTTCTGGGTGTTTTGGTGTTTGGAATTCAGGGTGTTTTCGTGTTTGGGGTTTGTGGTGTTTTGGGGTTCAGTTTGTTTTGGTGTTTGGGGGATCAGGGTGTTTTTGGGTTCATGGTGTTTTGATGTTTGGGGTTCAGGGTGTTTTAGTGTTTGGGGTTCATGGTGTTTTGATGTTCAGGGTTCATGCTGTTTTGATGTTTGGGGTTCACGGTGTTTTGGTGCTTGGGGTTCAAGGTGTTTTGTGGTTCAGGTTGTTTTGGTGTTTGGGGTTCAGGGTGTTTTGGTGTTTGGGGGTTCAGGGTGTTTTGGTGTTTGGGGGGTTCAGGGTGTTTTGGTGTTTGGGGTTCAGGGTGCTTTGATGTTGGGGTTCAAGGTGTTTTGGTGTTTGGGGTTCAGGGTGTTTTGGTTTTTGGGGTTCAGGGTTTTTTGGTGATTGGGGTGCAGGTTGTTATGATTTTTGAGGTTCTGGGTGTTTAATTGTTTGGGATTCAGGGTGTTTTGGTGTTAGAGTTCATGGTGTTTTGGTGTTTGGTGTTCAGTGTGTTTTGGTGTTTGGGGTTCAGGGTGTTTGGTTTTTTGGGTTCAGGATGTTTTGTTGTTTGGGGTTCGGGGTGTTTTGATGTTTGGATTTCAGGGTGTTTTGGTGTTTGGGTTTCAGGGTGTTTTGGTGTTTGGGGTTCAGTGCTGTTTGGTGTTTGGAGATTCAGGGTGTTTTGGTGTTTGGGTTTCAGCGTGTTTTGGTGTTTGGTGTTCAGGTTGTTTTTGTGTTTCCGGGTTCAGGTTGTTTTGGTGTTTGGGGTTCAGGGTGTTTGGGGTTCAGGGTGTTTTGGTTTTTGGGGTTCAGGGTGTTTTGGTGTTTGGGGTGCAGTGTGTTTGGGGTTCTGGGTGTATTGGTGTTTGGGGTTCAAGGTGTTTTGGTGTTTGAGGTTCAGGGTGTTTTGGTGTTAAGGGGTCCGGGTGCTTTGGTGTTTGGGATTCAGGGCTGTTTGGTGTTTGGGGTTCAGGGTGTTTTGGTGTTTGGGGTTCAGGGCTGTTTGGTGTTTGGGGGTTCAGGGTGTTTTGGTGTTTGGGTTTCAGGGTGTTTTGATGTTTGGGTTTCAGGGTGTATTGGTGTTTGTGGTTCAAGGTGTTTTGATGTTTGCGGTGCAGGGTGTTTTGATTTGTGCGGTTCCGGGTGTTTGGTGTTTGGGATTCGGGGTGGTTTGGGGTTCATGGTGTTTTGGTGTTTGGGGCTCAGGGTGTTTTGCTGTTTGAGGTTCAGAGTGTTTTGGTGTTTGGGGCTCGGTGTGTTGGTGGTTGGGGTTCAGGGTGTTTTGGTGTTTATGGGTTCAGGGTGTTTTGGTGTTTGGGATTGAGGGCTGTTTGGTGTTTGGGGTTCAGGGTGTTTTGGTGTTTGACGGTTCTTGCTGTTTGGGGGTTCATGGTGTTTTGATGTTCAGGGTTCATGCTGTTTTGATGTTTGGGGTTCACGGTGTTTTGGTGCTTGGGGGTTTCAGAGTGTTTTGGTGTTTGGGGCTCGGTGTGTTGGTGGTTGGGGTTCAGGGTGTTTTGGTGTTTATGGGTTCAGGGTGTTTTGGTGTTTGGGATTGAGGGCTGTTTGGTGTTTGGGGTTCAGGGTGTTTTGGTGTTTGACGGTTCTTGCTGTTTGGGGGTTCATGGTGTTTTGATGTTCAGGGTTCATGCTGTTTTGATGTTTGTGGTTCAGGTTGTTTTGGTGTTTGGGGTTCAGGGTGTTTTGGTGTTTGGGGGTTTCAGGGTGTTTTGGTGTTTGGGGGGTTCAAGGTGTTTTGGTGTTTGGGGTTCAAGGTGTTTTGGTGTTTGGGGTTCAGGGTGTTTTGGTTTTTGGGGTTCAGGGTGTTTTAGTGTTTGACGTTCATGGTGTTTTGATGTTTGGGGTTCAGGGTGGTTTGGTGTTTGTGTTCATGGTGTTTTGGTGTTTGGTGTTCAGTGTGTTTTGGTGTTTGGGGTTCAGGGTGTTTGGTTTTTTGGGTTCAGGATGTTTTGTTGTTTGGGGTTCGGGGTGTTTTGATGTTTGGATTTCAGGGTGTTTTGGTGTTTGGGTTTCAGGGTGTTTTGGTGTTTGGGGGGTTCAGGGTGTTTTGGTGTTTGGGGGGTTCAAGGTGTTTTGGTGTTTGGGGTTCAAGGTGTTTTGGTGTTTGGGGTTCAGGGTGTTTTGTTTTTTGGGGTTCAGGGTGTTTTAGTGTTTGGCGTTCAGGGTGTTTTGGTGATTGGGGTGCAGTTTTTTATAATTTTTGAGTTTCTGGGTGTTTAAGTGTTTGGGATTCAGGGTGTTTTGGTGTTAGAGTTCATGTTGTTTTGATGTTTGGGGTTCAGGGTGTTTTGGTGATTGGGGTGCAAGTTGTTATGATTTTTGAGGTTCTGGGTGTTTAAGTGTTTGGGTTTCAGGGTGTTTTGGTTTTTGGGGTTCAGGGTGTTTTGGTGTTTGGGGTGCAGTGTGTTTGGGGTTCTGGGTGTATTGGTGTTTGGGGTTCAAGGCTGTTTGGTGTTTGGGGTTCAGAGTGTTTTGGTGTTTGGGGCTCGGTGTTTTTGGTGTTTGGGGGTTCAGGGTGTTTTGGTGTTTGGGTTTCAGGGTGTTTTGATGTTTGGGGTTCAGGGTGTATTGGTGTTTGGGGTTCAAGGTGTTTTGATGTTTGCGGTGCAGGGTGTTTTGATTTGTGCGGTTCCGGGTGTTTGGTGTTTGGGATTCAGGGTGGTTTGGGGTTCATGGTGTTTTGGTGTTTGGGGCTCAGGGTGTTTTGCTGTTTGAGGTTCAGAGTGTTTTGGTGTTTGGGGCTCGGTGTTTTGGTGGTTGGGGTTCAGGGTGTTTTGGTGTTTATGGGTTCAGGGTGTTTTGGTGTTTGGGATTGAGGGCTGTTTGGTGTTTGGGGTTCAGGGTGTTTTGGTGTTTGACGGTTCTTGCTGTTTGGGGGTTCAGGGTGTTTTGTTGTTCTGGGTTCAGGCTGCATTGGTCGTTGGGGTTCAGGCTGTTTTGATTTTTGGGTTTCAGGTTGTTTTGGTGTTTGGGGTTCAGGGCTGCTTGTTGTTTGGGGGTTCAGGGTGTTTTGATGTTTCGGGGTTCAGGGTGTTTTTGTGTTTGGGGTTCTGGTTATTTTTGTGTTTCGGGGCTCAGGGTGTTTTGGTGTTTGGGGTTCAGGGTGTTTTGGTGTTTGGGGTTCAGGATGATTTGGTGTTTAGGGGTTCAGGGTGTTTTGGTGTTTGGGGTTCAGGGTGTTTTGGTTTTCAGGGTTCATGGTGTTTTGATGTTTGGGGTTCAGGGTGTTTTGGTGTTTGGGTTTCAGGTTGTGTTGGTTTTCAGGGTTCAGGGTGTTTTGGTGTTTGGGGTTCAGTGTGTTTGGTTTATTGGCTTCAGGATGTTTTGGTGTTTGGGGTTCAGGATGTTTTGGTGTTCAGGGGTTCAGGGTGTTATGGTGTTTGGGTTTCAGGTTGTTTTGGTTTTCCGGGTTCAGGGTGTTTTGGTTTTGGGGGTTCAGGATGTATTGGTTTTGGGGGTTCAGGATGTTTTGGTTTTGGGGGTTCCGGATGTTTTGTTGTTTGGGGTGCAGGGTGTTTTGATTATTGGGGTTCAGGGTGTTTTAGTGTTTGACGTTCAGGGTGTTTTGTTGTTTAGGGTGCAGGGTGTTTTGATTTTTGAGGTTCTGGGTGTTTTGATATTTGGGGTTCAGGGTGTTTGGTGCTTGTGTTCATGGTGTTTTGGTGTTTGGTGTTCAGTGTGTTTTGGTGTTTGGGGTTCAGGGTGTTTGGTTTTTTGGGTTCAGGATGTTTTGTTGCTTGGGGTTCGGGGTGTTTTGCTGCTTGGATTTCAGGGTGTTTTGGTGTTTGTGTTTCAGGGTGTTTTGGTGTTTGGGGTTCAGGGCTGTTTGGGGTTCAGGGTGTTTTTGTGTTTCCGGGTTCAGGGTGTTTTGTTCTTTGGGGTTCAGGGTGTTTTGATGTTTGGGGTTCAGAGTGTTTGGTGCTCTGGGGTGTTTGGTGTTTGGGGGATCGGGGTCTTTTCGGGTTCATGGTGTTTAGTTGTTTGGGGTTCAGGGTGTTTTAGTGTTTGGAGTTCATGGTGTTTTGATGTTCAGGGTTCATGCTGTTTTGATGTTTGGGGTTCAGGGTGTTTTGGGTTCAGGGTGTTTTGGTGTTTTGAGGTTCAGGGTGTTTTGTTTTTTGGGTTTCAGGGTGTTTTGAGGTTCAGGGTGTTTGGTGTTTGACGGTTCATGCTGTTTTGGGGTTCAGGTTGTTTTGGTGTTTGGGTTTCAGGGTGTTTTGGTGTTTGGGGGATTCAGGGTGTTTTGGTGTTGGGGTTCAAGGTGTTTTGGTGTTTGTGGTTCAAGGTGTTTTGGTGTTTGGGGTTCAGGGTGTTTTGGTGTTTGGGGTTCAGGGTGTTTTGGTGTTTGGGGTTCAGGGTGTTTGGTTTTTGGGGTTCAGGGTGTTTTGGTGTTTGGGGTGCAGAGTGTTTGGGGTTCTGGGTGTATTGGTGTTTGGGGTTCAATGTGTTTTGGTGTTTGGAGTTCAAGGTGTTTTGCTGTTTGGGGTGCAGGGTGTTTTGATTTCTGCGGTTGCGGGTGATTGGTGTTTGGGATTCAGGGTGTTTTGATGTTTGGGGTTCATGGTGATTTGGTGTTTGGGGCTCAGGGTGTTTTGCTGTTTGGGGTTCAGAGTGTTTTGGTGTTTGGGGCTCGGTGTTTTTGCGGTTGGGGTTCAGGGAGTTTTGGTGTTTGGGATTCAGGGCTGTTTGGTGTTTGGGGTTCATGGTGATTTGGTGTTTGGGGCTCAGGGTGTTTTGCTGTTTGGGGTTCAGAGTGTTTTGGTGTTTGGGGCTCGGTGTTTTTGCGGTTGGGGTTCAGGGAGTTTTGGTGTTTGGGATTCAGGGCTGTTTGGTGTTTGGGGTTGAGGGTGTTTTGGTGTTTGACGGTTCTTGCTGTTTGGGGGTTCAGGGTGTTTTGGTGTTCGGGGTTCAGGCTGCTTTGTTCGTTGGTGTTCAGGCTGTTTTGTTGTTTGGTGTTTGGGGCTCAGGGTGTTTTGGTGTCTGGGGTTCAGGGTGTTTTGGTGTTTTGGGGTTTAGGGTGTTTTGGGTTCAGGGTGTTTTAGTGCTTGGGGCTCGGTGTTTTGGTGTTTGGGGTTCAGGCGGTTTTGGTGTTTAGGGGTTCATGGTGTTTTTGTGTTTGGGGTTTGTGGTGTTTTGGGGTTCAGTTTGTTTTGGTGTTTGGTGCTCAGGGGTGTTTGGGGGATCAGGGTCTTTTCGGGTCCATGGTGATTTGATGTTTGGGGCTCAGGGTGTTTTAATGTTTGGGGTTCATGATGTTTTGGTGTTTGGGGTTCAGGGTGTTTTGGAGTTTAGGGGTTCAGGGTGTTTTGGTGTTTGGAGTTCAGGGTGCTTTGGTTTTCAGGGTTCTTGGTGTTTTGGTGTTTGGGGTTCAGGGTGTTTTTGTTTTTCGGTTTCAGGATGTTTTGTTGTTTGGGATTCAGGGTGTTATATTTTTGGGTTTCAGGGTGTTTTGGTGTTTGGGGTTCAGGGCTGGTTGGTTTTTGTGGTTCAGGGTGCTTTGGTGTTTGGGGTTCAGGGTGTTTTGGTGTTTCGGGGTTCAGGGTATATTGGTGTTTGTGGTTCAAGGTGTTTTGGTGTTTGGGGTTCAAGGTGGTTTGGTGTTTGGGGTGCAAGATGTTATGATTTTTGAGGTTCCAGGTGTTTGGTATTCAGGGTGTTTTGGTGTTTGGTGTTCATGGTGTTTGGGGTTCAGGGTGTTTTGGTGTTTGGGGTTCAGGGTGTTTTGGTGTTTAGGGTTTCAGGTTGTTTTGCTGTTTGGGGCTCAGTGTGTTATCATGTTTGGGGCTCGGTGTTTTGGGGTTCAGGGTGCTCGGTGCTCTTTGGTTTTTGGGGGATCAAGGTCTTTTCGGGTTCATGGTGTTTTGATGTTTGGGGTTCAGAGTGTTTTAGTGTTTGATGCTCATGGTGTTTTGTTGTACAGGGTTCATGCTGTTTTGATGTTTGGGGTTCAGGGTGTTTTGTTGTTTGGGATTCAGGGTGTTTTGGTGTTTAGGGGTTCAGGGTGTTTTGGTGTTTGGGATTCAGGGTGTTTTGAGGTTCAGGGTGTTTGGTGTTTGACGGTTCATGCTGTTTTGGGGTTCAGGTTGTTTTGGTGTTTGGGTTTCAGGGTGTTTTGGTGTTTGGGATTCAGGCTGTTTTGGTGTTTGGGGTTTGTGGTGTTTCGGGGTTCAGTTTTTTTTGGTGTTTGGTGCTCTGGGGTGTTTGGTGTTTGGGGGATCAGGGTTACATAGGTTACATAGAGATAGGAACAGGACTAGGCCATTCGGCCCTTCGAGCCTGCTCCGCCATTCAATGAGATCATGGCTGATCTTCGTCTGAGATCATAGCTGATCTTACCAGTTCAGTACCCCGTCCCCACCTTTTCTCCGTAACCCTTAATCCCCTTAGCCTTCAGAAATATATCCAATTCTCTCTTGAAAATATTTATTGAATTAGCCTTCGCAGCCCTCTGTGGCAGGGAATTCCACAGGCTCACCACTCTTTGAGTGAAGAAATTCTTCCTCATCTCTGTTTTAAATGATTTGCCCGCTATTTTTAGACTGTGGCCCCTGGTTCTGTGCTCCCCGGCCATTGGAAACATTCTCTCTGAATTCAGCCTGTCCAGGCCTGCCATAATTTTATATGTTTCGATGAGATCCCCTCTCAATCTTCTAAACTCCAGTGAGTACAAGCCCAAACTATTTAATCTCTCTTCGTAGGTCATTCCCGCCATTCCAGGTATCAGCCTGGTGGTCTTTTCGGGTTCATGGTGTTTTGATGTTTGGGGTTCAGAGTGTTTTGGTGCTTGGGGTTCCGGGTGTTTTGGTGCTTCGGGTTCAGGGTGTTTTGGTGTTTGGGGTTCAGGGCTGTTTGGTTTTTGGGGATCAGTGTGTTTTGGTGTTTGGGGTTCAGGGTGTTTTTGTTTCTCGGGTTCAGGATGTTTTGTTGTTTGGAATTCAGGGTGTTTTGGTGTTTGGGTTTCAGGGTGTTTTGGTGTTTGGGGTTCAGGGTGTACTGGTGTTTGTGGTTCAAGGTGTTTTGGTGTTTGGGGATCAAGGTGTTTTGGTGTTTGGGGTGCAGGGTGTTTTGATTTTTGAGGTTCCAGGTGTTTGGTATTCAGGGTGTTTTGGTGTTTGGGGTTCATGGTGTTTGGGGCTCAGGGTGTTTTGGTGTTTGTGGTTCAAGGTGTTTTGGTGTTTGGGGTTCAGGGTGTTTTGGTTTTTGGGGTTCAGGGCGTTTTAGTGTTCGATGTTCAGGGTGTTTTTGTGATTGGGGTGCTGGGTGTTTTGATTTTTGAGGTTCTGGGTGTTTAAGTGTTTGGGGTTCAGGGTGTTTTGGTGTTTGTGTTCATGTTGTTTTGGTGTTTGCTGTTCAGTGTGTTTTGGTGTTTGGGGTTCATGGTGTTTGGTTTTTTGGGTTCAGAATGTTTTGTTGTTTGGGGGTCGGGGTGTTTTGGTGTTTGGATTTCAGGGTGTTTTGGTATTTGGGTTTCAGGGTGTTTTGGTGTTTGGGGTTCAGGGCTGTTTTGTGTTTGAGGGTTCAGGGTATTTTGGTGTTTGGGGTTCAGGGTTTTTTGGTGTTTGAGGTTCAGGCTGTTTTGGTTTTTGGGGTTCAGGGTGTTTTGGTGTTTGGGGTGCAGGGTGTTTGGGGTTCTGGGTGTATTGGTGTTTGGGGTTCAAGGTGTTTTGGTGTTTGGGGTTCATGGTGTTTGGTTTTTTGGGTTCAGAATGTTTTGTTGTTTGGGGGTCGGGGTGTTTTGGTGTTTGGATTTCAGGGTGTTTTGGTATTTGGGTTTCAGGGTGTTTTGGTGTTTGGGGTTCAGGGCTGTTTTGTGTTTGAGGGTTCAGGGTATTTTGGTGTTTGGGGTTCAGGGTTTTTTGGTGTTTGAGGTTCAGGCTGTTTTAGTTTTTGGGGTTCAGTGTGTTTTGGTGTTTGGGGTGCAGGGTGTTTGGGGTTCTGGGTGTATTGGTGTTTGGGGTTCAAGGTGTTTTGTTGTTTGGGGGTCAAGGTGTTTTCGTGTTTGGGGTGCAGTGTGTTTTGATTTCTGCGGTTCCGCGTGTTTGGTGTTTGGGATTCAGGTTGTTTTGATGTTTGTGGCTCGGTGTTTTGGTGTTTGGGGTTCAGGGTGTTTTGGTGTTTGGTGTTCAGGGTTGTTTGGTGTTTGGGGTTCAGGGCTGTTTGTTGTTTGGGGGTTCAGGGTGTTTTGATGTTTGGGTTTCAGGGTGTTTTGATGTTTGGGGTTCAGGGTGTTTTTCTGTTTCTGGGTTCAGGGTGTTTTGGTGTTTGGGGTTCAGGGTGTTTTGATGTTTGGGGTTCAGGGTGTTTTGGTTTTTGGGGTTTAGGGTGTTTTGGTGTTTGAGATGCAGGGTGTTTGGGGTTCTGGGTGTATTGGTGTTTGGGATTCAGGGTGTTTTGGTGTTTGGGGTTCATGGTGTTTTGGTGTTTGGGGCTCAGGGTGTTTTGATGTTTGAGGTTCAGAGTGTTTTGGTGTTTGGGGCTCGGTGTTTTTGTGGTTGGGGTTCAGGGTGTTTTGGTGTTTATGGTTTCAGGGTGTTTTGGTGTTTTGGATTCAGGGCTGTTTGGTGTTTCGGGTTCAGGGTGTTTTGGTGTTTGACGGTTCTTGCTGTTTGGTGGTTCAGGGTGTTTTGGTGTTTGGGGTTCAGGCTGCTTTCATCGTTGGGGTTCAGGCTGTTTTGTTGCTTGGGATTTGGGTTTCAGGGTGCTTTGGTGCTTGGGTTTCAGGGTGTTTTGGTGTTTGGGGTTCAGGGCTGTTTGGTGTTTAGGGGTTCAGAGTGTTTTGGTGTTTGGGGTTCAGGGCAGTTTGGTGTTTCGGGGTTCAGGGTGTTTTGGTGTTTTGAGGTTCAGGGTGTTTGGGATTCAGGGTGTTTTGAGGTTCAGGGTGTTTGGTGTTTGACGGTTCATGCTGTTTTAGAGTTCAGGTTGTTTTGGTGATTGAGGTTCAGGGTGTTTTGGTGTTTGAGGAGTTCAGGGTGTTTTGGTGTTTGGGGTTCAGAGTGCTTTGGTGTTGGGGTTCAGGGTGTTTTGGTGTTTGGTGTTCAGGGTGCTTTGGTGTTGGGGTTCAAGGTGTTTTGGTGTTTGGGGTTCAAGGTGTTTTTGTGTTTGGGGTTCAGAGTGTTTGGTTTTTTGGGTTCAGGATATTTTGTTGTTTGGGGTTCGGGGTGTTTGGATTTCAGGTTGTTTTGGTGTTTGGGTTTCAGGGTGTTTTGGTGTTTGGGGCTCGGTGTTTTTGTGGTTGAGGTTCAGGGTGTTTTGGTGTTTATGGTTTCAGTGTGTTTTGGTGTTTTGGATTCAGGGCTGTTTGGTGTTTCAGGTTCAGGGTGTTTTGGTGTTTGACGGATCTTGCTGTTTGGGGGTTCAGGGTGTTTTGTTGTTCTGGGTTCAGGCTGCTTTGGTCGTTGGGGTTCAGGCTGTTTTGTTGTTTGGGGGGTTCAGGCTGTTTTGTTGTTTGGGGGTTCAGGGTGTTTTTGTGTTTCGGGGTTCAGGGTGTTTTGATGTTTGAGGTTCAGAGTGTTTTGGTGTTTGGGGCTCGGTGTTTGGGGTTCAGGGTGTTTGGTGTTTGATGGTTCACGCTGTTTTGGGGTTCAGGTTGTTTTGGTGTTTGGGGTTCAGGGTGCTTGGGGGTTCAGGGTGTTTTGGTGTTTGGGGTGCAGGGTGTTTTGATTTTTGAGGTTCTGGGTGTTTTGGTGTTTGGAATTCAGGGTGTTTTCGTGTTTGGGGTTTGTGGTGTTTTGGGGTTCAGTTTGTTTTGGTGTTTGGGGGATCAGGGTGTTTTTGGGTTCATGGTGTTTTGATGTTTGGGGTTCAGGGTGTTTTAGTGTTTGGGGTTCATGGTGTTTTGATGTTCAGGGTTCATGCTGTTTTGATGTTTGGGGTTCACGGTGTTTTGGTGCTTGGGGTTCAAGGTGTTTTGTGGTTCAGGTTGTTTTGGTGTTTGGGGTTCAGGGTGTTTTGGTGTTTGGGGGTTCAGGGTGTTTTGGTGTTTGGGGGGTTCAGGGTGTTTTGGTGTTTGGGGTTCAGGGTGCTTTGATGTTGGGGTTCAAGGTGTTTTGGTGTTTGGGGTTCAGGGTGTTTTGGTTTTTGGGGTTCAGGGTTTTTTGGTGATTGGGGTGCAGGTTGTTATGATTTTTGAGGTTCTGGGTGTTTAATTGTTTGGGATTCAGGGTGTTTTGGTGTTAGAGTTCATGGTGTTTTGGTGTTTGGTGTTCAGTGTGTTTTGGTGTTTGGGGTTCAGGGTGTTTGGTTTTTTGGGTTCAGGATGTTTTGTTGTTTGGGGTTCGGGGTGTTTTGATGTTTGGATTTCAGGGTGTTTTGGTGTTTGGGTTTCAGGGTGTTTTGGTGTTTGGGGTTCAGTGCTGTTTGGTGTTTGGAGATTCAGGGTGTTTTGGTGTTTGGGTTTCAGCGTGTTTTGGTGTTTGGTGTTCAGGTTGTTTTTGTGTTTCCGGGTTCAGGTTGTTTTGGTGTTTGGGGTTCAGGGTGTTTGGGGTTCAGGGTGTTTTGGTTTTTGGGGTTCAGGGTGTTTTGGTGTTTGGGGTGCAGTGTGTTTGGGGTTCTGGGTGTATTGGTGTTTGGGGTTCAAGGTGTTTTGGTGTTTGAGGTTCAGGGTGTTTTGGTGTTAAGGGGTCCGGGTGCTTTGGTGTTTGGGATTCAGGGCTGTTTGGTGTTTGGGGTTCAGGGTGTTTTGGTGTTTGGGGTTCAGGGCTGTTTGGTGTTTGGGGGTTCAGGGTGTTTTGGTGTTTGGGTTTCAGGGTGTTTTGATGTTTGGGTTTCAGGGTGTATTGGTGTTTGTGGTTCAAGGTGTTTTGATGTTTGCGGTGCAGGGTGTTTTGATTTGTGCGGTTCCGGGTGTTTGGTGTTTGGGATTCGGGGTGGTTTGGGGTTCATGGTGTTTTGGTGTTTGGGGCTCAGGGTGTTTTGCTGTTTGAGGTTCAGAGTGTTTTGGTGTTTGGGGCTCGGTGTGTTGGTGGTTGGGGTTCAGGGTGTTTTGGTGTTTATGGGTTCAGGGTGTTTTGGTGTTTGGGATTGAGGGCTGTTTGGTGTTTGGGGTTCAGGGTGTTTTGGTGTTTGACGGTTCTTGCTGTTTGGGGGTTCATGGTGTTTTGATGTTCAGGGTTCATGCTGTTTTGATGTTTGGGGTTCACGGTGTTTTGGTGCTTGGGGGTTTCAGAGTGTTTTGGTGTTTGGGGCTCGGTGTGTTGGTGGTTGGGGTTCAGGGTGTTTTGGTGTTTATGGGTTCAGGGTGTTTTGGTGTTTGGGATTGAGGGCTGTTTGGTGTTTGGGGTTCAGGGTGTTTTGGTGTTTGACGGTTCTTGCTGTTTGGGGGTTCATGGTGTTTTGATGTTCAGGGTTCATGCTGTTTTGATGTTTGTGGTTCAGGTTGTTTTGGTGTTTGGGGTTCAGGGTGTTTTGGTGTTTGGGGGTTTCAGGGTGTTTTGGTGTTTGGGGGGTTCAAGGTGTTTTGGTGTTTGGGGTTCAAGGTGTTTTGGTGTTTGGGGTTCAGGGTGTTTTGGTTTTTGGGGTTCAGGGTGTTTTAGTGTTTGACGTTCATGGTGTTTTGATGTTTGGGGTTCAGGGTGGTTTGGTGTTTGTGTTCATGGTGTTTTGGTGTTTGGTGTTCAGTGTGTTTTGGTGTTTGGGGTTCAGGGTGTTTGGTTTTTTGGGTTCAGGATGTTTTGTTGTTTGGGGTTCGGGGTGTTTTGATGTTTGGATTTCAGGGTGTTTTGGTGTTTGGGTTTCAGGGTGTTTTGGTGTTTGGGGGGTTCAGGGTGTTTTGGTGTTTGGGGGGTTCAAGGTGTTTTGGTGTTTGGGGTTCAAGGTGTTTTGGTGTTTGGGGTTCAGGGTGTTTTGTTTTTTGGGGTTCAGGGTGTTTTAGTGTTTGGCGTTCAGGGTGTTTTGGTGATTGGGGTGCAGTTTTTTATAATTTTTGAGTTTCTGGGTGTTTAAGTGTTTGGGATTCAGGGTGTTTTGGTGTTAGAGTTCATGTTGTTTTGATGTTTGGGGTTCAGGGTGTTTTGGTGATTGGGGTGCAAGTTGTTATGATTTTTGAGGTTCTGGGTGTTTAAGTGTTTGGGTTTCAGGGTGTTTTGGTTTTTGGGGTTCAGGGTGTTTTGGTGTTTGGGGTGCAGTGTGTTTGGGGTTCTGGGTGTATTGGTGTTTGGGGTTCAAGGCTGTTTGGTGTTTGGGGTTCAGAGTGTTTTGGTGTTTGGGGCTCAGTGTTTTTGGTGTTTGGGGGTTCAGGGTGTTTTGGTGTTTGGGTTTCAGGGTGTTTTGATGTTTGGGGTTCAGGGTGTATTGGTGTTTGGGGTTCAAGGTGTTTTGATGTTTGCGGTGCAGGGTGTTTTGATTTGTGCGGTTCCGGGTGTTTGGTGTTTGGGATTCAGGGTGGTTTGGGGTTCATGGTGTTTTGGTGTTTGGGGCTCAGGGTGTTTTGCTGTTTGAGGTTCAGAGTGTTTTGGTGTTTGGGGCTCGGTGTTTTGGTGGTTGGGGTTCAGGGTGTTTTGGTGTTTATGGGTTCAGGGTGTTTTGGTGTTTGGGATTGAGGGCTGTTTGGTGTTTGGGGTTCAGGGTGTTTTGGTGTTTGACGGTTCTTGCTGTTTGGGGGTTCAGGGTGTTTTGTTGTTCTGGGTTCAGGCTGCATTGGTCGTTGGGGTTCAGGCTGTTTTGATTTTTGGGTTTCAGGTTGTTTTGGTGTTTGGGGTTCAGGGCTGCTTGTTGTTTGGGGGTTCAGGGTGTTTTGATGTTTCGGGGTTCAGGGTGTTTTTGTGTTTGGGGTTCTGGTTATTTTTGTGTTTCGGGGCTCAGGGTGTTTTGGTGTTTGGGGTTCAGGGTGTTTTGGTGTTTGGGGTTCAGGATGATTTGGTGTTTAGGGGTTCAGGGTGTTTTGGTGTTTGGGGTTCAGGGTGTTTTGGTTTTCAGGGTTCATGGTGTTTTGATGTTTGGGGTTCAGGGTGTTTTGGTGTTTGGGTTTCAGGTTGTGTTGGTTTTCAGGGTTCAGGGTGTTTTGGTGTTTGGGGTTCAGTGTGTTTGGTTTATTGGCTTCAGGATGTTTTGGTGTTTGGGGTTCAGGATGTTTTGGTGTTCAGGGGTTCAGGGTGTTATGGTGTTTGGGTTTCAGGTTGTTTTGGTTTTCCGGGTTCAGGGTGTTTTGGTTTTGGGGGTTCAGGATGTATTGGTTTTGGGGGTTCAGGATGTTTTGGTTTTGGGGGTTCCGGATGTTTTGTTGTTTGGGGTGCAGGGTGTTTTGATTATTGGGGTTCAGGGTGTTTTAGTGTTTGACGTTCAGGGTGTTTTGTTGTTTAGGGTGCAGGGTGTTTTGATTTTTGAGGTTCTGGGTGTTTTGATATTTGGGGTTCAGGGTGTTTGGTGCTTGTGTTCATGGTGTTTTGGTGTTTGGTGTTCAGTGTGTTTTGGTGTTTGGGGTTCAGGGTGTTTGGTTTTTTGGGTTCAGGATGTTTTGTTGCTTGGGGTTCGGGGTGTTTTGCTGCTTGGATTTCAGGGTGTTTTGGTGTTTGTGTTTCAGGGTGTTTTGGTGTTTGGGGTTCAGGGCTGTTTGGGGTTCAGGGTGTTTTTGTGTTTCCGGGTTCAGGGTGTTTTGTTCTTTGGGGTTCAGGGTGTTTTGATGTTTGGGGTTCAGAGTGTTTGGTGCTCTGGGGTGTTTGGTGTTTGGGGGATCGGGGTCTTTTCGGGTTCATGGTGTTTAGTTGTTTGGGGTTCAGGGTGTTTTAGTGTTTGGAGTTCATGGTGTTTTGATGTTCAGGGTTCATGCTGTTTTGATGTTTGGGGTTCAGGGTGTTTTGGGTTCAGGGTGTTTTGGTGTTTTGAGGTTCAGGGTGTTTTGTTTTTTGGGTTTCAGGGTGTTTTGAGGTTCAGGGTGTTTGGTGTTTGACGGTTCATGCTGTTTTGGGGTTCAGGTTGTTTTGGTGTTTGGGTTTCAGGGTGTTTTGGTGTTTGGGGGATTCAGGGTGTTTTGGTGTTGGGGTTCAAGGTGTTTTGGTGTTTGTGGTTCAAGGTGTTTTGGTGTTTGGGGTTCAGGGTGTTTTGGTGTTTGGGGTTCAGGGTGTTTTGGTGTTTGGGGTTCAGGGTGTTTGGTTTTTGGGGTTCAGGGTGTTTTGGTGTTTGGGGTGCAGAGTGTTTGGGGTTCTGGGTGTATTGGTGTTTGGGGTTCAATGTGTTTTGGTGTTTGGAGTTCAAGGTGTTTTGCTGTTTGGGGTGCAGGGTGTTTTGATTTCTGCGGTTGCGGGTGATTGGTGTTTGGGATTCAGGGTGTTTTGATGTTTGGGGTTCATGGTGATTTGGTGTTTGGGGCTCAGGGTGTTTTGCTGTTTGGGGTTCAGAGTGTTTTGGTGTTTGGGGCTCGGTGTTTTTGCGGTTGGGGTTCAGGGAGTTTTGGTGTTTGGGATTCAGGGCTGTTTGGTGTTTGGGGTTCATGGTGATTTGGTGTTTGGGGCTCAGGGTGTTTTGCTGTTTGGGGTTCAGAGTGTTTTGGTGTTTGGGGCTCGGTGTTTTTGCGGTTGGGGTTCAGGGAGTTTTGGTGTTTGGGATTCAGGGCTGTTTGGTGTTTGGGGTTGAGGGTGTTTTGGTGTTTGACGGTTCTTGCTGTTTGGGGGTTCAGGGTGTTTTGGTGTTCGGGGTTCAGGCTGCTTTGTTCGTTGGTGTTCAGGCTGTTTTGTTGTTTGGTGTTTGGGGCTCAGGGTGTTTTGGTGTCTGGGGTTCAGGGTGTTTTGGTGTTTTGGGGTTTAGGGTGTTTTGGGTTCAGGGTGTTTTAGTGCTTGGGGCTCGGTGTTTTGGTGTTTGGGGTTCAGGCGGTTTTGGTGTTTAGGGGTTCATGGTGTTTTTGTGTTTGGGGTTTGTGGTGTTTTGGGGTTCAGTTTGTTTTGGTGTTTGGTGCTCAGGGGTGTTTGGGGGATCAGGGTCTTTTCGGGTCCATGGTGATTTGATGTTTGGGGCTCAGGGTGTTTTAATGTTTGGGGTTCATGATGTTTTGGTGTTTGGGGTTCAGGGTGTTTTGGAGTTTAGGGGTTCAGGGTGTTTTGGTGTTTGGAGTTCAGGGTGCTTTGGTTTTCAGGGTTCTTGGTGTTTTGGTGTTTGGGGTTCAGGGTGTTTTTGTTTTTCGGTTTCAGGATGTTTTGTTGTTTGGGATTCAGGGTGTTATATTTTTGGGTTTCAGGGTGTTTTGGTGTTTGGGGTTCAGGGCTGGTTGGTTTTTGTGGTTCAGGGTGCTTTGGTGTTTGGGGTTCAGGGTGTTTTGGTGTTTCGGGGTTCAGGGTATATTGGTGTTTGTGGTTCAAGGTGTTTTGGTGTTTGGGGTTCAAGGTGGTTTGGTGTTTGGGGTGCAAGATGTTATGATTTTTGAGGTTCCAGGTGTTTGGTATTCAGGGTGTTTTGGTGTTTGGTGTTCATGGTGTTTGGGGTTCAGGGTGTTTTGGTGTTTGGGGTTCAGGGTGTTTTGGTGTTTAGGGTTTCAGGTTGTTTTGCTGTTTGGGGCTCAGTGTGTTATCATGTTTGGGGCTCGGTGTTTTGGGGTTCAGGGTGCTCGGTGCTCTTTGGTTTTTGGGGGATCAAGGTCTTTTCGGGTTCATGGTGTTTTGATGTTTGGGGTTCAGAGTGTTTTAGTGTTTGATGCTCATGGTGTTTTGTTGTACAGGGTTCATGCTGTTTTGATGTTTGGGGTTCAGGGTGTTTTGTTGTTTGGGATTCAGGGTGTTTTGGTGTTTAGGGGTTCAGGGTGTTTTGGTGTTTGGGATTCAGGGTGTTTTGAGGTTCAGGGTGTTTGGTGTTTGACGGTTCATGCTGTTTTGGGGTTCAGGTTGTTTTGGTGTTTGGGTTTCAGGGTGTTTTGGTGTTTGGGATTCAGGCTGTTTTGGTGTTTGGGGTTTGTGGTGTTTCGGGGTTCAGTTTTTTTTGGTGTTTGGTGCTCTGGGGTGTTTGGTGTTTGGGGGATCAGGGTTACATAGGTTACATAGAGATAGGAACAGGACTAGGCCATTCGGCCCTTCGAGCCTGCTCCGCCATTCAATGAGATCATGGCTGATCTTCGTCTGAGATCATAGCTGATCTTACCAGTTCAGTACCCCGTCCCCACCTTTTCTCCGTAACCCTTAATCCCCTTAGCCTTCAGAAATATATCCAATTCTCTCTTGAAAATATTTATTGAATTAGCCTTCGCAGCCCTCTGTGGCAGGGAATTCCACAGGCTCACCACTCTTTGAGTGAAGAAATTCTTCCTCATCTCTGTTTTAAATGATTTGCCCGCTATTTTTAGACTGTGGCCCCTGGTTCTGTGCTCCCCGGCCATTGGAAACATTCTCTCTGAATTCAGCCTGTCCAGGCCTGCCATAATTTTATATGTTTCGATGAGATCCCCTCTCAATCTTCTAAACTCCAGTGAGTACAAGCCCAAACTATTTAATCTCTCTTCGTAGGTCATTCCCGCCATTCCAGGTATCAGCCTGGTGGTCTTTTCGGGTTCATGGTGTTTTGATGTTTGGGGTTCAGAGTGTTTTGGTGCTTGGGGTTCCGGGTGTTTTGGTGCTTCGGGTTCAGGGTGTTTTGGTGTTTGGGGTTCAGGGCTGTTTGGTTTTTGGGGATCAGTGTGTTTTGGTGTTTGGGGTTCAGGGTGTTTTTGTTTCTCGGGTTCAGGATGTTTTGTTGTTTGGAATTCAGGGTGTTTTGGTGTTTGGGTTTCAGGGTGTTTTGGTGTTTGGGGTTCAGGGTGTACTGGTGTTTGTGGTTCAAGGTGTTTTGGTGTTTGGGGATCAAGGTGTTTTGGTGTTTGGGGTGCAGGGTGTTTTGATTTTTGAGGTTCCAGGTGTTTGGTATTCAGGGTGTTTTGGTGTTTGGGGTTCATGGTGTTTGGGGCTCAGGGTGTTTTGGTGTTTGGGGTTCTGGGTGTTTTGGTGTTTAGGCTCTCAGGTTGTTTTGCTGCTTGGGGTTCAGTGTGTTATGGTGTTTAAGACTTGGTGTTTTGGGGTTCAGGGTGTTTGGTGCTCTTTGGTGTTTGGGGGATCAGGGACTTTTCGGGTTCATGGTGTTTTGATGTTTGGGGTCCAGGGTGTTTTGGTGCTTAGGGTTCCGGGTGTTTTGGTGCTTCGGGTTCAGGGCTGTTTGGCTTTTGGGGATCAGGGTGTTCTGGTGTTTGGGGTTCAGGGTGTTTTGTTGTTTTGGGATTCAGGGTGTATTGGTGTTTGGGGTTCAAGGTGTTTTGGTGTTTGGGGTTCAAGGTATTTTGGTGTTTGAGCTGCAGGTTGTTTTGATTTTTGAGGTTCCGGGTGTTCGGGATTCAGTGTGTTTTGGTGTTTGAGGTTCATGGTGTTTGGGGCTCAGGGTGTTTTGGTGTTTGGGGTTCAGGGTGTTTTGGTGTTTAGGGGTTCAGGTTGTTTTGCTGTTTGGGGTTCAGTGTGTTATGGTGTTTGGGGATCAGTGTTTTGGGGTTCAGGTGTTTGGTGCTCTGGGGTGTTTGGTGTTTGGGGGATCAGAGACTTTTTGGGTTCATGGTGTTTTGATGTTTGGGGTTCAGGGTGTTTTAGTGTTTGGGGTGCATGGTGTTTTGATGTTCAGGGTTCATGCTGTTTTGATGTTTGGGGTTCAGGGTGTTTTGGTGTTTGGGATTCAGGGTGTTTTGGTGTTTGGGATTCAGGGTGTTTTGAGGTTCAGGGTGTTTGGTGTTTGACGGTTCATGCGGTTTTGGAATTCAGGTTGTTTTGGTGTTTTGGGTTCAGGGTGTTTTGGTTTTGGGGGTTCAGGGTGTTTGGTTTTTTGGGTTCAGGATGTTTTGTTGCTTGGGGCTCGGGGTGTTTTGCTGCTTGGATTTCAGGGTGTTTTGGTGTTTGTGTTTCAGGGTGTTTTGGTGTTTGGGTTTCAGGGTGTTTTGGTGTTTGGGGTTCAGGGTGTTTTGTTCTTTGGGGTTCATGGTGTTTTGGTGTTTGGGGTTCAGGGTGTTTTAGTGTTTGGAGTTCATGGTGTTTTGATGTTCGGGGTTCATGCTGTTTTGATGTTTGGGGTTCAGGGTGTTTTGGTGTTTGGGGTTCAGGGTGTTTTGGTGTTTTGAGGTTCAGGGTGTTTTGGTGTTTGGGATTCAGGGTGTTTTGAGGTTCAGGGTGTTTGGTGTTTGACGGTTCATGCTGTTTTAGAGTTCAGGGTGTTTTGGTGTTTGGGGGGTTCAGGGTGTTTTGGGTTCAGGGTGCTTTGGTGTTTGGGGTTCAAGGTGTTTTGGTGTTTGGGGTTCAAGGTGTTTTGGTGTTTGGGGTTCAAGGTGTTTTGGGTTCAAGGTGTTTTGGTGTTTGGTGTTCAGGGTGTTTTGGTGTTTGGGGTACAGGGTGTTTTAGTGTTTGGCGTTCAGGGTGTTTTGGTGTTTGGGGTTCAGGGTGTTTGGTTTTTTGGGTTCAGGATGTTTTGTTGTTTGGGGTTCGGGGTGTATTGGTGTTTGGATTTCAGGTTGTTTTGGTGTTTGGGTTTCAGGGTGTTTTGGTGTTTGGGGTTCAGGGTGTTTGGTTTTTTGGGTTCAGGATGTTATGTTGTTTGGGGTTCGGGGTGTATTGGTGTTTGGATTTCAGGTTGTTTTGGTGTTTGGGGTTCAGGGTGTTTTGGTGTTTGGGGTTCTGGGTGTATTGGTGTTTGGGGTTCAAGGTGTTTTGGTGTTTGGGGTGCAGGGTGTTTTGATTTGTGCGGTTCCGGGTGTTTGGTGTTTGGGGTTCATGGCTCAGGGTGTTTTGCTGTTTGAGGTTCAGAGTGTTTTGGTGTTTGGGGCTTGTTGTTTTGGTGTTTGGGGTTCAGGGTGTTTGGTGTTTGATGGTTCATGCTGTTTTGGGGTTCAGGTTGTTTTGGTGTTTGGGGTTCATGGTGTTTTGGTGTTTGTGGCTCAGGGTGTTTTGCTGTTTGAGGTTCAGAGTGTTTTGGTGTTTGGGGCTCGGTGTTTTGGTGTTTGGGGTTCAGGGTGTTTGGTGTTTGATGGTTCATGCTGTTTTGGGGTTCAGGTTGTTTTGGTGTTTGGGGTTCATGGTGTTTTGGTGTTTGTGGCTCAGGGTGTTTTGCTGTTTGAGGTTCAGAGTGTTTTGGTGTTTGGGGCTCGGTGTTTGGGGTTCAGGGTGTTTGGTGTTTGATGGTTCATGCTGTTTTGGGGTTCAGGTGCTTTGGTGTTTGGGGTTCAGGGTGTTTGGGGGGTTCAGGCTGTTTTGGTGTTTGGGGTGCAGGGTGTTTTGATTTTTGAGGTTCTGGATGTTTTGGTGTTTGGAAATTCAGGGTGTTTTGGTGTTTGTGTTCATGGTGTTTTGGTGTTTGGTGTTCAGTGTGTTTTGGTGTTTGGGGTTCAGGGTGTTTGGTTTCTTGGTTTCAGGATGTTTTGTTGCTTGGGGTTCGGGGTGTTTTGGTGTTTGGATTTCAGGGTGTTTTGGTGTTTGGGTTTCAGGATGTTTTGGTGTTTGGGGTTCAGGGCTGTTTGGTGTTTGGGGTTTCAGTGTGTTTGGGTTTCAGGGTGTTTTGGTGTTTGGTGTTCATGGTGTTTGGGGCTCAGGGTGTTTTGGTGTTTGGGGTTCAGGGTGTTTTGGTGTTTATGCTTTCATGTTGTTTTGCTGTTTGGGGTTCAGTGTGTTATGGTGTTTAAGGCTTGGTGTTTTGTGGTTCAGGGTGTTTGGTGCTCTTTGGTGTTTGGGGGATCAGGGACTTTTCGGGTTCATGGTGTTTTGATGTTTGGGGTTCAGGCTGTTTTGGATCTTAGGGTTCCGGGTGTTTTGGTGCTTCGGGTTCAGGGTGTTTTGGTGTTTGGGGTTCAGGGCTGTTTGGTTTTTGGGGATCAGGGTGTTTTGGTGTTTGGGGTTCAGAGTGTTTTGTTGTTTTGGGATTCAGGGTGTATTGGTGTTTAGGGTTCAATGTGTTTTGGTGTTTGGAGTTCAAGGTATTTTGGTGTTTGGGCTGCAGTGTGTTTTGGTGTTTGAGGTTCATGGTTTTTGGGGCTCAGGGTGTTTTGGTGTTTGGGGTTCAGGGTGTTTTGGTGTTTAGGGGTTCAGGTTGTTTTGCTGTTTGGGGTTCAGTGTGTTATGGTGTTTGGGGATCAGTGTTTTGGGGTTCAGTGTTTTTGGTGCTTTGGCGTGTTTGGTGTTTGGGGGATCAGAGACTTTTCGGGTTCATGGTTTTTTGATGTTTGGGGTTCAGGATGTTTTAGTGTTTGGGGTTCATGGTGTTTTGATGTTCAGGGTTCATGCTGTTTTGATGTTTGGGGTTCAGGGTGTTTTCGTGTTTAGGGGTTCAGGGTGTTTTGCTGTTTGGGATTCAGGGTGTTTTGAGGTTCAGGGTGTTTAGTGTTTGATGGTTCATGCTGTTTTGGAATTCAGGTTGTTTTGGTGTTTGGGGTTCAGGGTGTTTGGGTTTCAAGGTGTTTTGGTGTTTGGGGTTCAGGGTGTTTTGGTTTTGGGGGTTCAGGGTGTTTTAGTGTTTGACATTCAGGGTGTTTTGATGTTTGGGGTGCAGGG
The DNA here is from genome assembly GCF_052327205.1 of Somniosus microcephalus. Classification (NCBI taxonomy): domain Eukaryota; kingdom Metazoa; phylum Chordata; class Chondrichthyes; order Squaliformes; family Somniosidae; genus Somniosus; species Somniosus microcephalus. The sequence goes on along the minus strand of NC_140999.1, from coordinate 82,784,541 downwards.
TGTTTTGATTTTTGAGGTTCTGGGTGTTTTGGTGTTTGGTGTTCAGTGTGTTTTGGTGTTTGGGGTTCAGGCTGTTTGGTTTTTTGGGTTCAGGATGGTTTGTTGCTTGGGGTTCGGGGTGTTTTGCTGTTTGGATTTCACGGTGTTTTGGTGTTTGGGATTCAGGGTGTTTTGAGGTTCAGGGTGTTTGGTGTTTGACGTTTCATGCTGTTTTGGAATTCAGGTTGTTTTGGTGTTTGGGGTTCAGGGTGTTTTGGTTTTGGGGGTTCAGGATGTATTGGGTTTGGGGGTTCAGGATGTTTTGGTTTTGGTGGTTCCGGATGTTTTGTTGTTTGGGTTGCAGGGTGTTTTGATTATTGGGGTTCAGGGTGTTTTAGTGTTTGACGTTCAGGGTGTTTTGTTGTTTAGGGTGCAGGGTGTTTTGATTTTTGAGGTTCTGGGTGTTTTGGTTTTTGGGATTCAGGGTGTTTTGGTGTTAGAGTTCATGGTGTTTTGATGTTTGGGGTTCAGGGTGTTTTGGTGCTTGTGTTCATGGTGTTTTGGTGTTTGGTGTTCAGTGTGTTTTGGTGTTTGGGGTTCAGGGTGTTTGGTTTTTTGGGTTCAGGATGTTTTGTTGCTTGGGGTTCGGGGTGTTTTGCTGCTTGGATTTCAGGGTGTTTTGGTGTTTGTGTTTCAGGGTGTTTTGGTGTTTGGGGTTCAGGGCTGTTTGGTGTTTGGGGTTTCAGGGTGTTTTGGTGTTTGGGTTTCAGGGTGTTTTGGTGCTTGGGGTTCAGGGTGTTTTTGTGTTTCCGGGTTCAGGGTGTTTTGTTCTTTGGGGTTCAGGGTGTTTTGTTGTTTGGGGTTCAGGGTGTTTGGTGCTCTGGGGTGTTTGGTGTTTGGGGGATCGGGGTCTTTTCAGGTTCATGGTGTTTAGTTGTTTGGGGTTCAGGGTGTTTTAGTGTTTGGAGTTCATGGTGTTTTGATGTTCAGGGTTCATGCTGTTTTGATGTTTGGGGTTCAGGGTGTTTTGTTGTTTGGGGTTCAGGGTGTTTTGGTGTTTGGGATTCAGGGTGTTTTGAGGTTCAAGGTGTTTTGGTGTTTGGGGGGTTCAGGGTGTTTTGGTGTTTGGGGTTCAGGGTGCTTTGGTGTTGGGGTTCAAGGTGTTTTGGTGTTTGACGTTCAGGGTGTTTTGGTGTTTGGGGTTCAGGGTGTTTGGTTTTTTGGGTTCAGGATGTTTTGTTGTTTGGGGTTCAGGGTGCTTTGGTGTTGGGGTTCAATGTGTTTTGGTGTTTGGAGTTCAAGGTATTTTGGTGTTTGGGCTGCAGTGTGTTTTGGTGTTTGAGGTTCATGGTGTTTGGGGCTCAGGATGTTTTGGTGTTTGGGGTTCAGGGTGTTTTGGTGTTTAGGGGTTCAGGTTGTTTTGCTGTTTGGGGTTCAGTGTGTTATGGTGTTTGGGGATCAGTGTTTTGGGTTTCAGTGTTTTTGGTGCTCTGGGGTGTTTGGTGTTTGGGGGATCAGAGACTTTTCGGGTTCATGGTTTTTTGATGTTTGGGGTTCAGGATGTTTTAGTGTTTGGGGTTCATGGTGTTTTGATGTTCAGGGTTCATGCTGTTTTGATGTTTGGGGTTCAGGGTGTTTTGGTGATTGGGGTTCAGGGTGTTTTGGTGTTTAGGGGTTCAGGGTGTTTTGCTGTTTGGGATTCAGAGTGTTTTGAGGTTCAGGGTGTTTAGTGTTTGATGGTTCATGCTCCTTTGGAATTCAGGTTGTTTTGGTGTTTGGGGTTCAGGGTGTTTGGGTTTCAAGGTGTTTTGGTGTTTGGGGTTCAGGGTGTTTTGGTTTTGGGGGTTCAGGATGATTTCTTGTTTGGGGTGCAGGGTGTTTTGGTTTTTGGGGTTCAGAGTGTTTTAGTGTTTGACGTTCAGGGTGTTTTGATGTTTGGGGTGCAGGGTGTTTTGATTTTTGAGGTTCTGGGTGTTTTGGTGTTTGGGATTCAGGGTGTTTTGGTGTTTGGGGTTCAGGGTGTTTTGGTGTTTGTGTTCATTGTGTTTTGGTGTTTGGTGTTCAGTGTGTTTTGGTGTTTGGGGTTCATGGTGTTATGATGTTCAGGGTTAATGCTGTTTTGATGTTTGGGGTTCAGGGTGTTTTGGTGATTGGGGTTCAGGGTGTTTTGGTGTTTTGAGGTTCAGGGTTTTTTGGTGTTTGGGATTCAGGGTGTTTTGAGGTTCAAGGTGTTTGGTGTTGGACGGTTCATGCTGTTTTAGGGTTCAGGTTGTTTTGGTGTTTGGGGTTCAGGGTGTTTTGGTGTTTGGGGGGTTCAGGGTGTTTTGGGTTCAGGGTGCTTTGGTGTTGGGGTTCAAGGTGGTTTGGTGTTTGGGGTTCAAGGTGTTTGGGGTTAAGGGTGTTTTGGTTTTTGGGGTTCAGGGTGTTTTGTTGTTTGGGGTTCGGGGTGTTTGGTGTTTGGATTTCAGGCTATTTTGGTGTTTGGGTTTCAGGGTGTTTTGGTGTTTGGGGTTCAGCGTGTTTTGGTGTTTGGTGTTCAGGGTGTTTTGGTTTCTGGGGTTCAGGTTGTTTCGATGTTTGGGGTGCAGGGTATTTGGGGTTCTGGGTGTATTGGTGTTTGGGGTTCAAGGTGTTTTGGTGTTTGGGGTTCAAGGTGTTTTGGTGTTTGGGGTGCAGGGTGTTTTGGTGTTTGGGGTTCAGGGCTGTTTGGTGTTTGGGGGTTCAGAGTGTTTTGGTGTTTGGGGTTCAGGGCTGTTTGGTGTTTCGGGGTTCAGGGTGTTTTGGTGTTTGGGGTTCAGGGTATTTTTGTGTTTCAGGTTTCAGGGTGATTTGGTGTTTGGGGTTCAGGTTGTTTTGGTGTTTGGGGTTCAGGGTGTTTTGGTGTCTGGGGCTCAGGGTGTTTTGGTGTCTGGGGTTCAGGGTGTTTTCGTGTTCAGGGTGTTTTGGTGTTTGAGGTTCAGGGTGTTTTAGTGTTTGGGGCTCGGTGTTTTGATGTTTGGGGTTCAGGTTGTTTTGGTGCTTAGGGCTTCAGGGTGTTTTGGTGTTTGGGGTTTGTGGTGTTTTGGGGTTCAGTTTGTTTTGGTGATTGGTGCTCAGGGGTGTTTGGTGGATCAGGGTCTTTTCAGGTCCATAGCGTTTTGATGTTTAGGGTTCATGGTGTTTTGGTGTTTGGGGTTCAGGGTGTTTTGGTGTTTAGGGGTTCAGGGCGTTTTGGTGTTTGGGTTTCAGGGCTGTTTGGTTTTTGGGGGTTCAGGGTGTTTTGGTGTTTGGGTTTCAGTGTCTTTTGATGTTTAGGGATCAGGGTGTTCTTGTGTTTCCGGGTTCAGGGTGTTTTGTTGTTTGGGGTTCAGGGTGTTTTGCTGTTTGGGGTTCAGGGTGTTTTGGTTTTTTTGGGTTCAGGGTGTTTTGGTTTTTGGGGTTCAGTGTGTTTAAGTGTTTGGGATTCAGGGTGTTTTGGTGTTAGAGTTCATGGTGTTTTGATGTTTGGGGTTCAGGGCGTTTTGGTGTTTGGGGTTCAGGGTGCTTTGGTGTTGGGGTTCAATGTGTTTTGGTGTTTGGGGTTCAAGGTGTTTTGGTGTTTGGGGTTTAGGGTGTTTTGGTTTTTGGGGTTCAGGGTGTTTTAGTGTTTGACGTTCAGGGTGCTTTGGTGATTGGGGTGCAGGGTGTTTTGATTTTTGAGTTTCTGGGTGTTTAAGTGTTTGGGATTCAGGGTGTTTTGGTGTTAGAGTTCATGTTGTTTTGATGTTTGGGGTTCAGGGTGTTTTGGTGATTGGGGTGCAGGTTGTTATGATTTTTGAGGTTCTGGGTGTTTAACTGTTTGGGGTTCAGGGTGTTTTGGTGTTTGTGTTCATGGTGTTTTGGTGTTTGGTGTTCAGTGTGTTTTGGTTTTTGGGGTTCGGGATGTTTTGTTGTTTGGGGTTCGGGGTGTTTTGGTGTTTGGATTTCAGGGCTGTTTTGTGTTTGGGTGTACAGCGTGTTTTGGTGTTTGGGTTTCAGGGTGTTTTGGTGTTTGGGGTTCAGGGTGTCTTTGTGTTTCTGGGTTCAGGGTATTTTGGTGTTTGGGGTTCAGGGTGTTTGGTGTTTGGGGTTCAGGGCTGTTTTGTGTTTGGGTGTACATCGTGTTTTGGTGTTTGGGTTTCAGGGTGTTTTGGTGTTTGGGGTTCAGGGTGTTTTTGTGTTTCCAGGTTCAGGGTGTTTTGGTGTTTGTGCTGCAGGGTGTTTTGGTTTTTGGGGTTCAGGGTGTTTTAGTGTTTGACGTTCAGAGTGTTTTGATGTTTGGGATTCAGGGTGTTTTCGTGCTTGTGTTCATGATGTTTTGGTGTTTGGTGTTCAGTGTGCTTTGGTGTTTGGGGTTCAGGGTGTTGGTTTTTGGGGTTCAGGATGTTTTGTTGCTGGGGTTCGGGGTGTTTTGGTGTTTGGATTTCAGGGTGTTTTGGTGTTTGTGTTTCAGTGTGTTTTGGTGTTTGGGGTTCAGGGCTGTTTGGTGTTTGGGGTTTCAGTTTGTTTTGGTGTTTGGGTTTCAGGGTGTTTTGGTGTTTGCGGTTCAGGGTGTTTTTGTGTTTCCAGGTTCAGGGTGTTTTGGTGTTTGGGGTTCAGGGTGTTTTGGTTTTTGGGGTTCAGAGTGTTTGGTGCTCTGGGGTGTTTGGTTTTTGGGGGATCAGGGTCTGTTCAGGTTCATGGTGTTTTGATGCTTGGGGTTCAGGGTGTTTTAGTGTTTGGGGTTCATGGTGTTTTGATGTTCAGGGTTCATGCTGTTATGATGTTTGGGGTGCAGGGTGTTTTGGTGTTTGGGGTTCAGGATGCTTTGGTGTTTTGAGGTTCTGGGTGTTTTGGTGTTTGGGATTCAGGGTGTTTTGAGGTTCAGGGTGTTTGGTGTTTGACGGTTCATGCTGTTTTGTGGTTCAGGTTGTTTTGGTGTTTGGGATTCAGGGTGTTTTGGTGTTTGGGGGGTTCAGGGTGTTTTGGTGTTGGGGTTCAAGGTGTTTTGGTGTTTGTGGTTCAAGGTGTTTTGATGTTTGGGGTTCAGGGTGTTTTGGTTTTTGGGGTTCAGGGCGTTTTAGTGTTTGGGGTTCAGGGTGTTTTGGTGTTTGTGTTCATGTTGTTTTGGTGTTTGCTGTTCAGTGTGTTTTGATGTTTGGGGTTCATGGTGTTTGGTTTTTTGGGTTCAGAATGTTTTGTTGTTTGGGGGTTCAAGGTGTTTTGGTGTTTGGATTTCAGTGTGTTTTGGTATTTGGGTTTCAGGGTGTTTTGGTGTTTGGGGTTCAGGGTGTTTTGGTGTTTGGGTTTCAGGGTGTTTTGGTGTTTGGGGTTCAGAGTGTTTTTGTGTTTCCGGGTTCAGGGTATTTTGGTGTTTGGTGTTCAGGGTTTTTTGGTGTTTGAGGTTCAGGCTGTTTTGGTTTTTGGGGTTCAGGGTGTATTGGTGTTTGGGGTTCAAGGTGTTTTGTTGTTTGGGGGTCAAGGTGTTTTCGTGTTTGGGGTGCAGGGTGTTTTGATTTCTGCGGTTCCGCGTGTTTGGTGTTTGGGATTCAGAGTGTTTTGATGTTTGTGGCTCGGTGTTTTGTTGTTTGGGGTTCAGGGTGTTTTGGTGTTTGGGGTTCAGGGTTGTTTGGTGTTTGGGGTTCAGGGTGTTTTGGTGTTTGGGGTTCAGGGCTGTTTGTTGTTTGGGGGTTCAGGGTGTTTTGATGTTTGGGTTTCAGGGTGTTTTGATGTTTGGGGTTCAGGGTGTTTTTCTGTTTCTGGGTTCAGGGTGTTTTGGTGTTTGGGGTTCAGGGTGTTTTGATGTTTGGAGTTCAGGGTGTTTTGGTGTTTGAGGTGCAGGGTGTTTGGGGTTCTGGGTGTATTGGTGTTTGGTGTTCAAGGTGTTTTGGTGTTTGGGGTGCAGGGTGTTTTGATTTGTGCGGTTCCGGGTGTTTGGTGTTTGGGATTCAGGGTGTTTTGTTGTTTGGGGTTCAGAGTGTTTTGGTGTTTGGGGCTCGGTGTTTTTGTGGTTGGGGTTCAGGGTGTTTTGGTGTTTATGGTTTCATGGTGTTTTGGATTCAGGGCTGTTTGGTGTTTCGGGTTCAGGGTGTTTTGGTGTTTGACGGTTCTTGCTGTTTTGTGGTTCAGGGTGTTTTGGTGTTTGGGGTTCAGGCTGCTTTCATCGTTGGGGTTCAGGCTGTTTTGTTGCTTGGGGTTTGGGTTTCAGGGTGTTTTGGTGCTTGGGTTTCAGGGTGTTTTGGTGTTTGGGGTTCATGGTGTTTTGGTGTTTGGGGCTCAGGGTGTTTTGCTGTTTGAGGTTCAGAGTGTTTTGGTGTTTGAGGCTCGGTGTTTTTGTGGTTGGGGTTCAGGGTGTTTTGGTGTTTATGGTTTCAGGGTGTTTTGGATTCAGGGCTGTTTGGTGTTTCGGGTTCAGGGTGTTTTGGTGTTTGACGGTTCTTGCTGTTTTGTGGTTCAGGGTGTTTTGGTGTTTGGGGTTCAGGCTGCTTTCATCGTTGGGGTTCAGGCTGTTTTGTTGCTTGGGGTTTGGGTTTCAGGGTGTTTTGGTGCTTGGGTTTCAGGGTGTTTTGGTGTTTGGGGTTCAGGGCTGTTTGGTGTTTGGGGGTTCAGGGTGTTTTGGTGTTTTGAGGTTCAGTGTGTTTGGGATTCAGGGTGTTTTGAGGTTCAGGGTGTTTGGTGTTTGACGGTTCATGCTGTTTTAGAGTTCAGGTTGTTTTGGTGTTTGAGGTTCAGGGTGTTTTGGTGTTTGAGGTGTTCAGGGTGTTTTGGTGATTGGGGTTTAGGGTGCTTTGGTGTTGGGGTTCAGGGTGTTTTGGTGTTTGGGGTTCAGGGTGCTTTGGTGTTGGGGTTCAAGGTGTTTTGGTGTTTGGGGTTCAAGGTGTTTTGGTGTTTGGGGTTCAGGGTGTTTGGTTTTTTGGGTTCAGGATGTTTTGTTGTTTGGGGTTCGGGGTGTTTGGATTTCAGGTTGTTTTGGTGTTTGGGTTTCAGGGTGTTTTGATGTTTGGGGCTCGGTGTTTTTGTGGTTGGGGTTCAGGGTGTTTTGGTGTTTATGGTTTCAGGGTGTTTTGGTGTTTTGGATTCAGGGCTGTTTGGTGTTTCGGGTTCAGGGTGTTTTGGTGTTTGACGGTTCTTGCTGTTTGGGGGTTCAGGGTATTTTGTTGTTCTGGGTTCAGGCTGCTTTGGTCGTTGGGGTTCAGGCTGTTTTGTTGTTTGGGGGTTCAGGGTGTTTTTGTGTTTCGGGCTTCAGGTTGTTTTGATGTTTGTGGCTCAGGGTGTTTTGCTGTTTGAGGTTCAGAGTGTTTTGGTGTTTGGGGCTCGGTGTTTGGGGTTCAGGGTGTTTGGTGTTTGATGGTTCATGCTGTTTTGGGGTTCAGGTTGTTTTGGTGTTTGGGGTTCAGGGTGCTTGTGGGTTCAGGGAGTTTTTGTGTTTGGGGTGCAGGGTGTTTTGATTTTTGAGGTTCTGGGTGTTTTGGTGTTTGGAATTCAGGGTGTTTTCGTTTTTGGGGTTTGTGGTGTTTTGGGGTTCAGTTTGTTTTGGTGTTTGGTGCTCAGGGGTGTTTGGGGGATCAGGGTGTTTTTGGGTCCATGGATTTTTGATGTTTGGGGTTCAGGGTGTTTTAGTGTTTGGGGTTCATGGTGTTTTGATGTTCAGGGTTCATGCTGTTTTGATGTTTGGGGTTCACGGTGTTTTGGTGCTTGGGGTTCAAGGTGTTTTGTGGTTCAGGTTGTTTTGGTGTTTGGGGTTCAGGGTGTTTTGGTGTTTGGGGGGTTCAGGGTGTTTTGGTGTTTGGGGTTCAGGGTGCTTTGATGCTGGGGTTCAAGGTGTTTTGGTGTTTGGGGTTCAGGGTGTTTTGGTTTTTGGGGTTCAGGGTGTTTTGGTGATTGGGGTGCAGGTTGTTATGATTTTTGAGTTTCTGGGTGTTTAAGTGTTTGGGATTCAGGGTGTTTTGGTGTTAGAGTTCATGGTGTTTTGATGTTTGGATTTCAGGGTGTTTTGGTGTTTGGGTTTCAGGGTGTTTTGGTGTTTGGGGTTCAGGGCTGTTTGGTGTTTGGGTTTCAGGGTGTTTTGGTGTTTGGTGTTCAGGGTGTTTTTTGTTTCCGGGTTCAGGTTGTTTTGGTGTTTGGGGTTCAGGGTGTTTGGGGTTCAGGGTGTTTTGGTTTTTGGGGTTCAGGGTGTTTTGGTGTTTGGGGTGCAGTGTGTTTGGGGTTCTGGGTGTATTGGTGTTTGGGGTTCAAGGTGTTTTGGTGTTTGGGGTTCAGGGTGTTTTGGTGTTTAGGGGTCCGGGTGCTTTGGTGTTTGGGATTCAGGGCTGTTTGGTGTTTGGGGTTCAGGGTGTTTTGGTGTTTCGGGTTCAGGGCTGTTTGGTGTTTGGGGTTCAAGGTGGTTTGGGGTTCATGGTGTTTTGGTGTTTGGGGCTCAGGGTGTTTTGCTGTTTGAGGTTCAGAGTGTTTTGGTGTTTGGGGCTCGGTGTGTTGGTGGTTGGGGTTCAGGGTGTTTTGGTGTTTATGGGTTCAGGGTGTTTTGGTGTTTGGGATTGAGGGCTGTTTGGTGTTTGGGGTTCAGGGTGTTTTGGTGTTTGATGGTTCTTGCTGTTTGGGGGTTCAGGGTGTTTTGTTGTTCTGGGTTCAGGCTGCATTGGTCGTTGGGGTTCAGGCTGTTCTGATTTTTGGGTTTCAGGGTGTTTTGGTGTTTGGGGTTCAGGGCTGTTTGTTGTTTGGGGTTTCAGGGTGTTTTGATGTTTCGGGGTTCAGGGTGTTTTTGTGTTTGGGGTTCTGGTTATTTTTGTGTTTCGGGGCTCAGAGTGTTTTGGTGTTTGGGGTTCAGGGTGTTTTGGTGTTTGGGGTTCAGGATGATTTGGTGTTTAGGGGTTCAGGGTGTTTTGGTGTTTGGGGTTCAGGGTGTTTTGGTGTTTGGGGCTCGGTGTGTTGGTGGTTGGGGTCCAGGGTGTTTTGGTGTTTATGGGTTCAGGGTGTTTAAGTGTTTGGGGTTCAGGGTGTTTTGGTGTTTGTGTTCATGTTGTTTTGGTGTTTGCTGTTCAGTGTGTTTTGGTGTTTGGGGTTCATGGTGTTTGGTTTTTTGGGTTCAGAATGTTTTGTTGTTTGGGGGTCGGGGTGTTTTGGTGTTTGGGGCTCAGGGTGTTTTGCTGTTTGAGGTTCAGAGTGTTTTGGTGTTTGAGGCTCGGTGTTTTTGTGGTTGGGGTTCAGGGTGTTTTGGTGTTTATGGTTTCAGGGTGTTTTGGATTCAGGGCTGTTTGGTGTTTCGGGTTCAGGGTGTTTTGGTGTTTGACGGTTCTTGCTGTTTTGTGGTTCAGGGTGTTTTGGTGTTTGGGGTTCAGGCTGCTTTCATCGTTGGGGTTCAGGCTGTTTTGTTGCTTGGGGTTTGGGTTTCAGGGTGTTTTGGTGCTTGGGTTTCAGGGTGTTTTGGTGTTTGGGGTTCATGGTGTTTTGGTGTTTGGGGCTCAGGGTGTTTTGCTGTTTGAGGTTCAGAGTGTTTTGGTGTTTGAGGCTCGGTGTTTTTGTGGTTGGGGTTCAGGGTGTTTTGGTGTTTATGGTTTCAGGGTGTTTTGGATTCAGGGCTGTTTGGTGTTTCGGGTTCAGGGTGTTTTGGTGTTTGACGGTTCTTGCTGTTTTGTGGTTCAGGGTGTTTTGGTGTTTGGGGTTCAGGCTGCTTTCATCGTTGGGGTTCAGGCTGTTTTGTTGCTTGGGGTTTGGGTTTCAGGGTGTTTTGGTGCTTGGGTTTCAGGGTGTTTTGGTGTTTGGGGTTCAGGGCTGTTTGGTGTTTGGGGGTTCAGGGTGTTTTGAGGTTCAGGGTGTTTGGTGTTTGACGGTTCATGCTGTTTTGGGGTTCAGGTTGTTTTGGTGTTTGGGATTCAGGGTGTTTTGGTGTTTGGGGTTCAAGGTGTTTTGGTGTTTGTGGTTCAAGGTGTTTTGGTGTTTGGGGTTCAGGGTGTTTTGGTTTTTGGGGTTCAGGGCGTTTTAGTGTTCGATGTTCAGGGTGTTTTTGTGATTGGGGTGCTGGGTGTTTTGATTTTTGAGGTTCTGGGTGTTTAAGTGTTTGGGGTTCAGGGTGTTTTGGTGTTTGTGTTCATGTTGTTTTGGTGTTTGCTGTTCAGTGTGTTTTGGTGTTTGGGGTTCATGGTGTTTGGTTTTTTGGGTTCAGAATGTTTTGTTGTTTGGGGGTCGGGGTGTTTTGGTGTTTGGATTTCAGGGTGTTTTGGTATTTGGGTTTCAGGGTGTTTTGGTGTTTGGGGTTCAGGGCTGTTTTGTGTTTGAGGGTTCAGGGTATTTTGGTGTTTGGGGTTCAGGGTTTTTTGGTGTTTGGGGTTCAGGGCTGTTTGGTGTTTCGGGTTCAGGGTGTTTTGGTGTTTGACGGTTCTTGCTGTTTTGTGGTTCAGGGTGTTTTGGTGTTTGGGGTTCAGGCTGCTTTCATCGTTGGGGTTCAGGCTGTTTTGTTGCTTGGGGTTTGGGTTTCAGGGTGTTTTGGTGCTTGGGTTTCAGGGTGTTTTGGTGTTTGGGGTTCATGGTGTTTTGGTGTTTGGGGCTCAGGGTGTTTTGCTGTTTGAGGTTCAGAGTGTTTTGGTGTTTGAGGCTCGGTGTTTTTGTGGTTGGGGTTCAGGGTGTTTTGGTGTTTATGGTTTCAGGGTGTTTTGGATTCAGGGCTGTTTGGTGTTTCGGGTTCAGGGTGTTTTGGTGTTTGACGGTTCTTGCTGTTTTGTGGTTCAGGGTGTTTTGGTGTTTGGGGTTCAGGCTGCTTTCATCGTTGGGGTTCAGGCTGTTTTGTTGCTTGGGGTTTGGGTTTCAGGGTGTTTTGGTGCTTGGGTTTCAGGGTGTTTTGGTGTTTGGGGTTCATGGTGTTTTGGTGTTTGGGGCTCAGGGTGTTTTGCTGTTTGAGGTTCAGAGTGTTTTGGTGTTTGAGGCTCGGTGTTTTTGTGGTTGGGGTTCAGGGTGTTTTGGTGTTTATGGTTTCAGGGTGTTTTGGATTCAGGGCTGTTTGGTGTTTCGGGTTCAGGGTGTTTTGGTGTTTGACGGTTCTTGCTGTTTTGTGGTTCAGGGTGTTTTGGTGTTTGGGGTTCAGGGCGTTTTAGTGTTCGATGTTCAGGGTGTTTTTGTGATTGGGGTGCTGGGTGTTTTGATTTTTGAGGTTCTGGGTGTTTAAGTGTTTGGGGTTCAGGGTGTTTTGGTGTTTGTGTTCATGTTGTTTTGGTGTTTGCTGTTCAGTGTGTTTTGGTGTTTGGGGTTCATGGTGTTTGGTTTTTTGGGTTCAGAATGTTTTGTTGTTTGGGGGTCGGGGTGTTTTGGTGTTTGGATTTCAGGGTGTTTTGGTATTTGGGTTTCAGGGTGTTTTGGTGTTTGGGGTTCAGGGCTGTTTTGTGTTTGAGGGTTCAGGGTATTTTGGTGTTTGGGGTTCAGGGTTTTTTGGTGTTTGAGGTTCAGGCTGTTTTGGTTTTTGGGGTTCAGGGTGTTTTGGTGTTTGGGGTGCAGGGTGTTTGGGGTTCTGGGTGTATTGGTGTTTGGGGTTCAAGGTGTTTTGGTGTTTGGGGTTCATGGTGTTTGGTTTTTTGGGTTCAGAATGTTTTGTTGTTTGGGGGTCGGGGTGTTTTGGTGTTTGGATTTCAGGGTGTTTTGGTATTTGGGTTTCAGGGTGTTTTGGTGTTTGGGGTTCAGGGCTGTTTTGTGTTTGAGGGTTCAGGGTATTTTGGTGTTTGGGGTTCAGGGTTTTTTGGTGTTTGAGGTTCAGGCTGTTTTAGTTTTTGGGGTTCAGTGTGTTTTGGTGTTTGGGGTGCAGGGTGTTTGGGGTTCTGGGTGTATTGGTGTTTGGGGTTCAAGGTGTTTTGTTGTTTGGGGGTCAAGGTGTTTTCGTGTTTGGGGTGCAGTGTGTTTTGATTTCTGCGGTTCCGCGTGTTTGGTGTTTGGGATTCAGGTTGTTTTGATGTTTGTGGCTCGGTGTTTTGGTGTTTGGGGTTCAGGGTGTTTTGGTGTTTGGTGTTCAGGGTTGTTTGGTGTTTGGGGTTCAGGGTTGTTTGGTGTTTGGGGTTCAGGGCTGTTTGTTGTTTGGGGGTTCAGGGTGTTTTGATGTTTGGGTTTCAGGGTGTTTTGATGTTTGGGGTTCAGGGTGTTTTTCTGTTTCTGGGTTCAGGGTGTTTTGGTGTTTGGGGTTCAGGGTGTTTTGATGTTTGGGGTTCAGGGTGTTTTGGTTTTTGGGGTTTAGGGTGTTTTGGTGTTTGAGATGCAGGGTGTTTGGGGTTCTGGGTGTATTGGTGTTTGGGATTCAGGGTGTTTTGGTGTTTGGGGTTCATGGTGTTTTGGTGTTTGGGGCTCAGGGTGTTTTGATGTTTGAGGTTCAGAGTGTTTTGGTGTTTGGGGCTCGGTGTTTTTGTGGTTGGGGTTCAGGGTGTTTTGGTGTTTATGGTTTCAGGGTGTTTTGGTGTTTTGGATTCAGGGCTGTTTGGTGTTTCGGGTTCAGGGTGTTTTGGTGTTTGACGGTTCTTGCTGTTTGGTGGTTCAGGGTGTTTTGGTGTTTGGGGTTCAGGCTGCTTTCATCGTTGGGGTTCAGGCTGTTTTGTTGCTTGGGATTTGGGTTTCAGGGTGCTTTGGTGCTTGGGTTTCAGGGTGTTTTGGTGTTTGGGGTTCAGGGCTGTTTGGTGTTTAGGGGTTCAGAGTGTTTTGGTGTTTGGGGTTCAGGGCAGTTTGGTGTTTCGGGGTTCAGGGTGTTTTGGTGTTTTGAGGTTCAGGGTGTTTGGGATTCAGGGTGTTTTGAGGTTCAGGGTGTTTGGTGTTTGACGGTTCATGCTGTTTTAGAGTTCAGGTTGTTTTGGTGATTGAGGTTCAGGGTGTTTTGGTGTTTGAGGAGTTCAGGGTGTTTTGGTGTTTGGGGTTCAGAGTGCTTTGGTGTTGGGGTTCAGGGTGTTTTGGTGTTTGGTGTTCAGGGTGCTTTGGTGTTGGGGTTCAAGGTGTTTTGGTGTTTGGGGTTCAAGGTGTTTTTGTGTTTGGGGTTCAGAGTGTTTGGTTTTTTGGGTTCAGGATATTTTGTTGTTTGGGGTTCGGGGTGTTTGGATTTCAGGTTGTTTTGGTGTTTGGGTTTCAGGGTGTTTTGGTGTTTGGGGCTCGGTGTTTTTGTGGTTGAGGTTCAGGGTGTTTTGGTGTTTATGGTTTCAGTGTGTTTTGGTGTTTTGGATTCAGGGCTGTTTGGTGTTTCAGGTTCAGGGTGTTTTGGTGTTTGACGGATCTTGCTGTTTGGGGGTTCAGGGTGTTTTGTTGTTCTGGGTTCAGGCTGCTTTGGTCGTTGGGGTTCAGGCTGTTTTGTTGTTTGGGGGGTTCAGGCTGTTTTGTTGTTTGGGGGTTCAGGGTGTTTTTGTGTTTCGGGGTTCAGGGTGTTTTGATGTTTGAGGTTCAGAGTGTTTTGGTGTTTGGGGCTCGGTGTTTGGGGTTCAGGGTGTTTGGTGTTTGATGGTTCACGCTGTTTTGGGGTTCAGGTTGTTTTGGTGTTTGGGGTTCAGGGTGCTTGGGGGTTCAGGGTGTTTTGGTGTTTGGGGTGCAGGGTGTTTTGATTTTTGAGGTTCTGGGTGTTTTGGTGTTTGGAATTCAGGGTGTTTTCGTGTTTGGGGTTTGTGGTGTTTTGGGGTTCAGTTTGTTTTGGTGTTTGGGGGATCAGGGTGTTTTTGGGTTCATGGTGTTTTGATGTTTGGGGTTCAGGGTGTTTTAGTGTTTGGGGTTCATGGTGTTTTGATGTTCAGGGTTCATGCTGTTTTGATGTTTGGGGTTCACGGTGTTTTGGTGCTTGGGGTTCAAGGTGTTTTGTGGTTCAGGTTGTTTTGGTGTTTGGGGTTCAGGGTGTTTTGGTGTTTGGGGGTTCAGGGTGTTTTGGTGTTTGGGGGGTTCAGGGTGTTTTGGTGTTTGGGGTTCAGGGTGCTTTGATGTTGGGGTTCAAGGTGTTTTGGTGTTTGGGGTTCAGGGTGTTTTGGTTTTTGGGGTTCAGGGTTTTTTGGTGATTGGGGTGCAGGTTGTTATGATTTTTGAGGTTCTGGGTGTTTAATTGTTTGGGATTCAGGGTGTTTTGGTGTTAGAGTTCATGGTGTTTTGGTGTTTGGTGTTCAGTGTGTTTTGGTGTTTGGGGTTCAGGGTGTTTGGTTTTTTGGGTTCAGGATGTTTTGTTGTTTGGGGTTCGGGGTGTTTTGATGTTTGGATTTCAGGGTGTTTTGGTGTTTGGGTTTCAGGGTGTTTTGGTGTTTGGGGTTCAGTGCTGTTTGGTGTTTGGAGATTCAGGGTGTTTTGGTGTTTGGGTTTCAGCGTGTTTTGGTGTTTGGTGTTCAGGTTGTTTTTGTGTTTCCGGGTTCAGGTTGTTTTGGTGTTTGGGGTTCAGGGTGTTTGGGGTTCAGGGTGTTTTGGTTTTTGGGGTTCAGGGTGTTTTGGTGTTTGGGGTGCAGTGTGTTTGGGGTTCTGGGTGTATTGGTGTTTGGGGTTCAAGGTGTTTTGGTGTTTGAGGTTCAGGGTGTTTTGGTGTTAAGGGGTCCGGGTGCTTTGGTGTTTGGGATTCAGGGCTGTTTGGTGTTTGGGGTTCAGGGTGTTTTGGTGTTTGGGGTTCAGGGCTGTTTGGTGTTTGGGGGTTCAGGGTGTTTTGATGTTTGGGTTTCAGGGTGTATTGGTGTTTGTGGTTCAAGGTGTTTTGATGTTTGCGGTGCAGGGTGTTTTGATTTGTGCGGTTCCGGGTGTTTGGTGTTTGGGATTCGGGGTGGTTTGGGGTTCATGGTGTTTTGGTGTTTGGGGCTCAGGGTGTTTTGCTGTTTGAGGTTCAGAGTGTTTTGGTGTTTGGGGCTCGGTGTGTTGGTGGTTGGGGTTCAGGGTGTTTTGGTGTTTATGGGTTCAGGGTGTTTTGGTGTTTGGGATTGAGGGCTGTTTGGTGTTTGGGGTTCAGGGTGTTTTGGTGTTTGACGGTTCTTGCTGTTTGGGGGTTCATGGTGTTTTGATGTTCAGGGTTCATGCTGTTTTGATGTTTGGGGTTCACGGTGTTTTGGTGCTTGGGATTCAAGTTTTTTTGTGGTTCAGGTTGTTTTGGTGTTTGGGGTTCAGGGTGTTTTGGTGTTTGGGGGTTTCAGGGTGTTTTGGTGTTTGGGGGGTTCAAGGTGTTTTGGTGTTTGGGGTTCAAGGTGTTTTGGTGTTTGGGGTTCAGGGTGTTTTGGTTTTTGGGGTTCAGGGTGTTTTAGTGTTTGACGTTCATGGTGTTTTGATGTTTGGGGTTCAGGGTGGTTTGGTGTTTGTGTTCATGGTGTTTTGGTGTTTGGTGTTCAGTGTGTTTTGGTGTTTGGGGTTCAGGGTGTTTGGTTTTTTGGGTTCAGGATGTTTTGTTGTTTGGGGTTCGGGGTGTTTTGATGTTTGGATTTCAGGGTGTTTTGGTGTTTGGGTTTCAGGGTGTTTTGGTGTTTGGGGGGTTCAGGGTGTTTTGGTGTTTGGGGGGTTCAAGGTGTTTTGGTGTTTGGGGTTCAAGGTGTTTTGGTGTTTGGGGTTCAGGGTGTTTTGTTTTTTGGGGTTCAGGGTGTTTTAGTGTTTGGCGTTCAGGGTGTTTTGGTGATTGGGGTGCAGTTTTTTATAATTTTTGAGTTTCTGGGTGTTTAAGTGTTTGGGATTCAGGGTGTTTTGGTGTTAGAGTTCATGTTGTTTTGATGTTTGGGGTTCAGGGTGTTTTGGTGATTGGGGTGCAAGTTGTTATGATTTTTGAGGTTCTGGGTGTTTAAGTGTTTGGGTTTCAGGGTGTTTTGGTTTTTGGGGTTCAGGGTGTTTTGGTGTTTGGGGTGCAGTGTGTTTGGGGTTCTGGGTGTATTGGTGTTTGGGGTTCAAGGCTGTTTGGTGTTTGGGGTTCAGAGTGTTTTGGTGTTTGGGGCTCGGTGTTTTTGGTGTTTGGGGGTTCAGGGTGTTTTGGTGTTTGGGTTTCAGGGTGTTTTGATGTTTGGGGTTCAGGGTGTATTGGTGTTTGGGGTTCAAGGTGTTTTGATGTTTGCGGTGCAGGGTGTTTTGATTTGTGCGGTTCCGGGTGTTTGGTGTTTGGGATTCAGGGTGGTTTGGGGTTCATGGTGTTTTGGTGTTTGGGGCTCAGGGTGTTTTGCTGTTTGAGGTTCAGAGTGTTTTGGTGTTTGGGGCTCGGTGTTTTGGTGGTTGGGGTTCAGGGTGTTTTGGTGTTTATGGGTTCATGGTGTTTTGGTGTTTGGGATTGAGGGCTGTTTGGTGTTTGGGGTTCAGGGTGTTTTGGTGTTTGACGGTTCTTGCTGTTTGGGGGTTCAGGGTGTTTTGTTGTTCTGGGTTCAGGCTGCATTGGTCGTTGGGGTTCAGGCTGTTTTGATTTTTGGGTTTCAGGTTGTTTTGGTGTTTGGGGTTCAGGGCTGCTTGTTGTTTGGGGGTTCAGGGTGTTTTGATGTTTCGGGGTTCAGGGTGTTTTTGTGTTTGGGGTTCTGGTTATTTTTGTGTTTCGGGGCTCAGGGTGTTTTGGTGTTTGGGGTTCAGGGTGTTTTGGTGTTTGGGGTTCAGGATGATTTGGTGTTTAGGGGTTCAGGGTGTTTTGGTGTTTGGGGTTCAGGGTGTTTTGGTTTTCAGGGTTCATGGTGTTTTGATGTTTGGGGTTCAGGGTGTTTTGGTGTTTGGGTTTCAGGTTGTGTTGGTTTTCAGGGTTCAGGGTGTTTTGGTGTTTGGGGTTCAGTGTGTTTGGTTTATTGGCTTCAGGATGTTTTGGTGTTTGGGGTTCAGGATGTTTTGGTGTTCAGGGGTTCAGGGTGTTATGGTGTTTGGGTTTCAGGTTGTTTTGGTTTTCCGGGTTCAGGGTGTTTTGGTTTTGGGGGTTCAGGATGTATTGGTTTTGGGGGTTCAGGATGTTTTGGTTTTGGGGGTTCCGGATGTTTTGTTGTTTGGGGTGCAGGGTGTTTTGATTATTGGGGTTCAGGGTGTTTTAGTGTTTGACGTTCAGGGTGTTTTGTTGTTTAGGGTGCAGGGTGTTTTGATTTTTGAGGTTCTGGGTGTTTTGATATTTGGGGTTCAGGGTGTTTGGTGCTTGTGTTCATGGTGTTTTGGTGTTTGGTGTTCAGTGTGTTTTGGTGTTTGGGGTTCAGGGTGTTTGGTTTTTTGGGTTCAGGATGTTTTGTTGCTTGGGGTTCGGGGTGTTTTGCTGCTTGGATTTCAGGGTGTTTTGGTGTTTGTGTTTCAGGGTGTTTTGGTGTTTGGGGTTCAGGGCTGTTTGGGGTTCAGGGTGTTTTTGTGTTTCCGGGTTCAGGGTGTTTTGTTCTTTGGGGTTCAGGGTGTTTTGATGTTTGGGGTTCAGAGTGTTTGGTGCTCTGGGGTGTTTGGTGTTTGGGGGATCGGGGTCTTTTCGGGTTCATGGTGTTTAGTTGTTTGGGGTTCAGGGTGTTTTAGTGTTTGGAGTTCATGGTGTTTTGATGTTCAGGGTTCATGCTGTTTTGATGTTTGGGGTTCAGGGTGTTTTGGGTTCAGGGTGTTTTGAGGTTCAGGGTGTTTTGTTTTTTGGGTTTCAGGGTGTTTTGAGGTTCAGGGTGTTTGGTGTTTGACGGTTCATGCTGTTTTGGGGTTCAGGTTGTTTTGGTGTTTGGGTTTCAGGGTGTTTTGGTGTTTGGGGGATTCAGGGTGTTTTGGTGTTGGGGTTCAAGGTGTTTTGGTGTTTGTGGTTCAAGGTGTTTTGGTGTTTGGGGTTCAGGGTGTTTTGGTGTTTGGGGTTCAGGGTGTTTTGGTGTTTGGGGTTCAGGGTGTTTGGTTTTTGGGGTTCAGGGTGTTTTGGTGTTTGGGGTGCAGAGTGTTTGGGGTTCTGGGTGTATTGGTGTTTGGGGTTCAATGTGTTTTGGTGTTTGGAGTTCAAGGTGTTTTGCTGTTTGGGGTGCAGGGTGTTTTGATTTCTGCGGTTGCGGGTGATTGGTGTTTGGGATTCAGGGTGTTTTGATGTTTGGGGTTCATGGTGATTTGGTGTTTGGGGCTCAGGGTGTTTTGCTGTTTGGGGTTCAGAGTGTTTTGGTGTTTGGGGCTCGGTGTTTTTGCGGTTGGGGTTCAGGGAGTTTTGGTGTTTGGGATTCAGGGCTGTTTGGTGTTTGGGGTTCATGGTGATTTGGTGTTTGGGGCTCAGGGTGTTTTGCTGTTTGGGGTTCAGAGTGTTTTGGTGTTTGGGGCTCGGTGTTTTTGCGGTTGGGGTTCAGGGAGTTTTGGTGTTTGGGATTCAGGGCTGTTTGGTGTTTGGGGTTGAGGGTGTTTTGGTGTTTGACGGTTCTTGCTGTTTGGGGGTTCAGGGTGTTTTGGTGTTCGGGGTTCAGGCTGCTTTGTTCGTTGGTGTTCAGGCTGTTTTGTTGTTTGGTGTTTGGGGCTCAGGGTGTTTTGGTGTCTGGGGTTCAGGGTGTTTTGGTGTTTTGGGGTTTAGGGTGTTTTGGGTTCAGGGTGTTTTAGTGCTTGGGGCTCGGTGTTTTGGTGTTTGGGGTTCAGGCGGTTTTGGTGTTTAGGGGTTCATGGTGTTTTTGTGTTTGGGGTTTGTGGTGTTTTGGGGTTCAGTTTGTTTTGGTGTTTGGTGCTCAGGGGTGTTTGGGGGATCAGGGTCTTTTCGGGTCCATGGTGATTTGATGTTTGGGGCTCAGGGTGTTTTAATGTTTGGGGTTCATGATGTTTTGGTGTTTGGGGTTCAGGGTGTTTTGGAGTTTAGGGGTTCAGGGTGTTTTGGTGTTTGGAGTTCAGGGTGCTTTGGTTTTCAGGGTTCTTGGTGTTTTGGTGTTTGGGGTTCAGGGTGTTTTTGTTTTTCGGTTTCAGGATGTTTTGTTGTTTGGGATTCAGGGTGTTATATTTTTGGGTTTCAGGGTGTTTTGGTGTTTGGGGTTCAGGGCTGGTTGGTTTTTGTGGTTCAGGGTGCTTTGGTGTTTGGGGTTCAGGGTGTTTTGGTGTTTCGGGGTTCAGGGTATATTGGTGTTTGTGGTTCAAGGTGTTTTGGTGTTTGGGGTTCAAGGTGGTTTGGTGTTTGGGGTGCAAGATGTTATGATTTTTGAGGTTCCAGGTGTTTGGTATTCAGGGTGTTTTGGTGTTTGGTGTTCATGGTGTTTGGGGTTCAGGGTGTTTTGGTGTTTGGGGTTCAGGGTGTTTTGGTGTTTAGGGTTTCAGGTTGTTTTGCTGTTTGGGGCTCAGTGTGTTATCATGTTTGGGGCTCGGTGTTTTGGGGTTCAGGGTGCTCGGTGCTCTTTGGTTTTTGGGGGATCAAGGTCTTTTCGGGTTCATGGTGTTTTGATGTTTGGGGTTCAGAGTGTTTTAGTGTTTGATGCTCATGGTGTTTTGTTGTACAGGGTTCATGCTGTTTTGATGTTTGGGGTTCAGGGTGTTTTGTTGTTTGGGATTCAGGGTGTTTTGGTGTTTAGGGGTTCAGGGTGTTTTGGTGTTTGGGATTCAGGGTGTTTTGAGGTTCAGGGTGTTTGGTGTTTGACGGTTCATGCTGTTTTGGGGTTCAGGTTGTTTTGGTGTTTGGGTTTCAGGGTGTTTTGGTGTTTGGGATTCAGGCTGTTTTGGTGTTTGGGGTTTGTGGTGTTTCGGGGTTCAGTTTTTTTTGGTGTTTGGTGCTCTGGGGTGTTTGGTGTTTGGGGGATCAGGGTTACATAGGTTACATAGAGATAGGAACAGGACTAGGCCATTCGGCCCTTCGAGCCTGCTCCGCCATTCAATGAGATCATGGCTGATCTTCGTCTGAGATCATAGCTGATCTTACCAGTTCAGTACCCCGTCCCCACCTTTTCTCCGTAACCCTTAATCCCCTTAGCCTTCAGAAATATATCCAATTCTCTCTTGAAAATATTTATTGAATTAGCCTTCGCAGCCCTCTGTGGCAGGGAATTCCACAGGCTCACCACTCTTTGAGTGAAGAAATTCTTCCTCATCTCTGTTTTAAATGATTTGCCCGCTATTTTTAGACTGTGGCCCCTGGTTCTGTGCTCCCCGGCCATTGGAAACATTCTCTCTGAATTCAGCCTGTCCAGGCCTGCCATAATTTTATATGTTTCGATGAGATCCCCTCTCAATCTTCTAAACTCCAGTGAGTACAAGCCCAAACTATTTAATCTCTCTTCGTAGGTCATTCCCGCCATTCCAGGTATCAGCCTGGTGGTCTTTTCGGGTTCATGGTGTTTTGATGTTTGGGGTTCAGAGTGTTTTGGTGCTTGGGGTTCCGGGTGTTTTGGTGCTTCGGGTTCAGGGTGTTTTGGTGTTTGGGGTTCAGGGCTGTTTGGTTTTTGGGGATCAGTGTGTTTTGGTGTTTGGGGTTCAGGGTGTTTTTGTTTCTCGGGTTCAGGATGTTTTGTTGTTTGGAATTCAGGGTGTTTTGGTGTTTGGGTTTCAGGGTGTTTTGGTGTTTGGGGTTCAGGGTGTACTGGTGTTTGTGGTTCAAGGTGTTTTGGTGTTTGGGGATCAAGGTGTTTTGGTGTTTGGGGTGCAGGGTGTTTTGATTTTTGAGGTTCCAGGTGTTTGGTATTCAGGGTGTTTTGGTGTTTGGGGTTCATGGTGTTTGGGGCTCAGGGTGTTTTGGTGTTTGGGGTTCTGGGTGTTTTGGTGTTTAGGCTCTCAGGTTGTTTTGCTGCTTGGGGTTCAGTGTGTTATGGTGTTTAAGACTTGGTGTTTTGGGGTTCAGGGTGTTTGGTGCTCTTTGGTGTTTGGGGGATCAGGGACTTTTCGGGTTCATGGTGTTTTGATGTTTGGGGTCCAGGGTGTTTTGGTGCTTAGGGTTCCGGGTGTTTTGGTGCTTCGGGTTCAGGGCTGTTTGGCTTTTGGGGATCAGGGTGTTCTGGTGTTTGGGGTTCAGGGTGTTTTGTTGTTTTGGGATTCAGGGTGTATTGGTGTTTGGGGTTCAAGGTGTTTTGGTGTTTGGGGTTCAAGGTATTTTGGTGTTTGAGCTGCAGGTTGTTTTGATTTTTGAGGTTCCGGGTGTTCGGGATTCAGTGTGTTTTGGTGTTTGAGGTTCATGGTGTTTGGGGCTCAGGGTGTTTTGGTGTTTGGGGTTCAGGGTGTTTTGGTGTTTAGGGGTTCAGGTTGTTTTGCTGTTTGGGGTTCAGTGTGTTATGGTGTTTGGGGATCAGTGTTTTGGGGTTCAGGTGTTTGGTGCTCTGGGGTGTTTGGTGTTTGGGGGATCAGAGACTTTTTGGGTTCATGGTGTTTTGATGTTTGGGGTTCAGGGTGTTTTAGTGTTTGGGGTGCATGGTGTTTTGATGTTCAGGGTTCATGCTGTTTTGATGTTTGGGGTTCAGGGTGTTTTGGTGTTTGGGATTCAGGGTGTTTTGGTGTTTGGGATTCAGGGTGTTTTGAGGTTCAGGGTGTTTGGTGTTTGACGGTTCATGCGGTTTTGGAATTCAGGTTGTTTTGGTGTTTTGGGTTCAGGGTGTTTTGGTTTTGGGGGTTCAGGGTGTTTGGTTTTTTGGGTTCAGGATGTTTTGTTGCTTGGGGCTCGGGGTGTTTTGCTGCTTGGATTTCAGGGTGTTTTGGTGTTTGTGTTTCAGGGTGTTTTGGTGTTTGGGTTTCAGGGTGTTTTGGTGTTTGGGGTTCAGGGTGTTTTTGTGTTTCCGGGTTCAGGGTGTTTTGTTCTTTGGGGTTCATGGTGTTTTGGTGTTTGGGGTTCAGGGTGTTTTAGTGTTTGGAGTTCATGGTGTTTTGATGTTCGGGGTTCATGCTGTTTTGATGTTTGGGGTTCAGGGTGTTTTGGTGTTTGGGGTTCAGGGTGTTTTGGTGTTTTGAGGTTCAGGGTGTTTTGGTGTTTGGGATTCAGGGTGTTTTGAGGTTCAGGGTGTTTGGTGTTTGACGGTTCATGCTGTTTTAGAGTTCAGGGTGTTTTGGTGTTTGGGGGGTTCAGGGTGTTTTGGGTTCAGGGTGCTTTGGTGTTTGGGGTTCAAGGTGTTTTGGTGTTTGGGGTTCAAGGTGTTTTGGTGTTTGGGGTTCAAGGTGTTTTGGGTTCAAGGTGTTTTGGTGTTTGGTGTTCAGGGTGTTTTGGTGTTTGGGGTACAGGGTGTTTTAGTGTTTGGCGTTCAGGGTGTTTTGGTGTTTGGGGTTCAGGGTGTTTGGTTTTTTGGGTTCAGGATGTTTTGTTGTTTGGGGTTCGGGGTGTATTGGTGTTTGGATTTCAGGTTGTTTTGGTGTTTGGGTTTCAGGGTGTTTTGGTGTTTGGGGTTCAGGGTGTTTGGTTTTTTGGGTTCAGGATGTTATGTTGTTTGGGGTTCGGGGTGTATTGGTGTTTGGATTTCAGGTTGTTTTGGTGTTTGGGGTTCAGGGTGTTTTGGTGTTTGGGGTTCTGGGTGTATTGGTGTTTGGGGTTCAAGGTGTTTTGGTGTTTGGGGTGCAGGGTGTTTTGATTTGTGCGGTTCCGGGTGTTTGGTGTTTGGGGTTCATGGCTCAGGGTGTTTTGCTGTTTGAGGTTCAGAGTGTTTTGGTGTTTGGGGCTTGTTGTTTTGGTGTTTGGGGTTCAGGGTGTTTGGTGTTTGATGGTTCATGCTGTTTTGGGGTTCAGGTTGTTTTGGTGTTTGGGGTTCATGGTGTTTTGGTGTTTGTGGCTCAGGGTGTTTTGCTGTTTGAGGTTCAGAGTGTTTTGGTGTTTGGGGCTCGGTGTTTTGGTGTTTGGGGTTCAGGGTGTTTGGTGTTTGATGGTTCATGCTGTTTTGGGGTTCAGGTTGTTTTGGTGTTTGGGGTTCATGGTGTTTTGGTGTTTGTGGCTCAGGGTGTTTTGCTGTTTGAGGTTCAGAGTGTTTTGGTGTTTGGGGCTCGGTGTTTGGGGTTCAGGGTGTTTGGTGTTTGATGGTTCATGCTGTTTTGGGGTTCAGGTGCTTTGGTGTTTGGGGTTCAGGGTGTTTGGGGGGTTCAGGCTGTTTTGGTGTTTGGGGTGCAGGGTGTTTTGATTTTTGAGGTTCTGGATGTTTTGGTGTTTGGAAATTCAGGGTGTTTTCGTGTTAGAGTTCATGTTGTTTTGATGTTTGGTGTTCAGGGTGTTTTGGTGTTTGTGTTCATGGTGTTTTGGTGTTTGGTGTTCAGTGTGTTTTGGTGTTTGGGGTTCAGGGTGTTTGGTTTCTTGGTTTCAGGATGTTTTGTTGCTTGGGGTTCGGGGTGTTTTGGTGTTTGGATTTCAGGGTGTTTTGGTGTTTGGGTTTCAGGATGTTTTGGTGTTTGGGGTTCAGGGCTGTTTGGTGTTTGGGGTTTCAGTGTGTTTGGGTTTCAGGGTGTTTTGGTGTTTGGTGTTCATGGTGTTTGGGGCTCAGGGTGTTTTGGTGTTTGGGGTTCAGGGTGTTTTGGTGTTTATGCTTTCATGTTGTTTTGCTGTTTGGGGTTCAGTGTGTTATGGTGTTTAAGGCTTGGTGTTTTGTGGTTCAGGGTGTTTGGTGCTCTTTGGTGTTTGGGGGATCAGGGACTTTTCGGGTTCATGGTGTTTTGATGTTTGGGGTTCAGGCTGTTTTGGATCTTAGGGTTCCGGGTGTTTTGGTGCTTCGGGTTCAGGGTGTTTTGGTGTTTGGGGTTCAGGGCTGTTTGGTTTTTGGGGATCAGGGTGTTTTGGTGTTTGGGGTTCAGAGTGTTTTGTTGTTTTGGGATTCAGGGTGTATTGGTGTTTAGGGTTCAATGTGTTTTGGTGTTTGGAGTTCAAGGTATTTTGGTGTTTGGGCTGCAGTGTGTTTTGGTGTTTGAGGTTCATGGTTTTTGGGGCTCAGGGTGTTTTGGTGTTTGGGGTTCAGGGTGTTTTGGTGTTTAGGGGTTCAGGTTGTTTTGCTGTTTGGGGTTCAGTGTGTTATGGTGTTTGGGGATCAGTGTTTTGGGGTTCAGTGTTTTTGGTGCTTTGGCGTGTTTGGTGTTTGGGGGATCAGAGACTTTTCGGGTTCATGGTTTTTTGATGTTTGGGGTTCAGGATGTTTTAGTGTTTGGGGTTCATGGTGTTTTGATGTTCAGGGTTCATGCTGTTTTGATGTTTGGGGTTCAGGGTGTTTTCGTGTTTAGGGGTTCAGGGTGTTTTGCTGTTTGGGATTCAGGGTGTTTTGAGGTTCAGGGTGTTTAGTGTTTGATGGTTCATGCTGTTTTGGAATTCAGGTTGTTTTGGTGTTTGGGGTTCAGGGTGTTTGGGTTTCAAGGTGTTTTGGTGTTTGGGGTTCAGGGTGTTTTGGTTTTGGGGGTTCAGGGTGTTTTAGTGTTTGACATTCAGGGTGTTTTGATGTTTGGGGTGCAGGGTGTTTTGATTTTTGAGGTTCTGGGTGTTTTGGTGTTTGGTGTTCAGTGTGTTTTGGTGTTTGGGGTTCAGGCTGTTTGGTTTTTTGGGTTCAGGATGGTTTGTTGCTTGGGGTTCGGGGTGTTTTGCTGTTTGGATTTCACGGTGTTTTGGTGTTTGGGATTCAGGGTGTTTTGAGGTTCAGGGTGTTTGGTGTTTGACGTTTCATGCTGTTTTGGAATTCAGGTTGTTTTGGTGTTTGGGGTTCAGGGTGTTTTGGTTTTGGGGGTTCAGGATGTATTGGGTTTGGGGGTTCAGGATGTTTTGGTTTTGGTGGTTCCGGATGTTTTGTTGTTTGGGTTGCAGGGTGTTTTGATTATTGGGGTTCAGGGTGTTTTAGTGTTTGACGTTCAGGGTGTTTTGTTGTTTAGGGTGCAGGGTGTTTTGATTTTTGAGGTTCTGGGTGTTTTGGTTTTTGGGATTCAGGGTGTTTTGGTGTTAGAGTTCATGGTGTTTTGATGTTTGGGGTTCAGGGTGTTTTGGTGCTTGTGTTCATGGTGTTTTGGTGTTTGGTGTTCAGTGTGTTTTGGTGTTTGGGGTTCAGGGTGTTTGGTTTTTTGGGTTCAGGATGTTTTGTTGCTTGGGGTTCGGGGTGTTTTGCTGCTTGGATTTCAGGGTGTTTTGGTGTTTGTGTTTCAGGGTGTTTTGGTGTTTGGGGTTCAGGGCTGTTTGGTGTTTGGGGTTTCAGGGTGTTTTGGTGTTTGGGTTTCAGGGTGTTTTGGTGCTTGGGGTTCAGGGTGTTTTTGTGTTTCCGGGTTCAGGGTGTTTTGTTCTTTGGGGTTCAGGGTGTTTTGTTGTTTGGGGTTCAGGGTGTTTGGTGCTCTGGGGTGTTTGGTGTTTGGGGGATCGGGGTCTTTTCAGGTTCATGGTGTTTAGTTGTTTGGGGTTCAGGGTGTTTTAGTGTTTGGAGTTCATGGTGTTTTGATGTTCAGGGTTCATGCTGTTTTGATGTTTGGGGTTCAGGGTGTTTTGTTGTTTGGGGTTCAGGGTGTTTTGGTGTTTGGGATTCAGGGTGTTTTGAGGTTCAAGGTGTTTTGGTGTTTGGGGGGTTCAGGGTGTTTTGGTGTTTGGGGTTCAGGGTGCTTTGGTGTTGGGGTTCAAGGTGTTTTGGTGTTTGACGTTCAGGGTGTTTTGGTGTTTGGGGTTCAGGGTGTTTGGTTTTTTGGGTTCAGGATGTTTTGTTGTTTGGGGTTCAGGGTGCTTTGGTGTTGGGGTTCAATGTGTTTTGGTGTTTGGAGTTCAAGGTATTTTGGTGTTTGGGCTGCAGTGTGTTTTGGTGTTTGAGGTTCATGGTGTTTGGGGCTCAGGATGTTTTGGTGTTTGGGGTTCAGGGTGTTTTGGTGTTTAGGGGTTCAGGTTGTTTTGCTGTTTGGGGTTCAGTGTGTTATGGTGTTTGGGGATCAGTGTTTTGGGTTTCAGTGTTTTTGGTGCTCTGGGGTGTTTGGTGTTTGGGGGATCAGAGACTTTTCGGGTTCATGGTTTTTTGATGTTTGGGGTTCAGGATGTTTTAGTGTTTGGGGTTCATGGTGTTTTGATGTTCAGGGTTCATGCTGTTTTGATGTTTGGGGTTCAGGGTGTTTTGGTGATTGGGGTTCAGGGTGTTTTGGTGTTTAGGGGTTCAGGGTGTTTTGCTGTTTGGGATTCAGAGTGTTTTGAGGTTCAGGGTGTTTAGTGTTTGATGGTTCATGCTCCTTTGGAATTCAGGTTGTTTTGGTGTTTGGGGTTCAGGGTGTTTGGGTTTCAAGGTGTTTTGGTGTTTGGGGTTCAGGGTGTTTTGGTTTTGGGGGTTCAGGATGATTTCTTGTTTGGGGTGCAGGGTGTTTTGGTTTTTGGGGTTCAGAGTGTTTTAGTGTTTGACGTTCAGGGTGTTTTGATGTTTGGGGTGCAGGGTGTTTTGATTTTTGAGGTTCTGGGTGTTTTGGTGTTTGGGATTCAGGGTGTTTTGGTGTTTGGGGTTCAGGGTGTTTTGGTGTTTGTGTTCATTGTGTTTTGGTGTTTGGTGTTCAGTGTGTTTTGGTGTTTGGGGTTCATGGTGTTATGATGTTCAGGGTTAATGCTGTTTTGATGTTTGGGGTTCAGGGTGTTTTGGTGATTGGGGTTCAGGGTGTTTTGGTGTTTTGAGGTTCAGGGTTTTTTGGTGTTTGGGATTCAGGGTGTTTTGAGGTTCAAGGTGTTTGGTGTTGGACGGTTCATGCTGTTTTAGGGTTCAGGTTGTTTTGGTGTTTGGGGTTCAGGGTGTTTTGGTGTTTGGGGGGTTCAGGGTGTTTTGGTGTTTGGGGTTCAGGGTGCTTTGGTGTTGGGGTTCAAGGTGGTTTGGTGTTTGGGGTTCAAGGTGTTTGGGGTTAAGGGTGTTTTGGTTTTTGGGGTTCAGGGTGTTTTGTTGTTTGGGGTTCGGGGTGTTTGGTGTTTGGATTTCAGGCTATTTTGGTGTTTGGGTTTCAGGGTGTTTTGGTGTTTGGGGTTCAGCGTGTTTTGGTGTTTGGTGTTCAGGGTGTTTTGGTTTCTGGGGTTCAGGTTGTTTCGATGTTTGGGGTGCAGGGTATTTGGGGTTCTGGGTGTATTGGTGTTTGGGGTTCAAGGTGTTTTGGTGTTTGGGGTTCAAGGTGTTTTGGTGTTTGGGGTGCAGGGTGTTTTGGTGTTTGGGGTTCAGGGCTGTTTGGTGTTTGGGGGTTCAGAGTGTTTTGGTGTTTGGGGTTCAGGGCTGTTTGGTGTTTCGGGGTTCAGGGTGTTTTGGTGTTTGGGGTTCAGGGTATTTTTGTGTTTCAGGTTTCAGGGTGATTTGGTGTTTGGGGTTCAGGTTGTTTTGGTGTTTGGGGTTCAGGGTGTTTTGGTGTCTGGGGCTCAGGGTGTTTTGGTGTCTGGGGTTCAGGGTGTTTTCGTGTTCAGGGTGTTTTGGTGTTTGAGGTTCAGGGTGTTTTAGTGTTTGGGGCTCGGTGTTTTGATGTTTGGGGTTCAGGTTGTTTTGGTGCTTAGGGCTTCAGGGTGTTTTGGTGTTTGGGGTTTGTGGTGTTTTGGGGTTCAGTTTGTTTTGGTGATTGGTGCTCAGGGGTGTTTGGTGGATCAGGGTCTTTTCAGGTCCATAGCGTTTTGATGTTTAGGGTTCATGGTGTTTTGGTGTTTGGGGTTCAGGGTGTTTTGGTGTTTAGGGGTTCAGGGCGTTTTGGTGTTTGGGTTTCAGGGCTGTTTGGTTTTTGGGGGTTCAGGGTGTTTTGGTGTTTGGGTTTCAGTGTCTTTTGATGTTTAGGGATCAGGGTGTTCTTGTGTTTCCGGGTTCAGGGTGTTTTGTTGTTTGGGGTTCAGGGTGTTTTGCTGTTTGGGGTTCAGGGTGTTTTGGTTTTTTTGGGTTCAGGGTGTTTTGGTTTTTGGGGTTCAGTGTGTTTAAGTGTTTGGGATTCAGGGTGTTTTGGTGTTAGAGTTCATGGTGTTTTGATGTTTGGGGTTCAGGGCGTTTTGGTGTTTGGGGTTCAGGGTGCTTTGGTGTTGGGGTTCAATGTGTTTTGGTGTTTGGGGTTCAAGGTGTTTTGGTGTTTGGGGTTTAGGGTGTTTTGGTTTTTGGGGTTCAGGGTGTTTTAGTGTTTGACGTTCAGGGTGCTTTGGTGATTGGGGTGCAGGGTGTTTTGATTTTTGAGTTTCTGGGTGTTTAAGTGTTTGGGATTCAGGGTGTTTTGGTGTTAGAGTTCATGTTGTTTTGATGTTTGGGGTTCAGGGTGTTTTGGTGATTGGGGTGCAGGTTGTTATGATTTTTGAGGTTCTGGGTGTTTAACTGTTTGGGGTTCAGGGTGTTTTGGTGTTTGTGTTCATGGTGTTTTGGTGTTTGGTGTTCAGTGTGTTTTGGTTTTTGGGGTTCGGGATGTTTTGTTGTTTGGGGTTCGGGGTGTTTTGGTGTTTGGATTTCAGGGCTGTTTTGTGTTTGGGTGTACAGCGTGTTTTGGTGTTTGGGTTTCAGGGTGTTTTGGTGTTTGGGGTTCAGGGTGTCTTTGTGTTTCTGGGTTCAGGGTATTTTGGTGTTTGGGGTTCAGGGTGTTTGGTGTTTGGGGTTCAGGGCTGTTTTGTGTTTGGGTGTACATCGTGTTTTGGTGTTTGGGTTTCAGGGTGTTTTGGTGTTTGGGGTTCAGGGTGTTTTTGTGTTTCCAGGTTCAGGGTGTTTTGGTGTTTGTGCTGCAGGGTGTTTTGGTTTTTGGGGTTCAGGGTGTTTTAGTGTTTGACGTTCAGAGTGTTTTGATGTTTGGGATTCAGGGTGTTTTCGTGCTTGTGTTCATGATGTTTTGGTGTTTGGTGTTCAGTGTGCTTTGGTGTTTGGGGTTCAGGGTGTTGGTTTTTGGGGTTCAGGATGTTTTGTTGCTGGGGTTCGGGGTGTTTTGGTGTTTGGATTTCAGGGTGTTTTGGTGTTTGTGTTTCAGTGTGTTTTGGTGTTTGGGGTTCAGGGCTGTTTGGTGTTTGGGGTTTCAGTTTGTTTTGGTGTTTGGGTTTCAGGGTGTTTTGGTGTTTGCGGTTCAGGGTGTTTTTGTGTTTCCAGGTTCAGGGTGTTTTGGTGTTTGGGGTTCAGGGTGTTTTGGTTTTTGGGGTTCAGAGTGTTTGGTGCTCTGGGGTGTTTGGTTTTTGGGGGATCAGGGTCTGTTCAGGTTCATGGTGTTTTGATGCTTGGGGTTCAGGGTGTTTTAGTGTTTGGGGTTCATGGTGTTTTGATGTTCAGGGTTCATGCTGTTATGATGTTTGGGGTGCAGGGTGTTTTGGTGTTTGGGGTTCAGGATGCTTTGGTGTTTTGAGGTTCTGGGTGTTTTGGTGTTTGGGATTCAGGGTGTTTTGAGGTTCAGGGTGTTTGGTGTTTGACGGTTCATGCTGTTTTGTGGTTCAGGTTGTTTTGGTGTTTGGGATTCAGGGTGTTTTGGTGTTTGGGGGGTTCAGGGTGTTTTGGTGTTGGGGTTCAAGGTGTTTTGGTGTTTGTGGTTCAAGGTGTTTTGATGTTTGGGGTTCAGGGTGTTTTGGTGTTTGCTGTTCAGTGTGTTTTGATGTTTGGGGTTCATGGTGTTTGGTTTTTTGGGTTCAGAATGTTTTGTTGTTTGGGGGTTCAAGGTGTTTTGGTGTTTGGATTTCAGTGTGTTTTGGTATTTGGGTTTCAGGGTGTTTTGGTGTTTGGGGTTCAGGGTGTTTTGTGTTTGAGGGTTCAGGGTGTTTTGGTGTTTGGGTTTCAGGGTGTTTTGGTGTTTGGGGTTCAGAGTGTTTTTGTGTTTCCGGGTTCAGGGTATTTTGGTGTTTGGTGTTCAGGGTTTTTTGGTGTTTGAGGTTCAGGCTGTTTTGGTTTTTGGGGTTCAGGGTGTATTGGTGTTTGGGGTTCAAGGTGTTTTGTTGTTTGGGGGTCAAGGTGTTTTCGTGTTTGGGGTGCAGGGTGTTTTGATTTCTGCGGTTCCGCGTGTTTGGTGTTTGGGATTCAGAGTGTTTTGATGTTTGTGGCTCGGTGTTTTGTTGTTTGGGGTTCAGGGTGTTTTGGTGTTTGGGGTTCAGGGTTGTTTGGTGTTTGGGGTTCAGGGTGTTTTGGTGTTTGGGGTTCAGGGCTGTTTGTTGTTTGGGGGTTCAGGGTGTTTTGATGTTTGGGTTTCAGGGTGTTTTGATGTTTGGGGTTCAGGGTGTTTTTCTGTTTCTGGGTTCAGGGTGTTTTGGTGTTTGGGGTTCAGGGTGTTTTGATGTTTGGAGTTCAGGGTGTTTTGGTGTTTGAGGTGCAGGGTGTTTGGGGTTCTGGGTGTATTGGTGTTTGGTGTTCAAGGTGTTTTGGTGTTTGGGGTGCAGGGTGTTTTGATTTGTGCGGTTCCGGGTGTTTGGTGTTTGGGATTCAGGGTGTTTTGTTGTTTGGGGTTCAGAGTGTTTTGGTGTTTGGGGCTCGGTGTTTTTGTGGTTGGGGTTCAGGGTGTTTTGGTGTTTATGGTTTCATGGTGTTTTGGTGTTTGGGATACAGGGCTGTTTGGTGTTTGGGATTCTGGGTGTTTTGGTGTTTGGGGTTCATGGTGTTTTGGTGTTTGGGGCTCAGGGTGTTTTGCTGTTTGAGGTTCAGAGTGTTTTGGTGTTTGAGGCTCGGTGTTTTTGTGGTTGGGGTTCAGGGTGTTTTGGTGTTTATGGTTTCAGGGTGTTTTGGATTCAGGGCTGTTTGGTGTTTCGGGTTCAGGGTGTTTTGGTGTTTGACGGTTCTTGCTGTTTTGTGGTTCAGGGTGTTTTGGTGTTTGGGGTTCAGGCTGCTTTCATCGTTGGGGTTCAGGCTGTTTTGTTGCTTGGGGTTTGGGTTTCAGGGTGTTTTGGTGCTTGTGTTTCAGGGTGTTTTGGTGTTTGGGGTTCAGGGCTGTTTGGTGTTTGGGGGTTCAGGGTGTTTTGGTGTTTTGAGATTCAGTGTGTTTGGGATTCAGGGTGTTTTGAGGTTCAGGGTGTTTGGTGTTTGACGGTTCATGCTGTTTTAGAGTTCAGGTTGTTTTGGTGTTTGAGGTTCAGGGTGTTTTGGTGTTTGAGGTGTTCAGGGTGTTTTGGTGATTGGGGTTTAGGGTGCTTTGGTGTTGGGGTTCAGGGTGTTTTGGTGTTTGGGGTTCAGGGTGCTTTGGTGTTGGGGTTCAAGGTGTTTTGGTGTTTGGGGTTCAAGGTGTTTTGGTGTTTGGGGTTCAGGGTGTTTGGTTTTTTGGGTTCAGGATGTTTTGTTGTTTGGGGTTCGGGGTGTTTGGATTTCAGGTTGTTTTGGTGTTTGGGTTTCAGGGTGTTTTGATGTTTGGGGCTCGGTGTTTTTGTGGTTGGGGTTCAGGGTGTTTTGGTGTTTATGGTTTCAGGGTGTTTTGGTGTTTTGGATTCAGGGCTGTTTGGTGTTTCGGGTTCAGGGTGTTTTGGTGTTTGACGGTTCTTGCTGTTTGGGGGTTCAGGGTATTTTGTTGTTCTGGGTTCAGGCTGCTTTGGTCGTTGGGGTTCAGGCTGTTTTGTTGTTTGGGGGTTCAGGGTGTTTTTGTGTTTCGGGCTTCAGGTTGTTTTGATGTTTGTGGCTCAGGGTGTTTTGCTGTTTGAGGTTCAGAGTGTTTTGGTGTTTGGGGCTCGGTGTTTGGGGTTCAGGGTGTTTGGTGTTTGATGGTTCATGCTGTTTTGGGGTTCAGGTTGTTTTGGTGTTTGGGGTTCAGGGTGCTTGTGGGTTCAGGGAGTTTTGGTGTTTCGGGTTCAGGGCTGTTTGGTGTTTGGGGTTCAAGGTGGTTTGGGGTTCATGGTGTTTTGGTGTTTGGGGCTCAGGGTGTTTTGCTGTTTGAGGTTCAGAGTGTTTTGGTGTTTGGGGCTCGGTGTGTTGGTGGTTGGGGTTCAGGGTGTTTTGGTGTTTATGGGTTCAGGGTGTTTTGGTGTTTGGGATTGAGGGCTGTTTGGTGTTTGGGGTTCAGGGTGTTTTGGTGTTTGATGGTTCTTGCTGTTTGGGGGTTCAGGGTGTTTTGTTGTTCTGGGTTCAGGCTGCATTGGTCGTTGGGGTTCAGGCTGTTCTGATTTTTGGGTTTCAGGGTGTTTTGGTGTTTGGGGTTCAGGGCTGTTTGTTGTTTGGGGTTTCAGGGTGTTTTGATGTTTCGGGGTTCAGGGTGTTTTTGTGTTTGGGGTTCTGGTTATTTTTGTGTTTCGGGGCTCAGAGTGTTTTGGTGTTTGGGGTTCAGGGTGTTTTGGTGTTTGGGGTTCAGGATGATTTGGTGTTTAGGGGTTCAGGGTGTTTTGGTGTTTGGGGTTCAGGGTGTTTTGGTGTTTGGGGCTCGGTGTGTTGGTGGTTGGGGTCCAGGGTGTTTTGGTGTTTATGGGTTCAGGGTGTTTTGGTGTTTGGGATTGAGGGCTGTTTGGTGTTTGGGGTTCAGGGTGTTTTGGTGTTTGATGGTTCTTGCTGTTTGGGGGTTCAGGGTGTTTTGTTGTTCTCGGTTCAGGCTGCATTGGTCGTTGGGGTTCAGGCTGTTCTGATTTTTGGGTTTCAGGGTGTTTTGGTGTTTGGGGTTCAGGGCTGTTTGTTGTTTGGGGTTTCAGGGTGTTTTGATGTTTCGGGGTTCAGGGTGTTTTTGTGTTTGGGGTTCTGGTTATTTTTGTGTTTCGGGGCTCAGAGTGTTTTGGTGTTTGGGGTTCAGGGTGTTTTGGTGTTTGGGGTTCAGGATGATTTGGTGTTTAGGGGTTCAGGGTGTTTTGGTGTTTGGGGTTCAGGGTGTTTTGGTTTTCAGGGTTCAGGGTGTTTTGGTTTTGGGGGTTCAGGATGTATTGGTTTTGGGGGTTCAGGATGTTTTGGTTTTGGGGGTTCTGGATGTTTTGTTGTTTGGGGTGCAGGGTGTTTTGATTATTGGGGTTCAGGGTGTTTTAGTGTTGGACGTTCAGGGTGTTTTGTTGTTTAGGGTGCAGGGTGTTTTGATTTTTGAGGTTCTGGGTGTTTTGGTGTTTGGGATTCAGGGTGTTTTGGTGCTTGTGTTCATGGTGTTTTGGCCTTTGGTGTTCATTGTGTTTTGGTGTTTGGGGTTCAGGGTGTTTGGTTTTTTGGATTCACGATGTTTTGTTGCTTGGGGTTCGGGGTGTTTTGCTGCTTGGATTTCAGGGTGTTTTGGTGTTTGTGTTTCAGGGTGTTTTGGTGTTTGGGGTTCAGGGCTGTTTGGTGTTTGGGGTTTCAGGGTGTTTTGGTGTTTGGGTTTCAGGGTGTTTTGGTGTTTGGGGTTCAGGGTGTTTTTGTGTTTTCGTGTTCAGGGTGTTTTGTTCTTTGGGGTTCAGGGTGTTTTGGTGTTTGGCGTTCAGGGTGTTTGGTGCTCTGGGGTGTTTGGTGTTTGGGGGATCGGGGTCTTTTCGGGTTCATGGTGTTTAGTTGTTTGGGGTTCAGGGTGTTTTAGTTTTCGGAGTTCATGGTGTTTTGATGTTCAGGGTTCATGCTGTTTTGATGTTTGGGGTTCAGGGTGTTTTGGTGTTTGGGGTTCAGGGTGTTTTGGTGTTTTGAGGTTCAGGGTGTTTTGTTGTTTGGGATTCAGGGTGTTTTGAGGTTCAGGGTGTTTGGTGTTTGACGGTTCATGCTGTTTTGGGGTTCAGGTTGTTTTGGTGTTTGGGGTTCAGGGTGTTTTGGTGTTTGGGGGGTTCAGGGTGTTTTGGTGTTTGGGTTCAAGGTGTTTTGGTGTTTGTGGTTCAAGGTGTTTTGGTGTTTGGGGTTCAGGGTGTTTTGGTTTTTGGGGTTCAGGGTGTTTTAATGTTTGACGTTCAGGGTGTTTTTGTGATTGGGGTGCAGGGTGTTTTGATTTTTGAGGTTCTGGGTGTTTAAGTGTTTGGGGTTCAGGTTGTTTTGGTGTTCGTGTTCATGTTGTTTTGGTGTTTGCTGTTCAGTGTGTTTTGGTGTTTGGGGTTCAGGGTGTTTGGTTTTTTGGGTTCAGGATGTTTTGTTGTTTGGGGGTCGGGGTGTTTTGGTGTTTGGATTTCAGGGTGTTTTGGTATTTGGGTTTCAGGGTGTTTTGGTGTTTGGGGTTCAGGGCTGTTTTGTGTTTGAGGGTTCAGGGTGTTTTGGTGTTTGGGTTTCAGGGTGTTTTGGTGTTTGGGGTTCAGAGTGTTTTTGTGTTTCCGGGTTCAGGGTATTTTGGTGTTTGGGGTTCAGGGTGTTTTTGTGTTTGAGGTTCAGGCTGTTTTGGTTTTTGGGGTTAAGGGTGTTTTGGTGTTTGGGGTGCAGGGTGTTTGGGGTTCTGGGTGTATTGGTGTTTGGGGTTCAAGGTGTTTTGTTGTTTGGGGGTCAAGGTGTTTTCGTGTTTGGGGTGCAGGGTGTTTTGATTTCTGCGGTTCCGCGTGTTTGGTGTTTGGGATTCAGAGTGTTTTGATGTTTGTGGCTCGGTGTTTTGTTGTTTGGGGTTCAGGGTGTTTTGGTGTTTGGGGTTCAGGGTTGTTTGGTGTTTGGGGTTCAGGGTGTTTTGGTGTTTGGGGTTCAGGGCTGTTTGTTGTTTGGGGGTTCAGGGTGTTTTGATGTTTGGGTTTCAGGGTGTTTTGATGTTTGGGGTTCAGGGTGTTTTTCTGTTTCTGGGTTCAGGGTGTTTTGGTGTTTGGGGTTCAGGGTGTTTTGATGTTTGGAGTTCAGGGTGTTTTGGTGTTTGAGGTGCAGGGTGTTTGGGGTTCTGGGTGTATTGGTGTTTGGTGTTCAAGGTGTTTTGGTGTTTGGGGTGCAGGGTGTTTTGATTTGTGCGGTTCCGGGTGTTTGGTGTTTGGGATTCAGGGTGTTTTGTTGTTTGGGGTTCAGAGTGTTTTGGTGTTTGGGGCTCGGTGTTTTTGTGGTTGGGGTTCAGGGTGTTTTGGTGTTTATGGTTTCATGGTGTTTTGGATTCAGGGCTGTTTGGTGTTTCGGGTTCAGGGTGTTTTGGTGTTTGACGGTTCTTGCTGTTTTGTGGTTCAGGGTGTTTTGGTGTTTGGGGTTCAGGCTGCTTTCATCGTTGGGGTTCAGGCTGTTTTGTTGCTTGGGGTTTGGGTTTCAGGGTGTTTTGGTGCTTGGGTTTCAGGGTGTTTTGGTGTTTGGGGTTCATGGTGTTTTGGTGTTTGGGGCTCAGGGTGTTTTGCTGTTTGAGGTTCAGAGTGTTTTGGTGTTTGAGGCTCGGTGTTTTTGTGGTTGGGGTTCAGGGTGTTTTGGTGTTTATGGTTTCAGGGTGTTTTGGATTCAGGGCTGTTTGGTGTTTCGGGTTCAGGGTGTTTTGGTGTTTGACGGTTCTTGCTGTTTTGTGGTTCAGGGTGTTTTGGTGTTTGGGGTTCAGGCTGCTTTCATCGTTGGGGTTCAGGCTGTTTTGTTGCTTGGGGTTTGGGTTTCAGGGTGTTTTGGTGCTTGGGTTTCAGGGTGTTTTGGTGTTTGGGGTTCAGGGCTGTTTGGTGTTTGGGGGTTCAGGGTGTTTTGGTGTTTTGAGGTTCAGTGTGTTTGGGATTCAGGGTGTTTTGAGGTTCAGGGTGTTTGGTGTTTGACGGTTCATGCTGTTTTAGAGTTCAGGTTGTTTTGGTGTTTGAGGTTCAGGGTGTTTTGGTGTTTGAGGTGTTCAGGGTGTTTTGGTGATTGGGGTTTAGGGTGCTTTGGTGTTGGGGTTCAGGGTGTTTTGGTGTTTGGGGTTCAGGGTGCTTTGGTGTTGGGGTTCAAGGTGTTTTGGTGTTTGGGGTTCAAGGTGTTTTGGTGTTTGGGGTTCAGGGTGTTTGGTTTTTTGGGTTCAGGATGTTTTGTTGTTTGGGGTTCGGGGTGTTTGGATTTCAGGTTGTTTTGGTGTTTGGGTTTCAGGGTGTTTTGATGTTTGGGGCTCGGTGTTTTTGTGGTTGGGGTTCAGGGTGTTTTGGTGTTTATGGTTTCAGGGTGTTTTGGTGTTTTGGATTCAGGGCTGTTTGGTGTTTCGGGTTCAGGGTGTTTTGGTGTTTGACGGTTCTTGCTGTTTGGGGGTTCAGGGTATTTTGTTGTTCTGGGTTCAGGCTGCTTTGGTCGTTGGGGTTCAGGCTGTTTTGTTGTTTGGGGGTTCAGGGTGTTTTTGTGTTTCGGGCTTCAGGTTGTTTTGATGTTTGTGGCTCAGGGTGTTTTGCTGTTTGAGGTTCAGAGTGTTTTGGTGTTTGGGGCTCGGTGTTTGGGGTTCAGGGTGTTTGGTGTTTGATGGTTCATGCTGTTTTGGGGTTCAGGTTGTTTTGGTGTTTGGGGTTCAGGGTGCTTGTGGGTTCAGGGAGTTTTTGTGTTTGGGGTGCAGGGTGTTTTGATTTTTGAGGTTCTGGGTGTTTTGGTGTTTGGAATTCAGGGTGTTTTCGTTTTTGGGGTTTGTGGTGTTTTGGGGTTCAGTTTGTTTTGGTGTTTGGTGCTCAGGGGTGTTTGGGGGATCAGGGTGTTTTTGGGTCCATGGATTTTTGATGTTTGGGGTTCAGGGTGTTTTAGTGTTTGGGGTTCATGGTGTTTTGATGTTCAGGGTTCATGCTGTTTTGATGTTTGGGGTTCACGGTGTTTTGGTGCTTGGGGTTCAAGGTGTTTTGTGGTTCAGGTTGTTTTGGTGTTTGGGGTTCAGGGTGTTTTGGTGTTTGGGGGGTTCAGGGTGTTTTGGTGTTTGGGGTTCAGGGTGCTTTGATGCTGGGGTTCAAGGTGTTTGGGGTTCAGGGTGTTTTGGTTTTTGGGGTTCAGGGTGTTTTGGTGATTGGGGTGCAGGTTGTTATGATTTTTGAGTTTCTGGGTGTTTAAGTGTTTGGGATTCAGGGTGTTTTGGTGTTAGAGTTCATGGTGTTTTGATGTTTGGATTTCAGGGTGTTTTGGTGTTTGGGTTTCAGGGTGTTTTGGTGTTTGGGGTTCAGGGCTGTTTGGTGTTTGGGTTTCAGGGTGTTTTGGTGTTTGGTGTTCAGGGTGTTTTTTGTTTCCGGGTTCAGGTTGTTTTGGTGTTTGGGGTTCAGGGTGTTTGGGGTTCAGGGTGTTTTGGTTTTTGGGGTTCAGGGTGTTTTGGTGTTTGGGGTGCAGTGTGTTTGGGGTTCTGGGTGTATTGGTGTTTGGGGTTCAAGGTGTTTTGGTGTTTGGGGTTCAGGGTGTTTTGGTGTTTAGGGGTCCGGGTGCTTTGGTGTTTGGGATTCAGGGCTGTTTGGTGTTTGGGGTTCAGGGTGTTTTGGTGTTTCGGGTTCAGGGCTGTTTGGTGTTTGGGGTTCAAGGTGGTTTGGGGTTCATGGTGTTTTGGTGTTTGGGGCTCAGGGTGTTTTGCTGTTTGAGGTTCAGAGTGTTTTGGTGTTTGGGGCTCGGTGTGTTGGTGGTTGGGGTTCAGGGTGTTTTGGTGTTTATGGGTTCAGGGTGTTTTGGTGTTTGGGATTGAGGGCTGTTTGGTGTTTGGGGTTCAGGGTGTTTTGGTGTTTGATGGTTCTTGCTGTTTGGGGGTTCAGGGTGTTTTGTTGTTCTGGGTTCAGGCTGCATTGGTCGTTGGGGTTCAGGCTGTTCTGATTTTTGGGTTTCAGGGTGTTTTGGTGTTTGGGGTTCAGGGCTGTTTGTTGTTTGGGGTTTCAGGGTGTTTTGATGTTTCGGGGTTCAGGGTGTTTTTGTGTTTGGGGTTCTGGTTATTTTTGTGTTTCGGGGCTCAGAGTGTTTTGGTGTTTGGGGTTCAGGGTGTTTTGGTGTTTGGGGTTCAGGATGATTTGGTGTTTAGGGGTTCAGGGTGTTTTGGTGTTTGGGGTTCAGGGTGTTTTGGTGTTTGGGGCTCGGTGTGTTGGTGGTTGGGGTCCAGGGTGTTTTGGTGTTTATGGGTTCAGGGTGTTTTGGTGTTTGGGATTGAGGGCTGTTTGGTGTTTGGGGTTCAGGGTGTTTTGGTGTTTGATGGTTCTTGCTGTTTGGGGGTTCAGGGTGTTTTGTTGTTCTCGGTTCAGGCTGCATTGGTCGTTGGGGTTCAGGCTGTTCTGATTTTTGGGTTTCAGGGTGTTTTGGTGTTTGGGGTTCAGGGCTGTTTGTTGTTTGGGGTTTCAGGGTGTTTTGATGTTTCGGGGTTCAGGGTGTTTTTGTGTTTGGGGTTCTGGTTATTTTTGTGTTTCGGGGCTCAGAGTGTTTTGGTGTTTGGGGTTCAGGGTGTTTTGGTGTTTGGGGTTCAGGATGATTTGGTGTTTAGGGGTTCAGGGTGTTTTGGTGTTTGGGGTTCAGGGTGTTTTGGTTTTCAGGGTTCAGGGTGTTTTGGTTTTGGGGGTTCAGGATGTATTGGTTTTGGGGGTTCAGGATGTTTTGGTTTTGGGGGTTCTGGATGTTTTGTTGTTTGGGGTGCAGGGTGTTTTGATTATTGGGGTTCAGGGTGTTTTAGTGTTGGACGTTCAGGGTGTTTTGTTGTTTAGGGTGCAGGGTGTTTTGATTTTTGAGGTTCTGGGTG
This sequence comes from Somniosus microcephalus, assembly GCF_052327205.1. Taxonomy (NCBI): domain Eukaryota; kingdom Metazoa; phylum Chordata; class Chondrichthyes; order Squaliformes; family Somniosidae; genus Somniosus; species Somniosus microcephalus. Next base: position 82,746,552 of record NC_140999.1, on the reverse strand, counting down.
TTTTGGTGTTTGGGATTCAGGGTGTTTTGGTGCTTGTGTTCATGGTGTTTTGGCCTTTGGTGTTCATTGTGTTTTGGTGTTTGGGGTTCAGGGTGTTTGGTTTTTTGGATTCACGATGTTTTGTTGCTTGGGGTTCGGGGTGTTTTGCTGCTTGGATTTCAGGGTGTTTTGGTGTTTGTGTTTCAGGGTGTTTTGGTGTTTGGGGTTCAGGGCTGTTTGGTGTTTGGGGTTTCAGGGTGTTTTGGTGTTTGGGTTTCAGGGTGTTTTGGTGTTTGGCGTTCAGGGTGTTTGGTGCTCTGGGGTGTTTGGTGTTTGGGGGATCGGGGTCTTTTCGGGTTCATGGTGTTTAGTTGTTTGGGGTTCAGGGTGTTTTAGTTTTCGGAGTTCATGGTGTTTTGATGTTCAGGGTTCATGCTGTTTTGGTGTTTGGGGTTCAGGGTGTTTTGGTGTTTGGGGTTCAGGGCTGTTTGTTGTTTGGGGGTTCAGGGTGTTTTGATGTTTGGGTTTCAGGGTGTTTTGATGTTTGGGGTTCAGGGTGTTTTTCTGTTTCTGGGTTCAGGGTGTTTTGGTGTTTGGGGTTCAGGGTGTTTTGATGTTTGGGGTTCAGGGTGTTTTGGTTTTTGGGGTTCAGGGTGTTTTGGTGTTTGAGGTGCAGGGTGTTTGGGGTTCTGGGTGTATTGGTGTTTGGTGTTCAAGGTGTTTTGGTGTTTGGGGTTCAAGGTGTTTTGGTGTTTGGGGTGCAGGGTGTTTTGATTTGTGCGGTTCCGGGTGTTTGGTGTTTGGGATTCAGGGTGTTTTGGTGTTTGGGGTTCATGGTATTTTGGTGTTTGGGGCTCAGGGTGTTTTGCTGTTTGAGTTTCAGAGTGTTTTGGTGTTTGGGGCTCGGTGTTTTTGTGGTTGGGGTTCAGGGTGTTTTGGTGTTTATGGTTTCAGGGTGTTTTGGTGTTTTGGATTCAGGGCTGTTTGGTGTTTCGGGTTCAGGGTGTTTTGGTGTTTGAAGGTTCTTGCTGTTTGGTGGTTCAGGGTGTTTTGGTGTTTGGGGTTCATGCTGCTTTCATCGTTGGGGTTCAGGCTGTTTTGTTGCTTGGGGTTTGGGTTTCAGGATGTTTTGCTGCTTGGGTTTCAGGGTGTTTTAGTGTTCGGGGTTCATGGTGTTTTGATGTTCAGGGTTCATGCTGTTTTGATGTTTGGGGTTTAGGGTGTTTTGGTGCTTGGGGTGCAAGGTGTTTTGAGGTTCAGGGTGTTTTGGTGTTTGGGATTCAGGGTGTTTTGAGGTTCAGGGTGTTTGGTGTTTGACGGTTCATGCTGTTTTGTGGTTCAGGTTGTTTTGGTGTTTGGGGGATTCAGGGTGTTTTGGTGTTTGGGGGATTCAGGGTGTTTTGATGTTTGGGGTTCAGGGTGCTTTGGTATTTGTGTTCATGGTGTTTTGGTATTTGGTTTTCCGTGTGTTTTGGTGTTTGGGGTTCAGGGTGTTTGGTTTTTTGGGTTCAGGAGGTTTAGTTGTTTGGGGTTCGGGGTGGTTTGTTGTTTGGATTTCAGGTTGTTTTGGTGTTTGGGTTTCAGGGTGTTTTGGTGTTTGGAGTTCAGGGCTGTTTGGTGTTTGTGGGTTCAGGTTGTTTTGTTGTTTGGGTTTCAGGGTGTTTTGGTGTTTCCAGGTTCAGGGTGTTTAAGTGTTTGGGATTCATGGTGTTTTGATGTTTGGGGTTCAGGGTGTTTTGGTGTTTGGGGCTCGGTGTTTTGGTGGTTGGGGTTCAGGGTGTTTTGGTGTTTATGGGTTCAGGGTGTTTTGGTGTTTGGGATTGAGGGCTGTTTGGTGTTTGGGGTTCAGGGTGTTTTGGTGTTTGACGGTTCTTGCCGTTTGGGGGTTCAGGGTGTTTTGTTGTTCTGGGTTCAGGCTGCATTGGTCGTTGGGGTTCAGGCTGTTTTGATTTTTGGGTTTCAGGTTGTTTTGGTGTTTGGGGTTCAGGGCTGCTTGTTGTTTGGGGGTTCAGGGTGTTTTGATGTTTCGGGTTTCAGGGTGTTTTTGTGTTTGGGGTTCTGGTTATTTTTGTGTTTCGGGGCTCAGGGTGTTTTGGTGTTTGGGGTTCAGGGTGTTTTGGTGTTTGGGGTTCAGGATGATTTGGTGTTTGGGGTTCAGTGTGTTTGGTTTATTGGCTTCAGGATGTTTTGGTGTTTGGGGTTCAGGATGTTTTGGTGTTTAGGGGTTCAGGGTGTATGGTGTTTGGGTTTCAGGTTGTTTTGGTTTTCAGGGTTCAGGGTGTTTTGGTTTTGGGGGTTCAGGATGTATTGGTTTTGGGGGTTCAGGATATTTTGGTTTTGGGGGTTCCGGATGTTTTGTTGTTTGGGGTGCAGGGTGTTTTGATTATTGGGGTTCAGGGTGTTTTAGTGTTTGACGTTCAGGGTGTTTTGTTGTTTAGGGTGCAGGGCGTTTTGTTGTTTGTGTTTCAGGGTGTTTTGGTGTTTGGGGTTCAGGGCTGTTTGGTGTTTGGGGTTTCAGGGTGTTTTGGTGTTTGGGTTTCAGGGTGTTTTGGTGTTTGGGGTTCAGGGTGTTTTTGTGTTTCCGGGTTCAGGGTGTTTTGTTCTTTGGGGTTCAGGGTGTTTTGGTGTTTGGGTTCAGGGTGTTTGGTGCTCTGGGGTGTTTGGTGTTTGGGGGATCGGGGTCTTTTCCGGTTCATGGTGTTTTGATGTTTGGGGTTCAGGGTGTTTTGGTGCTTGTGTTCATGGTGTTTTGGTGTTTGGTGTTCAGTGTGTTTTGGTGTTTGGGGTTCAGGGTGTTTGGTTTTTTGGGTCCAGGATTTTTGTTGCTTGGGGTTCGGGGTGTTTTGCTGCTTGGATTTCAGGGCGTTTTGTTGTTTGTGTTTCAGGGTGTTTTGGTGTTTGGGGTTCAGGGCTGTTTGGTGTTTGGGGTTTCAGGGTGTTTTGGTGTTTGGGTTTCAGGGTGTTTTGGTGTTTGGGGTTCAGGGTGTTTTTGTGTTTCCGGGTTCAGGGTGTTTTGTTCTTTGGGGTTCAGGGTGTTTTGGTGTTTGGGTTCAGGGTGTTTGGTGCTCTGGGGTGTTTGGTGTTTGGGGGATCGGGGTCTTTTCCGGTTCATGGTGTTTAGTTGTTTGGGGTTCAGGGTGTTTTAGTGTTTGGAGTTCATGGTGATTTGATGTTCAGGGTTCATGCTGTTTTGATGTTTGGGGTTCAGGGTGTTTTGGTGTTTGGGGTTCAGAGTGTTTTGGTGTTGGGGTTCAGGGTGTTTTGGTGTTTGGGGTTCAGGGTGCTTTGGTGTTGGGGTTCAAGGTGTTTTGGGTTCAAGGTGTTTTGGTGTTTGGGGTTCAGGGTGTTTTGGTTTTTGGCGTTCAGGGTGTTTGGTTTTTTGGGTTCAGGATGTTTTGTTGTTTGGGGTTCGGGGTGTTTGGGTTTCAGGTTGTTTTGGGGTTCAGGGTGTTTTGGTTTTTGGGGTTCAGGGTGTTTTGGTGTTTGGGGTGTAGGGTGTTTGGGGTTCTGGGCGTATTGGTGTTTGGGGTTCAAGGTGTTTTGGTGTTTGGGGTGCAGGGTGTTTTGATTTGTGCGGTTCCGGGTGTTTGGTGTTTGGGATACAGGGTGTTTTGGTGTTTGGGGTTCATGGTGTTTTGGTGTTTGTGGCTCAGGGTGTTTTGCTGTTTGAGGTTCAGAGTGTTTTGCTGTTTGGGGCTCAGTGTTTTGGTGTTTGGGGTTCAGGGTGTTTGGGGGGTTCAGGGTGTTTGGTGTTTGGGGTGCAGGGTGTTTTGATTTTTGAGGTTCTGGGTGTTTTGATGTTTGGAATTCAGGGTGTTTTCGTGTTTGGGGTTTGTGGTGTTTTGGGGTTCAGTTTGTTTTGGTGTTTGGTGCTCAGGGGTGTTTGGGGGATCAGGGTGTTTTTGGGTCCATGGTGTTTTGATGTTTGGGGTTCAGGGTGTTTTAGTGTTTGAGGTTCATGGTACTTTGGTGTTTGGGTTTCAGGGTGTTTTAGTGTTCGGGGTTCATGGTGTTTTGATGTTCAGGGTTCATGCTGTTTTGATGTTTGGGGTTTAGGGTGTTTTGGTGCTTGGGGTGCAAGGTGTTTTGAGGTTCAGGGTGTTTTGGTGTTTGGGATTCAGGGTGTTTTGAGGTTCAGGGTGTTTGGTGTTTGACGGTTCATGATGTTTTGTGGTTCAGGTTGTTTTGGTGTTTGGGAGATTCAGGGTGTTTTGGTGTTTGGGGGATTCAGGGTGTTTTGGTGTTTGGGGTTCAGGGTGCTTTGATGTTGGGGTTCAAGGTGTTTTGGTGTTTGGGGCTCAGGGAGTTTTGGTGTTAGAGTTCATGGTGTTTTGATGTTTGGGGTTCAGGGTGCTTTGGTATTTGTGTTCATGGTGTTTTGGTATTTGGTTTTCCGTGTGTTTTGGTGTTTGGGGTTCAGGGTGTTTGGTTTTTGGGGTTCAGGAGGTTTAGTTGTTTGGGGTTCGGGGTTGTTTGGTGTTTGGATTTCAGGTTGTTTTGGTGTTTGTGTTTCAGGGTGTTTTGGTGTTTGGGGTTCAGGGCTTTTTGGTGTTTGTGGGTTCAGGTTGTTTTGCTGTTTGGGTTTCAGGGTGTTTTGGTGTTTCCAGGTTCAGGGTGTTTTGGTGTTTGGGGTTCAGGGTGATTTGGTGTTTGGGTTTCAGGGTATTTTGGTTTTTGGGGTTCAGGGTGCTTTGGTGTTTGAGTTGCAGGGTGTTTGGGGTTCTAGGTGTATTGATGTTTGGGGATCAGGGTGTTTCGGGTTCAGGGTGTTTTGGTTTTTGGGGTTCAGGGTGTTTTGGTGTTTGGGGTGCAGTGTGTTTGGGGTTCTGGGTGTATTGGTGTTTGGGGTTCAAGGTGTTTTGGTGTTTGGGGTTCATGGTGTTTTGGTGTTTAGGGGTTCAGGGTGCTTTGGTGTTTGGGATTCAGGGCTGTTTGGTGTTTGGGGTTCAGGGTGTTTTGGTGTTTGGATTTCAGGGTGTTTTGATGTTTGGGGTTCAGGGTGTATTGGTGTTTGGGGTTCAAGGTGTTTTGATGTTTGCGGTGCAGGGTGTTTTGATTTGTGCGGTTCCGGGTGTTTGGTGTTTGGGATTCAGGGTGGTTTGGGGTTCATGGTGTTTTGCTGTTTGGGGCTCAGGGTGTTTTGCTGTTTGAGGTTCAGAGTGTTTTGATGTTTGGGGCTCGGTGTTTTGGTGTTTGGGGTTCAGGGTGTTTGGGGTTCAGGGTGTTTTGATGTTTGACGGTTCTTGCTGTTTGGGGGTTCATGGTGTTTTGTTGTTCTGGGTTCAGGCTGCTTTGGTCGTTGGGGTTCAGGCTATTTTGTTGTTTGGGGGTTCAGGCTGTTTTGTTGTTTGGGGGTTCAGGGTGTTTTTGTATTTCGGGGTTCAGGGTGTTTTGGGCTCAGCGTGTTTTGCTGTTTGAGGTTCAGAGTGTTTTGGTGTTTGGGGCTCGGTGTTTTGGTGGTTGGGGTTCAGGGTGTTTTGGTGTTTATGTGTTCAGGGTGTTTTGCTGTTTGGGATTGAGGGCTGTTTGGTGTTTGGGGTTCAGGGTGTTTTGGTGTTTGACGGTTCTTGCTGTTTGGGGGTTCAGGGTGTTTTGTTGTTCTGGGTTCAGGCTGCATTGGTCGTTGGGGTTCAGGCTGTTTTGATTTTTGGGTTTCAGGGTGTTTTGGTGTTTGGGGTTCAGGGCTGTTTGTTGTTTGGGGGTTCAGGGTGTTTTGATGTTTCGGGGTTCAGGGTGTTTTTGTGTTTGGTGTTCTGGTTATTTTTGTGTTTCGGGGCTCAGAGTGTTTTGGTGTTTGGGGTTCAGGGTGTTTTGGTGTTTGGGGTTCAGGATGATTTGGTGTTTAGGGGTTCAGCCTGTTTTGGTGTTTGGGGTTCAGGGTGTTTTGGTTTTCAGGGTTCATGGTGTTTTGATGTTTGGGGTTTAGGGTGTTTTGGTTTCAGGTTGTTTTGGTTTTCAGGGTTCAGGGTGTTTTGGTGTTTGGGGTTCAGGATGTTTTGGTGTTTAGGGGTTCAGGGTGTTATGCTGTTTGGTTTTCAGGTTGTTTTGGTTTTCAGGGTTCAGGGTGTTTTGGTTTTGGGGGTTCAGGATGTATTGGTTTTGGGGGTTCAGGATGTTTTGGTTTTGGGGGTTCCGGATGTTTTGGTTTTGGGGGTTCCGGATGTTTTGTTGTTTGGGGTGCAGGCTGTTTTGATTATTGGGGTTCAGGGTGTTTTAGTGTTTGACGTTCAGGGTGTTTTGTTGTTTAGGGTGCAGGGTGTTTTGATTTTTGAGGTTCTGGGTGTTTTGGTGTTTGGGATTCAGGGTGTTTTGATGTTTGGTGTTCAGTGTGTTTTGGTGTTTGGGGTTCAGGGTGTTTGGTTTTTTGGGTTCAGGATGTTTTGTTGCTTGGGGTTCGGGGTGTTTTGCTGCTTGGATTTCAGGGTGTTTTGGTGTTTGTGTTTCAGGGTGTTTTGGTGTTTGGTGTTCAGGGCTGTTTGGTGTTTGGGGTTTCAGGGTGTTTTGGTGTTTGGGTTTCAGGGTGTTTTGGTGTTTGGGGTTCAGGGTGTTTTTGTGTTTCCGGGTTCAGGGTGTTTTGTTCTTTGGGGTTCAGGGTGTTTTGGTGTTTGGGGTTCAGGGTGTTTGGTGCTCTGGGGTGTTTGGTGTTTGGGGGATCGGGGTCTTTTCGGGTTCATGGTGTTTAGTTGTTTGGGGTTCAGGGTGTTTTAGTGTTTGGAGTTCATGGTGTTTTGATGTTCAGGGTTCATGCTGTTTTGATGTTTGGGGTTCAGGGTGTTTTGGTGTTTGACGGTTCTTGCCGTTTGGGGGTTCAGGGTGTTTTGTTGTTCTGGGTTCAGGCTGCATTGGTCGTTGGGGTTCAGGCTGTTTTGATTTTTGGGTTTCAGGTTGTTTTGGTGTTTGGGATTCAGGGCTGCTTGTTGTTTGGGGGTTCAGGGTGTTTTGATGTTTCGGGTTTCAGGGTGTTTTTGTGTTTGGGGTTCTGGTTATTTTTGTGTTTCGGGGCTCAGGGTGTTTTGGTGTTTGGGGTTCAGGGTGTTTTGGTGTTTGGGGTTCAGGATGATTTGGTGTTTGGGGTTCAGGGTGTTTTGGTGTTTGGTGTTCAGGGTGTTTTGGTTTTCATGGTTCAGGGTGTTTTGGTGTTTGGGGTTCAGTGTGTTTGGTTTATTGGCTTCAGGATGTTTTGGTGTTTGGGGTTCAGGATGTTTTGGTGTTTAGGGGTTCAGGGTGTTATGGTGTTTGGGTTTCAGGTTGTTTTGGTTTTCAGAGTTCAGGGTGTTTTGGTTTTGGGGGTTCAGGATGTATTGGTTTTGGGGGTTCAGGATGTTTTGGTTTTGGGGGTTCCGGATGTTTTGTTGTTTGGGGTGCAGGGTGTTTTGATTATTGGGGTTCAGGGTGTTTTAGTGTTTGACGTTCAGGGTGTTTTGTTGTTTAGGGTGCAGGGTGTTTTGATTTTTGAGGTTCTGGGTGTTTTGGTGCTGGGATTCAGGGTGTTTTTGTGTTAGAGTTCATGGTGTTTTGATGTTTGGGGTTCAGGGTGTTTTGGTGCTTGTGTTCATGGTGTTTTGGTGTTTGGTGTTCAGTGTGTTTTGGTGTTTGGGGTTCAGGGTATTTGGTTTTTTGGGTCCAGGATGTTTTGTTGCTTGGGGTTCGGGGTGTTTTGCTGCTTGGATTTCAGGGCGTTTTGTTTTTTGTGTTTCAGGGTGTTTTGGTGTTTGGGGTTCAGGGCTGTTTGGTGTTTGGGGTTTCAGGGTGTTTTGGTGTTTGGGTTTCAGGATGTTTTGGTGTTTGGGGTTCAGGGTGTTTTTGTGTTTCCGGGTTCAGGGTGTTTTGTTCTTTGGGGTTCAGGGTGTTTTGGTGTTTGGGTTCAGGGTGTTTGGTGCTCTGGGGTGTTTGGTGTTTGGGGGATCGGGGTCTTTTCTGGTTCATGGTGTTTAGTTGTTTGGGGTTCAGGGTGTTTTAGTGTTTGGAGTTCATGGTGTTTTGATGTTCAGGGTTCATGCTGTTTTGATGTTTGGGGTTCAGGGTGTTTTGGTGTTTGGGGTTCAGAGTGTTTTGGTGTTGGGGTTCAGGGTGTTTTGGTGTTTGGGGTTCAGGGTGCTTTGGTGTTGGGGTTCAAGGTGTTTTGAGTTCAAGGTGTTTTGGTGTTTGGGGTTCAGGGTGTTTTGGTTTTTGGGGTTCAGGGTGTTTGGTTTTTTGGGTTCAGGATGTTTTGTTGTTTGGGGTTCGGGGTGTTTGGGTTTCAGGTTGTTTTGGTGTTTGGGGTTCAGGGTGTTTTGGTGTTTGGGGTGTAGGGTGTTTGGGGTTCTGGGCGTATTGGTGTTTGGGGTTCAAGGTGTTTTGGTGTTTGGGGTGCAGGGTGTTTTGATTTGTGCGGTTCTGGGTGTTTGGTGTTTGGGATTCAGGGTGTTTTGGTGTTTGGGGTTCATGGTGTTTTGGGCTCAGGGTGTTTTGCTGTTTGAGGTTCAGAGTGTTTTGCTGTTTGGGGCTCAGTGTTTTGGTGTTTGGGGTTCAGGGTGTTTGGGGGGTTCAGGGTGTTTGGTGTTTGGGGTGCAGGGTGTTTTGATTTTTGAGGTTCTGGGTGTTTTGATGTTTGGAATTCAGGGTTTTTTCGTGTTTGGGGTTTGTGGTGTTTTGGGGTTCAGTTTGTTTTGGTGTTTGGTGCTCAGGGGTGTTTGGGGGATCAGGGTGTTTTTGGGTCCATGGTGTTTTGATGTTTGGGGTTCAGGGTGTTTTAGTGTTTGAGGTTCATGGTACTTTGGTGTTTGGGGTTCAGGGTGTTTTAGTGTTCGGGGTTCATGGTGTTTTGATGTTCAGGGTTCATGCTGTTTTGATGTTTGGGGTTTAGGGTGTTTTGGTGCTTGGGGTGCAAGGTGTTTTGAGGTTCAGGGTGTTTTGGTGTTTGGGATTCAGGGTGTTTTGAGGTTCAGGGTGTTTGGTGTTTGACGGTTCATGATGTTTTGTGGTTCAGGTTGTTTTGGTGTTTGGGAGATTCAGGGTTTTTTGGTGTTTGGGGGATTCAGGGTGTTTTGGTGTTTGGGGTTCAGGGTGCTTTGATGTTGGGGTTCAAGGTGTTTTGGTGTTTGGTTTTCCGTGTGTTTTGGTGTTTGGGGTTCAGGGTGTTTGGTTTTTGGGGTTCAGGAGGTTTAGTTGTTTGGGGTTCGGGGTTGTTTGGTGTTTGGATTTCAGGTTGTTTTGGTGTTTGTGTTTCAGGGTGTTTTGGTGTTTGGGGTTCAGGGCTTTTTGGTGTTTGTGGGTTCAGGTTGTTTTGCTGTTTGGGTTTCAGGGTGTTTTGGTGTTTCCAGGTTCAGGGTGTTTTGGTGTTTGGGGTTCAGGGTGTTTTGGTGTTTGGGTTTCAGGGTATTTTGGTTTTTGGGGTTCAGGGTGCTTTGGTGTTTGAGTTGCAGGGTGTTTGGGGTTCTAGGTGTATTGATGTTTGGGGATCAGGGTGTTTGGGGTTCAGGGTGTTTTGGTTTTGGGGGTTCAGGGTGTTTTGGTGTTTGGGGTGCAGTGTGTTTGGGGTTCTGGGTGTATTAGTGTTTGGGGTTCAAGGTGTTTTGGTGTTTGGGGTTCATGGTGTTTTGGTGTTTAGGGGTTCAGGGTGCTTTGGTGTTTGGGATTCAGGGCTGTTTGGTGTTTGGGGTTCAGGGTGTTTTGGTGTTTGGATTTCAGGGTGTTTTGATGTTTGGGGTTCAGGGTGTATTGGTGTTTGGGGTTCAAGGTGTTTTGATGTTTGCGGTGCAGGGTGTTTTGATTTGTGCGGTTCCGGGTGTTTGGTGTTTGGGATTCAGGGTGGTTTGGGTTTCATGGTGTTTTGCTGTTTGGGGCTCAGGGTGTTTTGCTGTTTGAGGTTCAGAGTGTTTTGATGTTTGGGGCTCGGTGTTTTGGTGTTTGGGGTTCAGGGTGTTTGGGGTTCAGGGTGTTTTGATGTTTGACGGTTCTTGCTGTTTGGGGGTTCAGGGTGTTTTGTTGTTCTGGGTTCAGGCTGCTTTGGTCGTTGGGGTTCAGGCTATTTTGTTGTTTGGGGGTTCAGGCTGTTTTGTTGTTTGGGGGTTCAGGGTGTTTTTGTATTTCGGGGTTCAGGGTGTTTTGGTGTTTGGGGCTCAGCGTGTTTTGCTGTTTGAGGTTCAGAGTGTTTTGGTGTTTGGGGCTCGGTGTTTTGGTGGTTGGGGTTCAGGGTGTTTTGGTGTTTATGGGTTCAGGGTGTTTTGCTGTTTGGGATTGAGGGCTGTTTGGTGTTTGGGGTTCAGGGTGTTTTGGTGTTTGACGGTTCTTGCTGTTTGGGGGTTCAGGGTGTTTTGTTGTTCTGGGTTCAGGCTGCATTGGTCGTTGGGGTTCAGGCTGTTTTGATTTTTGGGTTTCAGGGTGTTTTGGTGTTTGGGGTTCAGGGCTGTTTGTTGTTTGGGGGTTCAGGGTGTTTTGATGTTTCGGGGTTCAGGGTGTTTTTGTGTTTGGTGTTCTGGTTATTTTTGAGTTTCGGGGCTCAGGGTGTTTTGGTGTTTGGGGTTCAGGGTGTTTTGGTGTTTGGGGTTCAGGATGATTTGGTGTTTAGGGGTTCAGGGTGTTTTGGTGTTTGGGGTTCAGGGTGTTTTGGTTTTCAGGGTTCATGGTGTTTTGATGTTTGGGGTTTAGGGTGTTTTGGTGTTTGGGTTTCAGGTTGTTTTGGTTTTCAGGGTTCAGGGTGTTTTGGTGTTTGGGGTTCAGTGTGTTTGGTTTATTGGCTTCAGGATGATTTGGTGTTTGGGGTTCAGGATGTTTTGGTGTTTAGGGGTTCAGGGTGTTATGGTGTTTGGTTTTCAGGTTGTTTTGGTTTTCAGGGTTCAGGGTGTTTTGGTTTTGGGGGTTCAGGATGTATTGGTTTTGGGGGTTCAGGATGTTTTGGTTTTGGGGGTTCCGGATGTTTTGGTTTTGGGGGTTCCGGATGTTTTGTTGTTTGGGGTGCAGGCTGTTTTGATTATTGGGGTTCAGGGTGTTTTAGTGTTTGACGTTCAGGGTGTTTTGTTGTTTAGGGTGCAGGGTGTTTTGATTTTTGAGGTTCTGGGTGTTTTGGTGTTTGGGATTCAGGGTGTTTTGATGTTTGGGGTTCAGGGTGTTTTGGTGCTTGTGTTCATGGTGTTTTGGTGTTTGGTGTTCAGTGTGTTTTGGTGTTTGGGGTTCAGGGTGTTTGGTTTTTTGGGTTCAGGATGTTTTGTTGCTTGGGGTTCGGGGTGTTTTGCTGCTTGGATTTCAGGGTGTTTTGGTGTTTGTGTTTCAGGGTGTTTTGGTGTTTGGTGTTCAGGGCTGTTTGGTGTTTGGGGTTTCAGGGTGTTTTGGTGTTTGGGTTTCAGGGTGTTTTGGTGTTTGGGGTTCAGGGTGTTTTTGTGTTTCCGGGTTCAGGGTGTTTTGTTCTTTGGGGTTCAGGGTGTTTTGGTGTTTGGGGTTCAGGGTGTTTGGTGCTCTGGGGTGTTTGGTGTTTGGGGGATCGGGGTCTTTTCGGGTTCATGGTGTTTAGTTGTTTGGGGTTCAGGGTGTTTTAGTGTTTGGAGTTCATGGTGTTTTGATGTTCAGGGTTCTTGCTGTTTTGATGTTTGGGGTTCAGGGTGTTTTGGTGTTTGACGGTTCTTGCCGTTTGGGGGTTCAGGGTGTTTTGTTGTTCTGGGTTCAGGCTGCATTGGTCGTTGGGGTTCAGGCTGTTTTGATTTTTGGGTTTCAGGTTGTTTTGGTGTTTGGGATTCAGGGCTGCTTGTTGTTTGGGGGTTCAGGGTGTTTTGATGTTTCGGGTTTCAGGGTGTTTTTGTGTTTGGGGTTCTGGTTATTTTTGTGTTTCGGGGCTCAGGGTGTTTTGGTGTTTGGGGTTCAGGGTGTTTTGGTGTTTGGGGTTCAGGGTGTTTTGAGGTTCAGGGTGTTTGGTGTTTGACGGTTCATGCTGTTTTGGGGTTCAGGTTGTTTTGGTGTTTGGGGGGTTCAGGGTGTTTTGGTGTTGGGGTTCAAGGTGTTTTGGTGTTTGTGGTTCAAGGTGTTTTGGTGTTTGGGGTTCAGGGTGTTTTGGTTTTTGGGGTTCAGGGCGTTTTAGTTTTTGACGTTCAGGGTGTTTTTGTGATTGGGGTGCTGGGTGTTTTGATTTTTGAGGTTCTGGGTGTTTAAGTGTTTGAGGTTCTGGGTGTTTTGGTGTTAGAGTTCATGTTGTTTTGATGTTTGGGGTTCAGGGTGTTTTGGTGATTGGGGTGCAGGTTGTTATGATTTTTGAGGTTCTGGGTGTTTAAGTGTTTGGGATTCAGGGTGTTTTGGTGTTAGAGTTCATGGTGTTTTGATGTTTGGGGTTCAGGGTGGTTTGGTGTTTGTGTTCATGGTGTTTTGGTGTTTGGTGTTCAGTGTGTTTTGGTGTTTGGGGTTCAGGGTGTTTGGTTTTTTGGGTTCAGGATGTTTTGTTGTTTGGGGTTCGGGGTGTTTTGATGTTTGGATTTCAGGGTGTTTTGGTGTTTGGCTTTCAGGGTGTTTTGGTGTTTGGGGGGTTCAGGGTGTTTTGGTGTTTATGGGGTTCAAGGTGTTTTGGTGTTTGAGGTTCAAGGTGTTTTGGTGTTTGGGGTTCAGGGTGTTTTGGTTTTGGGGGTTCAGGGTGTTTTAGTGTTTGGCGTTCAGGGTGTTTTGGTGATTGGGGTGCAGTTTTTTATAATTTTTGAGTTTCTGGGTGTTTAAGTGTTTGGGATTCAGGGTGTTTTGGTGTTAGAGTTCATGTTGTTTTGATGTTTGGGATTCAGGGTGTTTTGGTGTTAGAGTTCATGGTGTTTTGGTGTTTGGTGTTCAGTGTGTTTTGGTGTTTGGGGTTCAGGGTGTTTGGTTTTTTGGGTTCAGGATGTTTTGTTGTTTGGGGTTCGGGGTGTTTTGATTTCAGGGTGTTTTGGTGTTTGGGTTTCAGGGTGTTTTGGTGTTTGGGGTTCAGGGTGTTTGGTTTTTTGGGTTCAGGATGTTTTGTTGTTTGGGGTTCGGGGTGTTTTGATGTTTGGATTTCAGGGTGTTTTGGTGTTTGGGTTTCAGGGTGTTTTGGTTTTTGGGGTTCAGGGTGTTTTGGTGTTTGGGGTGCAGTGTGTTTGGGGTTCTGGGTGTATTGGTGTTTGGGGTTCAAGGTGTTTTGGTGTTTGGGATTCAGGGCTGTTTGGTGTTTGGGGTTCAGAGTGTTTTGGTGTTTGGGGTTCAGGGCTGTTTGGTGTTTGGGGGTTCAGGATGTTTTGGTGTTTGGGTTTCAGGGTGTTTTGATGTTTGGGGTTCTGTGCGTATTGGTGTTTGGGGTTCAAGGTGTTTTGATGTTTGCGGTGCAGGGTGTTTTGATTTGTGCGGTTCCGGGTGTTTGGTGTTTGGGATTCAGGGTGGTTTGGGGTTCATGGTGTTTTGGTGTTTGGGGCACAGGGGGTTTTGCTGTTTGAGGTTCAGAGTGTTTTGGTGTTTGGGGCTCGGTGTTTTGGTGGTTGGGGTTCAGGGTGTTTTGGTGTTTATGGGTTCAGGGTGTTTTGGTGTTTGGGATTGAGGGCTGTTTGGTGTTTGGGGTTCAGGGTGTTTTGGTGATTGGGGTGCAGGTTGTTATGATTTTTGAGGTTCTGGGTGTTTAAGTGTTTGGGATTCAGGGTGTTTTGGTGTTAGAGTTCATGGTGTTTTGATGTTTGGGGTTCAGGGTGGTTTGGTGTTTGTGTTCATGGTGTTTTGGTGTTTGGGGTTCAGGGTGTTTGGTTTTTTGGGTTCAGGATGTTTTGTTGTTTGGGGTTCGGGGTGTTTTGATGTTTGGATTTCAGGGTGTTTTGGTGTTTGGGTTTCAGGGTTTTTTGGTGTTTGGGGGGTTCAGGGTGTTTTGGTGTTTGGGGGGTTCAAGGTGTTTTGGTGTTTGGGGTTCAAGGTGTTTTGGTGTTTGGGGTTCAGGGTGTTTTGGTTTTTGGAGTTCATGTTGTTTTGATGTTTGGGGTTCAGGGTGTTTTGGTGATTGGGATGCAGGTTGTTATGATTTTTGAGGTTCTGGGTGTTTAAGTGTTTGGGATTCAGGGTGTTTTGGTGTTAGAGTTCATGGTGTTTTGGTGTTTGGGATTGAGGGCTGTTTGGTGTTTGGGGTTCAGGGTGTTTTGGTGTTTGACGGTTCTTGCTGTTTGGGGGTTCAGGGTGTTTTGTTGTTCTGGGTTCAGGCTGCATTGGTCGTTGGGGTTCAGGCTGTTTTGATTTTTGGGTTTCAGGTTGTTTTGGTGTTTGGGGTTCAGGGCTGCTTGTTGTTTGGGGGTTCAGGGTGTTTTGATGTTTCGGGGTTCAGGGTGTTTTTGTGTTTGGGGTTCTGGTTATTTTTGTGTTTCGGGGCTCAGGGTGTTTTGGTGTTTGGGGTTCAGGGTGTTTTGGTGTTTGGGGTTCAGGGTGCTTTGGTATTTGTGTTCATGGTGTTTTGGTATTTGGTTTTCCGTGTGTTTTGGTGTTTGGGGTTCAGGGTGTTTGGTTTTTTGGGTTCAGGAGGTTTAGTTGTTTGGGGTTCGGGGTGGTTTGGTGTTTGGATTTCAGGTTGTTTTGGTGTTTGGGTTTCAGGGTGTTTTGGTGTTTGGAGTTCAGGGCTGTTTGGTGTTTGTGGGTTCAGGTTGTTTTGTTGTTTGGGTTTCAGGGTGTTTTGGTGTTTCCAGGTTCAGGGTGTTTTGGTGTTTGGGTTTCAGGGTGTTTTGGTGTTTGGGTTTCAGGGTATTTTGGTTTTTGGGGTTCAGGGTGCTTTGGTGTTTGGGTTGCAGGGTGTTTGGGGTTCTAGGTATATTGGTGTTTGGGGATCAGGGTGTTTGGGGTTCAGGGTGTTTTGGTTTTTGGGGTTCAGGGTGTTTTGGTGTTTGGGGTGCAGTGTGTTTGGGGTTCTGGGTGTATTGGTGTTTGGGGTTCAAGGTGTTTTGGTGTTTGGGGTTCAGGGTGTTTTGGTGTTTAGGTGTTCAGGGTGCTTTGGTGTTTGGGATTCAGGGCTGTTTGGTGTTTGGGGTTCAGGGTGTTTTGATGTTTGGGGTTCAGGGTGTATTGGTGTTTGGGGTTCAAGGTGTTTTGATGTTTGCGGTGCAGGGTGTTTTGATTTGTGCGGTTCCGGGTGTTTGGTGTTTGGGATTCAGGGTGGTTTGGGGTTCATGGTGTTTTGCTGTTTGGGGCTCAGGGTGTTTTGCTGTTTGAGGTTCAGAGTGTTTTGATGTTTGGGGCTCGGTGTTTTGGTGTTTGGGGTTCAGGGTGTTTGGGGTTCAGGGTGTTTTGATGTTTGACGGTTCTTGCTGTTTGGGGGTTCAGGGTGTTTTGTTGTTCTGGGTTCAGGCTGCTTTGGTCGTTGGGGTTCAGGCTGTTTTGTTGTTTGGGGGTTCAGGCTGTTTTGTTGTTTGGGGGTTCAGGGTGTTTTTGTGTTTCGGGGTTCAGGGTGTTTTGGTGTTTGTGGCTCAGGGTGTTTTGCTGTTTGAGGTTCAGAGTGTTTTGGTGTTTGGGATTCAGGGTGTTTGGTGTTTGATGGTTCATGCTGTTTTGGGGTTCAGGTTGTTTTGGTGTTTGGGGTTCAGGGTGTTTGGGGGGTTCAGGGTGTTTTGGTGTTAGGGGTGCAGAGTATTTAGATTTTTGAGGTTCTGGGTGTTTTGGTGTTTGGAATTGAGGGTGTTTTCGTGTTTGGGATTTGTGGTGTTTTGGGGTTCAGTTTGTTTTGGTGTTTGGTGCTCAGGGGTGTTTGGGGGATCAGGGTGTTTTTGGGTCCATGGTGTTCTGATGTTTGGGGTTCAGGGTGTTTTAGTGTTTGGGGTTCATGGTGTTTTGATGTTCATGGTTCATGCTGTTTTGATGTTTGGGGTTCACGGTGTTTTGGTGCTTGGGATTCAAGGTGTTTTGTGGTTCAGGTTGTTTTGGTGTTTGGGGTTCAGGGTGTTTTGGTGTTTGGGGGGTTCAGGGTGTTTTGGTGTTTGGGGGGTTCAAGGTGTTTTGGTGTTTGGGGTTCAAGGTGTTTTGGTGTTTGGGGTTCAGGGTGTTTTGGTTTTTGGGGTTCAGGGTGTTTTAGTGTTTGACGTTCAGGGTGTTTTGGTGATTGGGGTGCAGGTTGTTATGATTTTTGAGGTTCTGGGTGTTTAAGTGTTTGGGATTCAGGGTGTTTTGCTGTTAGAGTTCATGTTGTTTTGATGTTTGGGGTTCAGGGTGTTTTGGTGATTGGGGTGCAGGTTGTTATGATTTTTGAGGTTCTGGGTGTTTAAGTGTTTGGGATTCAGGGTGTTTTGGTGTTAGAGTTCATGGTGTTTTGATGTTTGGGGTTCAGGGTGTTTTGGTGTTTGGGGTTCAGGGTGTTTGGTTTTTTGGGTTCAGGATGTTTTGTTGTTTGGGGTTCGGGGTGTTTTGATGTTTGGATTTCAGGGTGTTTTGGTGTTTGGGTTTCAGGGTGTTTTGGTTTTTGTGGTTCAGTATGTTTTGGTGTTTGGGGTGCAGTGTGTTTGGGGTTCTGGGTGTATTGGTGTTTGGGGTTCAAGGTGTTTTGGTGTTTGGGATTCAGGGCTGTTTGGTGTTTGGGGTTCAGGGTGTTTTGTTGTTTGGGGTTCAGGGCTGTTTGGTGTTTGGGGGTTCAGGGTGTTTTGGTGTTTGGTTTTCAGGGTGCTTTGATGTTTAGGGTTCAGGGTGTATTGGTGTTTGGGGTTCAAGGTGTTTTGATGTTTGCGGTGCAGGGTGTTTTGATTTGTGCAGTTCCGGGTGTTTGGTGTTTGGGATTCAGGGTGGTTTGGGGTTCATGGTGTTTTGGTGTTTGGGGCTCAGGGTGTTTTGCTGTTTGAGGTTCAGAGTGTTTTGGTGTTTGGGGCTCGGTGTTTTGGTGGTTGGGGTTCAGGGTGTTTTGGTGTTTATGGGTTCAGGGTGTTTTGGTGTTTGGGATTGAGGGCTGTTTGGTGTTTGGGGTTCAGGGTGTTTTGGTGTTTGACGGTTCTTGCTGTTTGGGGGTTCAGGGAGTTTTGTTGTTCTGGGTTCAGGCTGCATTGGTCGTTGGGGTTCAGGCTGTTTTGATTTTTGGGTTTCAGGTTGTTTTGGTGTTTGGGGTTCAGGGCTGCTTGTTGTTTGGGGGTTCAGGGTGTTTTGATGTTTCGGGGTTCAGGGTGTTTTTGTGTTTGGGGTTCTGGTTATTTTTGTGTTTCGGGGCTCAGGGTGTTTTGGTGTTTGGGGTTCAGGGTGTTTTGGTGTTTGGGGTTCAGGATGATTTGGTGTTTAGGGGTTCAGGGTGTTTTGGTGTTTGGGGTTCACGGTGTTTTGGTTTTCAGGGTTCATGGTGTTTTGATGTTTGGGGTTCAGGGTGTTTTGGTGTTTGGGTTTCAGGTTGTGTTGGTTTTCAGGGTTCAGGGTGTTTTGGTGTTTGGGGTTCAGTGTGTTTGGTTTATTGGCTTCAGGATGTTTTGGTGTTTGGGGTTCAGGATGTTTTGGTGTTCAGGGGTTTAGGGTGTTATGGTGTTTGGGTTTCAGGTTGTTTTGGTTTTCAGGGTTCAGGGTGTTTTGGTTTTGGGGGTTCAGGATGTTTTGGTTTTGGGGGTTCCGGATGTTTTGTTGTTTGGGGTGCAGGGTGTTTTGATTATTGGGGTTCAGGGTGTTTTAGTGTTTGACGTTCAGGGTGTTTTGTTGTTTAGGGTGCAGGGTGTTTTGATTTTTGAGGTTCTGGGTGTTTTGGTGTTTGGGATTCAGGGTGTTTTTGTGTTAGAGTTCATGGTGTTTTGATATTTGGGGTTCAGGGTGTTTGGTGCTTGTGTTCATGGTGTTTTGGTGTTTGGTGTTCAGTGTGTTTTGGTGTTTGGGGTTCAGGGTGTTTGGTTTTTTGGGTTCAGGATGTTTTGTTGCTTGGGGTTCGGGGTGTTTTGCTGCTTGGATTTCAGGGTGTTTTGGTGTTTGTGTTTCAGGGTGTTTTGGTGTTTGGGGTTCAGGGCTGTTTGGGGTTTCAGGGTGTTTTGGTGTTCGGGTTTCAGGGTGTTTTGGTGTTTGGGGTTCAGGGTGTTTTTGTGTTTCCGGGTTCAGGGTGTTTTGTTCTTTGGGGTTCAGGGTGTTTTGATGTTTGGGGTTCAGAGTGTTTGGTGCTCTGGGGTGTTTGGTGTTTGGGGGATCGGGGCTTTTCGGGTTCATGGTGTTTAGTTGTTTGGGGTTCAGGGTGTTTTAGTGTTTGGAGTTCATGGTGTTTTGATGTTCAGGGTTCATGCTGTTTTGATGTTTGGGGTTCAGGGTGTTTTGGTGTTTGGGGTTCAGGGTGTTTTGGTGTTTTGAGGTTCAGGGTGTTTTGTTTTTTGGGATTCAGGGTGTTTTGAGGTTCAGGGTGTTTGGTGTTTGACGGTTCATGCTGTTTTGGGGTTCAGGTTGTTTTGGTGTTTGGGTTTCAGGGTGTTTTGGTGTTTGGGGGATTCAGGGTGTTTTGGTGTTGGGGTTCAGGGTGTTTTGGTGTTTGGGGTTCAGGGTGTTTTGGTGTTTGGGGTTCAGGGTGTTTGGTTTTTGGGGTTCAGGGTGTTTTGGTGTTTGGGGTGCAGAGTGTTTGGGGTTCTGGGTGTATTGGTGTTTGGGGTTCAATGTGTTTTGGTGTTTGGAGTTCAAGGTGTTTTGCTGTTTGGGGTGCAGGGTGTTTTGATTTCTGCGGTTGCGGGTGATTGGTGTTTGGGATTCAGGGTGTTTTGGTGTTTGGGGTTCATGGTGATTTGGTGTTTGGGGCTCAGGGTGTTTTGCTGTTTGGGGTTCAGAGTGTTTTGGTGTTTGGGGCTCGGTGTTTTTGCGGTTGGGGTTCAGGGAGTTTTGGTGTTTGGGATTCAGGGCTGTTTGGTGTTTGGGGTTGAGGGTGTTTTGGTGTTTGACGGTTCTTGCTGTTTGGGGGTTCAGGGTGTTTTGGTGTTCGGGGTTCAGGCTGCTTTGGTCGTTGGGGTTCAGGCTGTTTTGTTGTTTGGTGTTTGGGGCTCAGGGTGTTTTGGTGTCTGGGGTTCAGGGTGTTTTGGTGTTTTGGGGTTTAGGGTGTTTTGGGTTCAGGGTGTTTTAGTGCTTGGGGCTCGGTGTTTTGGTGTTTGGGGTTCAGGCGGTTTTGGTGTTTAGGGGTTCATGGTGTTTTTGTGTTTGGGGTTTGTGGTGTTTTGGGGTTCAGTTTGTTTTGGTGTTTGGTGCTCAGGGGTGTTTGGGGGATCAGGGTCTTTTCGGGTCCATGGTGATTTGATGTTTGGGGCTCAGGGTGTTTTGGAGTTTAGGGGTTCAGGGTGTTTTGGTGTTTGGAGTTCAGGGTGCTTTGGTTTTCAGGGTTCTTGGTGTTTTGGTGTTTGGGGTTCAGGGTGTTTTTGTTTTTCGGTTTCAGGATGTTTTGTTGTTTGGGATTCAGGGTGTTATATTTTTTGGGTTTCAGGGTGTTTTGGGTTCAGGGCTGGTTGGTTTTTGTGGTTCAGGGTGCTTTGGTGTTTGGGGTTCAGGGTGTTTTGATGTTTCGGGGTTCAGGGTATATTGGTGTTTGTGGTTCAAGGTGTTTTGGTGTTTGGGGTTCAAGGTGGTTTGGTGTTTGGGGTGCAAGATGTTCTGATTTTTGAGGTTCCAGGTGTTTGGTATTCAGGGTGTTTTGGTGTTTGGTGTTCATGGTGTTTGGGGCTCAGGGTGTTTTGTGTTCAGGGTGTTTTGGTGTTTAGGGTTTCAGGTTGTTTTGCTGTTTGGGGCTCAGTGTGTTATCATGTTTGGGGCTCGGTGTTTTGGGGTTCAGGGTGCTCGGTGCTCTTTGGTGTTTGGGGGATCAAGGTCTTTTCGGGTTCATGGTGTTTTGATGTTTGGGGTTCAGAGTGTTTTAGTGTTTGATGCTCATGGTGTTTTGTTGTACAGGGTTCATGCTGTTTTGATGTTTGGGGTTCAGGGTGTTTTGTTGTTTGGGATTCAGGGTGTTTTGGTGTTTAGGGGTTCAGGGTGTTTTGGTGTTTGGGATTCAGGGTGTTTTGAGGTTCAGGCTGTTTGGTGTTTGACGGTTCATGCTGTTTTGGGGTTCAGGTTGTTTTGGTGTTTGGGTTTCAGGGTGTTTTGGTGTTTGGGATTCAGGCTGTTTTGGTGTTTGGGGTTTGTGGTGTTTCGGGGTTCAGTTTTTTTTGGTGTTTGGTGCTCTGGGGTGTTTGGTGTTTGGGGGATCAGGGTTACATAGGTTACATAGAGATAGGAACAGGAGTAGGCCATTCGGCCCTTCGAGCCTGCTCCGCCATTCAATGAGATCATGGCTGATCTTCGTCTGAGATCATAGCTGATCTTACCAGTTCAGTACCCCGTCCCCGCCTTTTCTCCGTAACCCTTAATCCCCTTAGCCTTCAGAAATATATCCAATTCTCTCTTGAAAATATTTATTGAATTAGCCTTCACAGCCCTCTGTGGCAGGGAATTCCACAGGCTCACCACTCTTTGAGTGAAGAAATTCTTCCTCATCTCTGTTTTAAATGATTTGCCCGCTATTTTTAGACTGTGGCCCCTGGTTCTGTGCTCCCCGGCCATTGGAAACATTCTCTCTGAATTCAGCCTGTCCAGGCCTGCCATAATTTTATATGTTTCGATGAGATCCCCTCTCAATCTTCTAAACTCCAGTGAGTACAAGCCCAAACTATTTAATCTCTCTTCGTAGGTCATTCCCGCCATTCCAGGTATCAGCCTGGTGGTTTTTTCGGGTTCATGGTGTTTTGATGTTTGGGGTTCAGAGTGTTTTGGTGCTTGGGGTTCCGGGTGTTTTGGTGCTTCGGGTTCAGGGTGTTTTGGTGTTTGGGGTTCAGGGCTGTTTGGTTTTTGGGGATCAGTGTGTTTTGGTGTTTGGGGTTCAGGGTGTTTTTGTTTCTCGGGTTCAGGATGTTTTGTTGTTTGGAATTCAGGGTGTTTTGGTGTTTGGGTTTCAGGGTGTTTTGGTGTTTGGGGTTCAGGGTGTACTGGTGTTTGTGGTTCAAGGTGTTTTGGTGTTTGGGGATCAAGGTGTTTTGGTGTTTGGGGTGCAGGGTGTTTTGATTTTTGAGGTTCCAGGTGTTTGGTATTCAGGGTGTTTTGGTGTTTGGGGTTCATGGTGTTTGGGGCTCAGGGTGTTTTGGTGTTTGGGGTTCAGGGTGTTTTGGTGTTTAGGCTTTCAGGTTGTTTTGCTGCTTGGGGTTCTGTGTGTTATGGTGTTTAAGACTTGGTGTTTTGGGGTTCAGGGTGTTTGGTGCTCTTTGGTGTTTGGGGGATCAGGGACTTTTCGGGTTCATGGTGTTTTGATGTTTGGGGTCCAGGGTGTTTTGGTGCTTAGGGTTCCGGGTGTTTTGGTGCTTCGGGTTCAGGGTGTTTTGGCGTTTGGGGTTCAGGGCTGTTTGGCTTTTGGGGATCAGGGTGTTCTGGTGTTTGGGGTTCAGGGTGTTTTGTTGTTTTGGGATTCAGGGTGTATTGGTGTTTGGGGTTCAAGGTGTTTTGGTGTTTGGGGTTCAAGGTATTTTGGTGTTTGAGCTGCAGGTTGTTTTGATTTTTGAGGTTCCGGGTGTTCGGGATTCAGTGTGTTTTGGTGTTTGAGGTTCATGGTGTTTGGGGCTCAGGGTGTTTTGGTGTTTGGGGTTCAGGGTGTTTTGGTGTTTAGGGGTTCAGGTTGTTTTGCTGTTTGGGGTTCAGTGTGTTATGGTGTTTGGGGATCAGTGTTTTGGGGTTCAGATGTTTGGTGCTCTGGGGTGTTTGGTGTTTGGGGGATCAGAGACTTTTTGGGTTCATGGTGTTTTGATGTTTGGGGTTCAGGGTGTTTTAGTGTTTGGGGTGCATGGTGTTTTGATGTTCAGGGTTCATGCTGTTTTGATGTTTGGGGTTCAGGGTGTTTTGGTGTTTGGGATTCAGGGTGTTTTGAGGTTCAGGGTGTTTGGTGTTTGACGGTTCATGCTGTTTTGGAATTCAGGTTGTTTTGGTGTTTTGGGTTCAGGGTGTTTTGGTTTTGGGGGTTCAGGGTGTTTGGTTTTTTGGGTTCAGGATGTTTTGTTGCTTGGGGTTCGGGGTGTTTTGCTGCTTGGATTTCAGGGTGTTTTGGTGTTTGGGGTTTCAGGGTGTTTTGGTGTTTGGGTTTCAGGGTGTTTTGGTGTTTGTGGTTCAGGGTGTTTTTGTGTTTCCGGGTTCAGGGTGTTTTGTTCTTTGGGGTTCATGGTGTTTTGGTGTTTGGGGTTCAGGGTGTTTTAGTGTTTGGAGTTCATGGTGTTTTGATGTTCGGGGTTCATGCTGTTTTGATGTTTGGGGTTCAGGGTGTTTTGGTGTTTTGAGGTTCAGGGTGTTTTGGTGTTTGGGATTCAGGGTGTTTTGAGGTTCAGGGTGTTTGGTGTTTGACGGTTCATGCTGTTTTAGAGTTCAGGTTGTTTTGGTGTTTGAGGTTCAGGGTGTTTTGGTGTTTGGGGGGTTCAGGGTGTTTTGGGTTCAGGGTGCTTTGGTGTTTGGGGTTCAAGGTGTTTTGGTGTTTGGGGTTCAAGGTGTTTTGGTGTTTGGGGTTCAAGGTGTTTTGGGTTCAAGGTGTTTTGGTGTTTGGGGTTCAGGGTGTTTTGGTGTTTGGGGTACAGGGTGTTTTAGTGTTTGGCGTTCAGGGTGTTTTGGTGTTTGGGGTTCAGGGTGTTTGGTTTTTTGGGTTCAGGATGTTTTGTTGTTTGGGGTTCGGCGTGTATTGGTGTTTGGATTTCAGGTTGTTTTGGTGTTTGGGTTTCAGGGTGTTTTGGTGTTTGGGGTTCAGGGTGTTTGGTTTTTTGGATTCAGGATGTTATGTTGTTTGGGGTTCGGGGTGTATTGGTGTTTGGATTTCAGGTTGTTTTGGTGTTTGGGGTTCAGGGTGTTTTGGTGTTTGGGGTGCAGGGTGTTTGGGGTTCTGGGCGTATTGGTGTTTGGGGTTCAAGTTGTTTTGGTGTTTGGGGTTCAAGGTGTTTTGGTGTTTGGGGTGCAGGGTGTTTTGATTTGTGCGGTTCCGGGTGTTTGGTGTTTGGGGTTCATGGCTCAGGGTGTTTTGCTGTTTGAGGTTCAGAGTGTTTTGGTGTTTGGGGCTTGGTGTTTTGGTGTTTGGGGTTCAGGGTGTTTGGTGTTTGATGGTTCATGCTGTTTTGGGGTTCAGGTTGTTTTGGTGTTTGGGGTTCATGGTGTTTTGGTGTTTGTGGCTCAGGGTGTTTTGCTGTTTGAGGTTCAGAGTGTTTTGGTGTTTGGGGCTCGGTGTTTTGGTGTTTGGGGTTCAGGGTGTTTGGTGTTTGATGGTTCATGCTGTTTTGGGGTTCAGAGTGTTTTAGTGTTTGACGTTCAGGGTGTTTTGATGTTTGGGGTGCAGGGTGTTTTGATTTTTGAGGTTCTGGGTGTTTTGGTGTTTGGGATTCAGGGTGTTTTGGTGTTTGGGGTTCAGGGTGTTTTGGTGTTTGTGTTCATTGTGTTTTGGTGTTTGACGTTCAGGGTGTTTTGATGTTTGGGGTGCAGGGTGTTTTGATTTTTGAGGTTCTGGGTGTTTTGGTGTTTGGGATTCAGGGTGTTTTGGTGTTTGGGGTTCAGGGTGTTTTGGTGTTTGTGTTCATTGTGTTTTGGTGTTTGGTGTTCAGTGTGTTTTGGTGTTTGGGGTTCATGGTGTTTTGATGTTCAGGGTTCATGCTGTTTTGATGTTTGGGGTTCAGGGTGTTTTGGTGATTGGGGTTCAGGGTGTTTTGGTGTTTAGGGGTTTAGGGTGTTTTGCTGTTTGGGATTCAGAGTGTTTTGAGGTTCAGGGTGTTTAGTGTTTGATGGTTCATGCTCCTTTGGAATTCAGGTTGTTTTAGTGTTTGGGGTTCAGGGTGTTTGGGTTTCAAGGTGTTTTGGTGTTTGGGGTTCAGGGTGTTTTGGTTTTGGGGGTTCAGGATGTTTTCTTGTTTGGGGTGCAGGGTGTTTTGGTTTTTGTGGTTCAGAGTGTTTTGGTGTTTGGGATTCAGGGTGTTTTGGTGTTTGGGGTTCAGGGTGTTTTGGTGTTTGTGTTCATTGTGTTTTTGTGTTTGGTGTTCAGTGTGTTTTGGTGTTTGGGGTTCAGGGTGTTTGTTTTTTTGGGTTCGGGATGTTTTGTTGCTTGGGGTTCGGGGTGTTTTGCTGTTTGGATTTCAGGGTGTTTTGATGTTTGTGCTTCAGGGTGTTTTGGTGTTTGGGGTTCAGGGCTGTTTGATGTTTGGGGTTTCAGGGTGTTTTGCTGTTTGGGTTTCAGGGTGTTTTGGTGTTTGGGGTTCAGGGTGTTTTTGTGTTTCCGGGATCAGGGTGTTTTGGTGTTTGGGGTTCAGGGTGTTTTGGTGTTTGGGGTTCAGGTGTTTGGTGCTCTGGGGTGTTTGGGGGATCGGGGTCTTTGCGGGTTCATGGTGTTTTGATGTTTGGGGTTCACGGTGTTTTAATGTTTGGGGTTCATGGTGTTATGATGTTCAGGGTTAATGCTGTTTTGATGTTTGGGGTTCAGGGTGTTTTGGTGATTGGGGTTCAGGGTGTTTTGGTGTTTTGAGGTTCAGGGTTTTTTGGTGTTTGACGGTTCAGGGTGTTTTGAGGTTCAAGGTGTTTGGTGTTGGACGGTTCATGCTGTTTTAGGGTTCAGGTTGTTTTGGTGTTTGGGGTTCAGGGTGTTTTGGTGTTTGGGGTTCAGGGTGCTTTGGTGTTGGGGTTCAAGGTGGTTTGGTGTTTGGGGTTCAAGGTGTTTGGGGTTAAGGGTGTTTTGGTTTTTGGGGTTCAGGGTGTTTTGTTGTTTGGGGTTCGGGGTGTTTGGTGTTTGGATTTCAGGCTATTTTGGTGTTTGGGTTTCAGGGTGTTTTGGTGTTTGGGGTTCAGCGTGTTTTGGTGTTTGGTGTTCAGGGTGTTTTGGTTTCTGGGGTTCAGGTTGTTTCGATGTTTGGGGTGCAGGGTATTTGGGGTTCAGGGCTGTTTGGTGTTTGGGGGTTCAGAGTGTTTTGGTGTTTGGGGTTCAGGGCTGTTTGGTGTTTCGGGGTTCAGGGTGTTTTGGTGTTTGGGGTTCAGGGTATTTTTGTGTTTCAGGTTTCAGGGTGATTTGGTTTTTGGGGTTCAGGGTGTTTTGTTGTTTGGGGTTCAGGATGTTTTGGTGTTTGGGGTTCAGGTTGTTTTGGTGTTTGGGGTTCAGGGTGTTTTGGTGTCTGGGGCTCAGGGTGTTTTGGTGTCTGGGGTTCAGGGTGTTTTCGTGTTCAGGGTGTTTTGGTGTTTGAGGTTCAGGGTGTTTTAGTGTTTGGGGCTCGGTGTTTTGATGTTTGGGGTTCAGGTTGTTTTGGTGCTTAGGGCTTCAGGGTGTTTTGGTGTTTGGGGTTTGTGGTGTTTTGGGGTTCAGTTTGTTTTGGTGATTGGTGCTCAGGGGTGTTTGGTGGATCAGGGTCTTTTCAGGTCCATAGTGTTTTGATGTTTAGGGTTCATGGTGTTTTGGTGTTTGGGGTTCAGGGTGTTTTGGTGTTTAGGGGTTCAGGGCGTTTTGGTGTTTGGGTTTCAGGGCTGTTTGGTGTTTGGGGGTTCAGGGTGTTTTGGTGTTTGGGTTTCAGTGTCTTTTGATGTTTAGGGATCAGGGTGTTCTTGTGTTTCCGGGTTCAGGGTGTTTTGTTGTTTGGGGTTCAGGGTGTTTTGCTGTTTGGGGTTCAGGGTGTTTTGGTTTTTTTGGGTTCAGGGTGTTTTGGTTTTTGGGGTTCAGTGTGTTTTGGTGTTTGGGGTTCAGGGTGTTTTGGTTTTTGGGGTTCAGGGTGTTTTAGTGTTTGACGTTCAGGGTGTTTTGGTGATTGGGGTGCAGGGTGTTTTGATTTTTGAGTTTCTGGGTGTTTAACTGTTTGGGGTTCAGGGTGTTTTGGTGTTAGAGTTCATGTTGTTTTGATGTTTGGGGTTCAGGGTGTTTTGGTGATTGGGGTGCAGGTTGTTATGATTTTTGAGGTTCTGGGTGTTTAACTGTTTGGGGTTCAGGGTGTTTTGGTGTTTGTGTTCATGGTGTTTTGGTGTTTGGTGTTCAGTGTGTTTTGGTTTTTGGGGTTCAGGATGTTTTGTTGTTTGGGGTTCGGGGTGTTTTGGTGTTTGGATTTCAGGGCTGTTTTGTGTTTGGGTGTACAGCGTGTTTTGGTGTTTGGGTTTCAGGGTGTTTTGGTGTTTGGGGTTCAGGGTGTCTTTGTGTTTCTGGGTTCAGGGTATTTTGGTGTTTGGGGTTCAGGGTGTTTGGTGTTTGGGGTTCAGGGCTGTTTTGTGTTTGGGTGTACATCGTGTTTTGGTGTTTGGGTTTCAGGGTGTTTGGTTTTTTGGGTTCAGGGTGTTTTGGTGTTTGGGGTTCAGGGTGTTTTTGTGTTTCCAGGTTCAGGGTGTTTTGGTGTTTGTGCTGCAGGGTGTTTTGGTTTTTGGGGTTCAGGGTGTTTTAGTGTTTGACGTTCAGGGTGTTTTGATGTTTGGGATTCAGGGTGTTTTCGTGCTTGTGTTCATGATGTTTTGGTGTTTGGTGTTCAGTGTGCTTTGGTGTTTGGGGTTCAGGGTGTTGGTTTTTTGGGTTCAGGATGTTTTGTTGCTGGGGTTCGGGGTGTTTTGGTGTTTGGATTTCAGGGTGTTTTGGTGTTTGTGTTTCAGTGTGTTTTGGTGTTTGGGGTTCAGGGCTGTTTGGTGTTTGGGGTTTCAGTGTGTTTTGGTGTTTGGGTTTCAGGGTGTTTTGGTGTTTGCGGTTCAGGGTGTTTTTGTGTTTCCAGGTTCAGGGTGTTTTGGTGTTTGGGGTGCAGGGTGTTTTGGTTTTTGAGGTTCAGAGTGTTTGGTGCTCTGGGGTGTTTGGTTTTTGGGGGATCAGGGTCTTTTCAGGTTCATGGTGTTTTGATGCTTGGGGTTCAGGGTGTTTTAGTGTTTGGGGCTCATGGTGTTTTGATGTTCAGGGTTCAAGCTGTTATGATGTTTGGGGTGCAGGGTGTTTTGGTGTTTGGGGTTCAGGATGCTTTGGTGTTTTGAGGTTCTGGGTGTTTTGGTGTTTGGGATTCAGGGTGTTTTGAGGTTCAGGGTGTTTGGTGTTTGACGGTTCATGCTGTTTTGTGGTTCAGGTTGTTTTGGTGTTTGGGATTCAGGGTGTTTTGGTGTTTGGGGGGTTCAGGGTGTTTTGGTGTTGGGGTTCAAGGTGTTTTGGTGTTTGTGGTTCAAGGTGTTTTGGTGTTTGGGGTTCAGGGTGTTTTGATTTTTGAGGTTCTGGGTGTTTAAGTGTTTGGGGTTCAGGGTGTTTTGGTGTTTGTGTTCATGTTGTTTTGGTGTTTGCTATTCAGTGTGTTTTGGTGTTTGGGGTTCATGGTGTTTGGTTTTTTGGGTTCAGAATGTTTAGTTGTTTGGGGGTCGGGGTGTTTTGGTGTTTGGATTTCAGGGTGTTTTGGTATTTGGGTTTCAGGGTGTTTTGGTGTTTGGGGTTCAGGGCTGTTTTGTGTTTGAGGGTTCATGGTGTTTTGGTGTTTGGGTTTCAGGGTGTTTTGGTGTTTGGGGTTCAGAGTGTTTTTGTGTTTCCGGGTTCAGGGTGTTTTGGTGTTTGGTGTTCAGGGTTTTTTGGTGTTTGAGGTTCAGGCTGTTTTGGTTTTTGGGGTTCAGGGTGTTTTGGTGTTTGGGGTTCAGGGTGTTTGGGGTTCTGGGTGTATTGGTGTTTGGGGTTCAAGGTGTTTTGTTGTTTGGGGGTCAAGGTGTTTTCGTGTTTGGGGTGCAGGGTGTTTTGCTTTCTGCGGTTCCGCGTGTTTGGTGTTTGGGATTCAGAATGTTTTGATGTTTGTGGCTCGGTGTTTTGTTGTTTGGGGTTCAGGGTGTTTTGGTGTTTGGGGTTCAGGGTTGTTTGGTGTTTGGGGTTCAGGGTGTTTTGGTGTTTGGGGTTCAGGGCTGTTTGTTGTTTGGGGGTTCAGGGTGTTTTGATGTTTGGGTTTCAGGGTGTTTTGATGTTTGGGGTTCAGGGTGTTTTTCTGTTTCTGGGTTCAGGGTGTTTTGGTGTTTGGGGTTCAGGGTGTTTTGATGTTTGGGGTTCAGGGTGTTTTGGTGTTTGAGGTGCAGGGTGTTTGGGGTTCTGGGTGTATTGGTGTTTGGTGTTCAAGGTGTTTTGGTGTTTGGGGTGCAGGGTGTTTTGATTTGTGCGGTTCCGGGTGTCTGGTGTCTGGGATTCAGGGTGTTTTGTTGTTTGGGGTTCATGGTGTTTTGGTGTTTGGGGCTCAGGGTGTTTTGCTGTTTGAGGTTCAGAGTGTTTTGGTGTTTGGGGCTCGGTGTTTTTGTGGTTGGGGTTCAGGGTGTTTTGGTGTTTATGGTTTCAGGGTGTTTTGGTGTTTGGGATTCAGGGCTGTTTGGTGTTTGGGATTCTGGGTGTTTTGGTGTTTGGGGTTCATGGTGTTTTGGTGTTTGGGGCTCAGGGTGTTTTGCTGTTTGAGGTTCAGAGTGTTTTGGTGTTTGAGGCTCGGTGTTTTTGTGGTTGGGGTTCAGGGTGTTTTGGTGTTTTGGATTCAGGGCTGTTTGGTGTTTCGGGTTCAGGGTGTTTTGGTGTTTGACGGTTCTTGCTGTTTGGTGGTTCAGGGTGTTTTGGTGTTTGGGGTTCAGGCTGCTTTCATCGTTGGGGTTCAGGCTGTTTTGTTGCTTGGGGTTTGGGTTTCAGGGTGTTTTGGTGCTTGGGTTTCAGGGTGTTTTGGTGTTTGGGGTTCAGGGCTGTTTGGTGTTTGGGGGTTCAGAGTGTTTTGGTGTTTGGGGTTCAGGGCAGTTTGGTGTTTCGGGGTTCAGGGTGTTTTGGTGTTTTGAGGTTCAGTGTGTTTGGGATTCAGGGTGTTTTGAGGTTCAGGGTGTTTGGTGTTTGACGGTTCATGCTGTTTTAGAGTTCAGGTTGTTTTGGTGTTTGAGGTTCAGGGTGTTTTGGTGTTTGAGGTGTTCAGGGTGTTTTGGTGATTGGGGTTCAGGGTGCTTTGGTGTTGGGGTTCAGGGTGTTTTGGTGTTTGGGGTTCAGGGTGCTTTGGTGTTGGGGTTCAAGGTGTTTTGGTGTTTGGGGTTCAAGGTGTTTTGGTGTTTGGGGTTCAGGGTGTTTGGTTTTTTGGGTTCAGGATGTTTTGTTGTTTGGGGTTCGGGGTGTTTGGATTTCAGGTTGTTTTGGTGTTTGGGTTTCAGGGTGTTTTGGTGTTTGGGGCTCGGTGTTTTTGTGGTTGGGGTTCAGGGTGTTTTGGTGTTTTTGGTTTCAGGGTGTTTTGGTGTTTTGGATTCAGGGCTGTTTGGTGTTTCGGGTTCAGGGTGTTTTGGTGTTTGACGGTTCTTGCTGTTTGGGGGTTCAGGGTGTTTTGTTGTTCTGGGTTCAGGCTGCTTTGGTCGTTGGGGTTCAGGCTGTTTTGTTGTTTGGGGGGTTCAGGCTGTTTTGTTGTTTGGGGGTTCAGGGTGTTTTTGTGTTTCGGGCTTCAGGTTGTTTTGATGTTTGTGGCTCAGGGTGTTTTGCTGTTTGAGGTTCAGAGTGTTTTGGCGTTTGGGGCTCGGTGTTTGTGGTTCAGGGTGTTTGGTGTTTGATTGTTCATGCTGTTTTGGGGTTCAGGTTGTTTTCGTGTTTGGGGTTCAGGGTGCTTGTGGGTTCAGGGAGTTTTGGTGTTTGGGGTGCAGGGTGTTTTGATTTTTGAGGTTCTGGGTGTTTTGGTGTTTGGAATTCAGGGTGTTTTCGTGTTTGGGGTTTGTGGTGTTTTGGGGTTCAGTTTGTTTTGGTGTTTGGTGCTCAGGGGTGTTTGGGGGATCAGGGTGTTTTTGGGTCCATGGATTTTTGATGTTTGGGGTTCAGGGTGTTTTAGTGTTTGGGGTTCATGGTGTTTTGATGTTCAGGGTTCAAGCTGTTTTGATGTTTGGGGTTCACGGTGTTTTGGTGCTTGGGGTTCAAGGTGTTTTGTGGTTCAGGTTGTTTTGGTGTTTGGGGTTCAGGGTGTTTTGGTGTTTGGGGGGTTCAGGGTGTTTTGGTGTTTGGGGTTCAGGGTGCTTTGATGTTGGGGTTCAAGGTGTTTTGGTGTTTGGGGTTCAGGGTGTTTTGGTTTTGGGGGTTCAGGGTGTTTTGGTGATTGGGGTGCAGGTTGTTATGATTTTTGAGTTTCTGGGTGTTTAAGTGTTTGGGATTCAGGGTGTTTTGGTATTAGAGTTCATGTTGTTTTGATGTTTGGATTTCAGGGTGTTTTGGTGTTAGAGTTCATGGTGTTTTGATGTTTGGTGTTCAGTGTGTTTTGGTGTTTGGGGTTCAGGGTGTTTGGTTTTTTGGGTTCAGGATGTTTTGTTGTTTGGGGTTCAGGGTGTTTTGATGTTTGGATTTCAGGGTGTTTTGGTGTTTGGGTTTCAGGGTGTTTTGGTGTTTGGGGTTCAGGGCTGTTTGGTGTTTGGGTTTCAGGGTGTTTTGGTGTTTGGTGTTCAGGGTGTTTTTGTGTTTCCGGGTTCAGGTTGTTTTGGTGTTTGGGGTTCAGGGTGTTTGGGGTTCAGGGTGTTTTGGTTTTTGGGGTTCAGGGTGTTTTGGTGTTTGGGGTGCAGTGTGTTTGGGGTTCTGGGTGTATTGGTGTTTGGGGTTCAAGGTGATTTGGTGTTTGGGGTTCAGGGTGTTTTGGTGTTTGGGGTTCAGGGCTGTTTGGTGTTTGGGGTTCAAGGTGTTTTGATGTTTGCGGTGCAGGGTGTTTTGATTTGTGCGGTTCCGGGTGTTTGGTGTTTGGGATTCGGGGTGGTTTGGGGTTCATGGTGTTTTGGTGTTTGGGGCTCAGGGTGTTTTGCTGTTTGAGGTTCAGAGTGTTTTGGTGTTTGGGGCTCGGTGTGTTGGTGGTTGGGGTTCAGGGTGTTTTGGTGTTTATGGGTTCAGGGTGTTTTGGTGTTTGGGATTGAGGGCTGTTTGGTGTTTGGGGTTCAGGGTGTTTTGGTGTTTGATGGTTCTTGCTGTTTGGGGGTTCAGGGTGTTTTGTTGTTCTGGGTTCAGGCTGCATTGGTCGTTGGGGTTCAGGCTGTTCTGATTTTTGGGTTTCAGGGTGTTTGGTGTTTGGGGTTCAGGGCTGTTTGTTGTTTGGGGTTTCAGGGTGTTTTGATGTTTCGGGGTTCAGGGTGTTTTTGTGTTTGGGGTTCTGGTTATTTTTGTGTTTCGGGGCTCAGAGTGTTTTGGTGTTTGGGGCTCAGGGTGTTTTGCTGTTTGAGGTTCAGAGTGTTTTGGTGTTTGGGGCTCGGTGTGTTGGTGGTTGGGGTTCAGGGTGTTTTGGTGTTTATGGGTTCAGGGTGTTTTGGTGTTTGGGATTGAGGGCTGTTTGGTGTTTGGGGTTCAGGGTGTTTTGGTGTTTGATGGTTCTTGCTGTTTGGGGGTTCAGGGTGTTTTGTTGTTCTGGGTTCAGGCTGCATTGGTCGTTGGCGTTCAGGCTGTTCTGATTTTTGGGTTTCAGGGTGTTTTGGAGTTTGGGGTTCAGGGCTGTTTGTTGTTTGGGGTTTCAGGGTGTTTTGATGTTTCGGGGTTCAGGGTGTTTTTGTGTTTGGGGTTCTGGTTATTTTTGTGTTTCGGGGCTCAGAGTGTTTTGGTGTTTGGGGTTCAGGGTGTTTTGGTGTTTGGGGTTCAGGATGATTTGGTGTTTAGGGGTTCAGGGTGTTTTGGTGTTTGGGGTTCAGGGTGTTTTGGTTTTCAGGGTTCAGGGTGTTTTGGTTTTGGGGGTTCAGGATGTATTGGTTTTGGGGGTTCAGGATGTTTTGGTTTTGGGGGTTCTGGATGTTTTGTTGTTTGGGGTGCAGGGTGTTTTGATTATTGGGGTTCAGGGTGTTTTAGTGTTGGACGTTCAGGGTGTTTTGTTGTTTAGGGTGCAGGGTGTTTTGATTTTTGAGGTTCTGGGTGTTTTGGTGTTTGGGATTCAGGGTGTTTTGGTGCTTGTGTTCATGGTGTTTTGGCCTTTGGTGTTCATTGTGTTTTGGTGTTTGGGGTTCAGGGTGTTTGGTTTTTTGGGTTCAGGATGTTTTGTTGCTTGGGGTTCGGGGTGTTTTGCTGCTTGGATTTCAGGGTGTTTTGGTGTTTGTGTTTCAGGGTGTTTTGGTGTTTGGGGTTCAGGGCTGTTTGTTGTTTGGGGTTTCAGGGTGTTTTGGTGTTTGGGTTTCAGGGTGTTTTGGTGTTTGGGGTTCAGGGTGTTTTTGTGTTTTCGTGTTCAGGGTGTTTTGTTCTTTGGGGTTCAGGGTGTTTTGGTGTTTGGGGTTCAGGGTGTTTGGTGCTCTGGGGTGTTTGGTGTTTGGGGGATCGGGGTCTTTTCGGGTTCATGGTGTTTAGTTGTTTGGGGTTCAGGGTGTTTTAGTTTTCGGAGTTCATGGTGTTTTGATGTTCAGGGTTCATGCTGTTTTGATGTTTGGGGTTCAGGGTGTTTTGGTGTTTGGGGTTCAGGGTGTTTTGGTGTTTGGGGGGTTCAGGGTGTTTTGGTGTTTGGGTTCAAGGTGTTTTGGTGTTTGTGGTTCAAGGTGTTTTGGTGTTTGGGGTTCAGGGTGTTTTGGTTTTTGGGGTTCAGGGTGTTTTAATGTTTGACGTTCAGGGTGTTTTTTGATTGGGGTGCAGGGTGTTTTGATTTTTGAGGTTCTGGGTGTTTAAGTGTTTGGGGTTCAGGGTGTTTTGGTGTTCGTGTTCATGTTGTTTTGGTGTTTGCTGTTCAGTGTGTTTTGGTGTTTGGGGTTCAGGGTGTTTGGTTTTTTGGGTTCAGGATGTTTTGTTGTTTGTGGGTCGGGGTGTTTTGGTGTTTGGATTTCAGGGTGTTTTGGTATTTGGGTTTCAGGGTGTTTTGGTGTTTGGGGTTCAGGGCTGTTTTGTGTTTGAGGGTTCAGGGTGTTTTGGTGTTTGGGTTTCAGGGTGTTTTGGTGTTTGGGGTTCAGATTGTTTTTGTGTTTCCGGGTTCAGGGTATTTTGGTGTTTGGGGTTCAGGGTGTTTTGGTGTTTGAGGTTCAGGCTGTTTTGGTTTTTGGGGTTCAGGGTGTTTTGGTGTTTGGGGTGCAGGGTGTTTGGGGTTCTGGGTGTATTGGTGTTTGGGGTTCAAGGTGTTTTGTTGTTTGGGGGTCAAGGTGTTTTCGTGTTTGGTGTGCAGGGTGTTTTGATTTCTGCGGTTCCGCGTGTTTGGTGTTTGGGATTCAGAGTGTTTTGATGTTTGTGGCTCGGTGTTTTGGTGTTTGGGGTTCAGGGTGTTTTGGTTTTTGGGGTTCAGGGTGTTTTGGTGTTTGGGGTGCAGGGTGTTTGGGGTTCTGGGTGTATTGGTGTTTGGGGTTCAAGGTGTTTTGTTGTTTGGGGGTCAAGGTGTTTTCGTGTTTGGGGTGCAGGGTGTTTTGATTTCTGCGGTTCCGCGTGTTTGGTGTTTGGGATTCAGAGTGTTTTGATGTTTGTGGCTCGGTGTTTTGGTGTTTGGGGTTCAGGGTGTTTTGGTGTTTGGGGTTCAGGGTTGTTTGGTGTTTGGGGTTCAGGGTGTTTTGGTGTTTGGGGTTCAGGGTGTTTTGATGTTTGGGGTTCAGGGTGTTTTTCTGTTTCTGGGTTCAGGGTGTTTTGGTGTTTGGGGTTCAGGGTGTTTTGATGTTTGGGGTTCAGGGTGTTTTGGTTTTGGGGGTTCAGGGTGTTTTGGTGTTTGAGGTGCAGGGTGTTTGGGGTTCTGGGTGTATTGGTGTTTGGTGTTCAAGGTGTTTTGATGTTTGGGGTTCAAGGTGTTTTGGTGTTTGGGGTGCAGGGTGTTTTGATTTGTGCGGTTCCGGGTGTTTGGTGTTTGGGGCTCAGGGTGTTTTGCTGTTTGAGGTTCAGAGTGTTTTGGTGTTTGGGGCTCGGTGTTTTTGTGGTTGGGGTTCAGGGTGTTTTGGTGTTTATGGTTTCAGGGTGTTTTGGTGTTTTGGATTCAGGGCTGTTTGGTGTTTCGGGTTCAGGGTGTTTTGGTGTTTGATGGTTCCTGCTGTTTGGTGGTTCAGGGTGTTTTGGTGTTTGGGGTTCAGGCTGCTTTCATCGTTGGGGTTCAGGCTGTTTTGTTGCTTGGGGTTTGGGTTTCAGGGTGTTTTGGTGCTTGGGTTTCAGGGTGTTTTAGTGTTCGGGGTTCATGGTGTTTTGATGTTCAGGGTTCATGCTGTTTTGATGTTTGGGGTTTAGGGTGTTTTGGTGCTTGGGGTGCAAGGTGTTTTGAGGTTCAGGGTGTTTTGGTGTTTGGGATTCAGGGTGTTTTGAGGTTCAGGGTGTTTGGTGTTTGACGGTTCATGCTGTTTTGTGGTTCAGGTTGTTTTGGTGTTTGGGGGATTCAGGGTGTTTTGGTGTTTGGGGGATTCAGGGTGTTTTGGTGTTTGGGGTTCAGGGTGCTTTGATGTTGGGGTTCAAGGTGTTTTGGTGTTTGGGGCTCAGGGAGTTTTGGTGTTAGAGTTCATGGTGTTTTGATGTTTGGGGTTCAGGGTGCTTTGGTATTTGTGTTCATGGTGTTTTGGTATTTGGTTTTCCGTGTGTTTTGGTGTTTGGGTTTCAGGGTGTTTTGGTGTTTCCAGGTTCAGGGTGTTTTGGTGTTTGGGTTTCAGAGTATTTTGGTTTTTGGGGTTCAGGGTGCTTTGGTGTTTGGGTTGCAGGGTGTTTGGGGTTCTAGTTATATTGATGTTTGGGGATCAGGGTGTTTGGGGTTCAGGGTGTTTTGGTTTCTGGGGTTCAGGGTGTTTTGGTGTTTGGGGTGCAGCGTGTTTGGGGTTCTGGGTGTATTGGTGTTTGGGGTTCAAGGTGTTTTGGTGTTTGGGGTTCAGGGTGTTTTGGTGTTTAGGGTTTCAGGGTGCTTTGGTGTTTGGGATTCAGGGCTGTTTGGTGTTTGGGGTTCAGGGTGTTTTGGTGTTTGGGTTTCATGGTGTTTTGCTGTTTGGGGCTCAGGGTGATTTGCTGTTTGAGGTTCAGAGTGTTTTGATGTTTGGGGCTCGGTGTTTTGGTGTTTGGGGTTCAGGGTGTTTGGGGTTCAGGGTGTTTTGTTGTTCTGGGTTCAGGCTGCTTTGGTCGTTGGGGTTCAGGCTGTTTTGTTGTTTGGGTGTTCAGGCTGTTTTATTGTTTGGGGGTTCAGGGTGTTTTTGTGTTTCGGGGTTCAGGGTGTTTTGGTGTTTGTGGCTCAGGGTGTTTTGCTGCTTGAGGTTCAGAGTGTTTTGGTGTTTGGGGTTCAGGTGTTTTGGTGTTTGTGGTTCAGGGTGTTTGGGGGGTTCAGGGTGTTTTGGTGTTTGGGGTGCAGAGTGTTTTGATTTTTGAGGTTCTGGGTGTTTTGGTGTTTGGAATTCAGGGTGTTTTCGTGTTTGGGATTTGTGGTGTTTTGGGGTTCAGTTTGTTTTGGTGTTTGGTGCTCAGGGGTGTTTGGGGGATCAGGGTGTTTTTGGGTCCATGGTGTTCTGATGTTTGGGGTTCAGGGTGTTTTAGTGTTTGGGGTTCATGGTGTTTTGATGTTCAGGGTTCATGCTGTTTTGATGCTTGGGATTCAAGGTGTTTTGTGGTTCAGGTTGTTTTGGTATTTGTGGTTCAGGGTGTTTTGGTGTTTGGGGGGTTCAGGGTGTTTTGGTGTTTGGGGGGTTCAGGGTGTTTTGGTGTTTGGGGTTCAGTGTGCTTTGATGTTGGGGTTCAAGGTGTTTTGGTGTTTGGGGTTCAAGGTGTTTTGGTGTTTGGGGTTCAGGGTGTTTTGGTTTTTGGGGTTCAGGGTGTTTTGGTGTTTGACGTTCAGGGTGTTTTGGTGATTGGGGTGCAGGTTGTTATGATTTTTGAGGTTCTGGGTGTTTAAGTGTTTGGGATTCAGGGTGTTTTGGTGTTAGAGTTCATGGTGTTTTGATGTTTGGGGTTCAGGGTGTTTTGGTGTTTGTGTTCATGGTGTTTTGGTGTTTGGTGTTCAGTGTGTTTTGGTGTTTGGGGTTCAGGGTGTTTGGTTTTTTGGGTTCAGGATGTTTTGTTGTTTGGGGTTCAGGGTGTTTTGATGTTTGGATTTCAGGGTGTTTTGGTGTTTGGGTTTCAGGGTGTTTTGGTGTTTGGGGTTCAGGGCTGTTTGGTGTTCGGGTTTCAGGGTGTTTTGGTGTTTGGTGTTCAGGGTGTTTTTGTGTTTCCGGGTTCAGGTTGTTTTGGTGTTTGGGGTTCAGGGTGTTTGGGGTTCAGGGTGTTTTGGTTTTTGGGGTTCAGGGTGTTTTGGTGTTTGGGGTGCAGTGTGTTTGGGGTTCTGGGTGTATAAGTGTCTGGGGTTCAATGTGTTTTGGTGTTTGGGATTCAGGGCTGTTTGGTGTTTGGGGGTTCAGGGTGTTTTGGTGTTTGGGGCTCAGGGTGTTTTGCTGTTTGAGGTTCAGGGTGTTTTGGTGTTTATGGGTTCAGGGTGTTTTGGTGTTTGGGATTGAGGGCTGTTTGGTGTTTGGGGTTCAGGGTGTTTTGGTGTTTGGGGTTCAGGGTGTTTTGGTGTTTGGGGTTCAGGGTGTTTTGATGTTTGGGGTTCAGGGTGTTTTGGTGTTTGGGTTTCAGGTTGTTTTGGTTTTCAGGGTTCAGGGTGTTTTGGTGTTTGGGGTTCAGTGTGTTTGGTTTATTGGCTTCAGGATGTTTTGGTGTTTGGGGTTCAGGATGTTTTGGTGTTTAGGGGTTCAGGGTGTTATGGTGTTTGGGTTTCAGGTTGTTTTGGTTTTCAGGGTTCAGGGTGTTTTGGTTTTGGGGGTTCAGGATGTATTGGTTTTGGAGGTTCAGGATGTTTTGGTTTTGGGGTTCCGGATGTTTTGTTGTTTGGGGTGCAGGGTGTTTTGATTATTGGGGTCCAGGGTGTTTTAGTGTTTGACGTTCAGGGTGTTTTGTTGTTTAGGGTGCAGGGTGTTTTGATTTTTGAGGTTGTGGGTGATTTGGTGTTTGGGATTCAGGGTGTTTTTGTGTTAGAGTTCATGGTGTTTTGATGTTTGGGGTTCAGGGTGTTTTGGTGCTTGTGTTCATGGTGTTTTGGTGTTTGGTGTTCAGTGTGTTTTGGTGTTTGGGGTTCAGGGTGTTTGGTTTTTTGGTTTCAGGTTGTTTTGGTGTTTGGGTTTCAGGGTGTTTTGGTGTTTGGAGTTCAGGGCTGTTTGGTGTTTGTGGGTTCAGGTTGTTTTGTTGTTTGGGTTTCAGGGTGTTTTGGTGTTTCCAGGTTCAGGGTGTTTTGGTGTTTGGGGTTCAGGGTGTTTTGGTGTTTGGGTTTCAGGGTATTTTCTTTTTTGGGGTTCAGGGTGCTTTGGTGTTTGGGTTGCAGGGTGTTTGGGGTTCTAGGTATATTGGTGTTTGGGGATCAGGGTGTTTGGGGTTCAGGGTGTTTTGGTTTTTGGGGTTCAGGGTGTTTTGATGTTTGGGGTGCAGTGTGTTTGGGGTTCTGGGTGTATTGGTGTTTGGGGTTCAAGGTGTTTTGGTGTTTGGGGTTCAGGGTGTTTTGGTGTTTAGGGGTTCAGGGTGCTTTGGTGTTTGGGATTCAGGGCTGTTTGGTGTTTGGGGTTCAGGGTGTTTTGGTGTTTGGGTTTCAGGGTGCTTTGATGTTTGGGGTTCAGGGTGTATTGGTGTTTGGGGTTCAAGGTGTTTTGATGTTTGCGGTGCAGGGTGTTTTGATTTGTGCGGTTCCGGGTGTTTGGTGTTTGGGATTCAGGGTGGTTTGGGGTTCATGGTGTTTTGCTGTTTGGGGCTCAGGGTGTTTTGCTGTTTGAGGTTCAGAGTGTTTTGATGTTTGGGGCTCGGTGTTTTGGTGTTTGGGATTCAGGTTGTTTGGGGTTCAGAGTGTTTTGATGTTTGACGGTTCTTGCTGTTTGGGGGTTCAGGGTGTTTTGTTGTTCTGGGTTCAGGCTGCTTTGGTCGTTGGGGTTCAGGCTGTTTTGTTGTTTGGGGGTTCAGGCTGTTATGTTGTTTGGGGGTTCAGGCTGTTTTGTTGTTTGGGGGTTCAGGGTGTTTTTGTGTTTCGGGGTTCAGAGTGTTTTGGTGTTTGGGGTTCAGGGTGTTTGGTGTTTGATGGTTCATGCTGTTTTGGGGTTCAGGTTGTTTTGGTGTTTGGGGTTCAGGGTGTTTGGGGGTTCAGGGTGTTTTGGTGTTTGGGGTGCAGAGTGTTTTGATTTTTGAGGTTCTGGGTGTTTTGGTGTTTGGAATTCAGGTGTTTTCGTGTTTGGGATTTGTGGTGTTTTGGGGTTCAGTTTGTTTTGGTGTTTGGTGCTCAGGGGTGTTTGGGGGATCAGGGTGTTTTTGGGTCCATGGTGTTCTGATGTTTGGGGTTCAGGGTGTTTTAGTGTTTGGGGTTCATGGTGTTTTGATGTTCAGGGTTCATGCTGTTTTGATGTTTGGGGTTCACGGTGTTTTGGTGCTTGGGATTCAAGGTGTTTTGTGGTTCAGGTTGTTTTGGTGTTTGGGGGGTTCAGGGTGTTTTGGTGTTTGGGGGGTTCAGGGTGCTTTGATGTTGGGGTTCAAGGTGTTTTGGTGTTTGGGGTTCAAGGTGTTTTGCTGTTTGGGGTTCAGGGTGTTTTGATTTTTGGGGTTCACGGTGTTTTAGTGTTTGGGGTTCAGGGTGTTTTGGTGATTGGGGTGCAGGTTGTTATGATTTTTGAGGTTCTGGGTGTTTAAGTGTTTGGGATTCATGGTGTTTTGATGTTTGGGGTTCAGGGTGTTTTGGTGTTTGTGTTCATGGTGTTTTGGTGTTTGGGGCTCGGTGTTTTGGTGGTTGGGGTTCAGGGTGTTTTGGTGTTTATGGGTTCAGGGTGTTTTGGTGTTAGGGATTGAGGGCTGTTTGGTGTTTGGGGTTCAGTGTGTTTTGGTGTTTGACGGTTCTTGCCGTTTGGGGGTTCAGGGTGTTTTGTTGTTCTGGGTTCAGGCTGCATTGGTCGTTGGGGTTCAGGCTGTTTTGATTTTTGGGTTTCAGGTTGTTTTGGTGTTTGGGGTTCAGGGCTGCTTGTTGTTTGGGGGTTCAGGGTGTTTTGATGTTTTGGGTTTCAAGGTGTTTTGGTGTTTGGGGTTCAGGGTGTTTGGTGCTCTGGGGTGTTTGGTGTTTGGGGGATCGGGGTCTTTTCGGGTTCATGGTGTTTAGTTGTTTGGGGTTCAGGGTGTTTTAGTGTTTGGAGTTCATGGTGTTTTGATGTTCAGGGTTCATGCTGTTTTGATGTTTGGGGTTCAGGGTGTTTTGGTGTTTGACGGTTCTTGCCGTTTGGGGGTTCAGGGTGTTTTGTTGTTCTGGGTTCAGGCTGCATTGGTCGTTGGGGTTCAGGCTTTTGATTTTTGGGTTTCAGGTTGTTTTGGTGTTTGGGGTTCAGGGCTGCTTGTTGTTTGGGGGTTCAGGGTGTTTTGATGTTTCGGGTTTCAGGGTGTTTTTGTGTTTGGGGTTCTGGTTATTTTTGTGTTTCGGGGCTCAGGGTGTTTTGGTGTTTGGGGTTCAGGGTGTTTTGGTGTTTGGGGTTCAGGATGATTTGGTGTTTGGGGTTCAGGGTGTTTTGGTGTTTGGTGTTCAGGGTGTTTTGGTTTTCAGGGTTCAGGGTGTTTTGGTGTTTGGGGTTCAGGATGTTTTGGTGTTTAGGGGTTCAGGGTGTTATGGTGTTTGGGTTTCAGGTTGTTTTGGTTTTCAGGGTTCAGGGTGTTTTGGTTTTGGGGGTTCAGGATGTATTGGTTTTGGGGGTTCAGGATGTTTTGGTTTTGGGGGTTCCGGATGTTTTGTTGTTTGGGGTGCAGGGTGTTTTGATTATTGGGGTTCAGGGTGTTTTAGTGTTTGACGTTCAGGGTGTTTTGTTGTTTAGGGTGCAGGGTGTTTTGATTTTTGAGGTTCTGGGTGTTTTGGTGTTTGGGATTCAGGGTGTTTTTGTGTTAGAGTTCATGGTGTTTTGATGTTTGGGGTTCAGGGTGTTTTGGTGCTTGTGTTCATGGTGTTTTGGTGTTTGGTGTTCAGTGTGTTTTGGTGTTTGGGTCCAGGATGTTTTGTTGCTTGGGGTTCGGGGTGTTTTGCTGCTTGGATTTCAGGGCGTTTTGTTGTTTGTGTTTCAGGGTGTTTTGGTGTTTGGGGTTCAGGGCTGTTTGATGTTTGGGGTTTCAGGGTGTTTTGGTGTTTGGGTTTCAGGGTGTTTTGGTGTTTGGGGTTCAGGGTGTTTTTGTGTTTCCGGGTTCAGGGTGTTTTGTTCTTTGGGGTTCAGGGTGTTTTGGTGTTTGGGTTCAGGGTGTTTGGTGCTCTGGGGTGTTTGGTGTTTGGGGGATCGGGGTCTTTTCCGGTTCATGGTGTTTAGTTGTTTGGGGTTCAGGGTGTTTTGCTGTTTGGGGCTCAGGGTGTTTTGCTGTTTGAGGTTCAGAGTGTTTTGATGTTTGGGGCTCGGTGTTTTGGTGTTTGGGATTCAGGTTGTTTGGGGTTCAGAGTGTTTTGATGTTTGACGGTTCTTGCTGTTTGGGGGTTCAGGGTGTTTTGTTGTTCTGGGTTCAGGCTGCTTTGGTCGTTGGGGTTCAGGCTGTTTTGTTGTTTGGGGGTTCAGGCTGTTATGTTGTTTGGGGGTTCAGGCTGTTTTGTTGTTTGGGGGTTCAGGGTGTTTTTGTGTTTCGGGGTTCAGAGTGTTTTGGTGTTTGGGGTTCAGGGTGTTTGGTGTTTGATGGTTCATGCTGTTTTGGGGTTCAGGTTGTTTTGGTGTTTGGGGTTCAGGGTGTTTGGGGGTTCAGGGTGTTTTGGTGTTTGGGGTGCAGAGTGTTTTGATTTTTGAGGTTCTGGGTGTTTTGGTGTTTGGAATTCAGGTGTTTTCGTGTTTGGGATTTGTGGTGTTTTGGGGTTCAGTTTGTTTTGGTGTTTGGTGCTCAGGGGTGTTTGGGGGATCAGGGTGTTTTTGGGTCCATGGTGTTCTGATGTTTGGGGTTCAGGGTGTTTTAGTGTTTGGGGTTCATGGTGTTTTGATGTTCAGGGTTCATGCTGTTTTGATGTTTGGGGTTCACGGTGTTTTGGTGCTTGGGATTCAAGGTGTTTTGTGGTTCAGGTTGTTTTGGTGTTTGGGGGGTTCAGGGTGTTTTGGTGTTTGGGGGGTTCAGGGTGCTTTGATGTTGGGGTTCAAGGTGTTTTGGTGTTTGGGGTTCAAGGTGTTTTGGTGTTTGGGGTTCAGGGTGTTTTGATTTTTGGGGTTCACGGTGTTTTAGTGTTTGGGGTTCAGGGTGTTTTGGTGATTGGGGTGCAGGTTGTTATGATTTTTGAGGTTCTGGGTGTTTAAGTGTTTGGGATTCATGGTGTTTTGATGTTTGGGGTTCAGGGTGTTTTGGTGTTTGTGTTCATGGTGTTTTGGTGTTTGGGGCTCGGTGTTTTGGTGGTTGGGGTTCAGGGTGTTTTGGTGTTTATGGGTTCAGGGTGTTTTGGTGTTAGGGATTGAGGGCTGTTTGGTGTTTGGGGTTCAGGGTGTTTTGGTGTTTGACGGTTCTTGCCGTTTGGGGGTTCAGGGTGTTTTGTTGTTCTGGGTTCAGGCTGCATTGGTCGTTGGGGTTCAGGCTGTTTTGATTTTTGGGTTTCAGGTTGTTTTGGTGTTTGGGGTTCAGGGCTGCTTGTTGTTTGGGGGTTCAGGGTGTTTTGATGTTTTGGGTTTCAAGGTGTTTTGGTGTTTGGGGTTCAGGGTGTTTGGTGCTCTGGGGTGTTTGGTGTTTGGGGGATCGGGGTCTTTTCGGGTTCATGGTGTTTAGTTGTTTGGGGTTCAGGGTGTTTTAGTGTTTGGAGTTCATGGTGTTTTGATGTTCAGGGTTCATGCTGTTTTGATGTTTGGGGTTCAGGGTGTTTTGGTGTTTGACGGTTCTTGCCGTTTGGGGGTTCAGGGTGTTTTGTTGTTCTGGGTTCAGGCTGCATTGGTCGTTGGGGTTCAGGCTTTTGATTTTTGGGTTTCAGGTTGTTTTGGTGTTTGGGGTTCAGGGCTGCTTGTTGTTTGGGGGTTCAGGGTGTTTTGATGTTTCGGGTTTCAGGGTGTTTTTGTGTTTGGGGTTCTGGTTATTTTTGTGTTTCGGGGCTCAGGGTGTTTTGGTGTTTGGGGTTCAGGGTGTTTTGGGTTCAGGATGATTTGGTGTTTGGGGTTCAGGGTGTTTTGGTGTTTGGTGTTCAGGGTGTTTTGGTTTTCAGGGTTCAGGGTGTTTTGGTGTTTGGGGTTCAGGATGTTTTGGTGTTTAGGGGTTCAGGGTGTTATGGTGTTTGGGTTTCAGGTTGTTTTGGTTTTCAGGGTTCAGGGTGTTTTGGTTTTGGGGGTTCAGGATGTATTGGTTTTGGGGGTTCAGGATGTTTTGGTTTTGGGGGTTCCGGATGTTTTGTTGTTTGGGGTGCAGGGTGTTTTGATTATTGGGGTTCAGGGTGTTTTAGTGTTTGACGTTCAGGGTGTTTTGTTGTTTAGGGTGCAGGGTGTTTTGATTTTTGAGGTTCTGGGTGTTTTGGTGTTTGGGATTCAGGGTGTTTTTGTGTTAGAGTTCATGGTGTTTTGATGTTTGGGGTTCAGGGTGTTTTGGTGCTTGTGTTCATGGTGTTTTGGTGTTTGGTGTTCAGTGTGTTTTGGTGTTTGGGGTTCAGGGTGTTTGGTTTTTTGGGTCCAGGATGTTTTGTTGCTTGGGGTTCGGGGTGTTTTGCTGCTTGGATTTCAGGGCGTTTTGTTGTTTGTGTTTCAGGGTGTTTTGGTGTTTGGGGTTCAGGGCTGTTTGGTGTTTGGGGTTTCAGGGTGTTTTGGTGTTTGGGTTTCAGGGTGTTTTGGTGTTTGGGGTTCAGGGTGTTTTTGTGTTTCCGGGTTCAGGGTGTTTTGTTCTTTGGGGTTCAGGGTGTTTTGGTGTTTGGGTTCAGGGTGTTTGGTGCTCTGGGGTGTTTGGTGTTTGGGGGATCGGGGTCTTTTCCGGTTCATGGTGTTTAGTTGTTTGGGGTTCAGGGTGTTTTAGTGTTTGGAGTTCATGGTGTTTTGATGTTCAGGGTTCATGCTGTTTTGATGTTTGGGGTTCAGGGTGTTTTGGTGTTTGGGGTTCAGAGTGTTTTGGTGTTGGGGTTCAGGGTGTTTTGGTGTTTGGGGTTCAGGGTGCTTTGGTGTTGAGGTTCAAGGTGTTTTGGGTTCAAGGTGTTTTGGTGTTTGGGGTTCAGGGTGTTTTGGTTTTTGGGGTTCACGCTGTTTTAGTGTTTGACGTTCAGGGTGTTTTGGTGTTTGGGGTTCAGGGTGTTTGGTTTTTTGGGTTCAGGATGTTTTGTTGTTTGGGGTTCGGGGTGTTAAGGTTTCAGGTTGTTTTGGTGTTTGGGGTGCAGGGTGTTTTGTTTTTTGGGGTTCAGGGTGTTTTGGTGTTTGGGGTGTAGGGTGTTTGGGGTTCTGGGTGTATTGGTGTTTGGGGTTCAAGGTGTTTTGGTGTTTGGGGTGCAGGGTGTTTTGATTTGTGCGGTTCCGGGTGTTTGGTGTTTGGGATTCAGGGTGTTTTGGTGTTTGGGGTTCATGGTGTTTTGGTGTTTGTGGCTCAGGGTGTATTGCTGTTTGAGGTTCAGAGTGTTTAGCTGTTTGGGGCTCAGTGTTTTGGTGTTTGGGGTGCAGGGTGTTTTGATTTTTGAGGTTCTGGGTGTTTTGATGTTTGGAATTCAGGGTGTTTTCATGTTTGGGGTTTGTGGTGTTTTGGGGTTCAGTTTGTTTTGGTGTTTGGTGCTCAGGGGTGTTTGGGGGATCAGGGTGTTTTTCGGTCCATGGTGTTTTGATGTTTGGGGTTCAGGGTGTTTAATGTTTGAGGTTCATGGTACTTTGGTGTTTGGGGTTCAGGGTGTTTTAGTGTTCGGGGTTCATGGTGTTTTGATGTTCAGGGTTCATGCTGATTTGATGTTTGGGGTTTAGGGTGTTTTGGTGCTTGGGGTGCAAGGTGTTTTGAGGTTCAGGGTGTTTTGGTGTTTGGGATTCAGGGTGTTTTGAGGTTCAGGGTGTTTGGTGTTTGACGGTTCATGATGTTTTGTGGTTCAGGTTGTTTTGGTGTTTGGGAGATTCAGGGTGTTTTGGTGTTTGGGGGATTCAGGGT
The DNA here is from genome assembly GCF_052327205.1 of Somniosus microcephalus. Taxonomy (NCBI): domain Eukaryota; kingdom Metazoa; phylum Chordata; class Chondrichthyes; order Squaliformes; family Somniosidae; genus Somniosus; species Somniosus microcephalus. The sequence continues at coordinate 82,702,796 of NC_140999.1, read as the reverse complement.
GTTTTGGTGTTTGGGGTTCAGGGTGCTTTGATGTTGGGGTTCAAGGTGTTTTGGTGTTTGGGGCTCAGGGAGTTTTGGTGTTAGAGTTCATGGTGTTTTGATGTTTGGGGTTCAGGGTGCTTTGGTATTTGTGTTCATGGTGTTTTGGTATTTGGTTTTCCGTGTGTTTTGGTGTTTGGGGTTCAGGGTGTTTGGTTTTTGGGGTTCAGGAGGTTTAGTTGTTTGGGGTTCGGGGTTGTTTGGTGTTTGGATTTCAGGTTGTTTTGGTGTTTGTGTTTCAGGGTGTTTTGGTGTTTGGGGTTCAGGGCTTTTTGGTGTTTGTGGGTTCAGGTTGTTTTGCTGTTTGGGTTTCAGGGTGTTTTGGTGTTTCCAGGTTCAGGGTGTTTTGGTGTTTGGGGTTCAGGGTGTTTTGGTGTTTGGGTTTCAGGGTATTTTGGTTTTTGGGGTTCATGGTGCTTTGGTGTTTGAGTTGCAGGGTGTTTGGGGTTCTAGGTGTATTGATGTTTGGGGATCAGGGTGTTTCGGGTTCAGGGTGTTTTGGTTTTTGGGGTTCAGGGTGTTTTGGTGTTTGGGGTGCAGTGTGTTTGGGGTTCTGGGTGTATTGGTGTTTGGGGTTCAAGGTGTTTTGGTGTTTGGGGTTCATGGTGTTTTGGTGTTTAGGGGTTCAGGGTGCTTTGGTGTTTGGGATTCAGGGCTGTTTGGTGTTTGGGGTTCAGGGTGTTTTGGTGTTTGGATTTCAGGGTGTTTTGATGTTTGGGGTTCAGGGTGTATTGGTGTTTGGGGTTCAAGGTGTTTTGATGTTTGCGGTGCAGGGTGTTTTGATTTGTGCGGTTCCGGGTGTTTGGTGTTTGGGATTCAGGGTGGTTTGGGGTTCATGGTGTTTTGCTGTTTGGGGCTCAGGGTGTTTTGCTGTTTGAGGTTCAGAGTGTTTTGATGTTTGGGGCTCGGTGTTTTGGTGTTTGGGGTTCAGGGTGTTTGGGGTTCAGGGTGTTTTGATGTTTGACGGTTCTTGCTGTTTGGGGGTTCAGGGTGTTTTGTTGTTCTGGGTTCAGGCTGCTTTGGTCGTTGGGGTTCAGGCTATTTTGTTGTTTGGGGGTTCAGGCTGTTTGGTTGTTTGGGGGTTCAGGGTGTTTTTGTATTTCGGGGTTCAGGGTGTTTTGGGCTCAGCGTGTTTTGCTGTTTGAGGTTCAGAGTGTTTTGGTGTTTGGGGCTCGGTGTTTTGGTGGTTGGGGTTCAGGGTGTTTTGGTGTTTATGGGTTCAGGGTGTTTTGGTGTTTGACGGTTCTTGCTGTTTGGGGGTTCAGGGTGTTTTGTTGTTCTGGGTTCAGGCTGCATTGGTCGTTGGGGTTCAGGCTGTTTTGATTTTTGGGTTTCAGGGTGTTTTGGTGTTTGGGGTTCAGGGCTGTTTGTTGTTTGGGGGTTCAGGGTGTTTTGATGTTTCGGGGTTCAGGGTGTTTTTGTGTTTGGTGTTCTGGTTATTTTTGTGTTTCGGGGCTCAGGGTGTTTTGGTGTTTGGGGTTCAGGGTGTTTTGGTGTTTGGGGTTCAGGATGATTTGGTGTTTAGGGGTTCAGGGTGTTTTGGTGTTTGGGGTTCAGGGTGTTTTGGTTTTCAGGGTTCATGGTGTTTTGATGTTTGGGGTTTAGGGTGTTTTGGTGTTTGGGTTTCAGGTTGTTTTGGTTTTCAGGGTTCAGGGTGTTTTGGTGTTTGGGGTTCAGTGTGTTTGGTTTATTGGCTTCAGGATGTTTTGGTGTTTGGGGTTCAGGATGTTTTGGTGTTTAGGGGTTCAGGGTGTTATGGTGTTTGGTTTTCAGGTTGTTTTGGTTTTCAGGGTTCAGGGTGTTTTGGTTTTGGGGGTTCAGGATGTATTGGTTTTGGGGGTTCAGGATGTTTTGGTTTTGGGGGTTCCGGATGTTTTGGTTTTGGGGGTTCCGGATGTTTTGTTGTTTGGGGTGCAGGCTGTTTTGATTATTGGGGTTCAGGGTGTTTTAGTGTTTGACGTTCAGGGTGTTTTGTTGTTTAGGGTGCAGGGTGTTTTGATTTTTGAGGTTCTGGGTGTTTTGGTGTTTGGGATTCAGGGTGTTTTGATGTTTGGGGTTCAGGGTGTTTTGGTGCTTGTGTTCATGGTGTTTTGGTGTTTGGTGTTCAGTGTGTTTTGGTGTTTGGGGTTCAGGGTGTTTGGTTTTTTGGGTTCAGGATGTTTTGTTGCTTGGGGTTCGGGGTGTTTTGGTGTTTCCGGGTTCAGGGTGTTTTGTTCTTTGGGGTTCAGGGTGTTTTGGTGTTTGGGGTTCAGGGTGTTTGGTGCTCTGGGGTGTTTGGTGTTTGGGGGATCGGGGTCTTTTCGGGTTCATGGTGTTTAGTTGTTTGGGGTTCAGGGTGTTTTAGTGTTTGGAGTTCATGGTGTTTTGATGTTCAGGGTTCATGCTGTTTTGATGTTTGGGGTTCAGGGTGTTTTGGTGTTTGACGGTTCTTGCCGTTTGGGGGTTCAGGGTGTTTTGTTGTTCTGGGTTCAGGCTGCATTGGTCGTTGGGGTTCAGGCTGTTTTGATTTTTGGGTTTCAGGTTGTTTTGGTGTTTGGGGTTCAGGGCTGCTTGTTGTTTGGGGGTTCAGGGTGTTTTGATGTTTCGGGTTTCAGGGTGTTTTTGTGTTTGGGGTTCTGGTTATTTTTGTGTTTCGGGGCTCAGGGTGTTTTGATGTTTGGGGTTCAGGGTGTTTTGGTGTTTGGGGTTCAGGATGATTTGGTGTTTGGGGTTCAGGGTGTTTTGGTGTTTGGTGTTCAGGGTGTTTTGGTTTTCAGGGTTCAGGGTGTTTTGGTGTTTGGGGTTCAGTGTGTTTGGTTTATTGGCTTCAGGATGTTTTGGTGTTTGGGGTTCAGGATGTTTTGGTGTTTTGGGGTTCAGGGTGTTATGGTGTTTGGGTTTCAGGTTGTTTTGGTTTTCAGGGTTCAGGGTGTTTTGGTTTTGGGGGTTCAGGATGTATTGGTTTTGGGGGTTCAGGATGTTTTGGTTTTGGGGGTTCCGGATGTTTTGTTGTTTGGGGTGCAGGGTGTTTTGATTATTGGGGTTCAGGGTGTTTTAGTGTTTGACGTTCAGGGTGTTTTGTTGTTTAGGGTGCAGGGTGTTTTGATTTTTGAGGTTCTGGGTGTTTTGGTGTTTGGGATTCAGGGTGTTTTGGTGTTTGTGTTCATGGTGTTTTGGTGTTTGGTGTTCAGTGTGTTTTGGTGTTTGGGGTTCAGGGTGTTTGGTTTTTTGGGTCCAGGATGTTTTGTTGCTTGGGGTTCGGGGTGTTTTGCTGCTTGGATTTCAGGGCGTTTTGTTGTTTGTGTTTCAGGGTGTTTTGGTGTTTGGGGTTCAGGGCTGTTTGGTGTTTGGGGTTTCAGGGTGTTTTGGTGTTTGGGTTTCAGGGTGTTTTGGTGTTTGGGGTTCAGGGTGTTTTTGTGTTTCCGGGTTCAGGGTGTTTTGTTCTTTGGGGTTCAGGGTGTTTTGGTGTTTGGGTTCAGGGTGTTTGGTGCTCTGGGGTGTTTGGTGTTTGGGGGATCGGGGTCTTTTCCGGTTCATGGTGTTTAGTTGTTTGGGGTTCAGGGTGTTTTAGTGTTTGGAGTTCATGGTGTTTTGATGTTCAGGGTTCATGCTGTTTTGATGTTTGGGGTTCAGGGTGTTTTGGTGTTTGGGGTTCAGAGTGTTTTGGTGTTGGGGTTCAGGGTGTTTTGGTGTTTGGGGTTCAGGGTGCTTTGGTGTTGGGGTTCAAGGTGTTTTGGGTTCAAGGTGTTTTGGTGTTTGGGGTTCAGGGTGTTTTGGTTTTTGGGGTTCAGGGTGTTTGGTTTTTTGGGTTCAGGATGTTTTGTTGTTTGGGGTTCGGGGTGTTTGGGTTTCAGGTTGTTTTGGTGTTTGGGGTTCAGGGTGTTTGGTGCTCTGGGGTGTTTGGTGTTTGGGGGATCGGGGTCTTTTCGGGTTCATGGTGTTTAGTTGTTTGGAGTTCATGGTGTTTTGATGTTCAGGGTTCATGCTGTTTTGATGTTTGGGGTTCAGGGTGTTTTGGTTTTTGGGGTTCAGGATGTTTTGGTGTTTTGAGGTTCAGGGTGTTTTGTTGTTTGGGATTTATGGTGTTTTGAGGTTCAGGGTGTTTGGTGTTTGACGGTTCATGCTGTTTTGGGGTTCAGGTTGTTTTGGTGTTTGGGGTTCAGGGTGTTTTGGTGTTTGGGGGGTTCAGGGTGTTTTGGTGTTGGGGTTCAAGGTATTTTGGTGTTTGTGGTTCAAGGTGTTTTGGTGTTTGGGGTTCAGGGTGTTTTGGTTTTTGGGGTTCAGGGCGTTTTAGTGTTTGACGTTCAGGGTGTTTTTGTGATTGGGGTGCTGGGTGTTTTGATTTTTGAGGTTCTGGGTGTTTAAGTGTTTGGGGTTCAGGGTGTTTTGGTGTTTGTGTTCATGTTGTTTTGGTGTTTGCTGTTCAGTGTGTTTTGGTGTTTGGGGTTCATGGTGTTTGGTTTTTTGGGTTCAGGATGTTTTGTTGTTTGGGGGTCGGGGTGTATTGGTGTTTGGATTTCAGGGTGTTTTGGTATTTGGGTTTCAGGGTGTTTTGGTGTTTGGGGTTCAGGGCTGTTTTGTGTTTGAGGGTTCAGGGTGTTTTGGTGTTTGGGTTTCAGGGTGTTTTGGTGTTTGGGGTTCAGAGTGTATTTGTGTTTCTGGGTTCAGGGTATTTTGGTGTTTGAGGTTCAGGCTGTTTTGGTTTTTGTGGTTCAGGGTGTTTTGGTGTTTGGGGTGCAGGGTGTTTGGGGTTCTGGGTGTATTGGTGTTTGGGGTTCAAGGTGTTTTGTTGTTTGGGGGTCAAGGTGTTTTCGTGTTTGGGGTGCAGGGTGTTTTGATTTCTGCGGTTCCGCGTGTTTGGTGTTTGGGATTCAGAGTGTTTTGATGTTTGTGGCTCGGTGTTTTGGGTTCAGGGTGTTTTGGTGTTTGGGGTTCAGGTTTGTTTGGTGTTTGGGGTTCAGGGTGTTTTGGTGTTTGGAGTTCAGGGTGTTTTGATGTTTGGGGTTCAGGGTGTTTTTCTGTTTCTGGGTTCAGGGTGTTTTGGTGTTTGGGGTTCAGGGTGATTTGATGTCTGGGGTTCAGGGTGCTTTGGTTTTTGGGGTTCAGGGTGTTTTGGTGTTTGAGGTGCAGGGTGTTTGGGGTTCTGGGTGTATTGGTGTTTGGTGTTCAAGGTGTTTTGGTGTTTGGGGTTCAAGGTGTTTTGGTGTTTGGGGTGCAGGGTGTTTTGATTTGTGCGGTTCCGGGTGTTTGGTGTTTGGGATTCAGGGTGTTTTGGTGTTTGGGGTTCATGGTGTTTGGGGCTCAGGGTCTTTTGCTGTTTGAGGTTCAGAGTGTTTTGGTGTTTGGGGCTCGGTGTTTTTGTGGTTGGGGTTCAGGGTGTTTTGGTGTTTATGGTTTCAGGGTGTTTTGGTTTTTTGGATTCAGGGCTGTTTGGTGTTTCGGGTTCAGGGTGTTTTGGTGTTTGACGGTTCTTGCTGTTTGGTGGTTCAGGGTGTTTTGGTGTTTGGGGTTCAGGCTGCTTTCATCATTGGGGTTCAGGCTGTTTTGTTGCTTGGGGTTTGGGTTTCAGGGTGTTTTGGTGCTTGGGTTTCAGGGTGTTTTGGTGTTTGGAGTTCACGGCTGTTTGGTGTTTGGGGGTTCAGAGTGTTTTGGTATTTGGGGTTCAGGGCTGTTTGGTGTTTCGGGGTTCAGGGTGTTTTGGTGTTTTGAGGTTCAGGGTGTTTGGGATTCAGGGTGTTTTGAGGTTCAGGGTGTTTGGTGTTTGACGGTTCATGCTGTTTTAGAGTTCACGTTGTTTTGGTGTTTGAGGTTCAGGGTGTTTTGGTGTTTGAGGGGTTCAGGGTGTTTTGGTGTTTGGGGTTCAGGGTGCTTTGGTGTTGGGGTTCAGGGTGTTTTGTTGTTTGGGGTTCAGGGTGCTTTGGTGTTGGGGTTCAAGGTGTTTTGGTGTTTGGGGTTCAAGGTGTTTTGGTGTTTGGGGTTCAGGGTGTTTTGGTTTTTGGGGTTCACGCTGTTTTAGTGTTTGACGTTCAGGGTGTTTTGGTGTTTGGGGTTCAGGGTGTTTTGGTGTTTGGGGTGCAGGGTGTTTGGGGTTCTGGACGTATTGGTGTTTGGGGTTCAAGGTGTTTTGGTGTTTGGGGTTCAAGGTGTTTTAGTGTTTGGGGTGCAGGGTGTTTTGATTTTTGAGGTTCTGGGTGTTTTGGTGTTTGGATTTCAGGGTGTTTTCCTGTTTGGGGTTTGTGGTGTTTTGGGGTTCAGTTTGTTTTGGTGTTTGGGTTTCAGGGTGTTTTGGTGTTTGAGGTTCAGAGTGTTTTGGTGTTTGGGGCTTGGTGTTTTGGTGTTTGGGGTTCAGGGTGTTTGGGGGGTTCAGGGTGTTTGGTGTTTGGGGTGCAGGGTGTTTTGATTTTTGAGGTTCTGGGTGTTTTGGTGTTTGGAATTCAGGGTGTTTTCGTGTTTGGGGTTTGTGGTGTTTTGGGGTTCAGTTTGTTTTGGTGTTTGGTGCTCAGGGGTGTTTGGGGGATCAGGGTGTTTTTGGGTCCATGGTGTTTTGATGTTTGGGGTTCAGGGTGTTTTAGTGTTTGGGGTTCATGGTACTTTGGTGTTCGGGGTTCAGGGTGTTTTGATGTTCAGGGTTCATGCTGTTTTGATGTTTGGGGTTTAGGGTGTTTTGGTGCTTGGGGTGCAAGGTGTTTTGAGGTTCAGGGTTTTTTGGTGTTTGGGATTCAGGGTGTTTTGAGGTTCAGGGTGTTTGGTGTTTGACGGTTCATGCTGTTTTGTGGTTCAGGTTGTTTTGGTGTTTGGGGTTCAGGGTGTTTTGGGGGTTCAGGGTGCTTTGATGTTGGGGTTCAAGCTGTTTTGGTGTTTGGGGCTCAGGGAGTTTTGGTGTTAGAGTTCATGGTGTTTTGATGTTTGGGGTTCAGGGTGCTTTGGTATTTGTGTTCATGGTGTTTTGGTATTTGGTTTTCCGTGTGTTTTGGTGTTTGGGGTTCAGGGTGTTTGGTTTTTTGGGTTCAGGAGGTTTAGTTGTTTGGGGTTCGGGGTGGTTTGGTGTTTGGATTTCAGGTTGTTTTGGTTTTTGGGTTTCAGGATGTTTTGGTGTTTGGGGTTCAGGGCTTTTTGTTGTTTGTGGGTTCAGGTTGTTTTGTTGTTTGGGTTTCAGGGTGTTTTGGTGTTTCCAGGTTCAGGGTGTTTTGGTGTTTGGGGTGCAGGGTGTTTGGGGTTCTGGGTGTATTGGTGTTTGGGATTCAAGGTGTTTTGGTGTTTGGGGTTCAGGGTGTTTTGGTGATTAGGGGTTCAGGTTCCTTTGGTGTTTGGGATTCAGGGCTGTTTGGTGTTTGGGGTTCAGGGTGTTTTGGTGTTTGGGTTTCAGGGTGTTTTGATGTTTGGGGGTCAGGGTGTATTGGTGTTTGGGGTTCAAGGTGTTTTGATGTTTGCGGTGCAGGGCGTTTTGATTTGTGCGGTTCCGGGTGTTTGGTGTTTGGGATTCAGGGTGGTTTGGGGATCATGGTGTTTTGCTGTTTGGGGCTCAGGGTGTTTTGCTGTTTGAGGTTCAGAGTGTTTTGATGTTTGGGGCTCGGTGTTTTGTTGTTTGCGGTTCAGGGTGTTTATGGGTTCAGGGTGTTTTGTTGTTTGGGATTGAGGGCTGTTTGGTGTTTGGGGTTCAGGGTGTTTTGATGTTTGATGGTTCTTGCTGTTTGGTGGTTCAGGGTGTTTTGTTGTTCTGGGTTCAGGCTGTTTTGTTGTTTGGGGGTTCAGGCTGTTTTGTTGTTTGGGAGTTCAGGGTGTTTTTGTGTTTCGGGGTTCAGGGTGTTTTGGTGTTTGGGTTTCAGGGTGTTTTGATGTTTGGGGGTCAGGGTGTATTGGTGTTTGGGGTTCAAGGTGTTTTGATGTTTGCGGTGCAGGGCGTTTTGATTTGTGCGGTTCCGGGTGTTTGGTGTTTGGGATTCAGGGTGGTTTGGGGATCATGGTGTTTTGCTGTTTGGGGCTCAGGGTGTTTTGCTGTTTGAGGTTCAGAGTGTTTTGATGTTTGGGGCTCGGTGTTTTGTTGTTTGGGGTTCAGGGTGTTTATGGGTTCAGGGTGTTTTGTTGTTTGGGATTGAGGGCTGTTTGGTGTTTGGGGTTCAGGGTGTTTTGATGTTTGATGGTTCTTGCTGTTTGGTGGTTCAGGGTGTTTTGTTGTTCTGGGTTCAGGCTGTTTTGTTGTTTGGGGGTTCAGGCTGTTTTGTTGTTTGGGAGTTCAGGGTGTTTTTGTGTTTCGGGGTTCAGGGTGTTTTGGTGTTTGTGGCTCAGGGTGTTTTGCTGTTTGAGGTTCAGAGTGTTTTGGTTTTTGGGGTTCAGGGTGTTTGGTGTTTGATGGTTCATGCTGTTTTGGGGTTCAGGTTGTTTTGGTGTTTGGGGTTCAGGGTGTTTGGGGGGTTCAGGGTGTTTTGGTGTTTGGGGTGCAGGGTGTTTTGATTTTTGAAGTTCTGGGTGTTTTGGTGTTTGGAATTCAGGGTGTTTTAGTGTTTGGGGTTTGTGGTGTTTTGGGGTTCAGTTTGTTTTGGTGTTTGGTGCTCAGGGGTGTTTGGGGGAACAGGGTGTTTTTGGGTCCATGGTGTTTTGATGTTTGGGGTTCAGGGTGTTTTAGTGTTTGGGCTTCATGGTGTTTTGATGTTCAGGGTACATGCTGTTTTCTTGTTTGGGGTTCACGGTGTTTTGGTGCTTGGGGTTCAAGGTGTTTTGTGCTTCAGGTTGTTTTGGTGTTTGGGGTTCAGGGTGTTTTGGTGTTTGTGGGGTTCAGGGTGTTTTGGTGTTTGGGGTTCAGGGTGCTTTGATGTAGGGGTTGAAGGTGTTTTGGTGTTTGGTGTTCAAGGTGTTTTGGTGTTTGGGGTTCAGGATGTTTTGGTGTTTGGGGTTCAGGATGTTTTGGTGTTTGGGGTTCAAGGTGTTTTGGGGTTTGGGGTGTTTGTGGTTCAGCCTGTTTTGTTGTTTGTGGGTTCAGGGTGTTTTGGTGTTTGGGGTTCAGGGCTGTTTGGTGTTTCGTGGTTCAGGGTGTTTTGGTGCTTGTGGTTCCGGTTATTTTTGTGTTTCTGTGTTCAGGGTGTTTTGGTGTTTGGGGTTCAAGGTGTTTTGGGTTCAGGATGTTTTGGTGTTTGGGGTTCAGGGTGTTTTGGGGTTTGGGATGTTTGTGGTTCAGGTTGTTCTGGTGTTTGGGGTGCAGGGTGTTTTGGTGTTTGGGGTTCAGGGTGTTTTGGGCACAGGGTGTTTTGGTGTTTCGGGGTTTAGGGTGTTTTGGTGTTTGGGGCTCGGTGTTTTGGTGTTTGGGGTTCAGGGTGTTTTGGTGTTTAGGGGTTCAGTGTGTTTTGGTGTTTGGGTTTCAGGGTGTTTTGGTGTTTGGGGTTCAGAGTGTTTTTGTGTTTCCGGGTTCAGGCTGTTTTGGTTTTTGGGGTTCAGGATGTTTTGGTGTTTGGGGTGCAGGGTGTTTGGGGTTCTGGGTGTATTGGTGTTTGGGGTTCAAGGTGTTTTGTTGTTTGGGGGTCAAGGTGTTTCCGTGTTTGGGGTGCAGGGTGTTTTGATTTCTGCGGTTCCGCGTGTTTGGTGTTTGGGATTCAGAGTGTTTTGATGTTTGTGGCTCGGTGTTTTGGTGTTTGGGGTTCAGGGTGTTTTGGTGTTTGGGGTTCAGGGTTGTATGGTGTTTGGGGGTTCAGGGTGTTTTGATGTTTGGGTTTCAGGGTGTTTTGATGTTTGGGGTTCAGGGTGTTTTTCTGTTTCTGGGTTCAGGGTGTTTTGGTGTTTGAGGTTCAGGGTGTTTTGATGTTTGGGGTTCAGGGTGTTTTGGTTTTTGGTGTTCAGTGTGTTTTGGTGTTTGAGGTGCAGGGTGTTTGGGGTTCTGGGTGTATTGGTGTTTGGTGTTCAAGGTGTTTTGGTGTTTGGGGTGCAGGGTGTTTTGATTTGTCCGTTTCCGAGTGTTTGGTGTTTGGGATTCAGGGTGTTTTGGTGTTTGGGGTTCATGGTGTTTTGGTGTTTGGGGCTCAGGGTGTTTTGCTGTTTGAGGTTCAGAGTGTTTTGGTGTTTGGGGCTCGGTGTTTTAGTGGTTGGGGTTCAGGGTGTTTTGGTGTTTGGGGTTCAGGGTTGTATGGTGTTTGGGGGTTCAGGGTGTTTTGATGTTTGGGTTTCAGGGTGTTTTGATGTTTGGGGTTCAGGGTGTTTTTCTGTTTCTGGGTTCAGGGTGTTTTGGTGTTTGAGGTTCAGGGTGTTTTGATGTTTGGGGTTCAGGGTGTTTTGGTTTTTGGTGTTCAGTGTGTTTTGGTGTTTGAGGTGCAGGGTGTTTGGGGTTCTGGGTGTATTGGTGTTTGGTGTTCAAGGTCTTTTGGTGTTTGGGGTTCATGGTGTTTTGGTGTTTGGGGCTCAGGGTGTTTTGCTGTTTGAGGTTCAGAGTGTTTTGGTGTTTGGGGCTCGGTGTTTTAGTGGTTGGGGTTCAGGGTGTTTTGGTGTTTATGGTTTCAGGGTGTTTTGGTGTTTTGGATTCAGGGCTGTTTGGTGTTTCGGGTTCAGGGTGTTTTGGTGTTTGACGGTTCTTGCTGTTTGGTGGTTCAGGGTGTTTTGGTGTATGGGGTTCAGGCTGCTTTCATCGTTGGGGTTCAGGCTGTTTTGTTGCTTGGGGTTTGGGTTTCAGGGTGTTTTGGTGCTTGGGTTTCAGGGTGTTTTGGTGTTTGGGGTTCAGAGCTGTTTGGTGTTTGGGGGTTCAGAGTGTTTTGGTGTTTGGGGTTCAGGGCTGTTTGGTGTTTCGGGGTTCAGGGTATTTTGGTGTTTTGAGGTTCAGGGTGTTTGGGATTCAGGGTGTTTTGAGGTTCAGGGTGTTTGGTGTTTGATGGTTCATGCTGTTTTAGAGTTCAGGTTGTTTTGGTGTTTGAGGTTCAGGGTGTTTTGGTGTTTGGGGTTCAGGGTGCTTTGATGTTGGGGTTCAAGGTGTTTTGGTGTTTGGGGTTCAAGGTGTTTTGGTGTTTGGGGTTCAGGATGTTTTGGTGTTTGGGGTTCAAGGTGTTTTGCTGTTTGGGGCTCAGGGTGTTTTGGTGTTTAGGGGTTCAGGTTGTTTTGCTGTTTGTGCTTCAGTGTGTTATGGAGTTTGGGGCTCAGTGTTTTGGGATTCAGTGTGATTGGTGTTCTGGGGTGTTTGGTGTTTGGGGGTCAGGGTCTTTTCGGGTTCATGATGTTTTGATGGTTGGGGTTCAGGGTGTTCTAGTGTTTGGGGTTCATGGTGTTTTGATGTTCAGGGTTCATGCTGTTTTGATGTTTGGGTTTAAGGGCGTTTTGGTGTTTAGGGTTCAAGGTGTTTTGGTGTTTAGGGTTCAGGGTGTTTGTTTTTTGGGGTTCAGGATGTTTTGTTGTTTGGGGTTCAGGGTGTTTTTGTGTTTCCGGGTTCAGGGTGTTTTGGTGTTTGGGGTTCAAGGTGTTTTGTTGTTTGGGGTGCAGGGTGTTTTGATTTGTGCGGTTCCGGGTGTTTGGTGTTTGGGATTCAGGGTGTTTTGGTGTTTGGGTTTCAGGGTGTTTTGGTGTTTGTGGTTCAGGGTGTTTTTGTGTTTCCGGGTTCAGGGTGTTTTGGTGTTTGGGGTTCAGGGTGTTTTGGTGATTGGAATTCAGGGTGTTTTGGTGTTTGGGTTTCAGGTTGTTTTGGTGTTTGAGTTTCAGGGCTGTTTGGTGTTTGGGGGTTCAGGGTGTTTTGGTGTTTGGGATTCAGGGTGTTTTGGTGTTTGTGGTACAGGTTGTTTTTGTGTTTCCGAGTTCAGGGTGTTTTGGTGTTTGGAGTTCAGGATGTTTTGGTGTTTGGGGTTCAGGGTGTTTGGTTTTTTGGGTTCAGGATGTTTTGTTGTTTGGGGTTCAGGGTGTTTTGGTGATTGGAATTCAGGGTGTTTTGGTGTTTGGGTTTCAGGTTGTTTTGGTGTTTGGGTTTCAGGGCTGTTTGGTGTTTGGGGGTTCAGGGTGTTTTGGTGTTTGGGATTCAGGGTGTTTTGGTGTTTGGGCTTCGTGGTGTTTTGGGGTTCAGTTTGTTTTGGTGTTTGGTGCTCTGGGGTGTTTGGTGTTTGGGGGACCAGGGTCTTTTCGGGTTCCTGGTGTTTTGTTGTTTGGGGTTCAGTGTGTTTTAGTGTTTGGGGTTCATGGTGTTTAATGTTCAGGGTTCATGCTGTTTCGATGTTGGGGGTTCATGATGTTTTGGTGTTTGAGGCTCAGGGTGTTTTGGCGTTTATAGGTTCAGGGTGTTTTGATGTTTGGGATTCAGGTTGTTTTGAAATTCAGGGTGCTTGGTGTTTGACGGTTCATGCTGTTTTGGGGTTCAGGTTGTTTTGGTGTTTGGGTTTCAGGGTGTTTTGGTGTTTGGGGGGTTCAGGTTGTTTTGGTGTTTAGTGGTTCAGGGTGTTTTGGTGTTTGGGATTCAGGGTGTTTTGGTGTTTGGGGTTCGTGGTGTTTTGGGGTTCAGTTTGTTTTGGTGTTTGGTGCTCTGGGGTGTTTGGTGTTTGGGGGACCAGGGTCTTTTCGGGTTCCTGGTGTTTTGTTGTTTGGGGTTCAGAGTGTTTTGGTGCTTGGGTTGAAGGTGTTTTGGTGTTAGGGGCTCAGGGTGTTTTGGTGTTTGGGGTTCAGGGTGTTTTGGTGTTTAGGGGTTCAGGTTGTTTTGCTGTTTGGGGCTCAGTGTTTTGGGGTTCAGGGTGTTTGGTGCTCTGGGGTGTTTGGTGTTTGGGGGATCAGCGTCTTTTCGGGTTCATGGTGTATTGATGGTTGGGGTTCAGGGTGTTTTAGTGTTTGGGGCTCATGGTGTTTTAATGATCAGGGTTCATGCTGTTTTGATGTTTGAGGTTCAGGGTGTTTTGGTGTTGGGGTTCAGGGTGTTTTGGTGTTTAGGGGTTCAAGGTGTTTCGGTGTTTCGGATTCAGGGTGTTTTGAGGTTCAGGGTGTTTGGTGTTTGACGGTTCATGCTGTTTTGGGGTTCAGGTTCTTCTGGTGTTTGGGGTTCAGGGTGTTTTGGTGTTTGGGGGGTCCAGGTTGTTTTGGTGTTTGTGGTTCAGGGTGCTTTGGTGTTGGGGTTCCAGGTGTTTTGGTGTTTGGTGTTCAAGGTGTTTTGGTGTTTTGGTTTAAGGTGTTCAGGATGTTTTGGTGTTTTGGGTGCAGGGTGTTTTTGTTTTTGGGGTTCAGGGTGTTTTAGTGTTGGACGTTCAGGGTGTTTTGGTGTTTGGGGTGCAGGGTGTTTTGATTTTTGAGGTTCTGTGTGTTTTGGTGTTTGGAATTCAGGGTGTTTTCGTGTTAGTGTTCATGGTGTTTTGATGTTTGGGGTTCAGGGTGTTTTGGTGTTTGTGTTCATGGTGTTTTGGTGTTTGGTGTTCAGTGTGTTTTGGTGTTTGGGCTTCAAGGTGTTTGTTTTTTTGGTTTCAGGATGTTTTGTTGTTTGGGGTTCAGGGTGTTTTGGTGTTTGGATTTCAGGTTGTTTTGGTGTTTGCGTTTCAGGTTGTTTTGGTGTTTGGGGTTCAGGGCTGTTTGGTGTTTGGGGGTTCAGGGTGTTTTGTTTTTTGGGTTTCAGAGTGTTTTGGTGTTTGTGGTTCAGGGTGTTTTTGTGTTTCCGGGTTCAGGGTGTTTTTGTGTTTGGGGTTCAAGGTGTTTTGGTGTTTGGTGTTCAAGGTGTTTTGGTGTTTGTGGTGCAGGGTGTTTTGATTTGTGCGGTTCCGGGTGTTTGGTGTTTGGGTTTCAGGGTGTTTTGGTGTTTGGGGTTCCGGGCTGTTTGGCTTTTGGTGTTCAGGGTGTTTTGGTGTTCGGGGTTGAGGGTATTTTGGTGTTTCGGGGTTCTGGGTGATTTGGTGTTTGGGATTCAAGGTGTTTTGGTGTTTGGGGTGCAGGGTGTTTTGATTTTTGAGGTTCCGGGTGTTTGGTATTCAGGTGGTTTGGTGTTTGGGGTTCATGCTGTTTGGGGCTCAGAGTGTTTCGGTGTTTGGGATTCAGGTGGTCAGGTTGTTTTGCTGTTTGCTGTTCAGTGTGCTTTGGTGTTTGGGGCTCGGTGTTTTGGGGTTCAGGGTGTTTGGTGCTCTGGGGTGTTTGGTGTTTGGGGGATCAGGGTCTTTTCGGTTTCATGTTGTTTTGATGTTTGGGGTTCAGGGTGATTTAGTGTTTGGGGTTCATGGTGTTTTGATGTTCAGGGTTCATGCTGTTTTGATATTTGGGGTTCAGGTTGTTTTGGTGTTTGGGGTTCAGGGTGTTTTGGTGTTTAGAGTGTTTTGGTGTTTGGGATTCAGGGTGTTTTGAGGTACAGGGTGTTTGGTTTTTGATGGTTCATGCTGTTTTGGGGTTCAGGTTATTTTGGTGTTTGGGTTTCAGTGTGTTTTGGTGTTTGGTGGGTTCAGGTTGTTTTGGTGTTTAGTGGTTCAGGGTGTTTTGGTGTTTGGGGTTCGTTGTGTTTTGGGGTTCAGTTTGTATTGCTGTTTGGTGCTCTGGGGTGTTTGGTGTTTGGGGGATCAGGGTCTTTTTGGGTTCATGGTGCTTTGTTGTTTGGGGTTCAGAGTGTTATGGTGCTTGGGGTTCAAGGTGTTTTGCTGTTTGGGGCTCAGGGTGTTTTGGTGTTTAGGGGTTCAGGTTGTTTTGCTGTTTGTGCTTCAGTGTGTTATGGAGTTTGGGGCTCAGTGTTTTGGGATTCAGTGTGATTGGTGCTCTGGGGTGTTTGGTGTTTGGGGGTCAGGGTCTTTTCGGGTTCATGATGTTTTGATGGTTGGGGTTCAGGGTGTTCTAGTGTTTGGGGTTCATGGTGTTTTGATGTTCAGGGTTCATGCTGTTTTGATGTTTGGGGTTCAGGGCGTTTTGGTGTTTAGGGTTCAAGGTGTTTTGGTGTTTAGGGTTCAGGGTGTTTGTTTTTTGGGGTTCAGGATGTTTTGTTGTTTGGGGTTCAGGGTGTTTTTGTGTTTCCGGGTTCAGGGTGTTTTGGTGTTTGGGGTTCAAGGTGTTTTGTTGTTTGGGGTGCAGGGTGTTTTGATTTGTGCGGTTCCGGGTGTTTGGTGTTTGGGATTCAGGGTGTTTTGGTGTTTGTGGTTCAGGGTGTTTTTGTGTTTCCGGGTTCAGGGTGTTTTGGTGTTTGGGGTTCAAGGTGTTTGGTTTTTTGGGTTCAGGATGTTTTGTTGTTTGGAATTCAGGGTGTTTTGGTGTTTGGGTTTCAGGTTGTTTTGGTGTTTGGGTTTCAGGGCTGTTTGGTGTTTGGGGGTTCAGGGTGTTTTGGTGTTTGGGGTTCAGGGTGTTTTGGTGTTTGGGGGTTCCGGGTGTTTTGGTGTTTGGGGTTCAGGGCTGTTTGGTGTTTCGGGGTTCGGGGTGTTTTGGTGTTTCGGGTTCAGGGTATTTTTGTGTTTCGGGATTTAGGGTGTTTTGGTGTTTGGGGTTCAAGGTGTTTTGTTGTTTGGGGTGCAGGGTGTTTTGATTTGTGCGGTTCCGGGTGTTTGGTGTTTGGGATTCAGGGTGTTTTGGTGTTTGTGGTTCAGGGTGTTTTTGTGTTTCCGGGTTCAGGGTGTTTTGGTGTTTGGGGTTCAAGGTGTTTGGTTTTTTGGGTTCAGGATGTTTTGTTGTTTGGAATTCAGGGTGTTTTGGTGTTTGGGTTTCAGGTTGTTTTGGTGTTTGGGTTTCAGGGCTGTTTGGTGTTTGGGGGTTCAGGGTGTTTTGGTGTTTGGGGTTCAGGGTGTTTTGGTGTTTGGGGGTTCCGGGTGTTTTGGTGTTTGGGGTTCAGGGCTGTTTGGTGTTTCGGGGTTCGGGGTGTTTTGGTGTTTCGGGTTCAGGGTATTTTTGTGTTTCGGGATTTAGGGTGTTTTGGTGTTTGGGGTTCCGGGTGTTTTGATGTTTGGGGTTCAGGGTGTTTTGGTATTTATGGTTCAGGTTGTTTTGGTGTTTGGGTTTCAGGGCTGTTTGGTGTTTGGGGGTTCAGGGTGTTTTGGTGTTTGGGGTTCAGGGTGTTTTGGTGTTTGGGGGTTCCGGGTGTTTTGGTGTTTGGGGTTCAGGGCTGTTTGGTGGTTCGGGGTGTTTTGGTGTTTCGGGTTCAGGGTATTTTTGTGTTTCGGGATTTAGGGTGTTTTGGTGTTTGGGGTTCAGGGTGTTTTGATGTTTGGGGTTCAGGGTGTTTTGGTATTTATGGTTCAGGGTGTTTTGGTGTTTGGGGTTTGGGGTGTTTCTGGTTCATGGGGTTTTGGTGTTTGGTGTTCAGTGTGTTCTGATGTTTGTGGTTCAGGGTGTTTGGTTTTTGGGGTTCAGGATGTTTTGTTGTTTGCGGTTTGGGGTGTTTTGGTGTTTGAATTTCAGGGTGTTTTGGTGTTTGGGGTTCAGGGTGTTTTGGTGTTTGTGGTTCAGGGTGTTTTGGTTTTTGGGGTTCAGCTTGTTTTGGTGTTTGGGGTGCAGGATGTTTGGGGTTCAGGGTGTATTGGTGTTTGGGGTTCAAGGTGTTTAGGTGTTTGTGGTGCAGGGAGTTTTGATTTCTGCGGTTCCGGGTGTTTGGTGTTTGGGATTCAGTGTGGTTTGGGGTTCAAGGTGTTTTGGTGTTTGGGGCTCAGGGTGTTTTGCTGTTTGAGGTTCAGAGTGTTTTGGTGTTTGGGGTCGGTGTTTTGGTGTTTGGTGTTCAGGGTGTTTTGGTGTTTATGGGTTCAGGGTCATAGAGTCATAGAGTTTTACAGCACAGAAAGAGGCCCTTCGGCCCATCGTCTCTGCGCCGCCCATCCATCCCTGTCCAGTCTAATCCCATTTTCCAGCATTTGGTCCATAGACTTGTATGTAATGGCATTTCAAGTGCTCATCCAAATGCTTCTTGAATGTTGTGATGGTTCCTGCCTCTACCACCCTTTTAGGCATTGAGTTCCACATTCCAACCACTCTCTGGGTGAAAAAGTTCCTCCTCAAATCCCCTCTAAATCTCCTGCCCCTCACCCTGAATCTATGCCCCCTTGTTATTGACCCCCCTACAAAGGGTAAAAGTTCCTCTTTGTCTACCCTATCTATGCCCCTCATCATTTTGTACACCTCAATCAGGTCCCCCCTCAGCCTTCCTTGCTCCAAGGAAAACAACCCCAGCCTGTTTAGTCTTTCTTCATAGCTGAGGTGCTCCATCCCAGGTAACATCCTGGTGAATCTTCTCTGCACCCTCTCCAAAGCAATCACATCCTTCCTATAGTGAGGTGACCAGAACTGCACACAGTACTCCAGCTGTGGCCTCACCAGCATTTTGTACAGCTCCATCATAACCTCCCTGCTCTTATATTCTATGCCTCGGCTAATGAAGGCAAGTATCCCATATGCCTTTTAACCACCTTATCTACCTGTTCCGCTGCCTTCAGGGATCTATGTACATGTACACCAAGGTCCCTCTGACCCTCTGTACTTCCTAGGGTCCTACCACTCATTGTGTATTCCCTTGCCTTATTTGTCCATCCAAAATGCATCACCTCGCACTTTTCAGGGTTAAATTCCATTTGCCACTTTTCCGCCCATCTGACCAACACGTTTATATCGTCCTGTAGCCTGAGGCTTTCCTCCTCGCAATTTACCACCCCACCAATTTTTGTGTCATCTGCGAACTTACTGATCATACCTTTTACATTCTCATCCAAATCATTTATGTAGATCACAAACAACAAGAGACCCAGCACCGATCCCTCAGGTACCCCACTGGCCACAGGCTTCCAGTCACAAAAGCAACCTTCGACCATCACCCTCTGCCTCCTGCCACTCAGCCAGTTTAGGATCCAACGCGCCAAGGAACCCTGGATCCCATGGGCTCTTACCTTCTTGACCAGTCTCCTATGCAGGACTTTTTCAAAAGCTTTACTGAAGTCCATGTAAACCACATCCACAGCATTTCCCTCATCCACCCCACTAGTCACCCCCTCGAAAAATTCAATCAGATTTGTCAGACATGATTTACCCTTGACAAAGCCATGCTGACTATCCCCGATTAATCCTTGCCTCTCCAAGTGGAGACTAATTTTGTCCCTCAGAATTTTTTCCAATAATTTCCCTACCACAGATGTTAGGCTCACTGGCCTGTAATTCCCTGGTTTATCCCTGCTACCCTTCTTGTTTAATGGTACTACATTAGCTGTTCTCCAGTCCTCTGGTACATCCCCTGTGGCCAGAGAGGTTCTGAAAATTTGTGTCAGAGCCCCTGCAATCTCCTCCTTTGCCTCCCATAGCAGCCTGGGATACATCTCGTCCGGGCCTGGGGATTTATCCACTTTTTGGCCAGCTAAAACCGCTAGCACCTCCTCCCTCTCGATGCTAATATGTTCAAGTATGTCACAGTCCCCTTGCCTGATTTCTAGGTCTGCATCGTCTTTCTCCATAGTGAACACAGATGCAAAAAATTCATTTAAAACCCCGCCTACATCATCTGGCTCTACACACAGATTGCCACTTTGGCCCCTAATGGGCCCTACCCTTTCCCTGGTTATCCTCTTGCCCTTAATATACTTATAAAACATCTTAGGATTTTCCTTTATTTTGCTCGCCAGTGTTATTTCATGGCCCCTCCTCGCCCTTCTAATTTCTTCTTTAAGTATGCCCCTGCACTTTTTATACTCCTCTAGGGCTTCTTCCGTCTTTAGTCTTTTGTAACTGCCAAAAGCCCCCCTTTTATTTCTAATGCATTTTTGTATATCCCTTGTCATCCAAGGTTCCCTTTGCTTGTTGGTCCCACCCTTGACCTTTACAGGAACATGTTGGCGTTGTACTCTCTCTATTTCCCTTCTGAAAGTCTCCCACTGTTTTGATGTGGATTTTCCTATAAGTAGCTGCTCCCAGTCCACTTTGGCCAGATCCTGCCTTATCATATTAAAATCGGCCTTCCTCCAATTTAGAACCCTTATTTCCGGGCCGTCTTTGTCTTTTTCCATGACCACCTTAAATCTCACCGAATTATGGTCACTGTCGCCAAAATGCTCTCCTATTGATACTTCCACCACTTGCCCGGCTACATTCCCCAGAATTAGGTCCAGTACCACCCCCTCTCTTGTAGGACTTTCTACATGTTGGCTCAAAAAGCTCTCCTGGATGCACTTTAAGAATTCTGCACCCTCTAAGCCTTTCACACTCTGACTATCCCAATTTATATTGGGGAAGTTGAAATCCCCCACTATTATTACCCTATTATTTTTGCACTTCTCTGAGATTTGCCTACATATCTGTTCCTCTATCTCCCCCTGACTGTTTGGGGGCCTATAGTACACTCCCAGCAAAGTGCTTGCCCCCTTTTTGTTTTTAAGTTCTACCCATATGGCCTCATTAGAGGAACCCGCTAATATATCATCCCTCCTTACAGCAGTAATTGACTCCTTAATTAATATTGCAACACCCCCTCCCCTTTTACACCCCCCTCTGTCTCGCCTGAAGATTCTATACCCCGGAATATTGAGCTGCCAGTCCTGACCCTCCCTCAACCATGTCTCCATGATAGCAACAATATCGTACTCCCATGTGTTCAACAACAACTTCAGTTCATCCACCTTATTTGCAAGACTCCTTGCATTAAAATAAATGCCTTCCAGCCCTGCCATATTCCCTTTTGGTTTTTGGGATTCAGGGCTGTTTGGTGTTTGGGGTTCAGGGTGTTTTGGTGTTTGACGGTTCTTGCTGTTTGGGGGTTCAGGGTGTTTTGGTGTTCGGGGTTCAGGCTGCTTTGGTCCTTGGGGATCAGGCTGTTTTGTTGTTTGGGGTTTGGGTTTCAGGGTGTTTTGGTGTTTGGGTTTCACGGTGTTTTGGTGTTTGGGGTTCAGGGCTGTTTGATTTTTCGGGGTTCAGTGTGCTTTGGTGTTTCGGGTTCAGGGTATTTTTGTGTTTCGGGGTTCAGGTTGTTTTGGTGTTTGTGGTTCAGGTTGGTTGGGTGTTTGGGGTTCAGGGTGTTTTGGTTTTTTGGGTTCAGGATGTTTTTTTGTTTAGGATTCGGGGTGTTTTGGTGTCTGGATTTCAGGGTGTTTTGGTGTTTGGGGTTCAGGGCTGTTTGGTGTTTGGGGGTTCAGGGTATTATGGTGTTTGGGGTTCAGGGTGTTTTGGTGTTTGGGGTTTAGGGTGTTTTTGTGTTTCCGGGTTCAGGGTGTTTTGGTGTTTGGGGTTCAGGGTATTTGGTGTTTGGGGTTCAGGGTGTTTTGGTTTTTGGGGTTCATAGTGTTTTGGTGTTTTGTGTGCAGGGTGTTTTGGTGTTTGGGGTTCAGGGTGTTTTGGTGTTTAGGGGTTCAGGGTGTTTTGGTGTTTGGGATTCAGGGCTGTTTGGTGTTTGGGGTTCAGAGTGTTTTGGTGTTTGATGGTTCTTGCTGTTTGGGGGTTCAGGGTGTTTTGGTGTTTGGGGTTCAAGCTGCTTTGGTCGTTGGGGTTCAGGCTGTTTTGTTGTTTGGGCTTCAGTCTGTTTTGGTGTTCAGGGTTCAGACTGTTTGGTGTTTGGGGTTCAGGGTGTTTTGGTGTTTGATGGTTCATGCTGTTTGGGGGTTCAGGGTGTTTTGGTGTTCGGGGTTGAGGGTGCTTTAGTCTTTGGGGTTCAGGCTGTTGTGGTGTTTGGAGTTCATTCTGTTCTGATGTTTGGGGTTCAGGCTGTTTTGGTGCTTAGGGTTCATGCTGTTTTGGCGTTTGTGGTTCAGGGTGTTTTGGTGTTTGGGGTTCATGGTGTTTTGGTATTTGGGGTTCAGATTTTTTTGGTGTTTGGGGTTCGGGGTGTTTGTGGTTCAGGGTGTTTTGGTGCTTTGGTTTCAGGGTGTTTTGGTGTTTGGGGTTCAGGGCTGTTTGGTGTTTGGGGTTCAGGATGTTTTGTTATTTGGGGTTCGGTGTGTTTTGGTGTTTGGGTTTCAGGGTGTTTTGGCATTTCGGTTTCAGGGTGTTTTGGTCTTTGGGGTTCAGGCTGCTGTGGTGTTTGGAGTTCAGGCTGTTTTGGTGTTTCGGGTTCAGGCTGTTTTGGTGTTTAGGGTTCATGCTGTTTTGGCGCTTGTGGTTCAGGGTGTTTTGGTGTTTGGGGTTCAGGGTGTTTTGGTATTTGTGTTTCAGATTGTTTTGGTGTTTGGGGTTCGGGGTGTTTGTGGTTCAGGGTGTTTTGGTGTTTTGGTTTCAGGGTGTTTTGGTGTTTCGGGTTCAGGGCTGTTTGGTGTTTGGGGTTCAGGATGTTTTGTTGTTTGGGGTTCAGAGCTGTTTGGGGGTTCAGGGTGTTTTGGTGTTTGGGTTTCAGTGTGTTTTGGTGTTTGGGTTTCAGGGTGTTTTGGCATTTGGGTTTCAGGGTGTTTTGGTGTTTGGGGTTCAGAGCTGTTTGGTGTTTGGGGGTTCAGGGTGTTTTGGTATTTGGGTTTCAGGGTGTTTTGGTGTTTGGGGTTCAGGGCTTTTTGGTGTTTGGTGGTTCAGGGTGTTTTGGTGTTTGGGGTTCAGGGCTGTTTGGTGTTTCGGGGTTCCGGGTATTTTGGTGTTTGGGGTTCAGGATATTTTTGTGTTTCGGGGTTCAGGGTGTTTTGGTGTTCAGGGTTCAGGGTGCTTTGGTCTTTGGGGTTCAGGCTGCTGTGGTGTTTGGAGTTCAGGCTGTTTTGGTATTTCGGGTTCAGGCTGTTTTGGCGTTTGTGGTTCAGGGTGTTTTGGTGTTTGGGGTCCAGGGTGTTTTGGTATTTGGGTTTCAGATTGTTTTGCTGTTTGGGGTTCGGGGTGTTTGTGGTTCAGGGTGTTTTGGTGTATTGGTTTCAGGGTGTTTTGGTGTATGCGGTTCAGGGCTGTTTGGTGTTTGGGGTTCAGGATGTCTTGGTTTTTGGGGCTCAGGATGTTTTGTTGTTTGGGGTTCGGTGTGTTTTGGTGTTTGGGTTTCAGGGTGTTTTGGCATTTGGGTTTCAGGGTGTTTTGGTGTTTGGGGTTCAGGGCTGTTTGATGTTTCGGGGTTCAGGGTATTTTGATGTTTGGGGTTCAGGATATTTTTTGTTTCTGGGTTCAGGTTGTTTTGGTGTTTGGGGTTCAGGGTTTTTTGGTTTTTGGGGTTCAGCGTGTTTTGGTGTTGGGGGTTCAGTGTGTTTTGTTGTTTGGGGGTTCAGAGTGTTTTGGTGTCTCTGGTTCAGGGTTTTTGATGTTTGGGGCTTCATGGTGTTTGAGGGTTCAGGGTGTTTTGGCATTTGGGGTTCAAAGTGTTTTGGTGTTTGGGGTTTCAGGGTGTTTTGGTTGTATTGGGTTTTTTGGGTCTCCACTTGATGCAACTTCATTAAGTAAACGATTGAGTTGATAAACGGAAAACTCTTCAGATTGACACAACACACACCATGACCAGTAAATAAACTGTTAATGATATTCTGCTCAGTTTCCTACTCTGGACAGGCGGAGACTGCCTTTCATTTGAAGCCTGTCCCCTGGTCTCTGGTGGGTGTCAGGTTGCTGAAGAAATGCTCAAAGACTCCTGTCAATTAGTACTGGCTGAATTATTCAAGGTGGACCAGTGAGCATGCTCTTGGCACAAGCTGTGCTTTCCCACACCCAGGCTACCTTCAGTTCAGACATGCTGCCGATCAACTCATATGGGATCTTCACGTCAGGATTGTTCTTGTAATCGAGTGGTACCAGATGTGGAGCCAGGTCTCGGTAGCGGTGGAACAACCTGGAACGAAAGGGAGAGTGCTCAGCGTTTTACTAAGGAAGCCAAAACACTTTGGTTCAAGCTATTTTATTGATTTGCCTTGTCGCACAAGGATTCCAAACAGTGGACTCTCTTTTGCTATTTTACTGCAGAACTTTACAGGATGCATCAAAGAACCACAGGTGACCAGAGCACTAAAATTCGCTGCCAATTATTTCAAAAGAGGCAACTTGTGAATGGAGGTTTCCGCCTTTTGACAAACTCCACCTTATGGAGAGCACCTGGCCCCAGTCGGCCAGTCCCACAATGGAGATCAGGAGCTCCCTGAGTGCTGATTTGCAATAACTCGTCCGCATCCTGGTATAGAATGTTACACCGGCTATTGTTGTAGCTAAAGTTACCTTTATGCCTCTTACTCCCCATTAACCCCTCCAATATATCAGGTCTTCAAGTTCATCACCTCCCAGTAGCTCTCAATATAATCATCCCTTGAAACAATTATCCAGCAGAGCACATACACTGCCGAAGTGAGCTGGGATAAAATAAGAAAATAAAGAAAGCGCGGAATGAGATAAAGTCATTTACCCATCAAACCCATTCCACAGAGAGGGTGCAATCAGCTATCACAGTGACTATCCTACCCTTTTCTGGTCTGCCCAGGAAATGTGTGTAACCACTCAGTGCGGAGCGAGAGTCGGCGGGAATCGCGGGCTGAGCGGTGAGCGGTGAGTATAAAAGGCTCCAAGAGACCAGGTAGGCCTCAGTGTGGAGCGAGAGTCGGCGGGAATCGCGGGCTCAGCGGTGAGTATAAAAGGCTCCAAGAGACCAGGTAGGCCTTAGTGCGGAGCGACAGTCGGCGGGAATCGCGGGCTGAGCGGTGAGCGGTGAGTATAAAAGGCTCCAAGAGACCAGGTAGGCCTCAGTGTGGAGCGAGAGTCGGCGGGAATCGCGGGCTCAGCGGTGAGTATAAAAGGCTCCAAGAGACCAGGTAGGCCTCAGTGTGGAGCGAGAGTCAGCGGGAATCGTGGGCTCAGCGGTGAGTATAAAAGGCTCCAAGAGACCAGGTAGGCCTCAGTGTGGAGCGAGAGTCGGCGGGAATCGCGGGAATCGCGGGCTCAGCGGTGAGTATAAAAGGCTCCAAGAGACCAGGTAGGCCTCAGTGCGGAGCGAGAGTCGGCGGGAATCGTGGGCTGAGCGGTGAGTATAAAAGGCTCCAAGAGACCAGGTAGGCCTCAGTGCGGAGCGAGAGTCAGCGGGAATCGCGGGCTGAGCGGTGAGCGGTGAGTATAAAAGGCTCCAAGAGACCAGGTAGGCCTTAGCGCAGAGCGAGAGTCAGCGGGAATTGCGGGCTGAGCGGTGAGTATAAAAGGCTCCAAGAGACCAGGTAGGCCTCAGTGCGGAGCGAGAGTCGGCGGGAATCGTGGGCCGAGCGGTGAGTATAAAAGGCTCCAAGAGACCAGGTAGGCCTCAGTGCGGAGCGAGAGTCGGTGGGAATTGCAGGCTGAGCGGTGAGCGGTGAGTATAAAAGGCTCCAAGAGACCAGGTAGGCCTCAGTGCGGAGCGAGAGTCGGCGGGAATCGCGGGCCGAGCGGTGAGTATAAAAGGCTCCAAGAGACCAGGTAGGCGTACTAATCTCCAGTCACAGAATCACAGAATCCCCACAGTGTAGATAGAGGCCATTTCGGCCCATCGAGCCTGCACCGACACATATCCCACCCGACCCCCGTAACCCCTACACCAACACGTATCCCACCCTATCCCCGTAACCCCACGTATCTAATCCCCCTAACACTAAGGGTCAATTTATCATAGCTAATCAACCTAACTCGCACATCTTTGGACTGTGGGAGGAAACTGGAGCAAACCCACGCAAACACGGGGAGAATGTGCAAACTCCACACAGACAGTCGCCCGAGGCCGTGATTCGAACCCGGGTCCCTGGCGCTGTGAGGCAACAGTGCTAACCACTATGCCACCGTTCCAATCTCAGAACTTAGAGGGAAGAAGAGAAGTAAAAAGACATCGAAGTGTGACGTCACCAGAAAGCAAAAGGTAAGTGATTGGGTGGCAAGTATTTCTCTCTTTTTAAAATTAAACTCCATGGTTTATAGTTTGTTTGTAAACCAGGGCCCTTAAATATATCATTTAGCTGTAAGGTAACTTCAGTTCTGCGGTTTATATTTTCTATGGTCTCTCTGGTGTAGCGGGGACTTCTGCCATACAAGCGCCCTAGAGTATATCTTTAATTGGTGGTATTGAATTAATTTAAATTAATTAAAGGGTAAGTCATGTCAGGACAGCCCAGCCCCGTGTTATGCTCCACCTGCACTATGTGGGAATTCAGGGATGCTGCCGGTGTCCCTGATGACCATGTGTGCCGGAAATGTATCCAGCTGCAGCTACTAGCAGACCACATTGAGGTGCTGGAGCTGGGGATGGATGAGTTTTGGAGCATTCGCAATGCTGAGAAGGTCGTGGATAACACGTTTAGTGAGTTGGTCACACCGCAGGTAAGGGCTGCACAGGCAGAAGGGGAATGGGTGACCATCAGGCGGAGCAGTAGCAGTAGGGAGTGCAGGGGACCCCTGTGGCTATCCCCCTCTCAAACAGGTATACCGATTTGGATACTGTTGAGGGGGATGACTTACCAGGGGAAGGCAGCAGCAGCCAACATCCTGGCACCAGGGGTGCTCCTGCTGCTCAGGAAGGGAGGAAAAAGAGTGGGAGAGCAATAGTGGTAGGGGATTCTATCGTAAGGGGAACAGATAGGCATTTCTGTGGCCGTAGACGTGACTCCAGGATGGTTTGTTGCCTCCCTGGTACCAGGGTCCAGGATGTCACTGAATGGCTGCAGGGCACTCTGAAGGGGGAGGGTGAACAGTCAGAAGTCGTGGTTCACATTGGGACCAACAACATGGGTAGAAAGAGGGATGAGGTCCTGCAGCAAGAATTTAGGGAGCTAGGTAACAGATTAAAGAGCAGGACCTCAAAGGTTGTAATCTCTGGATTACTCCCGGTGCCACGTGCTAGTGAGTATAGGAATAGGAGGATAGAGCAGATGAATGTGTGGCTAAAGAGTTGGTGCAGGAGGGAGGGTTTTAGTTTCCTGGATCACTGGGTCTGCTTCTGGGGAAGGTGGGACTTGTACAAGTCGGACGGGTTGCACCTGAACCAGAATGGGACAAATATCCTTGCGGGGAGGTTTGCTAGCACTGTTGGGGGGGGGGGGTTTAAACTAACTTGGCAGGGGGATGGGATACAGAGTGGAGCTATAATAGGGGGTGATGTACAGCCAAATATCGAGGAAAAAACAAGTCAGCTTGGAAGGCAGAGCAAATATGTAACGGCACAAGGGAGTAGGGCAAGGCTGGATGGCATTTATTTTAATGCAAGGAGTCTTGCGAATAAGGTGGATGAACTGAAGGTGTTGATGAACACATGGGAGTATGGTATTGTTGCTATCATGGAGACATGGTTGAGGGAGGGTCAAGACTGGCAGCTCAATATTCCGGGGTATAGAATCTTCAGGCGAGAAAGAGGGGGGGGTAAAAAAGGAGGGGGTGTCGCAATATTAATTAAGGAGTCAATTACTGCTGTAAGGAGGGATGATATATTAACAGGTTCCTCTAATGAGGCCATATGGGTAGAACTTAAAAACACAAAGGGGGTAAGCACTTTGCTGGGAGTGTACTTTAGGCCCCCAGTCAGGGGGAGATAGAGGAACAGATATGTAGGCAAATCTCAGAGAACCTTGCAAATAATAGGGTAATAATAGTGGGGGATTTCAACTTCCCCAATATTAACTGGGATAGTCAAAGTGTGAAAGGCTTAGAGGGTGCAGAATTCTTAAAGTGCATCCAGGAGAGCTTTTTGAGCCAGCATGTAGAAAGTCCTACAAGAGAGGGGGCGGTACTGGACCTAATTCTAGGGAATGTGGCCGGGCAAGTGGTAGAAGTGTTAGTAGGTGAGCACTTTGGTGACAGTGACCATAATTCGGTGAGATTTAAGGCAGTCATGGAAAAGGACAGAGATGGACCGGAAATAAAGGTTCTAAATTGGGGGAAGGCTGATTTTAATATGATAAGGCAGGACCTGGCCAAAGTGGACTGGGATCAGCTACTTGTAGGAAAATCCACATCGGAGCAATGGGAGGCTTTCAGAAAGGAAATTGAGAGAGTACAATGGCAACATGTTCCCGTAAAGGTCAAGGGTGGGACCAACAAGCCCAGGGAACCTTGGATGTCAAGGGATATACGAGAATGGATTAGGAAAAAAAGGAGGGCTTTTGGCAGATGCAAAGGACTAGAAACAGAGGAAGCCCTAGAGGAGAATAAAAAGTGCAGGGGGATACTTAAAAAAGAAATTAGGAGAGCGAGGAGGGGCCATGAAATAAAACTGGCGAGCAAAATAAAGGAAAATCCTAAGGTGTTTTATAAGTATACTAGCAGGGGGTGCCCGGTGTTGCCAGGGCAATTTTGGGCCTCGCGGTGTCCATGCCGGTGTTTGTCCCCTCTCGAGCTCAGTAGGGGATCGCGCGGTTGACTGCCGGCAGCTGCAGTTGGGGTGCCCGTTGAGTGTGTGGGGCCTAGCGCTGGAGGCGCGGCCGGGCTGTAGGGGCGAGACAGACCCGAGCTGAGCTCCCCCGCGGGTGGAGTGGTTGACAGTCGGCCGCTGCCGATGACCCGTCCGCTGTGTGGAAACTGACCTGCAGCTCCCGGAGTGGCAATGTGGGGGTCTGTTTGGCTGGTGGTGTCCCTGTGGGGATGAAAAAAGTGGCGCGGGCAGGGGGACTGTGATATACTTGAACATATTAGCATCGAGAGGGAGGAGGTACTGGCGGTTTTAGCAGGCTTAAAAGTGGATAAATCCCCAGGCCCGGACGAGATGTATCCCAGGCTGCTGTGTGAGGCAAAGGAGGAGATTGCAGGGGCTCTGACACAAATTTTCAGAACCTCTCTGGCCACAGGGGATGTGCCAGAGGACTGGAGAACAGCTAACGTAGTACCATTATTCAAGAAGGGTAGTAGGGATAAACCAGGGAATTACAGGCCAGTGAGCCTAACATCAGTGGTACGGAAATTATTGGAAAAAATTCTGAGGGACAGAATTAGTCTCCACTTGGAGAGGCAAGGATTAATCAGGGATAGTCAGCATGGCTTTGTCAAGGGAAGATCATGTCTGACTAATTTGATTGAATTTTTCGAGGGGTGACTAGGTGTGTGGATGAGGGTAGTGCAGTGGATGTGGTAAACATGGATTTCAGTAAGGCTTTTGATAAAGTGCCGCATAGGAGACTGGTCAAGAAGGTAAGAGCCCATGGGATCCAGGGTGCCTTGGCACATTGGATCCAAAACTGGCTTAGTGGCAGAAGGCAGAGGGTGATGGTCGAAGGTTGTTTTTGTGACTGGAAGCCTGTCTCCAGTGGGGTACCGCAGGGATCGGTGCTGGGTCCCTTGCTGTTTGTGGTCTACATTAATGATTTGGATGTGAATGTAAAAGGTATGATCAGTAAGTTCGCAGATGACACGAAAATTGGTGGGGTGGTAAATAGCGAGGAGGGTAGCCTCAGTCTGCAGGATGATATAGATGGGTTGGTCAGATGGGCGGAACAGTGGCAAATGGAATTTAACCCTGAAAAGTGTGAGGTGATGCATTTTGGAGGGACTAACAAGGCAAGGGAATACACAATGAATGGTAAGACCCTAGGAAAGACAGAGGATCAGAGGGACCTTGGTGTGCATGTACATAGATCCCTGAAGGCAGCAGAACAGGTGGATAAGGTGGTTAAAAAGGTATATGGGATACTTGCCTTCATTAGCCGAGGCATAGAATATAAGAGCAGGGAGGTTATGATGGAGCTGTACAAAATGCTGGTTAGGCCACAGCTGGAATACTGTGTGCAGTTCTGGTCGCCACACTATAGGAAGGATGTGATTGCTTTGGAGAGGGTGCAGAGGAGATTCACCAGGATGTTACCTGGGCTGGAGCGCTTCAGCTATGAAGAAAGACTGGACAGGCTGGGGTTGTTTTCCTTGGCGCAGAGAAGGCTGAGGGGGGACCTGATTGAGGTGGACAAAATTATGAGGGTAGATAGAAAGGAACTTTTTCCCTTAGTGGAGGGGTCAATAACAAGGGGGCATAGATTCAAGGTAAGGGGCAGGAGATTTAGAGGGGATTTGAGGAAGAACTTTTTCACCCAGAGGGTAGTTGGAATCTGGAACTCACTGCCTAAAAGAGTGGTAGAGGCAGGAACCCTCACAACATTCAAGAAGCATTTGGATGAGCACTTGAAATGCCATAGCATACAAGGCTATGGACCAAATGCTGGAAAATGGGATTAGATTAGACAGGGCTTGATGGCCGGCGTGGACGCAATGGGCCGAAGGGCCTCTTTTTAAAAATTCATTGATGGGATGTGGGCATCGCTGGCTAGGCCTGCATTTAGTGCCCATCCCTAATTGCCCTTGAGAAGATGGTGGTGAGCCGCCTTCTTGAACCGCTGCAGTCCATATGGTGTAGGTACACCCACAATGCTGTTAGGAAGGGAGTTCCAGAATTTTGGCCCAGCGACAGTAAAGGAATGGCGATACAGGTCCAAGTCAGGATGGTGTGTGGCTTGGAGGGGAACTTGTAGGTGGTGATGTTCCCATGCGTCTGCTGCCCTTGTCCTTCTAAGTGGTAGAGGTTGCGGGTTTGGAAGGTGCTGTTGAAGGAGCTTTGGTGAGTTGCTGCAGTGCATCTTGTAGATGGTACACACTGCAGCCACAGTGCGCCGATGGTGGAGGGAGTGAATGTTGAAGGTGGTGGGTGGAGTGCCAATCAAGTGGGCTGCTTTATCCTGAATGGTGTCGAGCTTCTTGAGTGTTGATGGAGCTGCACTCATCCAGGCAAGTGGAGAGTATTCCATCACACTCCTGACTTATGCCTTGTAGATGGTGGAAAGGCTTTGGGAAGTCAGGAGATGAGACACTCGCTGCAGAATTCCCAGCCTCTGGCCTGCTCTTGTAGCCACAGTATTTATATGGCTGGTCCAGTTCAGTTTCTGATCAATGGTAACCCCCAGGATGTTGATAGTGGGGGATTCAGCAATGGTAATGCCATTGAATGTCAAGGGGAGATGGTTAGAGTCTCGCTTGTTGGAGATGGTCATTGCCTGGCACTTGTGTGGTGCGAATGTTACTTGCCACCCCAAGTCTGAATGTTGTCCAGGTCTTGCTGCATATGGACACGGACTGCGTCAGTATCTGACGAGTCTCGAATGGTGCTGAACAGTGTGCAATCATCAGCGAACATCCCCACTTCTGACCTTATGATGGAGGGAAGGTCATTGATGAAACAGCTGAAGATGGTTGGGCCTAGGACACTGCCCTGAGGAACTCCTGCAGTGATGTCATGTGATTGAGATGAATGACCTCCAACAACCACAGCCAACTTCCTTTGTGCTAGGTATGATTCCAACCAATGGAGAGTTTTCCCCTTGATTCCCATTGACTTCAGTTTTGCTAGGGCTCCTTGATGTCACACTCGATCAAATGCTGCCTTGATGTCAAGGGCAATCACTCTCATCTCACCTCTTGAGTTCAGCTCTTTTGTCCATGTTTGGACCAAGGCTGTAATGAGGTCAGGAGCTGAGTGGCCCTGGCGGAACCCAAACTGGGCGTCAGTTAGCAGGTTATTGCTGAGTAAGTGCCGCTTGATAGCACTGTCGATGACACCTTCCATCACTTTGCTGATGATTGAGAGTAGACTGATGGGACGGTAATTGGCCGGGTCGGATTTGTCCTGCTTTTTGTAGAGAGGACATACTTGGACAATTTTCCACATTGCCGGGTAGATGCCTGTGTTGTAGCTGTACTGGAACAGCTTGGCTAGGGGCGCAGCTAGTTCTGTGCTGTATAACTTTATGACACTCATTGCTGGTTAAAGCGTATTAACAGAAAGCTATAGCTTTGTTTATTTCAAGCAGAAACAGCTGTGTTTACTCACCAATAAAAACAGAAAACGCTGGAAATATTCAGCAGGTCAGGCAGCATCTGTGGAGAGAGAAACAGAGTTAACGTTTCAGCTCAATGACCTTTCATCAGAATTCTGATGAAAGGTCATTGCCTGAGACGCTGGACTGGATTTTAAGTTCGCAATGTGCTGGGAGTGGGGCGGTCCGATAGCAGGCAGTGCAGTGCACCTGTCAGTGGCTTTTTAACCCAGCCATTGCATTACCATATCATTTCCGGGTTTCCCGACCAATTAGCATCAGCGGGCGTGATGACGACCTGCATGAAGTGATTTCTACTCCACTATTTAAAGGGACACTCCAAATATACAAGTTGAAGCAGTTGGAGTTGGGAAGGAGGGAGGATAAAAGTCTTGCCGTGGAAGGCTGTGCCCCGCTTCACTGACGCTTCCCTGGATGTACTGCTGGGGGCTGTGAGGACCCAGAGGGATATACTGTTCCCTAGCAATGGGAGGAAGAAGGCGTGGTTGGAGGTGGCACAAGAGGTCAGCAGCAGGAGTATTGGTGTCTCGCTCCTGGATACAATGCAGGAAGCGGTTCAATAACCTAATCAAGGCAGGAAAGGTGAGAGCAGTGGCGCATTCACCTACATCCTGATGTGCCTGTCACCCCAACCCCCTCACTCTGCCTTCTCATGCCTACTCCAGCACATCACTCCTCACACCAACTTACCTTGCAGGTGCACCCATCCCTCTCTGTCTCTGCACTTCCTCACATCCCCATCTGACCATCCATCACTGACATGCACCCTCAGCTTAATGCAATGTCATGCCTCTCCATCATTTCACCCTCAACAAATGCTCTCCATCCATCCGTTCAACACATGCCATTACTCTCACTCATAGGTCTTTTCTTTCCATCCTTGCAAGAGACGAGAGCACAGAACACGAGGGAGAGGCAGAGAACCGGACATGGCCCTCCAGCAATCTCACAACTGACAGCTGCAGAGGAGTCACTGGACATCAGTGGAGTCTTGGCGTGCCTGGCTGTCGGAGATGGGGAGATGGGGGCCTCTCAGCTACCTGGTGACAGAGTTAAACATCAGATAGCCACATGGCATACAACACATTGTCATGTTGACTTGATGTCAGCAGTGAGTGAAATATGATCATGTGCATAATGATCAGTTCAAACATTCTTACCCTGACAGTACTCATTTATGTCTTTTATCTCCCACGGGGCTGTCACATGCCCCACAGGTGTTGGTCGAGGTCACCGCCGCTGACTCCTCAGAGGAGGTCACTCCCTGAGGGTGCACCTTCACAGGACTCATGTAGACCATGCACCAGCTCAGATACTCACACTTCGGTGGGTTTTCACCTGGTGACTCACTTGAGCAAGAGCAGATGGTGGAGACAGGGACAGCAGTAGAGAGTCAGCATCAGAGGGCACAGGACGCCTCAAGCTCTGCTCAACTGGATGCAGATGCTGAACCTCGGGGCCATTGATGAATAGGATACTTCTGGAGCAGCAGCAGCAGAGAATGTGCAATGTACTGGCAGGCGCTCCAGCCGCACTGCATGCTTGCAGAGAGATTGGAGGAGTCCATCTCAAGCATGAATGGCATGTTGTCGCAGGCCTTTGCGATGATGCCTTCATCCACGGAAAGAGTGGCCAACTACATGAAGCATCAAAGGCGGCAATCATATGCATGCACACAGGCCTTCACCAATGGCTTGCACACTATGAATGCCACTTTAAATAGGATTCCTTGGCTGTTCATCATCCCACTGATCTGCAGCAAAGTGCTCTCCAGCTCATTGCTAGCAGGGAAGTGTGGCTGGGCCATGAGAGGATGATGGTGAACGGGGACATGGAAGTAGGGATTCGGTGCAAAAATAGTTTCCGCATGTAGTTTTTAGATGGGTGCACTGGTGGAACCTAAGTGAACTTCACAACAATGAAGGCATCCCAGGCAGCAATGTGGGCCTCTGGTGGTGAATTGGCTACATCACCTTCTGCCTCCTCCTCCCCTCCTCCTCAGAATCATCTGAAGAGGCTCTGAGCTCTACGCCTTGTTCCTCCTGCAGGTTCAAGCCCCGCTGCTGCGCAACGGTGTGCAGGGCACAGCACACCACGACCATTCTGGAGACCCTGGCTGGTGCGTACTGAAGGGCGCCTCCAGCTCTGTCCAGGCACCTGAAGTGCATCTTCAGCATGCTGATGGCTTGTTCGATGACACATCTGGTGGTCATATGGCGTTCATTCCTCCTGGGTCTCATTCCTCGGGTTTCTGAGAAGTGTCATCAGCCACGTTTTCAAGTGCATATCCCATGTCTCCGAGCAGCCAGCCGGTAACTCTGCTTCGAGGTGCAAAGACGTCAGGGAGGGTGGACTGCCGCAGGACAAAAGCATCATGGCAGCTGCCCGGGAATCTTGCGCATACCTGCATAAAGATCTTTTCGTGGTTATACACCAGCTGCACATTGATAGAGTGGAAGCCCTTGCGGTTGACGAACACCCCTGGGTGATCTATGGGTGCCTTAATTGCCACATGTGTGTTGTCGATGACGCCCCGCACTTGTGGGAAGCCAGCCAGAACCGCAAACCCGAGCGCCTGCTCATTCTGACTGGCATCATTGCAGGCAAAGTTCACATAATTACCGAGCCTGGCAAAGAAGCCATCAGTCACCTGCCTTACGTATAGTGTGCCGCCGACTGCGAGATCCTGCAAATGTCTCCAGCAGAGCCCTGGAAGGATCCAAAGGCAAAGAAGTTGAGGGCAGTGGTGACTTTGACAGCCACTGGTAAAGCCTGGCCACCAGCTCCAGGGGAAGCAGGTTTTGTTCCAGCGGGCTGCAAACCACCAGACGCGACACCCTGAGCCTCCTGAGACACCAGTGTTCCAACATGTCAAGGAAGCTTATCCTCTGTCCGTAGACCCTGTATGCCAGGTATAGCCTCCAGCGAGCTGCACCTCTCTGCTCATCTCCTCTCTCCTGTGGAGCTACAGGTCTGTGAAGAGCAGGCTGCTGCTGGTGCAAGTCCTGCTGCTGCTGGTGCTGCTGGTGGTCATCTTGGTCCTCATCTGAGGTCCAAAGTAACACAGCGTGTGCGACACCCATGCTGATCTGATAGATCAGAGCTCCAAAGTGCAGATCAGACTGCCAAACTTCCAAAGTGTGTAAAGTAATTACCAAAGTATGTAAAGAATTTCTCAGCATAAGTACTGTGAACAAACCCTTTCACACAAGCAGGTAAGAAAGCAGCTGTGAGTACTCAATACTTATTGGCATATTTCCCTGTCATGTCTTCAGCCCCCTCAATTGCTGCTGTATTCTCACCTTGATTTCACTGGCGAGTTCTAGGAACCCAAAGTTAAAGTTCAAAGCCCATGTCAATATCACTGTAATTGAACAATTAACGTATTAAAATTGACAGCCCACCTCTCCTGAGGGGGTTGCATACACGCAGCCTAACAATGTGTTGGAGTTATATGCGGAAGTCAGCGTCTTGGAGCCGGCTTCCCGATGCGCTCGCAGTTTTCCTGGATTTTACCCAAACCCACACTCGCCCAGGTTAAAATTCCTCCCGTCAATTCTGTTTCTCCACAAATGCTGAGTATTTCCAGCATTTTCTGTTTTTACTTCAGAGATCCAGCCTCCGCAGTATTTTGCTTTTGTATTTGTGTTCACTCACCAGTTTGCACCTCGTTAAGGAGCATTGAATGCAAGACCATTGTAAGTAAATAACACCTGGTTGATGTCCAATTACCTTTTGTGTACTTAAACTGGCCTAATTCCCTCTAAGTGGTGTGTGGTTACAGTTTGTACTAAGCACTGGCTGCAGTTTAAAGGAAGCTAGTTGCATTGCTTGCAGCCTTGTTTAGTTTCTTCAATGATAATCTGCAACATTATTATTGCCTTCAATAAAGTACCGCATAGTAGAGTCATGGCTAAGGTCAGAACATGTAGAGTCAGGGGACAAGTAACAGAATGGATAACAAGCCAGAAGACAGAGAGTAGGGATTAAGGGTAGTTCCTCAGATTGGCAAGTGGTGGGAAGTGGTGTTCCACAAAGATCGGTGCTGGGACCACTTGCATAAACGATTTAGACTCAAAAATCGGAATTACAATTTCAAAATGTGCGGATGACGCCAAATTGAGGGTGTAGTTAATACAGAGGAGGACTGCAACAAAATACAGGAAGACATTAATAAACTTGCAGAATGGGCGTGTAATTGGCAAATTAATATCAATAGTTAAGTGTGAGGTAGTACATTTTGGTAGGAAGAATACGAAGGCCACATACTCCTTGGAAAATAAGGGGGAAAATGGTGTTGATTTGCACCTCTCGTTAATGCCCTCGGGGGGCTCAAATCCCCTAGTGTCAGCGTGCGGCACCGCTAATGCCTCCTGCAAAATTCAGCGGGAGGAAAGCGGCGGCGGTAGCCAGTAGCACCCCGCGGCGCTGTTCCATCATCGCCGTGCGCAGCACCCCGCTTGCGCCCCGGCCACAAACTTCCCTTGCCTATCGCTGGATGATATGTCTGACAGGGTCAGGGGGCGTTTTTGCAGCGGCGGTGGCGGTAGTTAAAGGGGCAGGTGTCAGGCAGCCATTCTTTTTGGGCCGACTGCCAGCACTTGCCCCCTTCCCCTTTTTTTCTCTCGGGGTGCCAGCCGCGATTGCTCAGCCCGGCGTTCCTCTTGAGTGCCGTTTTCACGGCACCCCGCTCCCCGGTGGTCCAGCAGGGCCCCGGTGCGCGCAGCACTAGGCCACTCCCCAATAGTCACGGGAGGGGACCTGCAATGATGCAATGCTATGTGCCGCCACGCGTGGCGCTGTTGCACGTTGCACCACAATATTCAGTTGTGGTGTCCCAAGAAGGAGGGGGGAGCGTTTCCAGTAGCCCCACCTCCTGCTTGGGGCGCTACTACTGAATTTCTGGTGGAGGGGTGCTAACTTTCTCGGGGCACTAAAATTAGCACCCGGATGACGTTAGTGCCCTAAAAGGGACGCCACCCAATTTTCCTCCTAAGTGTTTAAATGGGGTATAGGGACAAAGGGATCTGGGGGTACAGATTCACAAATCACTAAAAGGAGTGACGTGGGTTAATGAAGCCATAAAAAAGCAAACAAAGCACTGGGGTTCATTTGGAGAGGGATAGAATTGAAAAGCAGAGAAGTTATGTTAAAATTGTCTAGAACCTTGGAGCACTGTGAACAGTTTAGGTCACCATATTATAAGAATGATGATAGAGGCGCACTGGACATGGTGCAAAAAGGATTTACAAGGATGATACCAGAACTGAGAGGTTAAACAGAAAAGAGAAGACTGAGGGGTGACCTGATAGACGTCTTTAAAATGGCAGGGGGCTGGGAACCTGAGCAGGGAAGACAGAGGAAAGGGAAACAGGGATAAAAGCAAAAGATAGGAAGGAGAAAAACAAAAGTGGCAGTCAGAGAAATCAACGGTTTAAATCAAACGTGGCCACAGTAAATAATAATTCTAATAGGTTTAAGAGTGTTAAACAAACAAGCCTGAAGGCTTTGTGTCTTAATGCGAGGAGCATTTGTAATAAGGTGGATGAATTGGCTGTGCAAATAGAGGTAAACGGATATGATTTGGTTGGGATTACGGAAACGTGGCTCAAGGATGGCCAAGACTGGGAACTCAACATCCAGGGGTATTCAATATTCAGGAAAGATAGGCAAAAAGGAAAGGGAGGTGGGGTAGCATTACTGGTTAAAGAAGGGATTAATACAATTGTAATGAAGGATATTAGCTCTGATGACGTGGAATCTGTATGGGTAGAATTGAGAAATGCTAAGGGGAAAAAAACATTAGTGGGAGTGGTATATAGACCTCCAAACAGTAAGGCGGAGGTTGGGGATGGCATTAAAAGGGAAATTAAAGAAGCGTGCAATAAGGGCACAGCAGTCATCATGGGTGACTTTAATCTACATATAGATTGGGCCAACCAAATTAGTAACAATACTGTGGAGGAGGAATTCCTGGAGTGTTTACGGGATGGTTTCCTGGACCAATATGTCGAGGAACCAACCAGAGATCAGGCCATCTTAGACTGGGTATTATGTAACGAGAAAGGATTAATTAGCAATCTTGTTGTACGAGGCCCCTTGGGTCGGAGCGATCATAATATGATCGAATTCTTCATTAAGATGGAGAATGAAGTAGTTGACTCAGAGACAAGGGTCCTCAATTAAAATAAAGGAAACTACGATGGTCTGAGGAGCGAGTTGGGTAGGATTGCTTGGGGAACGGCACTCAAAGGGTTGACAGTGGATAGGCAATGGCAAACATTCAAAGACCGAATGGATGAGCTACAGAATTTGTTCATCCCGGTTTGGCATAAAAATAAAACAAAAAAGGTGACTCAACTGTGGCTAACAAGGGAAATTAGGGATAGCATAAGATCCAAGGAGAGGACATATAAATTGGCTAGAAAAAGCAATAATCCTGAGGATTGGGAGCAGTTTAGGAGTCAACAAAGGAGGACAAAGGGATTAATTAAGAAAGGGAAAATAGAATATGAGAGTAAGCTAGCAGGGAACATAAAAACTGACTGTAAAAGCTTTTATAGATATGTGAAGAGAAAAAGATTGGTGAAGTCAAGCGTAGGTCCCTTACAGTCAGAATCAGGGGAATTTATAATGGGAAACAAGGAAATGGCAGACCAACTAAATACATACTTTGGTTCTGTCTTCACAAAGGAGGACACAAATAACCTCCCAGAGATGCCGGGGATCATAGGGTCTGATGAAAGGGAGGAACTGAAAGAAATCAGAATTTGTAGGGAAATGGTGTTAGGAAAATTGATGGGACAGAAGGCCGATAAATCCCCAGGGCCTGATGGTCTACATCCCAGGGTACTTAAGGAAGTGGCCCTAGAGATAGTAGATGCATTGCTGGTCATCTTCCAGAACTCGATAGACTCTGGAACGGTACCCATGGATTGGAGGGTAGCTAATGTTACCCCACTATTCAAAAAAGGTGGTAGAGAAAAAGCGGGGAATTATAGACCGGTAAGCCTGACATCGGTAGTGGGGAAAATGCTGGAGTCCATTATAAAAGATGTAATAGCAGAGCACTTGGAAAGCAGTGACAGGATCGGACAAAGGCAACATGGATTTACAAAAGGTAAATCATGCTTGACTAATCTACTGGAATTTTTTGAAGATGTAACTGGTAAAATAGATAAGGGAGAACCAGTGGATGTGGTGTACTTGAACTTTCAGAAGGCTTTTGATAAGGTCCCACATAAGAGATTAGCGTGCAAAATTAAGGCACATGGGATTGGGGGCAAGGTATTGACTTGGATAGAGAACTGGTTGGCGGACAGAAAGCAAAGAGTTGGAATAAACGGGTCATTTTCCGAGTGGCAGGCAGTGACTATTGGGGTACCGCAAGGATCGGTCCTAGGACCCCAGCTGTTCACAATATATATTAATGATCTGGACGAGGGAATTGGATGTAATATCTCCAAATTTGCAGACAACACAAAGCTGGGTGGGAGGGTAAGCTGTGAGGAGGATGTCGTGAAACTCCAGTACGATTTGGACAGGTTGGGTGATTGGGCAGAAACATGGCAAATGCACTATAATGTGGATAAATGTGAGGTTATCCACTTTGGTGGCAAAAACAGGAAGGCAGATTATTATTTGAATGGCAATAGATTGGGAGAAGGGGAAGTACAAAGAGACCTGGGTGTTATTGTGCACCAGTCGCTGAAGGTAAGCATGCAGGTGCAGCAGGCGGTTAAGAAGGGAAATGGTATGTTGGCCTTCGTAGCAAGAGGGTTCGAGTACAGGAACAAGGATGTCTTGCTGCAATTATACAGGGCCTTGGTGAGACCGCACTTTGAGTATTGTGTGCAGTTTTGGTCACCTTACCTGAGAAAGGACATTCTTGCCATGGAGGGAGTGCAGCGAAGATTCACCAGGCTGATACCTGGGATGGCAGGAATGACATATGAGGAGAGATTGTGTTGATTGTGCTTATACTCACTGGAGTTTAGAAGATTGAGAGGTGATCTCATCGAAACCTATAAAATTCTGTCAGGTCTGGACAGACTAGATGCAGGAAGGATGTTTCCGATGGCCGGGGAGTCCAGAACCAGGGGTCATAGTCTAAGGATAAGGGGTAAGCCATTTAGGACTGAAATGAGGAGGAACTCCTTCACCCAGAGAGTGGTGAACCTGTGGAATTCTCTGCCACAGAGGGCGGTGGAGGCCAGTTCATTAAATATATTCAAGAAAGAGTTGGATATATTTCTTGAGGCTAAAGGGATCAAGGGATATGGGGAGAAGGCAGGGACAAGGTACTGAATTTGGATGATCAGCCATGATCTCATTGAATGGCGGAGCAGGCTCGAAGGGCCGAATGGCCTACTCCTGCTCCTATCTTCTATGTTTCTATGTTTAAAATTATGAAAGGTTTTAATAGGGTAGAGGTAGAGAACATTTTTCCACTTGTGGGGGAGTTCTAAGCTAGGGGCCATCAATATAAGATAGTCACTAATAATTCCAATCGGGAATTCAGAAGAACTTTTTTACCCAGAGAGTGATGAGAATGTGGAACTCGCTACCGAGTGGTTGAGGCGAATAGCACAGATGCATTTAAGTGGAAGCTCGATAAACACATGAGGGAGAAAGGAATAGAAGGTTACGCTGATAGGGTGAGATGAAGAGGGGTGGGAGGAGGCTCGTCTGGAGCATAAACACCGGCACAGACCTGTTGGGCCGATTGGCCTGTTTCTGTGCTGTAAATACTATGTAATTCTATGTAGTCACTGCCCCCACTCTAAACGCCACCCCAGTTCACAAAGGCACTCAAACTGCTCCAGATCCAGTTCAGAGAGACAGTGGCCTGGATTTTCCTCCGCTATCCCACCCCAAATTAGGAAGGATGGGGCAGAAACAGCAGGGGAAATCGTGTGGCAGGGCCTACCACTGCCTCTCTGCCCCAACACTGAGAATCCTCTCCCGCTCATGCTGCAATGGCTGCCCCTTCCTTGCCCGCCACACACAGATGCTAGTAGGATGGTGGGGCCGGATTCCTGGCCCATTGGTTCCCTTTGTACATCTAAAAGCTGCCCCCTGGGACCACCAGGAGAAGCCTGGCTGTAGTCCCTGGGGTAGTGAAAGAAAGGCTTCAAACTGCAAGAATGGAGCAATTGGGACTGATGGTGGTTTCCTCTCCCTCCAATTCAGCCCAGTACACCTATTTGAGAGGCCTTGGTCTCAGGATTGACCAACAAATCCTTGAGCTGACTGCTTCATTGGGGCTCTCTTGCTCTATTCAATGGCCTCTTCCTGCCTGACTATTCCTGGGGGTCTTATTTGCCTCACAGGGATACCGCCCTGAATATACATTGAGCCCTGACCTGGAAAAATGGCGGGGTCATGGTGTGGATGGGGACGGGCAGAAGTCCTGCCCCTCAACCTGTAGGGGCAGAACGAGAAAAATCAAGCCCTCTCTCCCCATCTCCATCCCTCCCAGTTCATGCTCACATATTTCACCTCTCCCCCTTCCTTCAACCTAACGTTCCTGACCCTCGCTCAATTCAAACTGGCACTCCTGCTGTCCCCAGTTAATGCTGGCATTCACCCCCCTCCCCCAACACTGGAAATCTCCCCCCTCCCCCAACACTGGAACTCTCCCCCCTCCCCCAACACTGGAACTCTCCACACTCCCCCAACACTGGAACTCTCCCCCGACTCCCAACACTGGAACTCTTCTCACCACCACCCCCAACAGCACGGTGGCATAGTGGTTAGCACTGTTGCCTCACAGTGCCAGGGACCCGGGTTCGAATCCGGCCTCGGGTGACTTTCTGTGTGGAGTTTGCACATTCTCCCCGTGTTTGCGTGGGTTTTCTCCGGGTGCTCCGGTTTCCTCCCACAGTCCAAAGATGTGCAGGTTAGGTTGATTGGCCATGATAAATTGACCATTAGTGTTAGGGAGATTAAAATATGTGGGGTTACGGGGATAGGGTGGGATATGTGTTGGTGTAGGGGTTACGGGGATCGGGTGGGATATGTGTAGGTGCAGGCTCGATGGGCCGAAACGGCCTCTATCTGCACTGTGGGGTTTCTGTGATTCTGTGAACACTGGAACACTCCCCCACCCCTCCCAACACTGCAACTCTCCACCACCCCCAAACACTGGAACTCTCCCCCAACACTGGAACTCTCGCTCCCCCAACACTGGAACTTTCCCCCCTCCCCCAACACTGGAACTCTCCCCCTCCCCCAACACTGGAACTCTCCCCCTCCCCCAACACTGGAACTCTCCACCCTCCCCAACACTGGAACTCTACCCCTCCCCAACACTGGAACTCTACCCAACCCCCCCAAAAGTGGAACTCTCCCCCACCCCACCCCCAACACTGGAACTCTCCCCACACCCCCCCAACACTGGAACTCTCCCCCACCTCCCCCAACACTGGAACTCTCCCCACCCTGCCCCCCCAACACTGGAACTCTCCCCCCCAACACTGTCACTCTCCCCCAACACTGTTACACTCCCCCACCCCCCAACACTGGAAATCTCCCCCCTCAACACTGGAACTCTACCCCCTCCCCCAACTCTGGTACTCCCCCCCCCCCCAACAATGGCACTCAGCCTCCTCCCCGAACACTGGTATTCTCCCCCACCCCCCAACACTGGAACTCTCCCCCCTCAACACTGGAAATCTACCCCCTCCTCCAACACTGGAACTTTCCGCCCCAACACTGGAACTCCCCCTCCCCAGCACTGGACTCTCCCCCCAACACTGGAACTCCCACTCCCCCAGCACTGGAACTCTCCCCCCAACACTGGAACTCTCCCCCAACACTGGAATTATCCTCCCTCCCCAACACTGGAGTTCTCCCCCCTCACCCAACACTGGAAATCTGCCCCTCCCCAACACTGGAACTCTCCCCCCAACACTGGAACTCCTGCCGCAACACTGGAAATCTCCCCCACTTCCCCAACACTGGAACACTCCCCCCCAACACTGGCACTCCCCCTCCTCCCCCAACACTGGTACTCTCCCCCAACCCCCAACACTGGAACTCTCCCCCCTCAACACTGGAACTCTACCCCCTCCCCCAACACTGGAACTCTTCCCCCCAACACTGGAACTCGCCCCGCAACACTGGAACTCCCACTCCCCCAGCACTGGAACTCTCCCCCCAATACTGGAACACTGTCCCCAACACTGGAATTCTCCCCCCTCCCCAACACTGGTGCTCTCACCACTCACCCAACACTGGAACTCTCCCCACCTCCCCCCCAACACTGGGACTCCCCCCCCCCAAAATAGGAACTTTACCCCCTCCCCCAAAACTGGACTCTCTCCCCAACACTGGCACTCACACCCCTCCCACAACACTGGTACTCTCCGCCACCCCCCAAAACTGGAACTCTCCCCCTCAACACTGGAACTCTACCCCCTCCCCCCACACTGGAACTCTTCCCCCCGCAACAATGGAACTCTCCCCCAACACTGGAACTCCCCCTCCCCAGCACTGGAACTCTCCCTCCAACACTGGAACTCTCCCCCCAACACTGGAACACTCCCCGCAACACTGGAACTCTCACCCAACACTGGAATTCTCCCCCCTCCCCAACACTGGAGCTCTCCCCCCTCGCCCAACACTGGTACTCTCCCTCCTCTCCAAAACTGGAACTCTTCCCCCCCAACACTGGAACTCTCCCCCCCCACACTGGAACTCCACACACCCCTAACACTGGAACTCTCCCCCCTAACACTGGCACTCCCCCTCCTCCCCCAACACTGGTACTCTCCCCCCTCAACACTGGAACTCTACCCCCTCCCCCAACACTGGAACTCTTCCCCCAACACTGGAACTACACCTCCACAGCACTGGAACTCTCCCCCAACACTGGAACTCCCACTCCCCCAGCACTGGAACTCTCCCCCCAACACTGGAACTCTCACCCAACACTGGAATTCTCCCCCCTCCCCAACACTGGAGATCTGCCCCCTCACCCAACACTGGAACTCTCCCCCTCCCCAACACTGGAACTCTCCCCCTAACACTGGAAATCCTGCCCCAACACTGGAACTCTCCCCCACATCCCCCAACACTGGAACTCTCCCCACCACGCCTCCAACACTGGAACTCTCCCCCCCAACATAGGAACTCTACCCTCTCCCAAAAAAAACTGGAACTCTCCCCCCCAACACGGGCACTCACACCCCTCCCCCAACACTGGTACTCTCCCCCACCCCCCAACACTGGAACTCTCCCCCCTCAAGACTGGAACTCTACCCCCTCTCCCAACACTGGAGCTCTTCCCCCCGCAACACTGGAACTCTCCCCCAACGCTGGAACTCCCCCTCCCCAGCACTGGAACTCTCCCTCCAACACTGGAACTCTCCCCGCAACACTGGAACTCTCCCCCAACACTGGAATTCTCCCCCTTCCCCAACACTGGAGCTCTCTCCCCTCGCCCAGCACTCGAACTCTACCCCCTCCCCAAAACTGGAACTCTTCCCCCCCAACACTGGAACTCTCCTCCCCACACTGGAACTCCACACACCCCCAACACTGGAACTCTCCCCACCACCACTGGAAAACTCCCCCCAATAC
Organism: Somniosus microcephalus; assembly: GCF_052327205.1. NCBI lineage: Eukaryota > Metazoa > Chordata > Chondrichthyes > Squaliformes > Somniosidae > Somniosus > Somniosus microcephalus. The sequence continues at coordinate 82,659,654 of NC_140999.1, read as the reverse complement.
TGGAACTTCCCCGTCCCCCAAAACTGGAACTCTACCCCCCACGCTGGAACTCTTCCCCCCACACTGGAACTCCTCCCCCCACACTGGATCTCTCCCCCTCCCCCAACACTGGAACTCCCCCCTCCCCAACACTGGAACTCTCCCTCTCCCCTCACACTAGAATTCTCCCCCCTCCCCCAACACTGGAACTCTCCCCCTTCACCATCACTGGAACTCTCCCCCTCCCCCAACACTGGAACTCTCTCCCTCCCCAAGACTCGAACTCTTCACCCTCCCCCAATGCTGGAATTCTCCCCCCAACACTGGAACACTCCCCTCCCCCAACACCGGAGCTTTCCCCCTCCCCAGCACTGGAACTCTCCCCCTCCCCCAACACTGGAACACTCCCCCCTCCCCCAACATTGGAAATCTGCCCCCTCCCCCAACTCTGGAACTCTCGCCCCTCCCCAACACTAGAATTATCTCCCCCAAAACTGGAACACTACCCTTCCCACTACACTGGAACTCTTTCCCCCACACTGGAACTCTCTCCTCCAAACTGGAACACTCCCCTCACCCCAAAACTGGTTATCTCCCCCTTACCCCAACTCTGGAACTCTCCCCCCTACCCCAACTCTGGAACTCTCCCCCCTACCCCAACTCTGGAACTCTCCCCCTCCCCCAACACTGGAATTCTCCCTTCACCCCCAAAACTGGAACTCTCCCCCGCAAACACTGGAAATCCCCCCTCACCAACACTGGAACACTCCCATCTCCCCAAACACTGGAACTCTCCCCCTCCCCCAAAACAGGAACTCTCCCCTCCCTGCAACAGTGTAACTACCCCCCAGCACTTTAACTCTACCACGTCCCCAACACTGTAACTCCCCCCTCCCCCAACACTGGAACTCTCCACCCTCCCCCAACACTGGAACTCTCCGCCCCAACACTGGAACATCCCCGAACATTGGAACTCTCCTACCTCCCCCAAAATTGGAACTCTCACCCCTCCCCCAACACTGGAACACTCCCCCAACACTGGTACTCTCCACCCCTCAGGACTGGAACTCTACCCCCTCCACCAACGCTGGAACACTCCCCACTCCCCCCAACATTGGAACTCTCCCCCACCCAACACTGGAACACTCCCCTCCACCCAGCACTGGAACTCTCACACCCCAACACTGGAACTCCCCGTCCCCCAAAACTTGAACTCTCCCCCCACACTGGAATTACCCACCTTCCTCAATACTGGAACTCTTCACCCTCCCCAACACTGGAATTCTCCCCCCTCCCGCAATGCTGGCACTCTAACACCTCAACAACACTGGAACTCTCCCCCAACACTGGAATTACCCACCTTCCTCAATACTGGAACTCTTCACCCTCCCCAACACTGGAATTCTCCCCCCTCCCGCAATGCTGGCACTCTAACACCTCAACAACACTGGAACTCTCCCCCAACACTGGACCACCCCACCAAAAATGCAACAATCCAATCCCATCACTGGAACTCTCCCCCTCCCCAAACATTGGAATTCTCCTCCCTCCCTCAACATTGGAACTCTCCCCCTCCCCCAACACTGGAACTCTCCCCCCATCCCCAACACTGGAATACTCCCCTCCCCCCAAAACTGGAACCCCCCAACACTGTATTTCTCCAACCTCCCCAACACTGGAACACTCCCATCCCCAACACTGGAACAACCCCCCCCATCACTGGAACTCTCCCCCTCCCCAACACTTGGGCAGCACGGTGGCATAGTGGTTAGCACTGTTGCCTCACAGCGCCAGAGACCCGGGTTCGAATCCGGCCTCGGGCGACTGTCTGTGTGGAGTTTGCACATTCTCCCCGTGTTTGCGTGGGTTTTCTCTCAGTGCTCCGGTTTCCTCCCACAGTCCAAAGATGTGCGGGTTAGGTTGATCGGCTTTGATAAATTGACCCTTAGTGTTAGGGGGATTAAATACGTGAGGTTACAGGGATAGGGTGGGATATGTGTTGGTGTAGGCGTTACGGGGAATGGGTGGGATATGTGTCGGTGCAGGCTCAATGGGCCGAAATGGCCTCCATCTGCACTGTGGGGTTTCTGTTATTCTGTGATTCTGCGCCTTGAACTCTCCCCCGCAACACTGGGACACTCCCCTGCCCCCAACACTGGAACTCTTCCCTCCCCCCAACACTGGAAATCTTCCCCCTCCCCACACTGGAACTCTCCCCCTCCCCCAAACCTGGAACTCTCCCCTGCACCCAACACTGGAACTACCCCCCTAAAACTGGAACTCTCACCCCTCCCCAACATTGGAACTCTCCCCCTTCCCCAACACTGGAACTCTCCCCTCCCCCCAACAGAGGAACTATCCACCCCCCAACACGGGAACTCTCCCCCCTCCCTAACACTGGAACTCTCCCCCTCCCCCAACACTGGAACTCTCCCTCCTCCCCAAAACTAGAACACTCACCTCCTCCCAACATTGGAACTCTCCCCACTCCCCCAACACTGGAACTCTCCCCCTCCCACAACACTGGAACTCTCCTCCTCCCCCAAACCTGGAACTCTCCCCTGCACCCAACACTGGAACTACCCCCCCAAAACTGGAACTCTCCCCCCTCCCCAACACTGGGACACTCCCATCCCACGCAACACTGGCACTCTCCCCCATCCCCAACACGGGAACTCTCTACACTCGCCCAATACTGGAACTCTACCCCCCAACACTGGAACACTCCCCTCCCCCCAACACTGGAACTCTTCCCTCCCCCAACACTGGAACACTTCCCCCCTCCCCAAACTGGAACTCTCCCCACCCCCCACACTGGAGCACCCCCCAACACTGGAACTCTCCCTCAACACTGGAACTCCCCACCAACACTGCACCACCCCACTCCCCCCAACACTGGAACTCTCCCCCAACACTGGAAGTCTCCCCCTCCCCCAACACTGGAACTCTCCTCCCATTCCCAACACTGGAATACTCCCCTCCCCCCTAAACTGGAACCCCCCAACACTGGATTTCTCCACCCTCCCCAACACTGGAACACTCCCATCCCACCAACACTGGAACTACCGCCTCCCCCAACACTGGAACACTCCCCTCCCCAACAATGGAACTCTCCCCTCCCCCCAACAGTGCAACTATCCACCCCTCAACACTGGAACTCTCCTCCCTCACCAACAATGGAACTCTTCCCCCCTCCCCCTACACTGGAACTCTCCCTCCTCCCCAACAGTGGAACACTCACGTCCCCCAAACAGTGGAACACATCCCACTCCCCCAACACTGGAACTCTCCCCCTCCTGCAACACTGGACCTCTCCCCCGCACCCAGCACTGGAACTAGCCCTCCAACACTGGAAGTCTCCCCCCTCCCCAACACTGGATCTCTCCCCCCTCCCCAACACTGTAACTCTCGCCCCTCCCCAACATTGTAACTCTCTCCCCTCCCCCACACTGTAACTCTCCCCCTCCCCAACACTGGGATTCTCCACCCTTCCCCAACACTGGGAAGCTCCCCCCAACACTGGAACACTCCCCTCCCCCAATACTGGAACACTTCCCTCCCCCCCACACTGGAACTCTCCCCTCCCAATACTGGAACACCCCCTCAGGACTGGAAATATCCCCCTCCCCCAACACTGGAATTCTCCCCCTCCCCCAACACTGGAACTCCCCCCTCCCCCAGCACTGGAACTCTCCCCCCTCCCCCAACACTGGAATATTCCCTCCTTCCCCCAGCACTGGAACTCTCCCTCTCCCCCAGCACTGGAACTCTCCCCGAACCCTGCCCTCCCGCAACACTGGAACCCCCCAACACTGGAACTCTCCCATCTACCCAAAACTAGAACACTCCTTTCCCCCCAACACTGCAACTCTCCCCCTCACCCAACACTGGAACTCTCCCTTCCCCCCAACAGTGGAAGTATCCACCCACCAGCAATGGAACTCTACCCCCTCCCCAACACTGGAACTTTCCCCCTCCCCCAACACTTGGGCAGCACGGTGGCATAGTGGTTAGCACTGTTGCCTCACAGCGCCAGAGACCCGGGTTCGAATCCGGTCTCGGGCGACTGTCTGTGTGGAGTTTGCACATTCTCCCCGTGTTTGCGTGGGTTTTCTCTCGGTGCTCCGGTTTCCTCCCACAGTCCAAAGATGTGCGGGTTAGGTTGATTGGCTATGATAAATTGACCCTTAGTGTTAGGGGGATTAAATACGTGGGGTTACGGGGATAGGGTGGGATATGTGTTGGTGTAGGCGTTACGGGGATTGGGTGGGATATGTGTCGGTGCAGGCTCGATGGTCCGAAATGGCCTCTATCTGCACTGTGGGGTTTCTGTTATTCTGTGATTCTGTGACTTGAACTCTCCCCCGCAACACTGGGACACTCACCTGCCCCCAACACTGGAAATCTTCCCTCCCCCCAACACTGGAAACCTTCCCCCTCCCCCAAACCTGGAACTCTCCCCTGCACCCAACACTGGAACTACCCCACTAAAACTGGAACTCTCACCCCTCCCCAACATTAGAACTCTCCCCCTTCCCCAACACTGGAACTCTCCCCTCCCCCAACACTGGAACTCTCCCCTCCCCCCAACACTGGAACTCTCCCTCCTCCCCAAAACTAGAACACTCACCTCCTCCCAACATTGGAACTCTCCCCACTCCCGCAACACTGGAACTCTCCCCCTCCCACAACACTGGAACTCTCCTCCTCCCCCAAACCTGGAACTCTCCCCTGCACCCAACACTGGAACTACCCCCCGCAAAACTGGAACTCTCCCCCCTCTTCAACACTGGGACACTCCCATCCCACACAACACTGGAACTCTCACCCATCCCCAACACTGGAACTCTCTACCCTCGCCCAACACTGGGACTCTCCCCCCCACAACACTGGAACACTCCCCTCAACACTGGAACTCTTCCCTCCCCCCAACACTGGAACACTTCCCCCCTCCCCAAACTGGAACTCTCCCCACCCCCCACACTGGAGCACCCCCCAACACTGGAACTCTCCCTCAACACTGGAACTCCCCACCAACACTGCACCACCCCACTCCCCCCAACACTGGAACTTTCCCCCAACACTGGAACGCTCCCCCTCCCCCAACACTGGAACTCCCCTCCCATTCCCCACACTGGAATACTCCCCTCCCCCCTAAACTGGAACCCCCAACACTGGATTTCTCCACCCTCCCCAACACTGGATCACTCCCATCCCCCCAACACTGGAATTACCGCCTCCCCCAACACTGGAACACACCCCTCCCCAACAATGGAACTCTCCCCTCCCCCCAACAGTGCAACTATCCACCCCTCAACACTGGAACTCTCCTCCCTCCCCAACAATGGAACTCTCCCCCCCTCCCCAACACTGGAACTCTCCCCCCTCCCCTACACTGGAGCTCTCCCTCCTCCCCAACAGTGGAACACTCACATCCCCCAAACAGTGGAACGCATCCCACTCCCCCAACACTGGAACTCTCCCCCTCCCGCAACACTGGAACTCTCCCCCCCACCCAACACTGGAACTAGCCCCCCAACACTGGAAGTCTCCCCCCTCCCCAACATTGGAACTCTCCCCCCTCCCCAACACTGGAACTCTCGCCCCTCCCCAACATTGTAACTCTCTCCGCTCCCCCACACTGTAACTCTCCCCCTCCCCAACACTGGGACTCTCCACCCTTCCCCAATACTGGGAATCTCCCCCCAACACTGGAACACTCCCCTACCCCAACACTGGAACTCTTCCCTGCCCCCCACACTGGAACTCTCCCCTCCCAATACTGGAACACCCCCTCAACACTGGAAATATCCTCCTCCCCAACACTGGAATTCTCCCCCTCCCCCAACACTGGAACTCCCCCCTCCCCCTGCACTGGAACTCTTCCCCCCTCCCCCAACACTGGAATTATCCCTCCTTCCCCCAGCACTGGAACTCTCCCTCTCCCCCAGCACTGGAACTCTCCCTGAACCCTGGAACACTGCCCTCCCGCAACACTGGAACCCCCCAACACTGGAACTCTCCCATCTACCCAAAACTAGAACACCCCTCTCCCCCCAACACTGCAACTCTCCCCTTCCCCCAACACTGGAACTCTCCCTTCCCCCCAACAGTGGAAGTATCCACCCCCAGCAATGGAACTCTCCCCCCTCCCCAACACTGGAACTCTCCCCCTCCCCCAACACTAGAACACTCCCCCCTTCACCAACACTGGAACTCTCCCCCCCAAAATTGGAACTCTACCCTTCCCCCAACACTGGAACTCTTCCCCCTCCCCCCACACTGGAACTCTCTACCCCGAACACTGGAACTCTCCCCCCTCCCGCAACACTGGAACTCTCCCCCTCCCCCAGCATTGGAACTCTCCCCCCTCCCCCAACCCTGGAACACTCCCCTCCCCAAACGCTGGAACTCTCCTCCCTCCCCCAAAACTGGAACTCTCCCCACTCCCTAACACCTGAACTCTCCCCCCTCCCCAAAACTGGATACTCTCCCCAAACCCCAACACTGGCACTCTGCCCCCTCCCCAACACTGGAACACTCCCCCCCCTCAGAAACACTTCTCCCTCCCCAACACTGGAACTCTTCCCCCCCCTCAGAAACACTTCTCCCTCCCCAACACTGGAACTCTCCCCCAAACACTGGAACTCTCCCCCCAACACTGGAACTCGCCACCCTCCCCCAACACTGGAACTCTCCACCTCCCCCAACACTGGAACTCGCCCCCCATCCCCATCACTGAAATACTCCCCTCCCCCCAAAACTGGAACCCCCCAGCAGTGACTTTCTCAACCCTCCCCAACACTGGAACACTCCCCCTCCCCCAACACTGGAACTCTCCCCTCCCCCAACACTGGAACTCTCCCCGCCCCCTAAAAGTGGAACTCTCCACCCCCCAACACTGGAACTCTCCTCCCTCCCCAACACTTGAACTCTCCCCGCTCCCCCAACACTGGAACTCTCCCTCCTCCCCAAAACTGGAACAATCACCTACCCCAAACACTGGAACTCTCCACACTCCCCCAGCACTGGAACTCTCCCCCCTCCCTCAAAACTGGAACTCTCCCCTCCACCCAACACTGGAACTCTCCCCCCTCCCCAACACTGGAGCACTCCTCCTTCCCCAACACTGGAACACTCCCCTCCCCCAGAAGACAGGAACTCTCCCCCTTCCCCAACACTGGAACACTCCCCTCCCCCAGAACACTGGAACTCTCCCCCGTCCCCAACACTAACTCTCCCCACTCCCCCAACACTGGAACTCTCCCCCTCCCTCAAAACTGGAACTCTCCCCTCCACGCAACACTGGAACTCTCCCCCCTCTCCAACACTGGAGCACTCCCCCTTCCCCAACACTTGAACACTCCCCTCCCCCAGAACACTGGAACTCTCCACCTTCCCCAACACTGAAACACTCCCCTCCCCCAGAACACTGGAACTCTACCCCGTCCCCAGCACTGTAACTCTCCCCCCTTCCCCAACACTGGATCTCTTCCCTCCCCGCAACACTGGAACTCTTCCTCCCCTCCACCCACACTGGAACTACCCCCCTACACTGGAACTCTTCACCCTCCCCAACACTGGAAGTCGCCCCCTCCCCAACACTGGAACTCTCCCCAAACCCCAACACTGGCACTATGCCCCCTCCCCAACACTGGAACTCTCACCCCCGCAGTGGAAGACTTCCCCCTCTCCAACGCTGGAACTCTCCCCCCTCCCGCAATGCTGGCACTCTCCCCCTCCCCAACACTGGAACACCCCCTGCAACACTGGAACTCCCCCCCAACACAGCAACACTCCCTTCCACCCAACACTGGAACTCGCCCCCCTCGCCCAACACTGGAACTCCCAACCTCCCCCAACACTGGAACTCTCCCCTCCCCAACACTGGAACTCTACCACCTCCCCCAACTCTGGAACTCTCCCCTCCCCAACACTGGAACTCTACCACCTCCCCCAACACTGGAACTCTCCCCTCCCCCAACAATGGAATTCTCCCCTCCCCCCAACACTGGAACTCTCCCCTCCCCCAACAATGGAATTCTCCCCTCCCCCCAACACTGGAACACATTATCTCTCCCTATCCCCCAACACTGGAATTCTGCACCCTCCCACAACACTGGAAATCTGCCCTCCAACACTGGAACACTCCCCTCCCCCCAACACTGGAACTCTTCCCCCCTTCCCCAACACTGGAACTCACCCCCCAACACTGGAACACTCCCAACACTGGAACTCTCCCTCCTCCCCAAAACTGGGACACTCACCTCCTCCGAACACTGGAACTCTCCCCACTCCCCCAACACTGGAACTGTCCCCCTCCCCCAACACTGGAAGTCATCCTCCCCCAAACCTGGAACTCTCCCCTGCACCCAACACTGGAACTACCCCCCCCCAAAACTGGAACTCTCCCCCCTCCCCAACACTGGAACACTCCCCTCCCACGCAACACTGGAACTCTCCCCATCCCCAACACTGGAACTCTCTACCCTCAACCAACACTGGAACTCTCCCCCCCAACACTGGAACACTCCCCTCTCTCCAACACTGGAACTCTTCCCTCCCCCCAACACTGGAACTCTTCCCCCTCCCTCAAACTGGAACTCTCCCCACCCCCCCACACTGGAGCACCCCCCAACACTGGAACTCTCCCCCAACACTGGAACTCCCCCCCAACACTGCACCACCCCACTCCCCCCAACACTGGAACTCTCCCCCAAAACTGGAACTCTTCCCCTCCCCCAACACTGGAACTCTCCTCCCATTCCCAACACTGGAATACTCTCCTCCCCCCTAAACTGGAACCCCCCAACACTGGATTTCTCCACCCTCCCCAACACTGGAACACTCCCATCCCCCCAACACTGGAACTCCCCCCTCACCCCAACAGTGCTACTATCCACCCCCCAACACTGGAATTCTCCTCCCTCCCCAACACTGGAACTCTCCCCCCTCCCCCAACACTGGAACTCTCCCTCCTCCCCAACAGTGGAACACTCACATCCCCCAAACACTGGAACACTCCCCAGTCCCCCAACACTGGAACTCTCCCCTCCACCCAACACTGGAACTAGCCCCACAACACTGGAAGTCTCCCCCCTCCCCAGCACTGGAACTCTCCCCCCTCCCCAACACTGGAACTCTCGCCCCTCCCCAACATTGTAACTCTCTCCCCTCCCCCACAATGTAACTCTCCCCCTCCCCAACACTGGGACTCTATACCCTTCCCAAACACTGGGAATCTCCCCCCAACACTGGAACACTCCCCTCCCCCAACACTGGAACTCTTCCCTCCCCCCAGCACTGGAACTCTTCCACCCTCCCCCCACACTGGAACTCTCCCCTCCCAATACTGGAACTCCCCCCCAACACTGGAAATCTCCTCCTCCCCCAACACTGGAACACCCCCCTCCCCCAACACTGGAACTCTCCCCCCTCCCCAACACTGGAACTATCCCCCCTTCCCCCAGCACTGGAACTCTCCCCATCCACCAGCACTGGAACTCTCCCCCAACCCTGGAACACTGCCCTCCCACAACACTGGAAACCCCCAACACTGGAACTCTCCCACCTACCCAACAGTGGAACACTACTCTCCCCCCAACACTGCAACACTCCCCCTCCCCAACACTGGAACTCTCGCCCCTCCCCCAACACAGGAATTCTCCCCTCCCCCCAACAGTGGAACTGTCCACCCCCCAGCACTGGAACTCTCCCCCCACCCCAACACTGGAACTCTCGCCCCTCCCCCAACACAGGAATTCTCCCCTCCCCCCAACAGTGGAACTATCCACCCCCCAGCACTGGAACTCTCCCCTCCACCAACACTCGAACACTCCCCCCTCCCCCAACACTAGAACACTCCCCCTTCACCAACACTGGAACTCTCCCTCACAAAATTGGAACTCTACCCTTCCCCCAACACTGGAGCTCTTCCCACTCCCCCGACACTGGAACACTCTCCCCCCAACAGTGGAACTCACCCCCCTCCCGCAACACGGAAATCTCCCCCTCCCCCAGCATTGGAACTCTCCCCCCTCCCCCAACCCGAAACACTCCCCTCCCCCAACACTGGAACTCTCCTCCCTCCCCGAAAACTGGAACTCTCCCCACTCCCTAACACCTGAACTCTCCCCCCTCCCCCAACACTGGAACTCTGCAGCCTCCCACAGCACTGGACCTCTCGCCCCCAACAATGGAACACTGCCCTCCCCCAACACTGGAACTTTTCCCTCCTCCCCCACACTGGAATCCTCACCCCAACATTGGAACAACCCCCAACACTGGAACTGTGCCCCCTCCCCCAAAACTGGAACTCTCCCCCTGCCCCAGCACTGGAACTCTCCCCCTCCCCCAACACTAACTCTCCCCCCCCTCCAGGACTGGAACTCTATGCCTTCCCCAATGCTGGAACTCTCCCCAATCCCCCCAACACTGGAACCCTCCCCCCAACACTGGATCGCTCTCCCCAACACTGGAACACTCCCCTCCCCCCAACACTGAACTCTCAACCCCACCCAACACTGGAACTCCCCCCTCCCCCAACACTGGGACTCTCCTCCTCCCCAAAACTGGATACTCTCCCCAACCCCCAACACTGGCACTCTGCCCCGTCCCCAACACTGGAACTCTCCTCCCGTCAGAAACACTTCTCCCTCCCAAACACTGGAACTCTCCCCCCGCCTCAGAAACACTTCTCCCTCCCCAACACTGGAACTCTCCCCCCCTCAGAAACAGTTCTCCCTCTCCAAAACTGGAACTCTCCCTCCAACACAGGAACTCCCCCCAGCAACACTGCAACACTCCCCTCCCCCCAACACTGGAACTCACCCCCTCCCCCAATACTGGAGCTCTCCACCTCCCCCAACATTGGAACTCTCCCCCAATCCCCAACACTGAGATACTCCCCTCCCCCCAAAACTGGAAGCCCCCAGCAGTGAATTTCTCAACCCTCCCCAAAACTGGAACACACCCATCCCCCCAACAATGGAACCCTCCCCCTCCCCCAACACTGGAACTCTCCCCCCAAAAGTGGAACTCTCCACCCCCCAACACTGGAACTCTCCTCACTCCCCAGCACTGGAACTCTACCCCCTCCCCCAACACTAGAAGTCTCCCTCCTCCCCAAAACTGGAACAATCACCTCCCCCAAACACTGGAACTCTCCCCACTCCCCCAACACTGGAACTCTCCCCCTCCCCCAAAACTGGAACTCTCCCCTCCATCCAACACTGGAACTCTCCCCCCTCCCCAACACTGGAACACTCCCCTCCCCCAGAACACTGGAACTCTCCCTCTTCCCAAACACTGGAACACTCCCCTCCCCCAGAACACTGGAACTCTCCCCTGCCCCCAACACTGTAACTCTCCCCCCTCCCCAAAACTGGAACTCTCCCCCCTCCCCAACACTGGAACTCACCCCCTTCCCCAACACTGGATCTCTTCCCTCCCCCCAACACTGGAACTCTTCCCCCCTGCCCCCACACTGGAACTCCCCCCCTACACTGGAGCCCCCCAACACTGGAACTCTCCCCCCTTCCCTAACACTGGAACTCCCCCGCTACACTGCAACACCCCACTCCCCCCAACACTGGATCTCTCTCCCCAACCCTGGAACACTCCCCTCCCCCAACACTGGAACTCTCCTCCCTCCCCCAAAACTGGAAATCTCCTCACTCCCTAACACCTGAACTCTCCCCCATCCCCCAGCACTGGAACTCTGCACCCTCCCACAGCACTGGAACACTCGCCCCCAACACTGGAACACTCCCCTCCCCCCAACACTGGAACTTTTTCCTCCTCCCCAACACTGGAATTCTCCCCTCAACACTGGAACAACCCCCAACACTGGAACTCTCCCCCTCCCCCAACACTGTATCTCTCCCCCCCTCAAGACTGGAACTCTACCCCTTCCCCAATGCTGGAACTCTTGCCACTCCCCCCAACACTGGAACCCTCCCCCCAACAGTGGAACACTCCCCTCCCCACAACACTGAACTCTCACTCCCCCCCAACACTGGAACACCCCCCTCCCCCAACAATGGGACTCTCCCCCCTCCCCAACACTGGATACTCTCCCCAACCCCCAACACTGGCACTCTGCCCCCTCCCCAACACTGGTAATCTCCCCCCCGCAAAACAATTCTCCCTCCCCAACACTGGAACTCTCCCCGCCCCTCAGAAACACTTCTCCCTCCCCAACACTGGAACTCTCCCCCTCCCCAACACTGGAACTCTCCCCCCAACACTGGAACTTTCCCCACAACACTAGAACTCGCCCCCCTCCCCCAACACTGGAACTCTCCACCTCCCCCAACACTGGAACTCTCCCCCCATCCCCATCACTGAAATACTCCCCTCCCCCCAAAACTGGAACCCCCAGCAGTGAATTTCTCAACCCTCCTCTAAACTGGAACACACCCATCCCCCCAACACTGGAACTCTCCCCCTCCCCCAACACTGGAACTCTCCCCTCCCCCAACACTGGATCTCTCCCCTCCCCCAAAAGTGGAACTCTCCCCCCTCCCCCAACACTGGAACTCTCCCTCCTCCCCAAAACTGGAACAATCACCTTCCCCAACACTGGAACTCTCCCCACTCCCCCAACACTGGAACTCTTCCCCCCTCCCTCAAAACTGGAACTCTCCCCTCCACCCAACACTGGAACTCTCCCCCCTCACCAACACTGGAGCTCTCCCCCTTCCCCAACACTGGAACACTCCCCTCCCACAGAACACTGGAACTCTCCCCCTTCCCCAACACTGGAACTCTCCCCACCCCCAGAACACTGGAACTCTCCCCCGTCCCTAACACTGTAACTCTCACCCCTCCCCAAAACTGGAACTCTCCCCCCTCCCCAACAGTGGAACTCTCCCCCTTCCCCAACACTGGATCTCTTCCCTCCCCCAACACTGGAACTCTTCCCCCCTCCCCCCACACTGGAACTACCCCCACCCCTACACTGGAACTCTTCACCCTCCCCAACACTGGAACTCTCCCCAACCCCCAACATTGGCACTATGCCCCCTCCCCAACACTGGAACCCTCACACCCCACTGGAAGACATCCCCTTCCCAAACGCTGGAACTCTCCCCCCTCCGGCAATGCAGGCACTCTCCCCCTCCCCAACACTGCAACACTCCCCTCCCACCAAGACTGGAACTCGCCCCTCTCCCCCAACACTGGAACTCCCAACCTTCCCCAACACTGGAACTCTCCCCCATTCCCAACACTGGAATACTCCCCTCCCCCCAACAGTGGAACTATCCACCCCCCAACACTGGAACTCTCCCCCCTCCCCCAACACTAGAACTCTCCCTCCTCCCCAAAACTGGAACACTCACCTCCCCGCAACACTGGAACTCTCCCCACTCCCCCAACACTGGAAATCTACCACCTCCCCCAACTCTGGAACTCTCCCCTCCCCCAACACTGGAACTCTACCACCTCCCCCAACATTGGAACTCTCCCATCCCCCTACACTGGAACTCTCCCCTCCCCCCAACACTGGAAATCTCCCCCTCCCCCAACATTGGAACTCCCACCCCTCAGGACAGGAACTTTACCAACTTCCCCAATGCTGGAACTCTCCCCAGTCCCCCCAACACTTGAACTCTCCCCCGCAACACTGGAACCCTCCCCCCCAACACTGGAACTCTGCACCCTCCCACAACACTGGAAATCTGCCCTCCAACACTGGAACACTCCCCTCCCCCCAACACTGGAACATTTCCCCCCTTCCCCAACACTGGAACTCTCCCCCAACACTGGAACACTCCCAACACTGGAACTCTCCCTCCTCCCCAAAACTGGAACACTCACCTCCTCCCAACACTGCAACTCTCCCCACTCCCCCAACACTGAACTTTGCTCCTCCCCCAACACTGGAACTCTCCTCCTCCCCCAAACCTGGAACTCTCCCCTGCACCCAACACTGGAACTACCCCCCCAATACTGGAAATCTCCCCCCTCCCCAACACTGGAACACTCCCCTCCCACGCAAAACAGGAACTCTCCCCCATCCCCAACACTGGAACTCTCTACCCTCGCCCAACACTGGAACACTCCCCCCAACACTGGAACGCTCCCCTCCCCCCAACACTGGAACTTTTCCCTCCCCCCAACACTGGAACTCTTCCCGCTCCCCCAAACTGGAACTCTACCCACCCCCCAACACAGGAGCACCCCCCAACAATTGAACTCTCCCCCAACACTGGAACTCCCCCCCAACACTGCACCACCCCACTCCCCCCAACACTGGAACTCTCCCCCAAAACTGGAACTCTTCCCCTCCCCAAACACTGGAACTCTCCTCCCATTCCCAAAACTGGAATACTCCCCTCCCCACTAAACTGGAACCCCCCAACACTGGATTTCTCCACCCTCCCCAACACTGGAACACTCCCATACCCCCAACACTGGAACTCCCCCATCCCCCCATCAGTGCAACTATCCACCCCCCAACACTGGAACTCTCCTCCCTCCCCAACACTGGAACTCTCCCCCAGCCCCCAACACTGGAACTCTCCCTCCTCCCCAACAGTGGAGCACTCACATCCCCCAAACACTGGAACACTCCCCCCCAACACTGGAACTAGCCCCCCAACACTGGAAGTCTCCCCCCTCCCCAACACTGGAACTCTCGCCCCTCACCAACACTGGAACTCTCGCCTCTCCCCAACATTGTAACTCTCTCCCGTCCCACACAATGTAACTCTCCCCCTCCCCAACACTGGGACTCTATACCCTTCCCAAACACTGGGAATCTCCCCCCAACACTGGAACACTCCCCTCCCCCAACACTGGAACTCTTCCCTCCCCCCAGCACTGGAAGTCTTCCCCCCTCCCCCCACACTGGAACTCTCCCCTCCCAATACTAGAACCCCCCCCCAACACTGGAAATCTCCTCCTCCCCAACACTGGAATTCTCCCCCTCCCCCAACACTGGAACTCCCCCCCCCACCAACACTGGAAATATCCCCCCTTCCCCCAGCACTGGAACTCTCCCCCTCCCCCAGCACTGGAACTCTCCCCCAACACTGGAAAACTGCCCTCCCGCAACACTGGAAACCCCCAACACTGGAACTCTCCCACCTACCCAACACTGGAACACTCCTCTCCCCACAACACTGCAACTCTCCCCCTCCCCCAACACTGGAACTCTCACCTCCCCCAACACAGGAACTCTCCCCTCCCCCAACAGTGGAACTATCCACCCCCCCAGCACTAGAACTCTCCCCCCACCCCAACACAGGAACTCTCCCCTCCCCCAACATGCGAACACTCCACCCTCCCCCAACAATAGAACACTCCCCCTTCACCAACACTGGAACTCTCCCCCACAACATTGGAACTCTACCCTTCCCCCAACACTGGAACACTTCCCCCCTCCTCCCACACTGGAACTCTCTCCCCCCAACACTGGAACTCACCCCCCTCCCCAAAACTGGAACAATCACCTCCCCCAAACATTGGAACTCTCCCCACTCCCCCAACACTGGAACTCTCCCCCTCCCCCCAAAACTGGAACTCTCCCCCCTCCCCAACACTGGAACACACCCCTCCCCCAGAAAACTGGAACTCTCCCCCTTCCCCAACATTGGAACACTCCCCTCCCCCAGAACACTGGAACTCTCCCCCATCCCCAACAATGTAACTCTCCCCCCCTCCCCAACACTGGAACTCTCCCCCTCCCCCCAAAACTGATACTCTCCCCCCTCCCCAACACTGGAACACTCCCCTCCCCCAGAACACTGGAACTCTCCCCCGTCCCCAACAATGTAACTCTCCCCCCTCCCCAAAACTGGAACTCTCCCCCCTCCCCAACACTGCAACTCTCCCCCTCCCCAACACTGGAACTCTCACCTCCCCCAACACAGGAACTCTCCCCTCCCCCCAACAGTGGAACTATCCACCCCCCAGCACTGGAACTCTCCCCCCACCCCAACACTGGAACTCTCCCCTCCCCACAACATGCGAACACTCCACCCTCCCCCAACACTAGAACACTCCCCCTTCACAAACACTGGAACTCTCCCCCACAACATTGGAACTCCACCCTTCCCCCAACACTGGAACACTTCCCCCTCCCCCCCACACTGGAACTCTCTCCCCCAACACTGGAACTCACCCCCCTCCCCAAAACTGGAACAATCACCTCCCCCAAACACTGGAACTCTCCCCACTCCCCCAACACTGGAACTCTCCCCCTCCCCCAGAATACTGGAACTCTCCCCCTTCCCCAACACTGGAACACTCCCCTCCCCCAGAACACTGGAACTCTCCCCCGTCCCCAACAATGTAACTCTCCCCCCTCCCCAAAACTGGAACACTCCCCCCTCCCCAACACTGGAACTCACCCCCTTCCCTAACACTGGATCTCTTCCCTCCCCCCAACACTGGAAGTCTTCCCCCCCTCCCCAGCACTGGAACACCCCCCCTACACTGCAACACCCCACTCCCCCCCAGCACTGGATCTCTCTCCCCAACACTGGAACACTACCCCTCCCCCCAACACTGGAACACTCACCCCCACCACACACTGGAACTCCCCCCCACTGGAACTCTCCCCCACCAACCCTGGAACACTCCCCTCCCCCAAAACTGGAACTCTCCTCCCTCCCCCAAAACTGGAACTCTCCCCACTCCCTAACACCTGAACTCTCCCCCATCCCCCAACACTGGAACTCTGCACCCTCCCACAGCACTGGAATTCTCCCCTCAACACTGGAACAACCCCCAACACTGGAACTGCGCCCCCTCTAACAAAACTGGAACCCTCCCCTCTGTCCAACACTGGAACTCTCCCCCTCCCCCAACACTGTAACTTTCCTCCCTCAAGACTGGAACTCTACCCCCTTCCCCAATGCTGGAACTCTCGCCACTCCCCCAACACTGGAACCCTCCCCCCAACACTGGATCTCTCTCCCCAACACTGGAACACTCCGCTCCCCCCAACACTGAACTCTCACTCCCCCCCAACACTGGAACTCCCCCCTCCCCAACACTGGGACTATCCCCCCTCCCCAACACTGGATACTCTCCCCAACCCCCAACACTGGCACTCTGCCCCCTCCCCAACACTGGAACTCTCCCCCCCTCAGAAACACTTCTCCCTCCCCAACACTGGAACTCTCCCCCGCCCCATCACTGGAACTCTCCCCCCAACACTGGAACTCTCCCACAACACTGCAACTCGCCCCCCTCCCCAAACACTGAAACACTCCCCTCCCCCCTAAACTGGAACCCCCAGCAGTGAATTTCTCAACCCACCCAAAACTGGAACACACCCATCCCCCCAACACTGGAACTCTCCCCCTCCCCCAACATTGGAACTCTCCCCTCCCCCAACACTGGAACTCTCCCCTCCCCCCAAAAGTGGAACTCTCCATCCACCAACACTGCAACTCTCCTCCCTCCCCAACACTGGAACTCTCCCTCCTCCCCAAAACTGGAACAATCACCTCCCCCAAACACTGGAACTCTCCCCACTCCCCCAACACTGGAACTCTCCCCCCCCTCAAAACTGGAACTCTCCCCTCCACCCAACACTGGAACTCTCCACCCTCCCCAACACTGGAACACTCCCCTCCCCCAGAACACTGGAACTCTCCCCCGTCCCCAAAACTGTAACTCTCCACCTCCCCAAAACTGGAACTCTCCCCCCTCCCCATCACTGGAACTCTCCCCCTTCCCCAACACTGGATCTCTTCCCTCCCAACACTGGAACTCTTCCCCCCTCCACCGACACTGGAACTACCCCCCCTACACTGGAACTCTTCACCCTCCCCAACACTGGAAGTCGCCCCCCTCCACAACACTGGAACACCCCCCAACCCCCAACACTGGCACTATGCCCCCTCCCCAACACTGGAACTCTCACCCCCCCACTGGAAGACATCACCCTCCCCAATGCTGGAACTCTCCCCCCTCCCGCAGCGCTGGCACTCTCCTCCTCCCCAACACTGGAACACTCCCCCCAACACTGGAACTCCCACCCCTCAGGAGAGGAACTTTACCCACTTCCCCAATGCTGGAACTCTCCCCAGTCCCCCCAACACTGGAACTCTCCCCCGCAACACTGGACCCCTCCCCCCCAACACTGGAACACTCCCCTTGCCCCAATATTGGAACTCTCCCCCCAACACTGGAACACTCCCAACACTGGAACTCTTCCCCCCTTCCCCAACACTGGAACTCTCCCCCCAACACTGGAACACTCCCAACACTGGAACTCTCCCTCCTCCCCAAAACTGGAACACTCACCTCCTCCCAACACTGGAACTCTCCCCACTCCCCCAACACTGGAACTTTCCCCCTCCCCCAACACTGGAACTCTCCCTCCTCCCCAAAACTGGAACACTCACCTCCTCCCAACACTGGAACTCTCCCCACTCCCCCAACACTGGAACTTTCCACCTCCCCAACACTGGAACACTCCCCTCCCACGCAACACAGGAACTCTCCACCCTCGCCCAACACTGGAACTCTCCCCCCCAACACTGGATCACTCCCCTCCCCCCAACACTGGAACTCTTCCCTCCCCCCAACACTGAAACTCTCCCCCCTCCCTCAAACTGGAACTCTCCCCAACCCCATACTGGAGCACCCCCCATCACTGGAACTCTCCCCCAACACTGGAACTCCCCCCCAACACTGCAGCACCCCACTCCCCCCAACACAGGAACTCTCCCCCACACTGGAATTCTCCTCCCACTCCCAACACTGGAATACTCCCCTCCCCCCTAAACTGGAACCCCCCAACACCGGATTTCTCCACCATCCCCAACACTGGAACACTCCCATCCCCCTAACAGTGGAACTCCCCCTCCCCCCAACAGTGCAACTATCCACCCCCCAACACTGGAACTCTCCTCCCTCCCCAACACTGGAACTCTCCCCCCTCCCCCAACACTGGAACTCTCCCTCCTCCCCAACAGTAGAACACTCACAACCCCCAAACACTGGAACACTCCCCACTCCCCCAACACTGGAACTCTCCCCCTCCCCCAACACTGGAACTCTCCCCCCCACTCAACACTGGAACTAGCCCTCCCAACACTGGAAGTCTCCCCCCTCCCCAACACTGGAACTCTCCCCCCTCCCCAACACTGGAACTCTCGCCCCTCCCCAACATTGTAACTCTCTCCCCTCCCCCACAATGTAACTCTCCCCCTCCCCAACACTGGGACTCTATACCCTTCCCAAACACTGGGAATGTCCCCCCAACGCTGGAACACTCCCCTCCCCCAACACTGGAACTCTTCCCCCCTCCCCCCACACTGGAACTCTCCCCTCCCAATACTGGAACACCCCCCCCCAACACTGGAAATCTCCTCCTCCCCCAACACTGGAATTATCCCCCTCCCCCAAAACAGGAAATCCCCCCTCCCCCAAAACTGGAACTCTCCCCCATCCCCCAACACTGGAACTATCCCCCCTCCCCCCAGCACTGGAACACTCCCCCTCCCCCAGCAATGGAACTCTCCCCCAACCCTGGAACACTGCCCTCCCGCAACACTGGAATTCCCCAACACTGGAATTCCCCAACACTGGAACTCTCCCACCTACCCAAAACTGGAACACTCCTCTCCCCCCAACACTGCAACTCTCCCCCTCCCCCAACACTGGAACTCTCACCTCCCCCAACACAGGAACTATCCCCACTCCCCCAACACTGGAACTATCCACCCGCCAGCACTGGAACTCTCCCCCCACCCCAAAACTGGAACACTCCCCTCCCCCAACACGCGAACACTCCCCCCTCCCACAACACTAGAACACTCACCCTTCACCAACACTGGAACTCTCCCCCACAATATTGGAACTCTACCCTTCCCCCAACACTGGAACTCTTCCCCCTCCCCCCACACTGGAACTCTCTCCCCCAACACTGGAACTCACCCCACTCCCGCAACACTGAAACTCTCCCCCTCCTCCAGCATTGGACCACTCCCCCCCTCCCCCAACCCTGGAACACTCCCCTCCCCCAACACTGGAACTCTCCTCCCTCCCCCAAAACTGGAAATCTCGCCACTCCCTAACACCTGAACTCTCCCCCATCCCCCAACACTGGAAATCTGCACACTCCCCCAGCACTGGAACTCTCCTCCCCCACACTGGAATTCTCACCCCAACACTGGAACAACCCCCAACACTGGAACTGTGCCCCCTCCCCCAAAACTGGAACTCTCCCCCCTGCCCCAACACTGGAACTATCCCCCTACCCCAAAACTGTATCTCTCCCCCCCTCAGGACTGGAACTCTACCCCTTCCCCACTGCTGGAACTCTCCCCACTCCCCCCAACACTGGAACCCTCCCCCCAACACTGGATCTCTCTCCCCAACACTGGAACACTCCCCTCCCCCCAACACTGAACTCTCACCACCGCCCCCCCAACACTGGAACTCCCCTCCCCCAACACTGGGGCTCTCCCCCCCTCAGAAGCACTTCTCCCTCTCCAACACTGGAACACTCCCTCCAACACTGGAACTCCCCCCCGCAACACTGCAACACTCCCCTCCCCCCAACACTGGAACTCGCCCACCTCCTCCAACACTGGAACTCTCCCCTCCCCCAACACTGGAACTCACCTCTCCCCCCAGCACTGGAACTCTCCCCCTCCCCCAACACTGGAACTCCCACCCCTCAGGCCAGGAACATTACCCCCTTCCCCAACGCTCGAACACTCCCCAGCCCCCGCAACACTGGAACTCTACCCCCCAACACTGGAACCCTCCCCCCCAACACTGGAACACTCCCCTCGCCCCAATACTGGAACTCATTAACTCTCCCTATCCCCCAACACTGGAACTCTGCACCCTCCCACAACACTGAAAATCTGCCCTCCAACACTGGAACGCTCCCCTCCCCACAACACTGGAACTCTCCCCCACTTCCCCAATGCTGGAACTCTCCCCCCAACACTGGAACACTCCCAACACTGGAACTCTCGCTCCTCCCCAAAACTGGAACACTCACCTCCTCCCAACACTGGAACTCTCCCCACTCCCCCAACACAGGGACTCTCTCCCTCCCCCAACACTGGAACTCTCCTCCTCCCCCAAACCCGGAACTCTCCCCTGCACCCAACACTGGAACTACCCCCCAAAAACTGGGACTCTCCCCATCCCCAACACTGGAACACTCCCCTCCCACGCAACACTGGAACTCTCCCCCATCCCCAACACTGGAAATGTCTGCTCTCGCCCAACACTGGAACTCTCCCCCCCAACACTGTAACACTCCCCTCCCCCCAACACTGGTATTCTTCCCTCCCCCCAACACTGGAACACTTCCCCCCTGCCCCAAACTGGAACTCTCCCCACCCCCCACACTGGAGCACCCCACAACACTGGAACTCTCCCCCCATTCCCAACACTGGAATACTCCCCTCCCCCTAAACTGGAACCCCCCAACACTGGATTTCTCCACCATCCCCAACACTGGAACACTCCCATCCCCCCAACACTGGAACACCCCCCTCCCCCAACACTGGAACTCTCCCCTCCCCAACAATGGAACTCTCCCCTCCCCCCAACAGTGCAACTATCCACCCCCCAACACTGGAACTCTCCTCCCTCCCCAACACTGGAATTCTCCCCCCTCCCCCAACACTGGAACTCTCCCTCCTCCCCAACAGTGGAACACTCACATCCCCCAAACACTGGAACACTCACCACTCCCCCAACACTGGAATTCTCCCCCTCCCCCAACACTGGAACTCTCCCCCCACCCAACACTGCAACTAGCCCACCAACACTGGAAGTCTCCCCTCTCCCCAACACTGGAACTCTCCCCACTCCCCAACACTGGAACTCTCGCCCCTCCCCAACATTGTAACTCTCTCCCCTCCCCCACACTGTAACTCTACCCCTCCCCAACACTGGGACTCTCCACCCTTCCCCAACACTGGGAATCTCCCCCCAGCACTGGAACACTCCCCTCCCTCAACACTGGAACTCTTCCCTCCCCCCAGCACTGGAGCTCTTCCACCCTCCCCCCACATTGGAACTCTCCCCTCCCAATACTGGAACAGCCCCCAACACTGGAAATCTCCTCCTCCCCAACACTGGAATTCTCCCCCTCCCCCAACACTGGAACTCCCCACCTCCCTCAACACTGGAATTCTCCCCCCTCCACCAACACTGGAACTATCCCCCAGCACTGGAACTCTCCCCCTCCCCCAGCACTGGAACTCTCCCCCAACCCTGGAACACTGCCCTCCCACATCACTGGAACCCCCCAACACTGGAACTCTCCCACCTACCCAACACTGGAACACTCCTCTCCCCCCAATACTGCAACTCTCTCCCTCCCCCAACACTGGAACTCTCACCTCCCCAACACTGGAACTCACCCCTTCCCCCAACAGTGGAACTATCCACCCCCCAGCACTGGAACTCTCCCCCGTCCCCAACACTGGAACTCTCCCCCTCCCACAACACTCGAACACTCCCCCCTCCCCCAACACTCGAACACTCCCCCCTCCCCCAACACTAGAACACTCCCCCCTTCACCAACACTAGAACTCTACACCCAACATTGGAACTCTACCCTTCCCCCAACACTGGAAGTCTTCCCCCTCCCCCACACTGGAACTCTCTCCCCCCAACAGTGGAACTCTCCCCACTCCCGCAACCCTGGAACTCTCCCCCTCCCCCAGCATTGGAACTCTCCCCCCTCCCCCAACACTGGAACACTCCCCTAACCCAACACTGGAACTCTCCTTCCTCCCCCAAAACTGGAACGCTCCCCACTCCCTAACACCTGAACTCGCCCCCCTTCCTCAACACTGGAACTCTGCACACTCCCCCAGCACTGGAACTCTCGCCCCCAACACTGGAACACTCCCCTCCCCCCAACACTGGAACTTTTTCCTCCTCCCCCACACTGGAATTCTCCCCCCAACATTGGAACCACCCCCAACACTGGAACTGTGCCTCCTCCCCGAAAACTGGAACTTTCGCCCCTGCCTCAACACTGGAACTCTCCCCCCCCCTCTGGACTGGAACTCTGCCACTTCCCCAATGCTAGAACTCTACCACTTCCCCAATGCTGGAACTCTCCCCACTCCCCCCAAATCTGGAATCCTCCCTCCCAACACTGCATCTCTCTCTCCAACACTGGAACTCTCACCCCCAAAAACACTGGAACTCCCCCCTCCCTCAACATTGGGACTCTCCCCCCTCCCCAACACTGGATACTCTCCCCAACCCCCAACACTGGCACTCTGCCCCCTCCCCAACACTGGAACTCTCCCCCCCTCAGAAACACTTCTCCCTCCCCAACACTGGAATTCTTCCCCTCCCCAACACTGGAACTCCCCCCCAACACTGCAACACACCCCACCCCCAACACTGGAACTCGCCCCCCTCCCCCAACGCTGGAACTCTCCACGTCGCCCAACACTGGAACTCTCTCCCCATCCCCAAAACTGAAATACTACGCTCCTCCCAAAACTGGAACCCACCAGCAGTGAATTTCTCAACCCTCCTCAAAACTGGAACGCACCCATCCCCCCAACACTGGAACTCTCCCCCTCCCCCAAAACTGGAACTCTCCCCTCCACCCAACACTGGAACTCTCCCCCCTCCCCAACACTGGAACTCTCCCCCTTCCCCAACACTGGAACACTCCCCTCCCCCAGAACACTGGAAGTCTCCCCCCTCCCCAACACTGGAACTCTCCCCCCTACCCAACACTGGAACTCTCGCCTCTCCCCAACATTGTAACTCTCTCCCCTCCCCCACAATGTAACTCTCCCCCTCCCCAACACTGGGACTCTATACCCTTCCCAAACACTGGGAATCTCCCCCCAACACTGGAACACTCCCCTCCCCCAACACTGGAACTCTTCCCTCCCCGAGGCACTGGAACTCTTCCCCCCTCCCCCCGCACTGGAACTCTTCCCCCCTCCCCCCACACTGGAATTCTCCCCCTCCCCCAACACTGGAACTGCCCCCTCCCCCAACACTGGAACTCTCCCCCATCCCCGGAACTATCCCCCCTTCCCCCAGCACTGGAACACTCCCCCTCCCCCAGCAATGGAACTCTCCCCCAACCCTGGAACACTGCCCTCCCGCAACACTGGAATTCCCCAACACTGGAACTCTCCCACCTACCCAAAACTGGAACACTCCTCTCCCCCCAACACTGCAACACTCCCCCTCCCCCAACACTGGAACTCTCACCTCCCCCAACACAGGAACTCTCACCTCCCCCCATCAGTGGAACTATCCACCCGCCAGCACTGGAACCCACCCCCCACCCCAACACTGGAACTCTCCCCTCCCCCAACACGTGAACACTCCCCCCTCCCACAACACTAGAACACTCCCCCACAACATTGGAACTCTACCCTTCCCCCAACACTGGAACTCTTCCCCCTCCCCCCACACTGGAACTCTCTCCCCCCAACACTGGAACTCAACCCCCTCCCACAGCACTGAAACTCTCCCCCTCCTCCAGCATTGGAACACTCCCCCCTCTCCCAACCCTGGAACACTCCCCTCCCCCAACACTGGAACTCTCCTCCCTCCCCCAAAACTGGAACTCTTGCCACTCCCTAACACCTGAACTCTCCCCCTCCCCCAACACTGGAACTCTGCACCCTCCCACAGCACTGGAACTCTCCTCCCCCAGCACTGGAACTCTCCTCCCCCACACTGGAATTCTCACCCCAACACTGGAACAACCCCCAACACTGGAACTGTGCCCCCTCCCCCAAAACTGGAACTCTTCCCCCTGCCCCAACACTGGAACTATCCCCCTACCCCAAAACTGGAACTCTCGCCACTCCCTAACACCTGAACTCTCCCCCCCTCTCCCATCACTGGAACTCTGCACCATCCCACAGCACTGGAACTCTCCTCCCCCACACTGGAATTCTCACCCCAACACTGGAACGATCCCCCTACCCCTAAACTGTAACTCCACCCCCCTCAGGACTGGAACTATACCCCTTCCCAAATGCTGGAGCTCTCCCCACTCCCCCCAACACTGGAACCCTCCCCCCAACACTGGATCTCTCTCCCCAACACTGGAACCCTCCCCGCCCCCAAACACTGAACTCTCACCACCCCCCCCACAAGACTGGAACTCCCCCCTCCCCCAACACTGGGACTCTCCCCCCCTCAGAAACACTTCCCCCTCCCCAACACTGGAACTCTCCCCCTCTCCAACACTGGAACTCTCCCTCCAACACTGGAACTCCCCCCCGCAACACTGCAACACTCCCCTCCCCCCAACACTGGAACTCGCCCACCTCCCCCAACACTGGAACTCTCCCCTCCCCCAACACTGGAAATCACCCCTCCCCCCAACACTGGAACTCTCCCCCTCCCCCAACACTGGAACTCCCACCCCTCAGGCCAGGAACGTTACCCCCTTCCCCAATGCTCGAACACTCCCCAGCCCCCCCAACACTGGAACTTTACCCCCCAACACTGGAACCCTCCCCCCAAAACTGGAACACTCCCCTTGCCCCAATACTGGAACTCATTAACTCTCCCTATCCCCCAACACTGGAAATCTGCACCCTCCCACAACACTGAATATCTGCCCTCCAACACTGGAACGCTCCCCTCCCCACAACACTGGAACTCTTCCCCCCTTCCCCAACGCTGGAACTCTCCCCACAACACTGGAACACTCCCAACACTGGAACTCTCCCTCCTCCCCAAAACTGGAACACTCACCTCCTCCCAACACTGGAACTCTCCCCACTCCCCCAACACAGGAACTCTCCTCCTCCCCCAAACCCGGAGCTCTCCACTGCACCCAACACTGGAACTACACCCCAAAACCGGAACTCTCCCCATCCCCAACACTGGAACACTCCCCTCCCACGCAACACTGGAACTCTCCCCCATCCCCAACACTGGAAATGTCTATCCTCGCCCAACACTGGAACTCTGCCCCCCAACACTGGAACACTCCCCTCCCCCCAACACTGGTATTCTTCCCTCCCCCAACACTGGAAGACTTCCCCCCTCCCCCAAACTGGAACTCTCCCCACCCCCCACACTGGAGAACCCCCAACACTGGAACTCTCCCCCAACACTGGAACTAGCCCCCAACAGTGCACCACTCCACTCCACCCAACATTGGAACTCTCCCCCTCCCCCAACACTGGAACTCTCCCCCCATTCCCAACACTGGAATACTCCCCTCCCCCTAAACTGGAACCCCCCAACACTGGATTTCTCCACCATCCCCAACACTGGAACACTCCCACCCCCCCAACACTGGCACACCCCCCTCCCCCAACACTGGAACTCTCCCCTCCCCAACAATGGAACTCTCCCCTCCCCCCAACAGTGCAACTATCCACCCCCCAACACTGGAACTCTCCTCCCTCCCCAACACTGGAATTCTCCCCCCTCCCCCAACACTGGAACTCTCCCTCCTCCCCAACAGTGGAACACTCACATCCCCCAACACTGGAACATTCACCACTCCCCCAACACTGGAACTCTCCCCCTCCCCCAACACTGGAACTCTCCCCCCACCCAACACTGGAACTCTCCCCACTCCCCAACATTTTAGCTCTCTCCCTTCCCCCGCACTGTAACTCTCCCCCTCCCCAACACTGGGACTCTCCACCCTTCCCCAACACTGGGAATCTCCCCCCAACACTGGAACACTCCCCTCCCTCAACACTGGAACTCTTCCCTCCCCCCAGCACTGGAGCTCTTCCCCCCTCCCCCCAGATTGGAACTCTCCCCTCCCAATACTGGAACAGCCCCCAACAAGGGAAATCTCCTCCTCTCCCAACATTGGAATTCTCCCCCTCCCCCAAAACTGGAACTCCCCACCTCCCTCAACACTGGAATTCTACCCCCTCCACCAACACTGGAACTATCCCCCAGCACTGGAACTCTCCCCCTCCCCCAGCACTGGAACTCTCCCCCAACCCTGGAACACTGCCCTCCCACATCACTGGAACCCCACAACACTGGAACTCTCCCACCTACCCAACACTGGAATACTCCTCTCCCCCCAACACTGCAACTCTCTCCCTCACCCAACACTGGGACTCTCACCTCCCCAACACTGGAACTCACCCCTCCCACCAACAGTGGAACTATCCACCCCCCAGCACTGGAACTCTCCCCCGTCCCCAACACTGGAACTCTCCCCCTCCCACAACACTCGAACATTCCCCCCTCCCCCAACACTAGAACACTCCCCCCTTCACCAACACTGGAACTCTACACCCAACATTGGAACTCTACCCTTCCCCCAACACTGGAACTCTTCCCCCTCCCCCACATTGGAACTCTCCCCCCTCCCACAACACTGGAACTCTCCCCCTCCCCCAGCATTGGAACTCTCCCCCCTCCCCCAACACTGGAACACTCCCCTAACCCAAAACTGGAACACTCCCCACTCCCTAACACCTGAACTCTCCCCCCTTCCTCAACACTGGAACTCTGCACACTCCCCCAGCACTGGAACTCTCGCTCCCAACACTGGAACACTCCCCTCCCCCCAACACTGGAACTTTTTCCTCCTCCCCCACACTGGAATTCTCACCCCAACATTGGAACAACCCCCAACACTGGAACTGTGCCCCCTCCCCGAAAATTGGAACTCTCGCCCCTGCCCCAACACTGGAACTCTCCCCCTCCCCCAGCACTGGAACTCTACCCCTTCCCCAATGCTGGAACTCTCCCCACTCCCCCCAAATCTGGAACCCTCCCTCCCAACACTGGATCTCTCTCTCCAACACTGGAACTCTCACCCCCCACAAACACTGGAAATCCCACCTCCCCCAACACTGGGACTCTCCCCTCTCCCCAACACTGGATACTCTCCCCAACCCCCAACACTGGCACTCTGCCCCCTCCCCAACACTGGAACTCTCCCCCCCTCAGAAACACTTCTCCCTCCCCAACACTGGAACTCTCCCCCTCCCCAACACTGGAACTCTCCCCCCAACACTGGAACTCTCCCCCCAACACTGCAACACACACCACCCCCAACACTGGAACTCGCCCCCCTCCCCCAACGCTGGAACTCTCCACGTCCCCCAACACTGGAACTCTCTCCCCATCCCCAAAACTTAAATACTCCCCTCCCCCCAAAACTGGAACCCACCAGCAGTGAATTACTCAACCCTCCCCAAAACTGGAACGCACCCATCCCCCCAACACTGGAACTCTCCCCCTCCCCCAACACTGGAACTCTCCCCTCCCACAACACTGGAACTCTCCACCCTCCCCCAACCCTGGAACATTCCCTCCTCCACAAAACTGGAACAATCGCCTCCCCCAAGCACTGGAACTCTTCCCACTCCCCCAACACTGGAACTCTCCCCCTCCCCTAAAACTGGAACTCTCCCCTCCACCCAACACTGGAACTCTCCCCCTCCCCTAAAACTGGAACTCTCCCCCTTCCCCAACATTGTAACTCTCTCCCCTCCCCCACAATGTAACTCTCCCCCTCCCCAACACTGGGACTCTATACCCTTCCCAAACACTGGGAATCTCCCCCCAACACTGGAACTCTCCCCTCCCCCAACACTGGAACTCTTCCCACTCCCCCAACACTGGAACTCTCCCCCTCCCCTAAAACTGGAACTCTCCCCTCCACCCAACACTGGAACTCTCCCCCCCTCCCCAACACTGGAATTCTCCCCCTTCCCCAACACTGGAACACTCCCCTCCCCCAGAACACTGGAAGTCTCCCGCCTCCACAACACTGGAACTCTCTCCCCTCCCCCACAATGTAACTCTCTCCCCTCCCCATAACTGGGACTCTATACCCTTCCCAAACAGTGGGAATCTCCCCCCAAATCTGGAACCCTCCCTCCCAACACTGGATCTCTCACCTCCCACAAACACTGGAATTCTCCCCCTCCCCCAACACTGGAACTCCCCCCTCCCACAACACTGGAACTCTCCCCCATCCCCCAACACTGGAACTATCCCCCCTTCCCCCAGCACTGGAACACTCCCCCTCCCCCAGCAATGGAACTCTCCCCCAACCCTGGAACACTGCGCTCCAGCAACACTGGAATTCCCCAACACTGGAACTCTCCCACCTACCCAAAACTGGAACACTCCTCTCCCCCCAACACTGCAACTCTCCCCCTCCCCCAACACTGGAACTCTCACCTCCCCTAACACAGGAACTCTCCCCTCCCCGCATCAGTGGAGCTATCCACCTTCCAGCACTGGAACTCTCGCCCCACCACAACACTGGAACTCTCCCCTCCCCCAACACACGAACACTCCCCCCTCCCACAACACTAGAACACTCCCCCTTCACCAACACTGGAACTCTCCCCCACAACATTGGAACTCTACCCTTCCCCCAACACTGGAACTCTTCCCCCTCCCCCCACACTGGAACTCTCCCCCCCAACACTGGAACTCACCCCCCTCCCGCAAAACTGAAACTCTCCCCCTCCTCCAGCATTGGAACACTCCCCCCCTCCCCCAACCCTGGAACACTCCCCTCCTCCAACACTGGAACTCTCCTTCCTCCCCCAAAACTGGAACTCTCCCCACTCCCTAACACCTGAACTCTCACCCCTCCCCCAACACTGGAACTCTGCACCATCACACAGCACTGGAACTCTCCTCCCCCACACTGGAACAACCCCCAACACTGGAACTGTGCCCCCTCCCCCAAAACTGGAACTCTCCCCCCTGACCCAACACTGGAACTATCCTCCTACCCCAAAACTGTAACTCCCCCCCCCTCAGGACTGGAACTCTACCCCTTCCCCAATGCTGGAACTCTTCCCCACTCCACACAACACTGGAACCCTCCCCCCAACACTGGATCTCTCTCCCCAACACTGGAACACTCCCCTCCCCCCAACACTGAACTCTCACCACCCCCCCCAACATTGGAACTCCCCCTCCCCCAAAACTGGGACTCCCCCCCTCAGAAACACTTCTCCCTCCCCAACACTGGAACTCTCCCCCTCTCCAACACTGGATCTCTCCCTCCAACACTGGAACTCCCCCCGCAACACTGCAACACTCCCCTCCCCCCAACACTGGAACACACCCACCTCCCCCAACACTGAAACTCTCCCCTCCCCCAACACTGGAACTCACCCCTCCCCCCAACACTGGAACTCTTCCCCCTCCCCTAACACTGGAACTCCCACCCCTCAGGCCAGGAACGTTACCCCCTTCCCCAACGCTCGAACACTCCCCAGCCCCCCCAACACTGGAACTCTCCCTCTCCCCCAACACTGGAACTCCCACCCCTCAGGCCAAGAACGTTACCCCCTTCCCCAACGCTCAGACACTCCCCAGCCCCCCAACACTGGAACTCTACCCCGCAACACTGGAACCCTCGCCCCAATACTGGAACTCATTAACTCTCCTTATCCCCCAACACTGGAACTCTGCACCCTCCCACAACACTGAAAATCTGCCCTCCAACACTGGAACGCTCCCCTCCCCACAACACTGGAACTCTTCCCCCCCTTCCCCAATGCTGGAGCTCTCCCCCCAACACTGGAACACTCCCAACACTGGAACTCTCGCTCCTCCCCAAAACTGGAACACTCACCTCCTCCCAACACTGGAACTCTCCCCCTCCCCCAACACTGGAACTCTCCTCCTCCCCCAAACCCGGAACTCTCCCCTGCACCCAACACTGGAACTACCCCCCAAAAACTGGAACTCTCCCCATCCCCAACACTGGAACACTCCCCTCCCACGCAACACTGGAACTCTCCCCCATCTCCAACACTGGAAATGTCTACCCTCGCCCAACACTGGAACTCTCCCCCCAACACTGGAACACTCCCCTCCCCCCAACACTGGTATTCTTCCCTCCCCCCAACACTGGAACACTTCCCCCCTCCCCCTAACAGGAACTCTCCCCACCCCCCACACTGGAGCACCCCCCAACACTGGAACTCTCCGCCAACACTGGAACTCCCCCCCAACACTGCACCACCCCACTCCCCCCAACACTGGAACTCTCCCCCAACACTGGAACTCTCCCCCTCCCCCAACACTGGAACTCTCCCCTCCCCCCAACAGTGCAACTATCCACCCCCCAACACTGGAACTCTCCTCCCTCCCCAACACTGGAACTCTCCCCCCTCCCCAACACTGGAACTCTCCCCCCTCCCCCAACACAGGAACTCTCCCTCCTCCCCAACAGTGGAACACACACATCCCTCAAACACTGGAACACTCACCACTCCCCCAACACTGGAACTCTCCCCCTCCCCCAACACTGGAAATCTCCACCCACCCAACACTGGAACTAGCCCACCAACACTGGAAGTCTCCCCTCTCCCCAACACTGGAACTCTCCCCACTCCCCAACACTGGAACTCTCGCCCCTCCCCAACATTGTAACTCTCTCCCCTCACCCACACTGTAACTCTCCCCCTCCCCAACACTGGGACTCTCCACCCTTCCCCAACACTGGGAATCTCCCCCCAACACTGGAACACTCCCCTCCCTCAACACTGGAACACTCCCCTCCCTCAACACTGGAACTCTTACCTCCCCCCAGCACTGGAGCTCTTCCCCCCTCCCCCCACATTGGAACTCTCCCCTCCCAATACTGGAAAACCCCCCCCCAACACTGGAAATCACCTCCTCTCCCAACACTGGAATTCTCCCCATCCCCCAAAACTGGTACTCCCCTCCTCCCTCAACACTGGAATTCTCCCCCCTCCACCAAAACTGGAACTATCCCCCAGCACTGGATCTCTCCCCCTCCCCCAGCACTGGAACTCTCCCCCAACCCTGGAACACTGCCCTCCCACATCACTGGAACCCCCCAACAATGGAACTCTCCCACCTACCCAAAACTGGAACACTCCTCTCCCCCCAACACTGCAACTCTCTCCCTCCCCCAACACTGGAACTCTCACCTCCCCAACACTGGAACTCTCCTTCCTCCCCCAAAACTGGAACACTCCCCACTCCCTAACACCTGAACTCGCCCCCCTTCCTCAACACTGGAACTCTGCACACTCCCCCAGCACTGGAACTCTCGCCCCCAACACTGGAACACTCCCCTCCCCCCAACACTGGAACTTTTTCCTCCTCCCCCACACCGGAATTCTCCCCCCAACATTGGAACCACCCCCAACACTGGAACTGTGCCCCCTCCCCGAAAACTGGAACTTTCGCCCCTGCCTCAACACTGGAACTCTCCCCCCCCTCTGGACTGGAACTCTACCACTTCCCCAATGCTGGAAATCTCCCCACTCCCCCCAAATCTGGAATCCTCCCTCCCAACACTGCATCTCTCTCTCCAACACTGGAACTCTCACCCCCAAAAACACTGGAACTCCCCCCTCCCTCAACATTGGGACTCTCCCCCCTCCCCAACACTGGATACTCTCCCCAACCCCCAACACTGGCACTCTGCCCCCTCCCCAACACTGGAACTCTCCCCCCCTCAGAAACACTTCTCCCTCCCCAACACTGGAATTCTTCCCCTCCCCAACACTGGAACTCCCCCCCAACACTGCAACACACCCCACCCCCAACACTGGAACTCGCCCCCCTCCCCAACGCTGGAACTCTCCACGTCGCCCAACACTGGAACTCTCTCCCCATCCCCAAAACTGAAATACTACCCTCCCCCCAAAACTGGAACCCACCAGCAGTGAATTTCTCAACCCTCCTCAAAACTGGAACGCACCCATCCCCCAAACACTGGAACTCTCCCCCTCCCCCAACACTGGAACTCTCCGCCCTCCCCCAACCCTGGAACACTCCCTCCTCCCCAAAACTGGAACAATCACCTCCACCCAACACTGGAACTCTCCCCCCTCCCCAACACTGGAACTCTCCCCCTTCCCCAACACTGGAACACTCCCCTCCCCCAGAACACTGGAAGTCTCCCCCCTCCCCAACACTGGAACTCTCCCCCCTACCCAACACTGGAACTCTCGCCCCTCCCCAACATTGTAACTCTCTCCCCTCCCCCACAATGTAATTCTCCCCCTCCCCAACACTGGGACTCTATACCCTTCCCAAACACTGGGAATCTCCCCCCAACACTGGAACACTCCCCTCCCCCAACACTGGAACTCTTCCCTCCCCGAGGCACTGGAACTCTTTCCCCCTCCCCCCGCACTGGAACTCTTCCCCCCTCCCCCCACACTGGACCTCGCCCCTCCCAATACTGGAACACCCCTCCAACACTGGAAATCTCCTCCTCCCCAACACTGGAACACTCCCCTCCCCCCAACACTGGTATTCTTCCCTCCCCCCAACACTGGAACACTTCACCCCTCCCCCTAACTGGAACTCTCCCCACCCCCCACACTGGAGCACCCCCCAACACTGGAACTCTCCGCCAACACTGGAACTCCCCCCCAACACTGCACCACCCCACTCCCCCCAACACTGGAACTCTCCCCCAACACTGGAACTCTCCCCCTCCCCCAACACTGGAACTCTCCCCTCCCCCCAACAGTGCAACTATCCACCCCCCAACACTGGAACTCTCCCCCCTCCCCAACACTGGAACTCTCCCCCCTCCCCAACACTGGAACTCTCCCCCCTCCCCCAACACAGGAACTCTCCCTCCTCCCCAACAGTGGAACACTCACATCCCTCAAACACTGGAACACTCACCACTCCCCCAACACTGGAACACTCCCCCTCCCCCAACACTGGAAATCTCCACCCACCCAACACTGGAACTAGCCCACCAACACTGGAAGTCTCCCCTCTCCCCAACACTGGAACTCTCCCCACTCCCCAACACTGGAACTCTCGCCCCTCCCCAACATTGTAACTCTCTCCCCTCACCCACACTGTAACTCTCCCCCTCCCCAACACTGGGACTCTCCACCCTTCCCCAACACTGGGAATCTCCCCCCAACACTGGAACACTCCCCTCCCTCAACACTGGAACTCTTACCTCCCCCCAGCACTGGAGCTCTTCCCCCCTCCCCCCACATTGGAACTCTCCCCTCCCAATACTGGAAACCCCCCCCAACACTGGAAATCACCTCCTCTCCCAACACTGGAATTCTCCCCATCCCCCAAAACTGGAACTCCCCTCCTCCCTCAACACTGGAATTCTCCCCCCTCCACCAAAACTGGAACTATCCCCCAGCACTGGATCTCTCCCCCTCCCCCAGCACTGGAACTCTCCCCCAACCCTGGAACACTGCCCTCCCACATCACTGGAACCCCAAAACAATGGAACTCTCCCACCTACCCAAAACTGGAACACTCCTCTCCCCCCAACACTGCAACTCTCTCCCTCCCCCAACACTGGAACTCTCACCTCACCAACACTGGAACTCTCCTTCCTCCCCCAAAACTGGAACACTCCCCACTCCCTAACACCTGAACTCGCCCCCCTTCCTCAACACTGGAACTCTGCACACTCCCCCAGCACTGGAACTCTCGCCCCCAACACTGGAACACTCCCCTCCCGCCAACACTGGAACTTTTTCCTCCTCCCCCACACTGGAATTCTCCCCCCAACATTGGAACCACCCCCAACACTGGAACTGTGCCCCCTCCCCGAAAACTGGAACTTTCGCCCCTGCCTCAACACTGGAACTCTCCCCCCCCTCTGGACTGGAACTCTACCACTTCCCCAATGCTGGAAATCTCCCCACTCCCCCCAAATCTGGAATCCTCCCTCCCAACACTGCATCTCTCTCTCCAACACTGGAACTCTCACCCCCAAAAACACTGGAACTCCCCCCTCCCTCAACATTGGGACTCTCCCCCCTCCCCAACACTGGATACTCTCCCCAACCCCCAACACTGGCACTCTGCCCCCTCCCCAACACTGGAACTCTCCCCCCCCTCAGAAACACTTCTCCCTCCCCAACACTGGAATTCTTCCCCTCCCCAACACTGGAACTCCCCCCCAACACTGCAACACACCCCACCCCCAACACTGGAACTCGCCCCCCTCCCCAACGCTGGAACTCTCCACGTCGCCCAACACTGGAACTCTCTCCCCATCCCCAAAACTGAAATACTACCCTCCCCCCAAAACTGGAACCCACCAGCAGTGAATTTCTCAACCCTCCTCAAAACTGGAACGCACCCATCCCCCCAACACTGGAACTCTCCCCCTCCCCCAACACTGGAACTCTCCGCCCTCCCTCAACCCTGGAACACTCCCTCCTCCCCAAAACTGGAACAATCACCTCCCTCAAACACCGGAACTCTTCCCACTCCCCCAACACTGGAACTCTCCCCCTCCCCCAAAACTGGAACTCTCCCCTCCACCCAACATTGGAACTCTCCCCCCTCCCCAACACTGGAACTCTCCCCCTTCCCCAACACTGGAACACTCCCCTCCCCCAGAACACTGGAAGTCTCCCCCCTCCCCAACACTGGAACTCTCCCCCCTACCCAACACTGGAACTCTCGCCCCTCCCCAACATTGTAACTCTCTCCCCTCCCCCACAATGTAATTCTCCCCCTCCCCAACACTGGGACTCTATACCCTTCCCAAACACTGGGAATCTCCCCCCAACACTGGAACACTCCCCTCCCCCAACACTGGAACTCTTCCCTCCCCGAGGCACTGGAACTCTTCCCCCCTCCCCCCGCACTGGAACTCTTCCCCCCTCCCCCCACACTGGAACTCGCCCCTCCCAATACTGGAACACCCCTCCAACACTGGAAATCTCCTCCTCCCCAACACTGGAATTCTCCCCCTCCCCCAACACTGGAACTCCCCCCTCCCCCAACACTGGAACTCTCCCCCATCCCCCAACACTGGAACTATCCCCCCTTCCCCCAGCACTGGAACACTCCCCCCTTCCCCCAGCACTGGAACACTCCCCCTCCCCCAGCAATGGAACTCTCCCCCAACCCTGGAACACTGCCCTCCCGCAACACTGGAATTCCCCAATACTGGAACTCTCCCACCTACCCAAAACTTGAACACTCCCCCTCCCCCAACACTGGAACTCTCACCTCCCCCAACACAGGAACTCTCACCTCCCCCCAACACAGGAACTCTCACCTCCCCCCATCAGTGGAACTATCCACCCGCCAGCACTGGAACTCACCCCCCACCCCAACACTGGAACTCTCCCCTCCCCCAACACGCGAACACTCCCCCCTCCCACAACACTAGAACACTCCCCCTTCACCAACACTGGAACTCTCCCCCACAACATTGGAACTCTACCCTTCCCCCAACACTGGAACACTTCCCCCTCCCCCCACACTGGAACTCTCTCCCCCCAACACTGGAACTCACCCCCCTCCCACAGCACTGAAACTCTCCCCCTCCTCCAGCATTGGAACACTCCCCCCTCTCCCAACCCTGGAACACTCCCCTCCCCCAACACTGGAAC
The DNA here is from genome assembly GCF_052327205.1 of Somniosus microcephalus. Taxonomy (NCBI): domain Eukaryota; kingdom Metazoa; phylum Chordata; class Chondrichthyes; order Squaliformes; family Somniosidae; genus Somniosus; species Somniosus microcephalus. The sequence continues at coordinate 82,623,382 of NC_140999.1, read as the reverse complement.
TCTCCTCCCTCCCCCAAAACTGGAACTCTCGCCACTCCCTAACACCTGAACTCTCCCCCTCCCCCAACACTGGAACTCTGCACCCTCCCACAGCACTGGAACTCTCCTCCCCACACTGGAATTCTCACCCCAACACTGGAACAACCCCCAACACTGGAACTGTGCCCCCTCCCCCAAAACTGGAACTCTTCCCCCTGCCCCAACACTGGAACTATCCCCCTATCCCAAAACTGGAACTCTCGCCACTCCCTAACACCTGAACTCTCCCCCCTCTCCCATCACTGGAACTCTGCACCATCCCACAGCACTGGAACTCTCCTCCCGCACACTGGAATTCTCACCCCAACACTGGAACAACCCCCAACACTGGAACTATCCCCCTACCCCTAAATTGTAACTCCCCCCCCTCAGGACTGGAACTATACCCCTTCCCCAATGCTGGAGCTCTCCCCACTCCCCCCAACACTGGAACCATCCCCCAACACTGGAACTCTCCCCCTCCCCCAACACTGGAACTCTCCGCCCTCCCCCAACCCTGGAACACTCCCTCCTCCCCAAAACTGGAACAATCACCTCCCTCAAACACCGGAACTCTTCCCACTCCCCCAACACTGGAACTCTCCCCCTCCCCCAAAACTGGAGCTCTCCCCTCCACCCAACACTGGAACTCTCCCCCCTCCCCAACACTGGAACTCTCCCCCTTCCCCAACACTGGAACACTCCCCTCCCCCAGAACACTGGAAGTCTCCCCCCTCCCCAACACTGGAACTCTCCCCCCTACCCAACACTGGAACTCTCGCCCCTCCCCAACATTGTAACTCTCTCCCCTCCCCCACAATGTAATTCTCCCCCTCCCCAACACTGGGACTCTATACCCTTCCCAAACACTGGGAATCTCCCCCCAACACTGGAACACTCCCCTCCCCCAACACTGGAACTCTTCCCTCCCCGAGGCACTGGAACTCTTCCCCCCTCCCCCCGCACTGGAACTCTTCCCCCCTCCCCCCACACTGGAACTCGCCCCTCCCAATACTGGAACACCCCTCCAACACTGGAAATCTCCTCCTCCCCAACACTGGAATTCTCCCCCTCCCCCAACACTGGAACTCCCCCCTCCCCCAACACTGGAACTCTCCCCCATCCCCCAACACTGGAACTATCCCCCCTTCCCCCAGCACTGGAACACTCCCCCTCCCCCAGCAATGGAACTCTCCCCCAACCCTGGAACACTGCCCTCCCGCAACACTGGAATTCCCCAATACTGGAACTCTCCCACCTACCCAAAACTTGAACACTCCTCTCCCCCCAACACTGCAACACTCCCCCAACACTGGAACTCTTACCTCCCCCAACACAGGAACTCTCACCTCCCCCCATCAGTGGAACTATCCACCCGCCAGCACTGGAACTCACCCCCCACCCCAACACTGGAACTCTCCCCTCCCCCAACACGCGAACACTCCCCCCTCCCACAACACTAGAACACTCCCCCTTCACCAACACTGGAACTCTCCCCCACAACATTGGAACTCTACCCTTCCCCCAACACTGGAACTCTTCCCCCTCCCCCCACACTGGAACTCTCTCCCCCCAACACTGGAACTCACCCCCCTCCCACAGCACTGAAACTCTCCCCCTCCTCCAGCATTGGAACACTCCCCCCTCTCCCAACCCTGGAACACTCCCCTCCCCCAACACTGGAACTCTCCTCCCTCCCCCAAAACTGGAACTCTCGCCACTCCCTAACACCTGAACTCTCCCCCTCCCCCAACACTGGAACTCTGCACCCTCCCACAGCACTGGAACTCTCCTCCCCACACTGGAATTCTCACCCCAACACTGGAACAACCCCCAACACTGGAACTGTGCCCCCTCCCCCAAAACTGGAACTCTTCCCCCTGCCCCAACACTGGAACTATCCCCCTATCCCAAAACTGGAACTCTCGCCACTCCCTAACTCCTGAACTCTCCCCCCTCTCCCATCACTGGAACTCTGCACCATCCCACAGCACTGGAACTCTCCTCCCCCACACTGGAATTCTCACCCCAACACTGGAACAACCCCCAACACTGGAACTATCCCCCTACCCCTAAATTGTAACTCCCCCCCCCCTCAGGACTGGAACTATACCCCTTCCCCAATGCTGGAGCTCTCCCCACTCCCCCCAACACTGGAACCATCCCCCAACACTGGATCTCTCTCCCCAACACTGGAACACTCCCCTCCCCCCAACACTGAACTCTCACCACACCCCCCACAAGACTGGAACTCCCCCTCCCCCAACACTGGGACTCTCCCCCCCTCAGAAACACTTCCCCCTCCCCAACACTGGAACTCTCCCCCTCTCCAACACTGGAACTCTCCCTCCAACACTGGAACTCCCCCCGCAACACTGCAACACTCCCCTCCCCCCAACACTGGAACTCGACCACCTCCCCCAACACTGGAAATCACCCCTCCCCCCAACACTGGAACTCTCCCCCTCCCACAACACTGGAGCTCCCACCCCTCAGGCCAGGAACGTTACCCCCTTCCCCAAAGCTCGAACACTCCCCAGCCCCCCCAACACTGGAACTTTACCCCCCAACACTGGAACCCTCCCCCCAAAACTGGAACACTCCCCTCGCCCCAATACTGGAACTCATTAACTCTCCCTATCCCCCAACACTGGAACTCTGCACCCTCCCACAACACTGAAAATCTGCCCTCCAGCACTGGAACGCTCCCCTCCCCACAACACTGGAACTCTTCCCCCCTTCCCCAACGCTGGAACTCTCCCCACAACATTGGAACACTCCCAACACTGGAACTCTCCCTCCTCCCCAAAACTGGAACACTCACCTCCTCCCAACACTGGAACTCTCCCCACTCCCCCAACACAGGAGCTCTCCCCCTCCCCCAACACTGGAACTCTCCTCCTCCCCCAAACCCGGAGCTCTCCACTGCACCCAACACTGGAACTACCCCCCAAAACCGGAACTCTCCCCATCCCCAAAACTGGAACACTCCCCTCCCACGCAACACTGGAACTCTCCCCCATCCCCAACACTGGAAATGTCTATCCTCGCCCAACACTGGAACTCTGCCCCCCAACACTGGAACACTCCCCTCCCCCCAACACTGGTATTCTTCCCTCCCCCAACACTGGAAAACTTCCCCCCTCCCCCAAACTGGAACTCTCCCCACCCCCCACACTGGAGCACCCCCCAACACGGGAACTCTCCCCCAACACTGGAACTAGCCCCCAACACTGCACCACTCCACTCCACCCAACACTGGAACTCTCCCCCTCCCCCAACACTGGAACTCTCCCCCCATTCCCAACACTGGAATACTCCCCTCCCCCTAAACTGGAACCCCCCAACACTGGATTTCTCCACCATCCCCAACACTGGAACACTCCCACCCCCCCAACACTGGAACTCTCCCCTCCCCAACAATGGAACACTCCCCTCCCCCCAACAGTGCAACTATCCACCCCCCAACACTGGAAATCTCCTCCCTCCCCAACACTGGAATTCTCCCCCCTCCCCCAACACTGGAACTCTCCCTCCTCCCCAACAGTGGAACACTCACATCCCCCAACACTGGAACACTCACCACTCCCCCAACACTGGAACTCTCCCCCTCCCCCAACACTGGAACTCTCCCCCCACCCAACACTGGAAATCTCCCCATTCCCAACATTTTAGCTCTCTCCCCTCCCCCACACTGTAACTCTAGCCCTCCCCAACACTGGGACTCTCCACCCTTCCCCAACACTGGGAATCTCCCCCCAACACTGGAACACTCACCTCCCTCAACACTGGAACTCTTCCCTCCCCCCAGCACTGGAGCTCTTCCCCCCTCCCCCCAGATTGGAACTCTCCCCTCCCAATACTGGAACAGCCCCCAACACTGGATGTCTCCTCCTCTCCCAAAACTGGAATCCTCCCCCTCCCCCAAAACTGGAACTCCCCACCTCCCTCAACACTGGAATTCTCCCCCCTCCACCAACACTGGAACTATCCCCCAGCACTGGAACTCTCCCCCTCCCCCAGCACTGGAACTCTCCCCCAACCCTGGAACACTGCCCTCCCACATCACTGGAATCCCCCAACACTGGAACTCTCCCACCTACCCAACACTGGAACACTCCTCTCCCCACAACACTGCAAATCTCTCCCTCACCCAACACTGGGACTCTCACCTCCCCAACACTGGAACTCACCTCTCCCACCAACAGTGGAACTATCCACCCCCCAGCACTGGAACTCTCCCCCGTCCCCAGCACTGGAACTCTCCCCCTCCCACAACACTCGAACATTCCCCCCTCCCCCAACACTAGAACACTCCCCCCTTCACCAACACTGGAACTCTACACCCAACATTGGAACTCTACCCTTCCCCCAACACTGGAACTCTTCCCCCTCCCCCACACTGGAACTCTCTCCCCCCAACAATGGAACTCTCCCCCCTCCCACAACACTGGAACTCTCCCCCTCCCCCAGCATTGGAACTCTCCCCCCTCCCCCAACACTGGAACACTCCCCTAACCCAAAACTGGAACACTCCCCACTCCCTAACACCTGAACTCTCCCCCCTTCCTCAACACTGGAACTCTGCACACTCCCCCAGCACTGGAACTCTCGCCCCCAACACTGGAACACTCCCCTCCCCCCAACACTGGAACTTTTTCCTCCTCCCCCACACTGGAATTCTCACCCCAACATTGGAACAACCCCCAACACTGGAACTGTGCCCCCTCCCCGAAAACTGGAACTCTCCCCCTGCCCCTACACTGGAACTCTCCCCCACCCCCAGCACTGGAACTCTACCCCTTCCCCAATGCTGGAACTCTCCCCACTCCCCCCAAATCTGGAACCCTCCCTCCCAACACTGGATCTCTCTCTCCAACACTGGAACTCTCAACCCCACAAACACTGGAAATCCCCCCTCCCCCAACACTGGAACTCCCCCCTCCCTCAACACTGGAACTCTCCCCCCAACACTGGAACTCCCCCCCCAACACTGCAACACACCCCACCCCCAACACTGGAACTCGCCCCCCTCCCCCAACGCTGGAACTCTCCACGTCCCCCAACACTGCAACTCTCTCCCCCTCCCCTAAAACTGGAACTCTCCCCTCCACCCAACACTGGAACTCTCCCCCTCCCCTAAAACTGGAACTCTCCCCTCCACCCAACAGTGGAATTCTCCCCCTTCCCCAACACTGGAACACTCCCCTCCCCCAGAACACTGGAAGTCTCCCGCCTCCACAACACTGGAACTCTCGCCCCTCCCCAACATTGTAACTCTCTCCCCTCCCCCACAATGTAACTCTCTCCCCTCCCCATAACTGGGACTCTATACCCTTCCCAAACACTGGGAATCTCCCCCCAAATCTGGAACCCTCCCTCCCAACACTGGATCTCTCACCTCCCACAAACACTGGAATTCTCCCCCTCCCCCAACACTGGAACTCCCCCCTCCCCCAACACTGGAACTCTCCCCCATCCCCCAACACTGGAATTATCCCCCCTTCCCCCAGCTCTGGAACACTCCCCCTCCCCCAGCAATGGAACTCTCCCCCAACCCTGGAACACTGCGCTCCAGCAACACTGGAATTCCCCAACACTGGAACTCTCCCACCTACCCAAAACTGGAACACTCCTCTCCCCCCAACACTGCAACTCTCCCCCTCCCCCAACACTGGAACTCTCACCTCCCCTAACACAGGAACTCTCCCCTCCCCCCATCAGTGGAACTATCCACCTTCCAGCACTGGAACTCTCGCCCCACCACAACACTGGAACTCTCCCCTCCCCCAACACGCGAACACTCCCCCCTCCCACAACACTAGAACACTCCCCCTTCACCAACACTGGAACTCTCCCCCACAACATTGGAACTCTACCCTTCCCCCAACACTGGAACTCTTCCCCCTCCCCCCACACTGGAACTCTCTCCCCCCAACACTGGAACACACCCCCCTCCCGCAAAACTGAAACTCTCCCCCTCCTCCAGCATTGGAACACTCCCCCTCCCCCAACCCTGGAACACTCCCCTCCTCCAACACTGGAACTCTCCTTCCTCCCCCAAAACTGGAACTCTCCCCACTCCCTAACACCTGAACTCTCACCCCTCCCCCAACACTGGAACTCTGCACCATCCCACAGCACTGGAACTCTCCTCCCCCACACTGGAACAACCCCCAACACTGGAACTGTGCCCCCTCCCCCAAAACTGGAACTCTCCCCCCTGACCCAACACTGGAACTATCCTCCTACCCCAAAGCTGTAACTCCCCCCCCCCTCAGGACTGGAACTCTACCCCTTCCCCAATGCTGGAACTCTTCCCCACTCCACCCAACACTGGAACCCTCCCCCCAACACTGGATCTCTCTCCCCAACACTGGAACACTCCCCTCCCCCCAACACTGAACTCTCACCACCCCCCCCAACATTGGAACTCCCCCCTCCCCCAAAACTGGGACTCTCCCCCCCTCAGAAACACTTCTCCCTCCCCAACACTGGAACTCTCCCCCTCTCCAACACTGGATCTCTCCCTCCAACACTGGAACTCCCCCCCGCAACACTGCAACACTCCCCTCCCCCCAACACTGGAACACACCCACCTCCCCCAACACTGAAACTCTCCCCTCCCCCAACACTGGAACTCACCCCTCCCCCCAACACTGGAACTCTCCCCCTCCTCCAACACTGGACCTCCCACCCCTCAGGCCAGGAACGTTACCCCCTTCCCCAACGCTCGAACACTCCCCAGCCCCCCCAACACTGGAACTCTCCCTCTCCCCCAACACTGGAACTCCCATCCCTCAGGCCAGGAATGTTACCCCCTTCCCCAACGCTCAGACACTCCCCAGCCCCCCAACACTGGAACTCTACCCCGCAACACTGGAACCCTCCCCCCCAACACTGGAACAATACCCTCGCCCCAATACTGGAACTCATTAACTCTCCTTATCCCCCAACACTGGAACTCTGCACCCTCCCACAACACTGAAAATCTGCCCTCCAACACCGGAACGCTCCCCTCCCCACAACACTGGAACTCTTCCCCCTTCCCCAACGCTGGAACTCTCCCCCCAACACTGGAACACTCCCAACACTGGAACTCTCGCTCCTCCCCAAAGCTGGAACACTCACCTCCTCCCAACACTGGAACTCTCCCCCTCCCCCAACACTGGAACTCTCCTCCTCCCCCAAACCCGGAACTCTCCCCTGCACCCAACACTGGAACTACTCCCCAAAAACTGGAACTCTCCCCATCCCCAACACTGGAACACTCCCCTCCCACGCAACACTGGAACTCTCCCCCATCTCCAACACTGGAAATATCTACCCTCGCCCAACACTGGAACTCTCCCCCCAACACTGGAACACTTCCCCCCTCCCCCTAACTGGAACTCTCCCCACCCCCCACACTGGAGCACCTCCCAACACTGGAACTCTCCGCCAACACTGGAACTCCCCCCCAACACTGCAGCACCCCACTCCCCCCAACACTGGAACTCTCCCCCAACACTGGAACTCTCCCCCTCCCCCAACACTGGAACTCTCCCCTCCCCCCAACAGTGCAACTATCCACCCCCCAACACTGGAACTCTCCTCCCTCCCCAACACTGGAACTCCCCCCCTCCCCAACACTGGAACTCTCCCCCCTCCCCCAACACAGGAACTCTCCCTCCTCCCCAACAGTGGAAAACTCACATCCGTCAAACACTGGAACACTCACCACTCCCCCAACACTGGAACTCTCCCCCTCCCCCAACACTGGAAATCTCCACCCACCCAACACTGGAACTAGTCCACCAACACTGGAAGTCTCCCCTCTCCCCAACACTGGAACTCTCCCCACTCCCCAACACTGGAACTCTCGCCCCTCCCCAACATTGTAACTCTCTCCCCTCACCCACACTGTAACTCTCCCCCTCCCCAACACTGGGACTCTCCACCCTTCCCCAACACTGGGAATCTCCCCCCAACACTGGAACACACCCCTCCCTCAACACTGGAACTCTTACCTCCCCCCAGCACTGGAGCCCTTCCCCCCTCCCCCCACATTGGAACTCTCCCCTCCCAATACTGGAAAACCCCACCAACACTGGAAATCACCTCCTCTCCCAACACTGGAATTCTCCCCATCCCCCAAAACTGGAACTCCCCTCCTCCCTCAACACTGGAATTCTCCCCCCTCCACCAACACTGGAACTATCCCCCAGCACTGGATCTCTCCCCCTCCCCCAGCACTGGAACTCTCCCCCAATCCTGGAACACTGCCCTCCCACATCACTGGAACCCCCCAACAATGGAACTCTCCCACCTACCCAACACTGGAACACTCCTCTCCCCCCAACACTGCAACTCTCTCCCTCCCCCAACACTGGAACTCTCACCTCCCCAACACTGGAACTCACCCCTCCCCCCAACAGTGGAACTATCCACCCCCCAGCACTGGAACTCTCCCCCATCCCCAACACTGGAACTCTCCCCCTCCCACAACACTCGAACACTCAACCCTCCCCCAACACTAGAACACTCCCCCCTTCACCAACACTGGAACTCTACACCCAACATTGGAACTCTACCCTTCCCCCAACACTGGAACTCTTCCCCCTCCCCCACACTGGAACTCTCTCCCCCCAACACTGGAACTCTCCCCCCTCCCGCAACACTGGAACTCTCCCCCTCCCCCAGCATTGGAACTCTCCCCCCTCCCCCAACACTGGAACACTCCCCTAACCCAAAACTGGAACTCTCCTCCCTCCCCCAAAACTGCAACGCTCCCCATTCCCTAACACCTGAACTCTCCCCCCTTCCTCAACACTGGAACTCTGCACACTCCCCCAGCACTGGAACTCTCGCCCCCAACACTGGAACACTCCACTCCACCCAACACTGGAACGTTTTCCTCCTCCCCCACACTGGAATTCTCCCCCCAACATTGGAACAACCCCCAACACTGGAACTGTGCCCCCTCCCCGAAAACTGGAACTCTCGCCCCTGCCCCAACACTGGAACTCTCCCCCTCCCCCAACACTGGAACTCTCCCCCTTCCCCAATGCTGGAACTCTCCCCACTCCCCCCAAATCTGGAAACCTCCCTTCCAACACTGGATCACTCTCTCCAACACTGGAACTCTCACCCCCCACAAACACTGGAACTCCCCCCTCCCCAACACTGGATACTCTCCCCAACCCCCAACTCTGGCACTCTGCCCCCTCCCCAACACTGGAACTCTCCCCCCCTCAGAAACACTTCTCCCTCCCCAACACTGGAACTCTCCCCCCCCTCAGAAACACTTCTCCCTCCCCAACACTGGACTTCTCCCCCTCCCCAACACTGGAACTCTCCCACAAACACTGGAACTCCCCCCCAACACAGCAACACAACCCACCCCCAACACTGGAACTCGCCCCTCTCCCCCAACGCTGGAACTCTCCACGTCCCCCAACACTGGAACTCTCTCCCCATCCCCAAAACTTAAATACTCCCCTCCCCCCAAAACTGGAACCCACCAGCAGTGAATTTCTCAACCCTCCCCAAAACTGGAACGCACCCATCCCCCCAACACTGGAACTCTCCCCCTCCCCCAACTCTGGAACTCTCCCCTCCCCCAACACTGGAACTCTCCCTCCTCCCCCAACCCTGGAACACTCCCTCCTCCCCAAAACTGGAACAATCACGTCCCCCAAACACTGGAACTCTTCCCACTCCCCCAACACTGGAACTCTCCCCCTCCCCTAAAACTGGAACTCTCCCCTCCACCCAACACTGGAACTCTCCCCCCTCCCCAACACTGGAACTCTCGGCTCTCCCCAACATTGTAACTCTCTCCCCTCCCCCACAATGTAACTCTCCCCCTCCCCAACACTGGGACTCTATACCCTTCCCAAACACTGGGAACCTCCCCCCAACACTGGAACTCTCCCCTCCCCCAACACTGGAACTCTTCCCTCCCCCAGCACTGGAACTCTTCCCTCCCCCAGCACTGGAACTCTTCCCCCCCTCCCCCCACACTGGAACTCTCCCCTCCCAATACTGGAACCCCCCCCCAAGACAGGAAATCGCCTCCTCCCCCAACACTGGAATTCTCCCCCTCCCCCAACACTGGAACTCCCCCCTCCCCCAACACTGGAACTCTCCCCCATCCCCCAACACTGGAACTATCCCCCCTTCCCCCAGCACTGGAACACTCCCCCTCCCCAGCAATGGAACTCTCCCCCAACCCTGGAACACTGCCCTCCCGCAACACTGGAATTCCTTAACACTGGAACTCTCCCACCTACCCAAAACTGGAACACTCCTCTCCCCCAACACTGCAACTCTCCCCCTCCCCCAACACTGGAACTCTCACCTCCCCAACACAGGAACTCTCCCCTCCCCCATCAGTGGAACTATCCACCCGCCAGCACTGGAACTCACCCCCCACCCCAACACTGGAACTCTCCCCTCCCCCAACACGCGAACACTCCCCCCTCCCGCAACACTAGAACACTCCCCCTTCACCATCACTGGAACTCTTCCCCACAACATTGGAACTCTACCCTTCCCCCAACACTGGAACTCTTCCCCCTCCCCCCACACTGGAACTCTCTCCCCCCAACACTGGAGCTCACCCTCCTCCCGCCAAACTGAAACTCTCCCCCTCCTCCAGCATTGGAACACTCCCCCCTCCCCCAACCCTGGAACACTCCCCTCCCCAACACTGGAACTCTCCTCCCTCCCCCAAAACTGGAACTCTCCCCACTCCCTAACACCTGAACTCTCCCCCCTCCCCCAACACTGGAATTCTGCACCCTCCCACAGCACTGGAACTCTCCTCCCCCACACTGGAATTCTCACCCCAACACTGGAACAACCCCCAACACTGCAACTGTGCCCCCTCCCCCAAAACTGGAACTCTCCCCCCTGCCCCAACACTGGAATTATCCCCCTACCCCAAATCTTTAACTCTCCCCCTCCCCTCAGGACTGGAACTCTACCCCTTCCCCAATGCTGGAACTCTCCCCACTCCCCCCAACACTGGAAGCCTCCCCCCAACACTGGATCTCTCTCCCCAACACTGGAACACTCCCCTCCCCCCAACACTGAACTCCCACCACACCCCCCAACACTGGAACTCCCCCCTCCCCCAACACTGGGACTCTCCCCCCCTCAGAAACACTTCTCCCTCCCCAACACTGGAACTCTCCCCCTCTCCAACACTGGAACTCTCCCTCCAACACTGGAACTCCCCCCCCCCCGCAACACTGCAACACTCCCCTCCCCCCAACACTGGAGCTCGCCCCCCTCCCCCAACACTGGAACTCTCCCCTCCCCCAACACTGGAACTCTCCCCTCCCCCAACACTGGAACTCACCCCTCCCCCCAACACTGGAACTCTCCCCGTCCCCCAACACTGGAACTCCCACCCCTCAGGCCAGGAACGTTAACCCCTTCCCCAACGCTCGAACACTCCCCAGCCCCCCCAACACTGGAACTCTACCCCCCAACACTGGAACCCTCCCCCCCAAGACTGGAACACTCCCCTTGCCCCAATACTGGAACTCATTAATTCTCCCTATCCCCCAACACTGGAACTCTGCACCCTCCCACAACACTGAAAATCTGCCCTCCAACACTGGAACGCTCCCCTCCCCACAACACTGGAACTCTTCCCCCCTTCCCCAACGCTGGAACTCTCCCCTCAACACTGGAACACTCCCAACACTGGAACTCTCGCTCCTCCCCAAAGCTGGAATACTCACCTCCTCCCAAAACTGGAACTCTCCCCACTCCCCCAACACAGGAACTCTCCCCCTCCCCCAACACTGGAAATCTCCTCCTCCCCCAAACCTGGAACTCTCCCCTGCACCCAACACTGGAACTACCCCCCAAAAACTGGAACTCTCCCCATCCTCAACACTGGAACACTCCCCTCCCACGCAACACTGGAACTCTCCCCCATCCCCAACACTGGAAATGTCTGCCATCGCCCAACACTGGAACTCTCCCCCCCAACACTGGAACACTCCCCTCCCCCCAACACTGTTATTCTTCCCTCCCCCCAACACTGGAACACTTCCCCCCTCCCCCAAACTGGAACTCTCCCCACCCCCCACACTGGAGCAGCCCCCAACACTGGAACTCTCCCCCAACACTGGAACTCCCCCCAACACTGCACCACCCCACTCCCCCTACACTGGAACTCTCCCCCAACACTGGAACTCTCCCCTCCCCCAACACTGGAACTCTCCCCCCACCCAACACTGGAACTAGCCCACCAACACTGGAAGTCGCCCCTCTACCGAACACTGGAACCCTCCCCACTCCCCAACACTGGAACTCTCACCCCTGCCCAACATTGAAACTCTCTGCCATCCCCCACACTGTAACTCTTCCCCTCCCCAACACTGGGACTCTCCACCCTTCCCCAACACTGGGATTCTCCCCCAACACTGGAACACTCCCCTCCCTCAACACTGGAACTCTTCCCTCCCCCCAGCACTGGAGATCTTCCCCCCTCCCCCCACATTGGAACTCTCCCCGCCCAATACTGGAACACCACCCCCCCCAACACTGGAAATCTCCTCCACTCCCAACACTGGAATTCTCCCCCTCCCCCAAAACTGGAACTCCCCACCTCCCTCAACACTGGAATTCTCCCCCCTCCACCAACACTGGAACTATCCCCCAGCATTGGAACTCTCCCCCTCCCCCAGCACTGGAACTCTCCCCCAACCCTGGAACACTGCCCTCCCACATCACTGGAACCCCCCAACACTGGAACTCTCCCACCTACCCAACACTGGAACACTCCTCTCCCCACAACACTGCAACTCTCTCCCTCCCCCAACACTGGAACTCTCACCTCCGCAACACTGGAACTCACCCCTCCCCCCAACAGTGGAACTATCCACCCCCCAGCACTGGAACTCTCCCCCATCCCCAACACTGGAACTCTCCCCCTCCCACAACACTCGAACACTCCCCCCTCCCCCAACACTAGAACACTCCCCCCTTCACCAACACTGGAACTCTACACCCAACATTGGAACTCTACCCTTCCCCCAACACTGGAACTCTTCCCCCTCCCCCACACTGGAACACTCTTCCCCAACACTGGAACTCTCCCCCCTCCCGCAACACTGGAACTCTCCCCCTCCCCCAGCATTGGAACTCTCCCCCCTCCCCCAACACTGGAACACTCCCCTAACCCAACACTGGAACTCTCCTTCCTCCCCCAAAACTGGAACGCTCCCCACTCCCTAACACCTGAACTCTCCCCCCTTCCTCAACACTGGAACTCTGCACACTCCCCCAGCACTGGAACTCTCGTCCCCAACACTGGAACAGTCCCCTCCCCCTAACACTGGAACTTTTTCCTCCTCCCCCACACTGGAATTCTCCCCCCAACATTGGAACAACCCCCAACACTGGAACTGTGCCCCCTCCCCGAAAACTGGAACTCTTGCCCCTGCCCCAACACTGGAACTCTCCCCCTCCCCCAACACTGGAACTCTCCCGCCCCTCTGGACTGGAACTCTACCACTTCCCCAATGCTGGAACTCTCCCCACTCCCCCCAAATCTGGAACCCTCCCTCCCAACACTGGATCTCTCTCTCCAACACTGGAACTCTCACCCCCCACAAACACTGGAACTCCCCCCTCCCCCAACACTGGGACTCTCCCCCCTCCCCAACACTGGATACTCTCCCCATCCCCCAACACTGGCACTCTGCCCCCTCCCCAACACTGGAACTCTCCCCCCCTCAGAAACACTTCTCCCTCCCCAACACTGGAACTCTCACCCCCCTCAGAAACACTTCTCCCTCCCCAACACTGGAACTCTCCCCCCAACACTGGAACTACCCCCCCAACACTGCAACACACCCCACCCCCAAAACTGGAACTCGCCCCCCTCCCCCAACGCTGGAACTCTCCATGTCCCCCAACACTGGAACTCTCTCCCCATCCCCGGAACTCTCTCCCCATCCCCAAAACTGAAATACTCCCCTCCCCCCAAAACTGGAACCCACCAGCAGTGAATTTCTCAACCCTCCCCAAAACTGGAACGCACCCATCCCCCCAACACTGGAACTCTCCCCCTCCCCAAAACTGGAACTCTCCCCTCCCCCAACACTGGAACTCTCCGCCCTCCCCCAACCCTGGAACACTCCCTCCTCCCCAAAACTGGAACAATCACCTCCCCCAAACACTGGAACTCTTCCCACTCCCCCAACACTGGAACTCTCCCCCTCCCCCAAAACTGGAACTCTCCCCTCCAACCAACACTGGAACTCTCCCCCCTCCCCAACACTGGAAATCTCCCCCTTCCCCAACACTGGAACACTCCCCTCCCCCAGAACACTGGAACTCTCCCCCGTCCTCAACACTGGAACTCTCCTCCCTCCCCAACACTGGAACTCTCCCCCCCAACACTGGAACTCTCCCCCTTCCCCAACACTGCATCTCTTCCCTCCCCCCAACACTGGAACTCTTCCCCCTCCCTCCACACTGGAACACCCCCCTACACTGAAACCCCCTCCCAACACTGGAACTCTCCCCCCTCCCCCAACACTGGAACTACACCCCTACACTGCAACACCCCACTCCCCCCAACACTGGATCTCTCTCTCCAACACTGGAACACTCCCCTCCCCCCAACACTGGAACACTCACACCCCCAAACACTGGAACTCCCCCTCCCCCAACACTGGAACTCCCCCCCAACTGGAACTCTCCCCCCCCCACACTCTGGAACTCTTCACCCTCCCCAACACTGGAAGTCGCCCCCTCCCCAACACTGCAGCACTCTCCTCCCCCAGCACTGGAACTCGCCTCCCTCCCCCAACACTGGAACTCCCAACCTCCCCCAACACTGGAACTCTCCCCCTCCGCCAACACTGGATCTCTCCTCTCCCCCAAACCTGGAACTCTCCCGTCCCCCCAACAGTGGAACTATCCACCCCCCAACACTGGAACTCTCACCCCTCCCCAACACTGGAACTCTTCCCCCCTCCCCCAACACTAGAACTCTCCCTACTCCTCAAAACTGGAACACTCACCTCCCCCCAACACTGGAACTCTCCCCACTCCCCCAACACTGGAAATCTACCACCTCCCCCAACTCTGGAAATCTCCCCTCCCCCAACACTGGAACTCTCCCCTCCCCCCAACACTGGAACTCTCCCCCTCCCCCAACACGAACACTCCCCCAACACCGGAACTCCCACCCTTCAGGACAGGAACTTTGCCCCCTTCCCGAACGTTGGAACTCTCCCCAGTCCCCCCAACACTGGAACTCTCCCCCACCAAAACTGGAACCCTCCTCCCCAACACTGGAACTCTGCACCCTCCCACAACACTGGAAATCTGCCCTCCAACACCGGAACACTCCCCTCCCCCCAACACTGGAAATCTTCCCCCCTTCTCCAACACTGGAACTCTCCCCCCAACATTGGAACACTCCCAACACTGGAACTCTCCCACCTCCCCCAAAACTTGAACTCTCAACCCCCCAACACTGGAACTAACCCCTCCCCCAACACTGGAGATCTCCCCCCCACACTGATAATCTCCCCCCTCCCCCAACACTAGGACTCATCACCCTCCTCAACATTGGAACTCTCACCCTGCCCAACACTGGAACTCTCCCCAACCCCTAACACTGGCACACTCCCCCTCCCCAACACTGGAACACTTCCCCCTCCCCAACACTGGTACTCTCCCCCCTCCCGCAACACTGGCACTCTCCCCTCTCCCCAACATTGGAACTCTCCCCCCAACACTGGAACTCACCCCCCCAACACTGCAACACTGCCCTCCCCCAACTAATTAGTGGGGGGGAGATTTCTAGAGAGCAAATAATAGAAATGACAACAGAGAAGGTCATAGACTTAGGTAGCAGTGGGGGAATTAAAAAACAGAATGTGTCAGGAAGGGACAGAAGGTATGGAGTAAAAAGTAAAGTACTAAAAAGGGAAAAAACAGGAACTAAGTGTTACAAAACATATTTGAAAGTTCTTTATCTGAATGCACGTAGCATTCGTAACAAAATGAATGAGTTAACGGCACAAATAATGACACATGGGTATGATCTTGTGGCCATTACAGAAACATGGCTGCAGGGTGACCATGACTGGGAATTAAACATACCAGGTTATTTAACAATCAGGAAGGACAGGCAGGAAGGGAGAGGAGGTGGGGTGGCTATGTTAATAAAGGAAGGAATCACTATAATACAGAGAAATGATATTGGGTCAAAGGAGCAGGATAGTGAAACAGTTTGGGTGGAGGTAAGGAATAATAAGGGGAAAAAAACACTAGTGGGTGTAGTCTATAGGCCTCCGAACAGTTGCAACTCTGTTGGACGGAGTATTAATCAGGAAATAGTTGAGGCTTGTAACAAGGGAACAGCTATAATTATGGGGGATTTTAATTATCATATTAACTGGACAAATCAAATTGGGCAGAGCAGCCTTGAGGAAGAGTTCATTGAGTGTATTCGGGATGGGTTTCTTGAGCAGTATGTAACTGAACCGACCAGGGGGCAAGCAACCTTAGATTTGGTCCTGTGTAATGAGACAGGATTAATTAAAAATGTCCTAGTAAAGGATCCCCTTGGAATGAGTGACCATAACATGGTTGAGTTCCATATTCAATTAGAGGGTGAGAAGGTTGGATCTCAAACAAGCGTGCTGAGCTTGAATAAAGGAGACTATGAAGGTATGAGAGCGGAATTAATTAGAGTGGACTGGGAAAATAGATTAAAGGGCAAGACGGTACATGACCAGTGGTGTACATTTAAGGAGTTATTTTACAACTTCCAAAAAAAATATATTCCACTGAGGAAAAAAGGGTGTAAAAGAAAAGACAGCCATCCGTGGCTAAGTAAAGTAATTAAGGATTGTATCCGACTAAAAACAAGGGCATATAAGGTAGCCAAATCTAGTGGGAGGGTGGAAGATTGGGAAGTCTTTAAAAGACAGCAAAAAATAACAAAAAGATTGATTAAGAAAGGGAAGATAGATTATGAAAGTAAATTAGCAAAAAATATAAAAACAGACAGTAAAAGTTTCTATAGTTATATAAAAAGAAAAAGGGTGGCTAAAGTAAATGTTGGTCCCTTAGAGGATGAGACCGGGAAATTAATGGTGGGAAACATGGAGATGGCAAAAACACTGAACAATTATTTTGTATCAGTCTTTACAGTAGAGGACACTAAGAATATCCCAACACTGGACAAACAGGGGGCTCTAGGGGGGGAGGAACTAAATACAATTAAAATCACTAAGGAAGTGGTACTTGGTAAAATAATGGGACTCAAGGCGGATAAATCCCCTGGACCTGATGGCTTGCATCCCAGGGTCTTGAGGGAAGTAGCGGTAGGGATTGTGGATGCATTGGTAATAATTTTCCAAAACTCACTGGACTCAGCAAAGGTCCCGGCAGATTGGAAAACTGCTAATGTAACACCCTTATTTAAAAAGGGTAGTAGGCAGAAGGCTGGAAACTATAGACCTGTTAGCCTAACATCTGTGGTTGGTAAAATGTTAGAGTCCATTATTAAGGAGACAGTAACGGGACATTTGGATAAACATAATTTAATAGGGCAAACTCAGCATGGTTTCATGAAGGGGAAGTCATGTTTAACAAATTTGCTTGAGTTTTTTGAGGAAGTAACATACAGGGTGGATAAAGGGGAACCAGTGGACATAGTGCATTTAGACTTCCAAAAGGCATTTGACAAGGTGCCACACAAAAGATTATTGCTCAAGATAAAAAATCCCGGGATTGGGGGTAATATTCTGGCGTGGGTGGAGGATTGGCTCTCTAACAGAAAGCAGAGAGTTGGGATAAATGGTTCATTCTCAGATTGGCAACCAGTAACTAGTGGTGTTCCGCAGGGGTCAGTGCTGGGTCCCCAACTCTTTACAATCTATATTAACGATTTGGAGGAGGGGACCGAGTGTAACATATCAAAGTTTGCAGATGATACAAAGATGGGACGGAAAGTAGTGAGTGAGGAGGACATAAAAAACCTGCAAAGGGACATAGACAGGCTAAGTAAGTGGGCAGAGATTTGGCAGATGGAATACAATACTGGAAAGTGTGAGGTTATGCACTTTGGCAGGAAAAATCATAGAGCAAGTTATTATCTTAATGGCAAGAAACTGGAAAGTACTGTAGTACAAAGGGATCTGGGGGTCCTGGTGCACGAAACTCAAAAAGTTAGTATGCAGGTGCAGCAAGTGATTAAGAAGGCCAATGGAATGTTGGCTTTTATTGCTAGGGGGTTGGAATATAAAAACAGGGAGGTATTGCTGCAGTTGTACAAGGTATTGGTGAGGCCGCACCTGGAATACTGCATACAGTTTTGGTGTCCATACTTAAGAAAAGACATACTTGCTCTCGAGTCAGTACAAAGAAGGTTCACTCGGTTAATCCCGGGGATGAGGGGGTGGTCATATGAGGAGAGGTTGAGTAGATTGGGACTCTACTCATTGGAGTTCAGAAGAATGAGAGGCGATCTTATTGAAACATATAAGATTGTGAAGGGGCTTGATCGGGTGGATGCGGTGAGGATGTTCCCAATGATGGGTGAAACTAGAACTAGGGGGCATAATCTTAAAATAAGGGGCTGCTCATTCAAAACTGAGATGAGGAGAAACTTCTTCACTCAGAGGGTGGTAGGTTTGTGGAATTTGCTGCCCCAGAAAGCTGTGGAAGCTACATCATTAAATAAATTAAAACAGAAATAGATAATTTCCTAGAAGTAAAGGGAATTAAGGGTTATGGGGAGCGGGCAGGAAATTGGACATGAGTCTGGGTTCGGAATGGTCATGGCCCTGTGGGTAGTGGAGTGGGCCCAGGGGCCGTGTAGCCTTGTTCTGCTGCTACTGTGTTCTAATTCTGTTAGATTTCAGGAGATGGTTTTATTCCTGTTCCTGGCTGGGGTGGAGATCGCCTTTACAGAAGGTAAGTACTGTAGAAAATATAGGGACAGAGTGATCTCCTGGAAGAATTTCGATCGCCTAGATGGGTCGGAGAGGAATTTCCCAGATTTTTTTCTCCCAAATTGGCCATTGGGTCTTTATCTGGTTTTTCGCCTCTCCCGGGAGATCACATGGGTTCGGGTGGATGCAGAGTGATCGTAGATTTGAGGTTAGGATCAGATCAGCCATGATCTTATTGAATGGTGGAGCAGGCTCGAGGGGCCGATTGGCCTATTCCTGCTCCTATTTCTTATGTTCTTATGTTCTTATTGTAACTCTCCCCCACCCCCAAAACTGGAACTCTACCCTTTCCCCAACACTGGAACTCTCCCCTCCACAACACTGGAACTCGCCCCTCCCCCCAACAGTGGAACTATCCGCACCCCAACACTGGAACTCTCCCCCAACAATGGAACACTCCCTCCTCCCCAACACTGGAACTCTCCGACCTCCAACACTGGAACTACCCCCTAACACTGGAACTACCCCCCCCCAACACTGGAACTCTCCCCCCTCCCCAACACTGTAACTCACCCCCCCTCACCAACACTGGAACAATCCACTCCCCCGCAACACTGTAACTCTCCCCCCTCCCCCACTCTGGAACACTCCCATCCCCCGCAACACTGGAACTCTACCCCCTCCCCAACACTAACTCTCCCCCTCCCCAACACTAACTCTCCCCCTCCCCAACACTGGAACTCTCCACCCTCGCCCAACACCAGAACACTCCCCTCCCCCCAACACTGGAACTCTCCTCCCTCCCCCAGCACTGGAATTCTCCCCCGTCTCTATCACATTAATTCTCCCCCATCCGCCAACACAGAAAGTCTGCACCCTCCCAGAACACTGGAACTCTTCACCCCCAACACTGGAACTCTTCACCCCCAACACTGGA
Organism: Somniosus microcephalus; assembly: GCF_052327205.1. Lineage (NCBI taxonomy): Eukaryota > Metazoa > Chordata > Chondrichthyes > Squaliformes > Somniosidae > Somniosus > Somniosus microcephalus. The sequence continues at coordinate 82,603,501 of NC_140999.1, read as the reverse complement.
ACTCTTCACCCCCAACAGTGGAACTCTCCCTCCTCCCCAACACTGGAACTCTTCACCCCCAACACTGGAACTCTTCACCCCCAACAGTGGAACTCTCCTAGCTCCCCCAAAACTGAAACTCTCACCCCTCCCCCAACAGTGGAACTCTTCACCCCCAACACTGGAACTCTCCCCCCTCAGGACAGGAACTCTACCCCCTCCCCCAACACTGGAACTACCCCCCTACACTGCAACACCCCACTCCCCCCAACACTGGAACTCCCTCTCCAACACTGGAACACTCCCCTCCCCCCAACACTGGAACTCTCACCCCCCCAAATACTGGAACTCCCCCTCCCCCAACACTGGAACTCCCCCCCACTGGAACTCTCCCCAACCCCCCCCACACGGGAACTCTTCACCCTCCCCAACACTGGAAGTCGCCCCCCTCCCCAACACTGAAACGCTCTCCGCCCCCAGCACTGGAACTCCCAACCTCCTCCAACACTGGAACTCTCCCCCATTCCCAACACTGGAATACTACCCTCCCCCCAAAACTGGAAACACCCAGCAGTGAATTTATCCAGCCTCCCCAACACTGGAACACACCCATCCCCCCAAACACTAGAACTCTCCCCCTCCCCCAACACTGGATCTCTCCTCTCCCCCAAATCTGGAACTCTCCCCTCCCCCCAACAGTGGAACTATCCACCCCCCAACACTGGAACTCTCCCCCCTCCCCCAACACTAGAACTCTCCCTCCTCCCCAAAACTGGAGCACTCACCTCCCCCCAACACTGGAACTCTCCCCACTCCCCCAACACTGGAACACTACCACCTCCCTCAACTCTGGAACTCTCCCCTCCCCCAACACTGGAACTCTCCCCTCCCCCCAACACTGGAACTCTCCCCCTCCCCCAACACTGGAACACTCCCCCAACACTGGAACTCCCACACTTCAGGACAGGAACTTTACCCTCTTCCCCAAAGCTGGAACTCTCCCCAGTCCCCCCAACACTGGAACTCCCCCCCCCCAAAACTGGAACCCTCCTCCCCAACACTGGAACTCTGCACCCTCCCACAACACTGGAAATCTGGCCTCCAACACCGGAACACTCCCCTACCCCCAACACTGGAACTCTTCCCCCCTTCACCAACACTGGAACTCTCCCCCCAACACTGGAGCACTCTCAACACTGGAACTCTCCCACCTCCCCCAAAACTGGAACTCTCAACCCCCCAACACTGGAACTAACCCCTCCACCAACACTGGAACTCTCCCCTCCACACTGATACTCTCCCCCCTCCCCCAACACTAGGACTCATCACCCTCCTCAACATTGGAACTCTGCCCCTCCCCAACACTGGAACTCTCCCCAACCCCTAACACTGGCACACTCCCCCTGCCAACACTGGAACACTTCCCCCTCCCCAACACTGGAACTCTCCCCCCTCCCGCAACACTGGCACTCTCGCCTCTCCCCAACACTGGAACTCTCCCCCCAAGACTGCAACTCACCCCCCCAACACTGCAACACTGCCCTCCCCCAACATTGTAACTCTCCCCCTCCACCAACACTGGAACTCTCCCCCTCCCCAACACTGGAACTCTCCCCTCCACAACACTGGAACTCTCCCCTCCCCCCAACACTGGAACTATCCACACCCCAACACTGGAACTCTCCCCCCTCCCCCAACAATGGAACACTCCCTCCTCCCCAACACTGGAACTCTCCGACCTCCCCAACATTGTAAATCACCCCCCTCCCCAACACTGGAACACTCCCATTCCCCGCAACACTGGAACTCTACCCCCTCCCCAACACTAACTCTCCCCCTCCCCAACACTGGAACTCTCCACCCTCGCCCAACACCAGAACACTCCCCTCCCCCCAACTCTGGAACTCTCCTCCCTCCCCCAGCACTGGAATTCTCCCCCCTCTCTATCACATTATTTCTCCCCCATCCCCCAACACAGGAACTCTGCACCCTCCCCCAAAACTGGAACTCTCACCCCTCCCCCAACAGTGGAACTCTTCCCCCTCCCCAACACTGGTACTCTCCACCCCTCAGGACAGGAACTCTACCCCCTCCCCCAAAACTGGAACACTCCTCACTCCCCCCAACATTGGAACTCTCCCCCCAACACTGGAAACCTTCCCCCCAACATTGGAACACTCACCCCCCATCACTGGAACTCTACACCCTCCCCAACACTGGTACTCTCCACCCCTCAGGACTGGAACTCTACCCCCTCCCCAACACTGGAACACTCCCCACTACATTGGAACTCTCCCCCCCAACACTGGAACACTTCCCCCCAACACTGGAACACTCCCCTCCCCCCACACTGGAACTACCCACCTCCCCCAACACTGGAGCTCTTCACCCTCACCAACACTGGAAATCACCCCCCTCCCTAACACTGGAACTCTTCCCCCTCCCGCAATGCTGGCACTCTCCCCCTCATCAACACTGGAACTCTCCCCCAACACTGGAACGCCCCCCCGCAACACTGCAACACTCCCCTCCCCCCAACACTGGAACTCTCCCCCCATCCCCAACACTGGAATACTCACCTCCCCCCAAAACTGGAACCCCACACCACTGGATTTCTCCACCCTTCCCAACAGTGGAACTCCCCCCTCCCCCAAAACTGGAACTCTCCCCTCCCCCAACACTGGAACTCTCCCCTCCCCCCAAAGGTGGTGAACTCTTCCCCCTCCTGCAACGCTGGCACTCTCCCCCTCATCAACACTGGAACTCTCCCCGAACACTGGAACTCCCCCTTGCAACACAGCAACACTCCCCTCCCCCCAACACTGGAACATTCCCCCATCCCCAACACTGGAATACTCACCTCCCCCCAAAACTGGAACCCCACACCACTGGATTTCTCCACCGTTCCCAACACTGGAACTCCCCCTCCCCCAACACTGGAACTCCCCCCTCCCCCAACACTGGACCTTTCCCCGTCCCCCAACACTGGAACTCTCCCTCCTCCCCAACACTGTAACGCTCCACCATCCCCAACATTGTAAATCTACCCCCTCCACAACACCTGAACTCTCCTTCCTCCCCCAACACTGGAACTCTCCCCCCAACACTGCAACACTCCCCTCCCACCAACAATGGAACTCGCCCCCCTCCCCCAACACTTGAACTCTCCCCCCATCCCCAACACTGAAATACTCCCCTCTCCCCAAATCTGGCACCCCCCAGCAGAGAATTTCTCAACCCTCCCCAAAACTGGAACTCACCCTTCCCCCCAACACTGGAACTCTCCCCCTCCCCCAACACTGGAACTCTCCCCTGCCCCCAAAAGTGGAACTCTCCACCCCCCAACACTGGAACTCTCCTCCCTCCCCAACACTGGAACTCTCCCCCCTCCCCCAACACTGGTACTCTCCCTCCTCCCCAAAACTGGAAAAATCACCTCCCCCTAACACTGGAACTCTCCCCACTCCCCCAACACTTGAACTCACCCCGCTCCCGCAACACTGGATCTCTCCACCCCCCCCAGCATTGGAACACTCCCCTCCCCCAACACTGGAACTCTCCTCCCTCCCCCAAAACTGGAACTCTCCCCACTCCCTAACAACTGAACTCTCCCCCAACGCTGGAACTCTGTACCCTCCCACAGCACTGGAACTCTCACCCCCAACACTGGTACACTCCCCTCCCCCCAACACTAGAGCTTTTCCCTCCTCCCCGACACTGGAATTCTCCCCCCAACACTGGAACAACCCCCAACACTGGAAATCTCCCCCCTGCCCCAACACTGGAACTCTCCCAATCCCTCAACACTGTAACTCTCCCCCCCCCCTCAGGACTGGAACTCTGCCCCTTCCCCAATGCTGGAACTCTCCCCACTCCCCCCAACACTGGAACCCTCCCACCAACACTGGATCTCTCTCCCCAACACTGGAACACTCCCCTCCCCCCAGCACTGAACTCTCACCGCCCCCCAACACTGGAACACCCCCCTCCCCCAACACTGGGACTCTCGCCCCTCCCCAAAACTGGATAATCTCCCCAACCCCCAACACTGGCACTCTGCCCCCTCCCCAACACTGGAACTCTACACCCATCAGAAACACTTCTCCCTCCCCAACACTGGAACTCTCCCCGCCTCAGAAACACTTCTCCCTCCCCAACACTGGAACTCTCCCCCCAACACTGGAACTCCCCCCCCCAACACTGCAACACTCCCCTCCCCCCAACACTGGAACTCGCCCCCCTCCCCCAACACTGGAACTCTCCACCTCCCCCAACACTGGAACTCTCCCCCCTCCCGCAACGCTGGCACACTCCCCCTCCCCAACACTGGGACACTCCCCCAAACACTGGAACTCCCCCCCAACACTGCAACACTCCGCTCCCCCCAAAACTGGAACTCGCCCCCCTCCCCCAACACTGTGACTCTCCCCCCTCCCCAAAACTGGATACTCTCCCCTCCCCCCAAAAGTGGAACTCTCCACCCCACAACACTGGAACTCTCCTCCCTCCCCAACACTGGAACTCTCCCTCATCCCCAAAACTGGAACAATCACCACCACCAAACACTGGAACTCTCGCCTCTCCCCCAACACTGGAACTCTCCCCCTCCCCCAAAACTGGAACACTCCCCTGCAGCCAACACTGGATCTCTCCCCCCTCCCCAACACTGAAACTCTCCTCCCTTCCCCAACACTGGAACTCTTCCCCCCTTCCCCAGCACTGGCGCACTCCCCCCAACACTGGAACACTCCCAACACTGGAACACTTCCCGCTCCCCAAGACTGGAACTCGCCCCCTACCCCAACACTGGAACAAACCCCTCCCCCAACACTGGAACTCTCCCCCTCCCCAACACTGGAACACTCCCCCAAACACTGGAACTCCCCCCCCAACACTGCAACACTCCGCTCCCCCCAAAACTGGAACTCGCCCCCTCCCCCAACACTGCGACTCTCCCCCCTCCCCAAAACTGGATACTCTCCCCTCCCCCCAAAAGTGGAACTCTCCACCCCCCAACACTGGAACTCTCCTCCCTCCCCAGCACTGGAACTCTCCCCCTCCCCCAACACTGGAACTCTCCCTCCTCCCCAAAACTGGAACAATCACCACCACCAAACACTGGAACTCTCGCCTCTCCCCGAACACTGGAACTCTCCCCCTCCCCCAAAACTGGAACTCTCACCTGCAGCCAACACTGGATCTCTCCCCCCTCCCCAACACTGGAACTCTCCCCCCTTCCCCAACACTGGAACTCTTCCCCCCTTCCCCAGCACTGGAACTCTCCCCCCAACACTGGAACACTCCCAACACTGGAACACTTCCCCCTCCCCAAGACTGGAACTCGCCCCCTACCCCAACACTGGAACAAACCCCCATTCCCAACACTGGAATACTCCCCTCCCCCCAAAACTGGAAACCACCAGCAGTGAATTTCTCCACCATCCCCAGCACTGGAACACACCCATCCCCCCAAAACTGGAACACTGCCCCTCCCCCAACACTGGAACTCTCCCCTCCCCCAAAACTGGAACTCTCCCCTCCCCCCAACAGTGGAACTATCCACCCCACAACACTGGAACTCTCCCCCCTCCCCCAGCACTAGAACTCTCCCCACTCCCCCAACACTGGAACTCTACCACCTCCCCCAACTCTGGAACTCTCCCCTCCCTCAACACTGGAACTCGACCTCCTCCCCCAACACTGGAACTCTCCCCTCCCCCAACACTGGAAGACACCCCTCCCCCCAACACTGGAACTCTCCCCCTCCCCCAACACTGGAACTCCCACCACTCAGGACAGGAACTTTACCCCCTTCCCCAACGCTGGAAATCTCCCCAGCCCGCCCAACACTGGAACTCTCCCCCCCAACACTGGATCCCTCCCCACCAACACTGGAACACTCCCCTCGCCCCAATACTGGAACTCTTCCCCCCTTCCCCAACACTGGTACTCTCCCCCCAACACTGGAACACTCCCAACACTGGAACTCTCCCTCCTCCTCAAAACTGGAACACTCACCTCCTCCCAACACTGGAACTCTCCCCACTCCCCCAACACTGGAACTCTCCCCCTCCCCCAACACTGGAACTCTCCTCCTCCCCCAAACCTGGAACTCTCCCCTGCACCCAACACTGGAACTACCACCCCAAAACTGGAACTCTCCCCCCTCCCCAACACTGGACCACTCCCCTCCCATGCAACACTGGAACTCTCCCCCATCCCCAACACTGGAACACTTTACCCTCGCCCAACACGGGAACTCTCCCCCCAACACTGGAACACTCCACCCCCCCAACAGTGGAACTCTTCCCCCCCCCCCAAACTGGAACTCTCCCCACCCCCCACACTGGAGCACCCCCCAACACTGGAACTCTCCCCAACACTGGAACTCTCCTCCCATTCCCAACACTGAAATACCTCCCTCCCCCCTAAACTGGAACCCCCCAACACTGGATTTCTCCACCATCCCCAACACTGGAACACTCCCATCCCCCCAACACTGGAACTCCCCCCTCCGCCAACAATGGAACTCTCCCCTCCCCAACAATGGAACTCTCCCCTCCCCCCGACAGTGCAACTATCCACCCCCCAACACTGGAACTCTCCTCCCTCCCCAACACTGGAACTCTCCCCCCTCCCCCAACACTGGAACTCTCCCTCCTCCCCAACAGTGGACCACTCACATCCCCCAAACACTGGAACACTCCCCACTCCCCCAACACTGGAACTCTCCCCCTCCCCCAACACTGGAACTCTCCCCCCAACCCAACACTGGAACTAGCCCCCCAACACTGGAAGTCTCCCTCCTCCCCAACACTGGAACTCTCCCCACTCCCCAACACTGGAGCTCTACGCCTCCCCAACACTAGAACTCTCCCTCCTCCCCAAAACTGGAACACTTAACTCCCCCCAACACTGGAACTCTCCCCACTCCCCCAACACTGGAACTCTACCACCTCCCCAACTCTGGAGCTCTCCCCTCCCCCAACACTGGAACTCTCCACCCTCGCCCAACACCAGAACACACACATCCCCCCAACACTGGAACTCTCCTCCCTCCCGCAGCACTGGAACTCTCCCCCCGCTCTATCAGATTAATTCTCCCCCATTCCCCAACACAGGAACTCTGCACCCTCCCACAGCACTGGAACTCTTCACCCCCAACAGTGGAACTCTCCTAGCTCCCCCAAAACTGGAACTCTCCTCCCTCCCCCAACACGGGAACTCTCCCTCCTCCCCAAAACTGGAACAATCACCTACCCCTAACACTGGAAATCTCCCCACTCCCCCAACACTGGAACTCTGCCCCTCCCCCAAAATTGGAACTCTCCCCTCCACCCAACACTGGAACTCTCCCCCCTCCCCAAAACTGGAACACTCCCCTCCCCCACAACACTGGAACTCTCCCCTGTCCCCAACATTGGAAATCTCCCCCTTCCCCAGCACTGGATCTCTTCCCTTCCCCCAACAGTGGAAATCTTCCCCCCTCACCCCACACTGGAACTCCCCCCCACACGGGAACCCCCCCCAACACTGGAACTCTCCCCCCTCCCCCAACACTGGAACTACCCCCTACACTGCAACACCCCACTCCCCCCAACACTGGATCTCTCTCCCCAGCACTGGAACAATCCCCTCCCCCCAACACTGGAACTCTCACCCCCCCACACATTGGAACTCCCCCCTCCCCCAACACTGGAACTCCCCCCACTGGAACTCCCCCCCAACACTGGAACTCTTAACCTTCTCAACACTGGAAGTCGCCCCCCTCCCCAACACTGGAACTCTCCCCAACCCACAACTCTGGCACGATGCCCCCTCCACAACACTGGAACTCTCTCCACTCCTCAACACTGGAGCTCTCCCCCCTCCCCAACACTGGAACTCTCCCCCCTCCCCCAACACTAGAACTCACCCTCCTCCCCAAAACTGGAACACTTAACTCCCCCCAACACTGGAACTCTCCCCACTCCCCCAACACTGGAACTCTACCACCTCCCCCAACTCTGGAACTCTCCCCTCCCCCACCACTGGAACTCTCCCCCTCCCCAACGCTGGAACACTCCCCCAACACTGGAACTCCCACACTTCAGGACAGGAACTTTACCCCCTTCCCCAATGCTGGAACGCTCCCCAGTCCCCCCAACACTGGAACTCTCCCCCCCCAAAATGGAACCCTCCCCCCCAACACTGGAACACTCCCCTCGCCCCAACACTGGAACTCATTAACTCTCGCTATCCCCCAACACTGGAACTCTGCACCCTCCCACAACACTGCAATCTGCCCTCCAACACTGGAACACTCCCCTCCCCCCAACACTGGAACTCTTCCCCCCTTCCCTAGCACTGAAACTCTCCCCCCAACACTGGAGCACTCCCACCTCCCCCAAAACTGTAACTCGCCCCGCCCAACACTGGAACAAACCCCTCCCCCAACACTGGCATTCTCCCCCTCATCAACACTGGAACACCCCCCTGCAACACTGCAACACTCCCCTCCACACAACACTGGAACTCACCCCCTCCCACAACACTGGAACTCTCCCCCCATCCCCAATACTGGAATACTCACCTCCCCCCAAAACTGGAACACCACACCACTGGATTTCTCCACCCACCCCAACAATGTCACACTCCCATCCCCCCAACACTGGAAATCCCCCCCTCCCCCAACACTGGAACTCTCGCCTCCCCCAACACTGGAACTCTCCCCTCCCCCCAAAGGTGGAACTATCCACCCCCCAACACTGGAACTCCCCACTCCCCCAACACTGGAACTTTCGCCCGTCCCCCAACACTGGCACTTTCCCTCCTCCCCAACACTGTAACGCTCCACCATCCCCAACACTGTAAATCTCCCCCCTCTCCAACACCAGAACTCTCCACCCTCCACCAACACTGGAACTCTCCCCCCAACACTGGAACACTCCCCTCCCCCCAACAATGGAACTGGCCTCCCTCCCCCAACACTGGAACTCTCCACCTCCCCCAACACTGGAGCTCTCTCCCCGCATCCCCAACACTGAAATACTCCCCTCCCCCCAAAACTGGAATCCCCAGCGGTGAAATTCTCAACCCTCCCCAAAACTGGAACACACCCATCCCCCCAACACTGGAACTCTCCCCCTCCCCCAACACTGGAACTCTACCCTCCCCCAACACTGGAACTCTCCCCTGCCCCCAAAAGTGGAACTCTCCACCCCCCAACACTGGAACTCTCCTCCCTCCCCAACACTGGAACTCTCCCCCCTCCCCAACACTGGAACTCTCCCCCCTCCCCCAACACTGGAACTCTCCCTCCTCCCCAAAACTGGAACAATCACCTACCCCTAACACTGGAACTCTCCCCACTCCCCCAACACTGGAACTCTGCCCCTCCCCCGAAACTGGAACTCTCCCCTCCACCCAACACTGGAACTCTCCCCCCTCCCCAACACTGGAACACTCCCCTCCCCAGAACACTGGAACTCCCCCCTGTCCCCAACACTGTAACTCTCCCTCTCCCCCAAAACTGGAACACTCCCCCAACACTGGAACTCCCAACCCTCAGGACAGGAACTTTACCTACCCCCTTCCCCAACGCTGGAATTCTCCCCAGTCCCCCCAACACTGGAACTCTCCCCCCAACACTGGAACCCTCCCCCCCAACACTGGAACACTTCCTCATCCCAACACTGGTACTCATTAACTCTCCCTATCCCCCAACACTGGAACTCTGCACCCTCCCACAACACTGCAATCTGCCCTCCAACACTGGAACACTCCCCTCCCCCAACACTGGAACTCTCACACCTCCCCAAAACTGGAAATCTCAACCCCACAACACTTGAACTAACCCCTCCCCCAACATTGGAACTCTCCCCCCCACACTGATACTCACACCCCTCCCCCAACACTAGAACTCATCACCCTCCTCAACATTTGAACACTCCCCCTCCCCAACACTGGAACACTTCCCAACCCCCAACACTGGCACACTCCCCCTCCCCAACACTGGAACACTTCCCCCTCCACAACACTGGAACTCTCCCCTCTACCGCAACACTGGCACTCTGCCCTCTCCCCAACACTGGAACTCACCCCCCCAACACTGCAACACTCCACTCCCCCCAACATTGTTATTCTCCCCCTCCCACAACACTGGAAGTCTCCCCTCCACAACACTGGAAGTCTCCCCTCCACAACACTGGAACTCTCCCCCCTCTCCCAACAATGGAACACTCCCTCCTCCCCAACACTGGAAATCTCCGACCTCCAACACTGGAACTACACCCTAACACTGGAACTAACCCCCCTAACACTGGAACTCTCCCCCCTCCCCAACACTGGAACTCTCCCCCCTCCCCAACACTGGAACACTCCCATCCCCCGCAACACTGGAACTCTCCCCCTCCCCAACACTGTAACTCTCCCCCTCCCCAACACTGGAACTCTCCACCCTCGCCCAACACCAGAACACTCCCCTCCCCCCAACACTGGAAATCTCCTCCCACCCCCAGCACTGGAATTCTTCCCCCTCTCTATCACATTAATTCTCCCCCATCCCCCAACACAGGAACTCTGCACCCTCCCACAACACTGGAACTCTTCACCCCCAACACTGGAACTCTCCTAGCTCCCGCAAAACTGGAACTCTCACCCCTCCCCAACACAGGTACTCTCCATCCCTCAGGACCAGAACTCTACCCCCTCCCCCAACACTGGAACACTCCCCACTCCCCCCAACATTGGAACTCTCCCCCCCAGCACTGGAACCAATCCCCACAACACTGGAACACTCCCCTCCCCCCATACTGGAACTACCCACCTCCCCCAACACTGGAAATCACCCCCCTCCCTAACACTGGAACTCCTCCCCCTCCCGCAACGCTGGCACTCTCCCCCTCATCAACACTGGAACTTTCCCCCAACACTGGAACTCCCCCCGCAACACTGCAACACTCCCCTCACCCCACCACTGGAACTCTCCCCCTCCACCAATATTGGAACTCTCCCCCCATCTCCAACGCTGGAATACTCACCTCCCCCCAAAACTGGAACCCCACACCACTGGATTTATCCACCCTCCCCAACACTTTAACACTCTCCCTCCTCCCCAACACTGTAACGTTCCACCCTGCCCAGCACTGTAAATCTCCCCCCTCCCCAACACCAGAACTCACCACCCTCCCCCAACACTGGATCTCTCCCCCCCAACACTGGAACACTCCCCTCCCCCCAACACTGGAACTCTCCCTTCTCCCCAACACTGTAACGTTCCACCCTGCCCAGCACTGTAAATCTCCCGCCTCCCCAACACCAGAACTCACCACCCTCCCCCAACACTGGATCGCTCCCCCCCAACACTGGAACACTCCCCTCCCCCCAACACTGGAACTCTACCCTCCCCCCAAAACTGGAACTCTTCCCCCCTCCCCCACACTGGAACCCCCCCAACACTGAAACTCAGCCCATGCCCCAACACTGGAACTCTCCCCCTCCCCCAACACTGGAACTCTTCACCCTCACCAACACTGGGACTCTCCCCCTCCCCAACCCCCAACACGGGCACTCTGCCCCCTCCCCAACACTGGAACACCCCCCCAAAAATGGAACTCCCCCCCAACACTGCAAGACTCCCCTCCCCGAAAAAAATTGGAACTCTCCCCCCAGCACTGGAACTCCCCCCAACACTGCAACACTCCCCTCCCCCCAACACTGGAACACTTCCCCCCTCCCCCACACTGGAACTCACCCCCCACACTGGAACCCCCCCAACACTGTAACTCAGCCCCTCCCCCAACACTGGAATTCTCCCCCCTCCCCCAACACTGGAACTCTGCCCCTCCTCCAACACTGGAATTCTTCACCCTCCCCAACACTGGGACTCTCCCCCTCCCCAACACGGGATACTCTCCCCAACACCCAGCACTGGCACTCTGCCCCCTCCCCAACACTGGAACTCTCCCCCCCCCACTGAAACACTTCTCCCTCCCCAACACTGGAACTCTCCCCCTCCCCAAAACTGGAACTCTCCCCCAACACTGCAAATCCCCCCAACACTGCAACACACACCTCCCCCCAACACTGGAACTCGCCCCCTCCCCCAACACTGGAACTCTCCACCTCCCTCAACACTGGAACTCTCCCCCCATCCCCAACACTGAAATACTCCCCTCCCCCCAAAACTGGAACCCACCAGCAGTGAATTTCTCCACCCTCCCCAACACTGGAGCACACCCATCCCCCCAACACTGGAACTCTCCCCCTCCCCCAACACTGGAACTATCCCCTCCCCCAACACTGGAACTCTCCCCCCAAAAAAAAACTCTCCTCCCTCCCCAACACGGGAACTCTCCCCCTTCCCCAACACTGGAACTCTTCCCTCCCCCCAACACTGGAACTATCCCATTCCCCCAACACTGGAACTCCCCCTCTCCCACCAACACTGGATCTCTCTCCCCAACACTGGAACACTCCCCTCCCCCCAACACTGGAACTCTCACCCCCCACACACACTGGAACACCCCCCTCGACCAACACTGGAACTCCCCCCACTGGAACTTTCCCACCCACCCAACACTGGAACTCTTCACCCTCCCCAACACTGGAAGTCGCCCCCCTCCCCAACACTGGGACACACCCCAGCCCCCAACACTAGCACGATGCCACCTCCCCAACACTGGAACTCTCACCCACTCCACTGGAACTCTCCCCCTCCCGCAACGCTGGCACACTCCCCCTCCCCAATATTGGAACACTCACCCCAACACTGGAACTCCCCCCCAACACCGCAACACTCCCCTCCCCCCAGCACTGGAACTCGCCCCCTCCCCCAACACTAGAACTCCCAACATGCCCCAACACTGGAACTCTCCCCCATTCCCAACACTGGAATACTCCCCTCCCCCCAAAACTGGAAACCCCCAGCAGTGAATTTCTCCACCCTCCCCAACACTGGAACACACCCATCCCCCCAACACTAGAACTGTCCCCCTCCCCCAACACTGGAACTCTTCCCCCCTCGCAACACTGGAACTCACCCCCCACACTGGAACCCCCCCAACACTGTAACTCAGCCCATGCCCCAACAATGGAATTCTCCACCCTCCCCAACACTGGAACACACCCATCCCCCCAACACTAGAACTCTCCCCCTCCCCCAAAACTGGAACTCTCCCCTCCCCCAACACTGGAACTCTCCCCTCCCCCCAACAGTGGAACTATCCAGCCCCAACACTGGAACTCTCCCCCTCCACAACACTGGAACTCTTCCCCCTCCCCCAACACTAGAACAATCCCTCCTCCCCAATATTGGAACACTCACCTCCCCCCAACACTGGAACTCTCCCCACTCCCCCAACACTGGAACTCTAACACCTCCCCCAACTCTGGAACTCTCCCCTCCTCCAACACTGGAACTCTACCACCTCCCCCAACACTGGAACTCTCCCCTCCCCCAACACTGGAACTATCCCCCTCCCCCAACACTGGAACTCCCACACCTCAGGACAGGAACTTTACCCCCTTCCCCAACGCTGGAACTCTCCCCAGTCCCACCAACACTGGAACTCTCCCCCCCAACACTGGAACCCTCCCCCCAACACTGGAGCACTCCCCTCGCCCCAACACTGGAATTCATTAACTCTCCCTATCCCCCAACACTGCAACTCTGCACCCTCCCACAACACTGGAAATCTGCCCTCCCCCAACACTGGAACTATCCCCCTCCCCCAACACTGGAACTCCCACACCTCAGGACAGGAACTTTACCCCCTTCCCCAACGCTGGAACTCTCCCCAGTCCCACCAACACTGGAACTCTCCCCCCCAACACTGGAACCCTCCCCCCAACACTGGAGCACTCCCCTCGCCCCAACACTGGAATTCATTAACTCTCCCTATCCCCCAACACTGCAACTCTGCACCCTCCCACAACACTGGAAATCTGCCCTCCAACACTGGAACTCTTCCCCCCTTCCCCAACACTGGAATTCTTCCCCCAACATTGGAACACTCCCAACAATGGAAATCTCTCACCTCCCCCAAAACTGGAACTAACCCCTCCCCCAACACTGGAACTCTCCCCCCGACACTGATACTCTCCCCCCTCCCCCAACACTAGAACTCATCACCCTCCTCAAATTTGGACTCTCCCCCTCCCCAACACTGGAACTCTCCCCAACCTCCAAAACTGGCACTCCCCCCTCCCCAACACTGGAACACTTCCCCCTCCCCAACACTGGAATTCTCCCCCCTCCCGCAACACTGGCACTCTCCCCTCTCCCCTACATGGGAACTCTCCCCCCAACACTGGAACTCATACCCCGCAACACTGCAACACTCCCCTCCCCCCAATATTGTAAGTCTCCCCCTCCCCCCAACAGTGGAACTATCCACACCCCAACACTGGAACTCTCCCCCCTTCCCCAACAATGGAACACTCCCTCCTCCCCAACACTGGAACTCTCCGACCTCCAACACTGGAACTCTCCTCCCTCCCCAACACTGGAACTCTCCCCCCTCCCCCACACTGGAACACTCCACTCCCCCGCAACACTGTAACTCTCCCCCTCCTCAACACTGGAACTCTCCACCCTCGCCCAAAACCAGAACACTCCCATCCCCCCAACACTGCAACTCTCCTCCCTCCCCCAGCACTGGAATTCTCCCCCCTCTCTATCACATTAATTCTCCCCCATCCGCCAACACAGGAACTCTGCACCCTCCCACAACACTGGAACTCTTCACCCGCAACACTGGAACTCTCCTAGCTTCCCCAAAACTGGAACTCTCACCCCTCCCCCAACACTGGAACACTCCCCACTCCCCCCAACATTGGAACTCTCCCCCCCCAACCTTGGAACCCTCCCAACACTGGAACACTCCCCTTCCCCCAACACTGGAACACTCACCCCCCCCAACACTGGAACTACCCCTCCCCCAAAACTGGAGCTCCACCCCCCACACTGGAACTACCCACCTCCCCCAACACTGCAACTCTTCACCCTCACCAACACTGGAACTGCCCCCCTCCCCCAAAACTGGAACTCTCCCCTCCCCCAACACTGGAACTCTCCCCTCCCCCCAAATGTGGAACTATCCACCCCCCAACACTGGAACACACCCCTCCCGCAACACTGGAACTTTCCCCCGTCCCCCAACACTGGAACTCTCCCTCCTCCCCAACAATGTAATTCTCCACCCTCCCCCACACTGTAAATATCGCCCCTCCCCAACACCAGAACTCTCCAACCTCCCCCAACACTGGAACTCTCCCCCCCAACACTGGAACACTCCCCTCCCCCCAACACTGGAACTCCTCCCTCCCCCAACACTGGAACTCTACCCCCTCCCCCACACTGGAATTCACCCCCCACACTGGAACCCCCCAACACTGGAACTGTCCCCTCTCCCCAACACTCGAACACTCCGCTCCCCGCAACACTGGAACTCTCCCCCCAACACTGGAAAACTCCCCACCCCCCAACACTGGAACTCTCCCCACTCCCCCAACAATGGAACTCACCCACCTCCCCCCACACTGGAACACTCCCCCTCCCCCAACACTGGAAAACTCCCTTCCCGCCAAAACTGGAATCCCTCAACATTGAATTTCTCCACCTTCCCCAACACTGGAACACACCGCTCCCACAATACAGGAACTCTCCCCTCCCCCCAAATGTGGAACTATTCACCCCCCAACACTGGAACACCCCCCTCCCGCAACACTGGAACTTTCCCCCGTCCCCCAACACTGGAACTCTCCCTCCTCCCCAACAATGTAACTCTCCACCCTCCCCCACACTGTAAATATCCTCCCTCCCCAACACCAGAACTCTCCACCCTCCCCCAACACTGGAACTCTGCCCCCCAACACTAGAACAGTCCCCGCCCCCCAACACTGGAACTCCTCCCTCCCCCAACACTGGAACTCTTCCCCCCTCCCCCACACTGGAATTCACCCCCCACACTGGAACCCCCCCAACAATGGAACTGGCCCCTCTCCCCAACACTCGAACACTCCGCTCCCTGCAACACTGGAACTCTCCCCCCAACACTGGAAAACTCCCCACCCCCCAACACTGGAACTCTCCCCACTCCCCCAACACTGGAACTCTCCCACCTCCCCCAACACTGGCAAACTCCCCCCTCCCACAACACTGGAAAACTCCCTTCCCGCCAAAACTGGAATCCCTCAACTCTGAATTTCTCCACCCTCCCCAACACTGGAACACTCCGCCCCAACACTGGAACTCTCCCCCCAAACTGGAGCTACACACCTACCCCAACATTGAAACTCTTCACCCTCCCCAACATTAGAAATCTCCCCCCTCCCTAACACCGGAACTCTCCCCCCTCCCGCAACACTGGCACTCTCCCCCCTCCCCAACACTGGAACTCTCCCCCAACACTGGAACTCCCCCCGCAACACTGCAACACTCCCATCCCCCAACACTGGAACTCTCCCCATCCCCCAACACTGGAACTCTCCACCCTGCCCCAACACTTGAAATCTACCCCCCACACTGAAACACTCCACTCCCCCGCAACACTGTAACTCTCCCCCCTCCTCAACACTGTAACTCTCCCCTTCCCCAACACTGGAACTCTCCACCCTCGCCCAACACCAGAACACTCCCATCCCCCCAACACTGGAACTCTCCTCCCTCCCGCAGCACTGGAATTCTCCCCCCTCTCTATCACATTAATTCTCCCCCATCCCCTAAAACAGGAACTCTGCACCCTCCCACAACACTGGAACTCTTCACCCGCAACACTGGAACTCTCCTAGCTCCCCCAAAACTGGAACTCTCACCCGTCCCCCAAGACTGGAACACTCCCCACTCCCCCCAACATTGGAACCCTCCCCCCAACACTGGAACACTCCCCTTCCCCCAACACTGGAACACTCAGCCCCCAACACTGGAACTCCCCCTCCCCCAAAACTGGAGCTCCACCCCCCACACTGGAACTACCCACCTCCCCCAACACTGCAACTCTTCACCCTCACCAACACTGGAAATCACACCCTCCCTTACACTGGAACACTTCCCCCTCCTGAACGCTGGCACTCTACCGCTCATCAACACTGGAACTCTCCCCCAACACTGGAAATCCCCCCCGCAACACTGCAACACTCCCCTCCCCCCAACAATGGAACTCTCCCCCTCCCCCAACACATGAACTCTTCCCCCCATCCCCAACACTGGAATACTCACCTCCCCCCAAAACTTGCACCCCACACCAATGGATTTCTCCCCCCTCCCCAACACTGGAACTCCCCCCCTCCCCCAAAGCTGGAACTCTCCCCTCCCCCAACACTGGAACTCTCCCCTCCCCCCAAATGTGGAACTATCCACCCCCCAACACTGGAACACCCCCCTCCCGCAACACTGGAACTTTCCCCCGTCCCCCAACACTGGAACTCTCCCTCCTCCCCAACAATGTAACTCTCCACCCTCCCCCACACTGTAAATATCCTCCCTCCCCAACACCAGAACTCTCCAACCTCCCCCAACACTGGAACTCTCCCCCCCAACACTAGAACAGTCCCCGCCCCCCAACACTGGAACTCCTCCCTCCCCCAACACTGGAACTCTTCCCCCCTCCCCCACACTGAAATTCACCCCCCACACTGGAACCCCCCAACACTGGAACTGTCCCCTCTCCCCAACACTCGAACACTCCGCTCCCCGCAACACTGGAACTCTCCCCCCAACACTGGAAAACTCCCCACCCCCCAACACTGGAACTCTCCCCATTCCCCCAACACTGGAACTCTCCCACCTCCCCCAACAATGGCAAACACCCCCTCCCACAACACTGGAAAACTCCCTTCCCGCCAAAACTGGAATCCCTCAACTCTGAATTTCTCCACCCTCCCCAACACTGGAACGCCCCCTGCCAACACTGGAACTCTCCCCCCAAACATTGGAACTCCCCCGCCCCAAAACTGGAACACTTCCCCCAAACTGGAGCTACACACCTCCCCCAACATTGGAACTCTTCACCCTCCCCAACATTAGAAATCTCCCCCCTCCCTAACACCGGAACTCTCCCCCCTCCCGCAACACTGGCACTCTCCCCCCCTCCCCAACACTGGAACTCTCCCCCAACACTGGAACTCCCCCCGCAACACTGCAACAGTCCCATCCCCCAACACTGGAACTCTCCCCATCCCCCAACACTGGAAATCTCCACCCTGCCCCAACACTTGAAATCTACCCCCTACACTGGAGCACTCCCCTCCCCCCAACACTGGAACTGCCCCCCAACACTGGAACTGCCCCCCAACACTGGAACTCTCCCCCAACACTGGAACTCCCCCTGCAACACTGCAACACTCCCATCCCCCAACACTGGAACTCTCCCCATCCCCCAACACTGGAACTCTCCACCCTGCCCCAACACTTGAAATCTACCCCCCACACTGAAACACTCCACTCCCCCGCAACACTGTAACTCTCCCCCCTCCTCAACACTGTAACTCTCCCCTTCCCCAACACTGGAACTCTCCACCCTCGCCCAACACCAGAACACTCCCATCCCCCCAACACTGGAACTCTCCTCCCTCCCGCAGCACTGGAATTCACCCCCCTCTCTATCACATTAATTCTCCCCCATCCCCCAAAACAGGAACTCTGCACCCTCCCACAACACTGGAACTCTTCACCCGCAACACTGGAACTCTCCTAGCTCCCCCAAAACTGGAACTCTCACCCGTCCCCCAAGACTGGAACACTCCCCACTCCCCCCAACATTGGAACTCTCCCCCCCCATCCCTGGAACCCTCCCCCCAACACTGGAACACTCCCCTTCCCCCAACACTGGAACACTCAGCCCCCAACACTGGAACTCCCCCTCCCCCAAAACTGGAGCTCCACCCCCCACACTGGAACTACCCACCTCCCCCAACACTGCAACACTTCACCCTCACCAACACTGGAAATCACCCCCTCCCTTACACTGGAACACTTCCCCCTCCTGATCGCTGGCACTCTACCCCTCATCAACACTGGAACTCTCCCCCAACACTGGAAATCCCCCCCGCAACACTGCAACACTCCCCTCCCCCCAACAATGGAACTCTCCCCCTCCCCCAACACATGAACTCTTCCCCCCATCCCCAACACTGGAATACTCACCTCCCCCCAAAACTTGCACCCCACACCACTGGATTTCTCCCCCCTCCCCAACACTGGAACACTCCCATCTCCGCAACACTGGAACTCCCCCCCTCCCCCAAAGCTGGAACTCTCCCCTCCCCCAACACTGGAACTCTCCCCTCCCCCCAAATGTGGAACTATCCACCCCCCAACACTGGAACACCCCCCTCCCGCAACACTGGAACTTTCCCCCGTCCCCCAACACTGGAACTCTCCCTCCTCCCCAACAATGTAACTCTCCACCCTCCCCCACACTGTAAATATCCTCCCTCCCCAACACCAGAACTCTCCAACCTCCCCCAACACTGGAACTCTCCCCCCCAACACTAGAACAGTCCCCGCCCCCCAACACTGGAACTCCTCCCTCCCCCAACACTGGAACTCTTCCCCCCTCCCCCACACTGGAATTCACCCCCCACACTGGAACCCCCCAACACTGGAACTGTCCCCTCTCCCCAACACTCGAACACTCCGCTCCCCGCAACACTGGAACTCTCCCCCCAACACTGGAAAACTCCCCACCCCCCAACACTGGAACTCTCCCCATTCCCCCAACACTGGAACTCTCCCACCTCCCCCAACAATGGCAAACACCCCCTCCCACAACACTGGAAAACTCCCTTCCTGCCAAAACTGGAATCCCTCAACTCTGAATTTCTCCACCCTCCCCAACACTGGAACACTCCGCCCCAACACTGGAACGCCCCCTGCCAACACTGGAACTCTCCCCCCAAACATTGGAACTCCCCCGCCCCAAAACTGGAACACTTCCCCCAAACTGGAGCTACACACCTCCCCCAACATTGGAACTCTTCACCCTCCCCAACATTAGAAATCTCCCCCCTCCCTAACACCGGAACTCTCCCCCCTCCCGCAACACTGGCACTCTCCCCCCCTCCCCAACACTGGAACTCTCCCCCAACACTGGAACTCCCCCCGCAACACTGCAACAGTCCCATCCCCCAACACTGGAACTCTCCCCATCCCCCAACACTGGAAATCTCCACCCTGCCCCAACACTTGAAATCTACCCCCTACACTGGAGCACTCCCCTCCCCCCAACACTGGAACTGCCCCCCAACACTGGAACTGCCCCCCAACACTGGAACTCTCCCCCTTCCCAACACAGTAACTCCCCCCACTCCCCCAACACTGGAACTCTCCACCCTGCCCCAACACTGGAACACTCCCCCTACACTGGAACACTCCTCTCCCCCCAACACTGGAACTCTTCCCACCTCACCCCATACTGGAACTCGCCCCCCAACACTCTCCCCCCAACACTGGAACTCTCCCCCCTCCCACAACACTGGAACTCTCCCCCTCACCCATAATTGGAAATCAACCCCCCCCCCCCACAATGGAACACATCCCCCGCCGCACCACTGGCAATCTCCACCCTCCCAACAGTGGAACTCTCCCCCCCAACACTGGAACTCTCCCCCCCAACAGTGGAACTGCCCCAACAGTGGAACACCCCGCCCCCCAACTCTGGAACTCTCCCCCTCCCCCAACACTGGAACTCTACCACATCCCCAACACTGGAACTCTCCACTCCCCCAACACTGGAACTCTCCCCTCCCCCCAGCACTGGAACTCTCCCCCTCCCCCAACACTGGAGCTCTCCCCCTCCCCCAACAGTGGAACACTCCCCTCCCCCCAACACTGGAACTCTCCCCCAACACTGGAACAACCCCAATACTGGAACTCTCCCCTCTCTGCAACACTCAAACACTCCGCTCCCCCCAACACTGGAACTCTCCCCCCAACATTGGAATTACCACCCCAACATTGGAACCCCCCAAAACTGGAACTCAGCCCCTCCCTCAACACTGGAACTCTACCCCCCTCCCCCAACATGGGAACTCTCCCTCCTCCCCAACACTGGAAATGTCCCCCCCAAACACTGGAACTACCACCCCAACACTGGAACCCCCAACACTGGAACTCAGCCCCCTCCCCAACACTGGAACTCTACCCCCTCCCCCAACATGGGAACTCTCCCTCCTCCCCAACACTGGAACTCTCCCCCCCAAACACTGGAACTACCACCCCAACACTGGAACCCCCCAACACTGGAACTCAGCCCCTCCCCAACACTGGAATTCTACCCCCTCCCCCAACACTGGAACTCTCCCACCTCCCCCAACACTGGAATACTCCCCCCACCCCCAACACAGGAACACTCCCCTCACACCAAAACTGGAATCCCTCAACACTGAATTTCTCCACACTCCCCAACACTGGAACACTCCGCTCCCCGAATGCTGGAACTCTCGCCTCTCACAACACAGGAACTCTCCCCTCCCCCAGCACTGGAAATACCCACCCCCCAACACTGGAACTACCCACCCCCAACACTGGAACTCTTCCCCCCCTCCCCAACACTGGAACTCTCCCCATTCCCCAACACTGGAACACTCCCCTCCCCAACACTGGAACACTTCCCCCTCCCCAACACTGGAACTCTCCCCGCTCCCGCAACACTGGCACTCTCCACCCTCCCCAACACTGGAACTCTCCCCGCAACACTGGAACTCTCCCCCCCAACACTGGAACTCTTCACCCTCCCCAACACTGGAACTCTCCCCGCAACACTGGAACTCCCCCCCCCAACACTGGAACTCTCCCCCCCAACACTGGAACTCTTCACCCTCCCCAACACTGGAACTCTCCCCCCAACACTGGAACTCCCCCCCCAACACTGGAACTCTCCCCCCCAACACTGGAACTCTTCACCCTCCCCAACACTTGAAATCCCCCAAAACTGGAACTCTCCCCATCCCCCAACATTGGAATTCTCCCCTCCCACAACACTGAAACTCTCCCCTCCCCCCAAGACTTGATCTCTTCCCACCTCACCCCACACTGGAACTCGCCCCCCAACAATCTCCCCCCGCAAAATGGAACACGTCCCCCTCCGCAACACAGGCAATCTCCAACCTCCCCAACACTGGAACTCTCCCCCCCAACACTGGAACAATCCCCCAACACTGAAACACTCCCCTCCCCCAACACTGGAAATCTCCCACCGCCCCAACACTGTCACTCTCCCCCCTCTTCCAACACCGGAACAGTCCCCTCCCCCCAAAACTGGAACACCCCAACACTGGATTTCTCCACCCTCCACAACACTGGAACACTCCCCTCCACCAACACTGGAACTCTCCCCTCCCCCAACACAGGAACTCTCTCCTCCCCCAACACTGGAACAACCACCCCACAACACTGGAACTACCCATCCCCCAACATTGGAACTCTTCCCCCCTCCCCAACACTGGATCTCCCCCCCTTCCCTAATACTGGAACTCTCCCCTGCAAAAACTGGAGCTACCACCCCAACACTGGAACCCCCCAAAACTGGAACTCAGCCCCTCCCCCAACACTCGAATTCTATGCCCTCCCCGAACACTGGAACTCTCCCCCTCCCCCAAAATTGGAACTTTCCCCCTCCCCCAACAATGGAACCCCCCCAACACTGGAACACTCCCCCCGTCCCCAACACTCGAACACTCCACTCCCGCCAACACTGGAACTCTCCCCCGCCAACACTGGAACAACCCCCCCAAAACTGGAAAAGTCCCCACCCCCCAATACTGGAACTCCCCCCCCTCCCCCAACACTGGAACTCTCCCACCTCCCCCAACACTGGAACACTCCCCTCCCGCCAAAACTGGAGTCCCTCAACACTGGATTTCTCCACCCTCCCCAACACTGGAACACTCCCCTCCCCCAACACTGGAACTCTCCCCCATCCCCCAACACTGGAACTATCCACCCCACATCACTGGAACTACCCATCCCCCAACATTGGAATTCTTCCCCCCTCCCCAACACTGGATCTCCCCCCCTCCCTAACACTGGAACTCTCCCCTCCCCAACACTGGAACTCTTCCCCCTCCCCAACAATGGAACTATCCACCCTCCCGCAACACTGTCACTCTCCCAACTCCCCAACACTGGAACTCTCCCACCCAAAACAGGCACTCTCCGCCCAACACTTTGCCCCAACACTGGAACTCTCAACAGTCCCCCAACACTGGAACTCTACCACCTCCGCAACACTGGAACTCTCCCCTCCCCCAACATGGAACTCTCCCCTCCCCCAACACTTGAACTCTCCACTCCCCCCAACAGTGGAGCTCTCCCCCTTCCCCAACACTGGAACAATACCCTCCCCCAACACTGGAACTCTTCCTCCCTCCCCCAGCACTGAAACTCTCCCCCCAACACTGGAGCACTCCCCACACTGGAATGCTCCCACCTCCCCCAAAACTGGAGCTCTCCCCCCTCCCCCAACACTGGAACTCTCCCCCCTCCCCCAACAGTGGAACTCTCCCCACTCCCCAACACTGGAAACCTCCTCCCCCCCACACTGGAACACTTCCCCCTCCCCCAACACTAATTCTCCCCCGTCCCCCAACACTGGAACTCTCCACACTGCCCCACCACTGGGGCTCTCCGCCCAAACTGGAACACTCCCCTCCCCCCAACACTGGAACTCTTCCCACCTCACCCCACACTGGAACTACCCCCCCCCAACACTGGAACTCTCCACACTGCCCCACCACTGGGGCTCTCCGCCCAAACTGGAACACTCCCCTCCCCCCAACACTGGAACTCTTCCCACCTCACCCCACACTGGAACTACCCCCCCAACACTGGAACTCACCCCTCCCCCCAGCACTAGAACAACCCACCCCCCGACACTGGAACTAACCACCCCTCAACACTAGAACTCTTCCCCCCTCCCCAAAAGTGGAACTCTCCCCACTTCCCCAACATTGGAAATCTCCCCTCCCCAATACTGGAACACTTCCCACTCCCCAACACTGGAACTCTGCTCCCTCCTACAACACAGGAACTCACCCCCCAAAACTGGAACTCTCCCCACTTCCCCCAACACTGGAAATCTCCCCCCAACACTGGAACTCTCCCCTCCTCCCAACACTGGAATTCTCACCCACCACAACACTGGAAATCCCGCCTCCCCCACACTGGAACTCTTCCCCCCACATTGGAACTATCCCCCCTCCACCAACACTGGAACTCTCACGTCTCCCCAACTCTGGAACTCTCCCCAACCCACAACACTGCCACTCTCCCCCCTCCCCAACACTGGAAAACTTCCCCCTCCCCAACACTGGAACTCTGGCCCCTCCCACAACACTGGCACACTACCCCCTCCCCAACACTAGAACTCTCCCCCCAATACTGGAACTCTCCCAACACTGCAACACTCCCCTGACCCAACACTGGAACTCTCCCCCCTTCCCCAACACTGGAATTCTCCCTCTCCCACAACACTGGAACTCTCCCACCATCCCCAACACTGGAATACACCCCTCTCCCCAAAACGGGAACCACCCAACACTGTATTTCTCCACTCTCCCCTCTCCACCAACACTGGAACTCTCCCCCTCCCCAACACTGGAACTCTCCCCCCAACACAACCCTGGAAATAACCTCCCAAAACTGGAACTCTGCCCCCTCCCCAACACTGGAACTCTCCACACCCTCCCAACACTGGCACTCTCCCCCCTCCCCAACACTGGAAATCTCCTCCCCCCACACTGGAACACTTCGCCCTCCCCAACACTGGAACTCTCCCCCCTCCCCCCTCCCCAACACTGGAACACTCCCCTCACCCCAACACTGGAACTACCCACCCTCCAACACTGGAATGCTCCCCCTCCCCCTACTCTGGAACTCTCCGCCCTCCCCCAACACTCGAACACTCCCCGCTCCCCCAACACTGGAACACTCTGCTCCCCCCAACACTGAAACTCTCCCCCTCCCCCAACACTGGAACTGTCACTTCCCCCATCACTGGAACTCTCCCCTCCCCCCAACACTGGAACTATCCACCCCTAACACTGGAACGCTCCCCCTTACCCCAACACTGGAACTACACCCCCCCAACACTGGAGCACCCCCCCCCTCCCCAACACTGGAACTCTCGCCCCTCCCCCACACTGGAACTCTCCCCCTCCTCAACAATGGAACTCTCCACCCCTCCCCAACACTGGAACTCTCCCTCCCCCAACACTGGAACACTCCCCTGCTCACAAAACTGGAATGCTTCCCTCCCCCCACACTGGAACTCTTGCCCCCTCTGCCCACAGTGGAACTCTCCCCTCCAACACAGGAACCCCCCCCAACACTGGAACTCTCCCCCTCCCCCAACACTGGAACTCTCCCCCCTCCCCAACACTGGAACACACCGCTCCCCCCAACACTGGATCTCCCCCCTTACCGAACACTGGAACTCTCCCGTTCCCCAACACTGGTACTCCCCGCCTCCCCCCAACTCGGGAACTGCCCACCCCAACACTGGAATGCTCCCCCTCCCCCATAATGGAACTCTCCACCCTCCCCCAAGACTCAAACACGCCCCCCTCCCCCAACACTGGAACACACCCCTCCCCCAATACTGGAACTCTTCACCCTCCCCTACACTAGAATTCTCTCAAACAAAACTGGAACACTACCCTCCCCCCAACATTGGAACTCTTCCCCACTCCCCCCACAATGGAACACTCCCCCCACACTCTCTTCCCCCAACAGTGGAACATACCCCTCCCCCAATACTGGAACTCTCCCTCCCAAACACTGGAACTCCCCCCTCCCCCAACACTGGAACAGTCCTCCTCCCCAACACTGGAAATCTCGTCCCACCACACTGGAATAATTCGCCATTCCCAACACTGGAACTCTCCCCTCCCCAACACTGGATCTCTCCCCTCGCCCTAACACTGTAACTCTCCCCCTCCCCAACACTGGAACTACCCCCCAACACTGGAACTCTCCCCCTCCCCATCACTGTAATGCCCCCTCCCCACAACACTGGAACTCTCCCCCCTCCCGAACTCTGCCCCCTCCCCAACACTGTAACTCTCCCCCCTCCCCCAACACTGGAACTCTCCACACTGCCCCAACACTGGAACTCTCCCCGCAAACTGGAACACTCCCCTCCCCCCAACACTGGAACTCTTCCCACCTCACCCCACACTGGAAATACAACCCCAACACTGGAACTCTCCCCTCCCAACAATGGAACCCCCACAACACTAGAACAAACCCCCTCACCCAACACTGGAATTCTCCCCCTGCCCCAACACTGGACCTCTCCCCCTCCCCCAACACTGGAACTCTCCCCCTCACCCAACACTGGAATTCTCCCCCTTCCCCAACACTGGAAATCTCCCCGTCCCACAGCACTGGAACACTCACCCACCCCCAACCCTGGAACACTCCCCTCCCCCAACACTGGAGCCCCCCAACACTGGAACTCGCCCCCCTACCCAACACTGGAACACTCCGCTCATCCCAACACTGGAACTCTCCCCCTCCCCCAACACTGAAACTCTCACTTCCCCCAACACTGGAACTCTCCCCTCCCCCCAACACTGGAACTACCCAACCCCCAACACTGGAATGCTCCCCCTCCCCTACACTGGAAATCTCCGCCATCCCCCAGCACTCAAAAACTCCCCCACCGCCAACACTAGAACTCTCACCCCTTCACGAACTCTGGAACTCTCCCCCCTCCCCAACACTGGAACTCTCCCCCCCTCCCCCAACATTGGAACTCTCCCCCCTCCCCAACACTGGAACTCTCCCCACTCCCCCAACACTGGAATCTTCACCCCCCCAACACTGGAACACTACCCTCCCCCAACACTGGAAAACTTCCACCCCACACTGGAACTCTCTCCCACAACACTGGAACAGTCCCCAATCCCCCAATCTGGAACTCTCCCCCCTCACCCAACTCTGGAACTCTCCCCCCTCCCCAACACTATATTTCACTCCCCCAACACTGGAACACTACCCTTTCCCCAATACTGGAACTCTTCTCGCCTCCCCCCACACTGGAACTCTCTCTCCTCAAATCTGGAACACTCCCCTCCCCCGCAACACTGGAACTCTCCCACCAAAACTGGAACTCTCCCCCCCCAACACAGTAACTCCCCGCCAACACTGGAACACTCCGCCCCACAAAACTGGAACTCTCCCCCTCCCCCAAGACTGGAACTCTCACCTCCCTCAAAACTGGAACTCTCCCCCCTCCCCCCAAACTGGAACTCTCCCCCTCCCCCAACACTGGAACTCTCACCTCCCCCAACACTGGAACTCTCCCCACCCCCCAACACTGGAACACTCCCCCTCCCCCTGCACTGGAACTCTCCCCCCTCCCCAACAATCGAACACTCCCCCCTCCCTCAAAACTAGAACTCTCACCCCTTCACCAACTCTGCAACTCACCCCCCTCCCCAACGCTGGAATTCTCCCCTCCAACATTGGATCACTCCCCTCCCCCCAACACTGGAACTCTTGTCCCCCCCACACTGGAACTCTCTCCCCCAAAACTGGAACACTCCCCTCCCCCCAACACTGTTATTCACCCCCTTCCCCAACACTGGAACTCTCCCCCCTCCCCCAACATTGGAACTCTCCCCCTCCCCCAACATTGGAACTCTCCCCCTCCCCCAACACTGGAACTCTCGCCCCCCAACACTGGAACACTACCCCCCCCCAACACTGGAACTCTTCCCACTCCCCCACACTGGAACTCTCTCCCCCAACACTGGAACTCTCTCCCCCAACACTGGAACACACCCCTCCCCCAACACAGGAAATCTTCCCCTCCCCCAACACTGGAACTCTCACCTCCCCCAACACTGGAACTCTCCCCTCCCCCCAATACTGGAACTCTCCCCTGTCCCCCAACAGTGGAACACTCCCCTCCCCCAAAAGTGGAAAAATTCACCCCCCAACACTGGAAATCTCCTCCCTCCCCAACACTGGAACTTTACCCCGTCCCCAACACTGGAACTCTCCCTCCTCCCCAACACTGGAACTCTCCCCCGCAACATTGGAACTACCCTCCCAGCACTCGAACTCTCCCCCCTCCCCAACACTGGAACACTCCCATCCGCCGCAACACTGGAACTCTCCACCCTCCCCACACTCTAACTCACCCCCCTCCCCAACAATGGAACTCTCCACCCTCCCCCAACACTGGAACTCTCCCCAACCCCCAACACTGGCACTCTCCCCCCTCCCCATCACTGAAAGTCTCCCCACTCCCGCAACACTGGCACTCTCCCCCCAACACTGGAACTCTCCCCCCAAGACTGGAACTCCCCCCCAACACTGGAACTCTCCCCTCCCCAGCACTAGAACTCTCCCCTCCCCCGCACTGAAACTCTCCCCTCCCCCAACACTGGAACTCTCCCCTCCCCCAACACTGGAACTCTCCCCTCCCCCAACACTGGAACTCTCCCCTCCCCCCAACACTGGAACTCTCCCCCGTCCCCCAACACCGGAACACTCCCCTCTGCCCAACACTGGAACTCTCCTCCCTCCCCCAGCACTGGAACTCTCCCCCTCTCTAACACATTAACTCACCCCATCCCCCAACACTGGAAATCTGCCCCCCCCCTATACTGGATCAAAACCATCCCCCCAGCACTGGAACTCTTCCCCCCTTCCCCCACACTGGAACACTTCCCCCAACACTGGTACACTCGCAAAACTGGAACTCACCCAACACTGGATCTCTCCCACCTCCCCCAAAACTGCAACTCTCCCCCACTCCCAAAACTGGAACTCTCCCCCCTCAGGACTGGAACTCTACTCCCTCCCCCAACGCTGGCGCACTCCCCACTTCCACAACATTAGAGATCTCCCCCCCCAACACTGGAACCCTCACCCCCAACACTGGAACACTCCACTCCCCAAACATTGGAACTCTCACCCCCCCAACACTGGAACACTTCTCCCTCCCCAACACTGGAACTCTTCCTCCCCTCAGGACTGAAAATCTACACCCTCCCCCAATGCTGGAACTTTCCCCACTCCCCCAACAATGGAACACTCCCTCCTCCCCAACTCTGGAACTCTCCAACCCCCAACAGTGGAACGACCCCTTAACAGTGGAAATACCCCCCAACACTGGAAATCTCCCCCGTCCCCAACACTGGAACTCTCCACATTCCCCAACACTGAAATACTACCCTTCCCCGCAACACTGGAACTCTCCCCCCTCCCCAGCACTGTAACTCTCCCCACTCCCCCACACTGTATCTCTCCCCATCCCTGACACTTGAAATCTCCACACTCCCCCAACACCAGAACACTCCCCTCCCCCCAACACCGGAACTCTCCTCCCTCGCCCAGCACTGGAATTCTCCTCCCGCTCTAACATTTTCACTCTCCCCCATCCCCCAACACTGGAACTCTGCACCCTCCCACCACACTGGAGCTCTCCCGCCAACAGTGGAACACTCCCCTCCCCCAACACTGGAACTCTCCCCACAACCCAACACTGGAACTAGCCACCCAACACTAGAACTCTCCCCCTCCCCAACACTGGAACTCTCCCCCTCACCCAACACTGGAACTCGCCCCACAACACTGGAACACTCCTCTCCCCTGCAACACTGAAACACTCCCCCCTTCTCAACACTGTAAATGTCACCCCTCCCCAACACTGGAACTCTCCACCCTCCCCCAACAATGGAACTCCCCCCCAACACTGGAACACTCCCCTCCCTGCAACACTGGAACTCTACCCTTCCCCCAACACTGCAACTCTACCCCACTCCCCCCAAACTGGAACTCTCCCTCCCCTCAGGACTGAAACTCTACCACCTCCCCCAATGCTGGAACTCTCCCCACTCCCTCAACACTGGAACTCTCCCACCCTACACTGGAACCCTACCCCCCACACACTGGAACACTTCCCTCCCCCCAACTCTGGAACTCTCAACCTTTCAACACTGGAAATCCCCCCTTCCCCAGCACTGGAAATCTCCGCCCCCCACACTGGAACTCTCCCCTTCCCCCAACAGTGGAACTCTTCACCCTCCTCAACACTGGAACTCTCCCCCCTCCCCAGCACTGGAACTGTCCCCAACTCGCAACACTGGCACTCTCCCACCTCCCCAACACTGGAACTCCCCCCCAACACTGGAACTCCCCCCCCTGCAACACTGCAACACTCCCCTCTCTCCAACATTGGAACTCTCCCCCCTCCCCAAAACTGGAACTTTCCACTCCACCAACACTGGAACGCTCCCCCCATCCCCAACACTGGAATACTCCCCTCCCCCCAAAACTGGAAAGCCCCAACTCTGGATTTCTCCACACTCCCCAACACTGGAACACTCCCATCCCCCCAACACTGGAACTCTCCCCCTCCCCCAACAATGGAACTCTCCCCTCACCCAAAACTTGAACTCTCCCCTCTCCATAACAGTGGAACTATGCACCCCCAACACTGGAACTCTCCTCCCTCCCCAACACTGGAACTCTCCCCCCTTCCCAACAATGGAACTCTCCCTGCTCCCTAACACTGAAACTCTCCCACCTCCCCCAAAACTGGAACTCTCCCCCGCAACACTGGAACTCACTCCCCAACACTGGAACACTTCCCTCCCCCAACACTGGAAATCTTCCCCTCCCCCAACACTGGAACTCTCCCCTCCCCCCAAAAGTGGAACTATTCACCCCCCAACACTGGAAATCTCCTCCCTCCCCAACACTGGAACTTTCCCCCATCCCCAACACTGGAACTCTCGCTCCTCCCCAACACTTGAACTCTCCCGCCCAAAACTGGAACTATCCCCCAACACTGGAACTCTCCCCCTTCCCCACAACACTGGAACTCTCCCCGCTCCCCACCACTGTAACTCTCCCCCCTCCCGCACACTATAACTCTCCCCCTCCCCCAACACCAGAACACTCCACTCCCCCCAACACTGGAACTCTCCTCCCTCCCCCAGCACTGGAATTCTCCTCCCGCTCTAACATATTCACTCTCCCCCATCCCCCAACACTAGAACTCTGCACCCTCCCACAACACTGGCACTGTCCCACCTCCCCAACACTGGAACTCTCCCCCAACACTGGAACTCCCCCCCCCTGCAACACTGCAACACTCCACTCTCTCCACCTTTGGAACTCTCCCCCCTCCCCAACATTGGATCTTTCCCCAGCCCCAACACTGGAATACTCCCCTCCCCCCAAAACTGGAAACCCCCAACTCTGGATTTTGCCACCATCCCCAACACTGGAACACGCCCATCCCCCCAACACTGGAACTCTCCCCCTCCCCCAACACTGGAACTCTCCCCTCGCCCAACACTGGAACTCTCCCCTCTCCACAACAGTGGAACTATGCACCCCCCATCATTGGAAATCTCCTCCCTCCCCAACACTGGAACTCTCCCCCCTCCCCCAACACTGGAACTCTCCCTACTCCCCAACACTGGAACTCTCCCCCCTCCCCCAACAATGGAACTCTCCCTACTCCCCAACACTGGAACTCTCCCTACTCCCCAACACTGGAACTCTCCCACCTCCCCCAACAATGGAACTCTCCCTACTCCCCAACACTGGAACTCTCCCACCTCCGCCAAAACGGGAACACACGCCCCTCCCCCAACACTGGAACTTTCCCCCCTCCCCCAACAATGGAACTCTCCATACTCCCCGACACTGGAACTCTCCCACCTCCCCCAACAATGGAACTCTCCCTACTCCCCAACACTGGAACTCTCCCACCACCCCCAAAACGGGAACACACCCCCCTCCCCCAACACTGGAACTTTCCCCCTCCCCCAACACTGGTACTCTCTCCCCGTCAGGACTGGAACTCTACCCCCTCCCTCAACACGAGAACTCTCACACCTTCACCAACTCTGGAACTCACCCCCTCCCCAACACTGGAATTCTCCCCCCCAACATTGGATCACTCCCCCCCCCCAACACTGGAACTCTTGCCCCCAAAACTGGAACACTACCCTCCCCCCAACACTGTTATTCTCCCCCTCCCCCAACACTGGAACTCTCCCCCCTCCCCCAACACTGGAACTCTCCCCCTCCCCCAACACTGGAATTCTCACCCCCCAACACTGGAACACTACCCTCCCCCAACACTGGAACTCTTCCCACTCCCCCACACTGGAACTCTCTCCCCCCAGCACTGGAACTCACTCCCCCAACACTGGAACACTTCCCTCCCCCAACACTGGATATCTTCCCCTCCCCCAACACTGGAACTCACCACTCCCCCAACACTGGAACTCTCCCCTCCCCCCAAAAGTGGAACTATTCACCCCACAACACTGGAACACTCCTCCCTCCCCAACACTGGAACACACCCCTCCCCCGCAACACTGGAACTCTCCCCCTCCCCAACACTGTAACTCTCCACCCTCCCCACACTCTAACTCTCCCCCTCCCCAACAATGGAACTCTCCACCCTCCCCCAACACTGGAACTCTCCCCAACACCCAACACTGGCACTCTCCCCCCTCCCCAACAGTGGAAAACTTGCCCCTCCCCATCACTGAAAGTCTCCCCCCTCCGGCAACACTGGCACTCTCCCCCCAACACTGGAACTCTCTGCCCAACACAGGAACTTCCCCCCAACACTGCAACTCTCCCCTCCCCAACACTGGAAATCTCCCTTCCCCAACACTGGAACTCTCCCCTCTGCCCAACACTGGAACTCTCCTCCCTCCCCCGGCACTAGAACTCTCCCTCTCTCTAACACATTAACTCACCCCATCCCCAACACTGGAAATCTGCACCCTCCCACAACACTGGAAATCTGCCCCCCCCCCAACGCTGGAGCACTCCCCACTTCCACAACATTGGAAATCTCCCCCCAACACTGGAACCCTCACCCCCAACACTGGAACACTCCACTCCCCCAACATTGGAACTCTCACCCCCGCAACACTGGAACTCTCCTCCCTCCCCAACACTGGAACTCTCCCACGTCCCCCAACAATGGAACACTCCCTCCTCACCAACACTGGAACTCTCCGACCCCCAACAGTGGAACTGCCCCCTAACACTGGAACTACCCCCCAACACTGGATCTCTCCACCCTCCCCCACACTGGAACTCTCCC
Source organism: Somniosus microcephalus (assembly GCF_052327205.1). NCBI lineage: Eukaryota > Metazoa > Chordata > Chondrichthyes > Squaliformes > Somniosidae > Somniosus > Somniosus microcephalus. The sequence continues at coordinate 82,570,445 of NC_140999.1, read as the reverse complement.
CCCTCCCCAACACTGGAACTCTCCACCCTCCCCCAACACCAGAACACTCCCCTCCCCCCAACTCTGGAATTCTCCTCCCTCCCCCAGCACTGGAATTCACCTCCCGCTCTAACATATTCACTCTCCCTCATCCCCCAACACTGGAACTCTGCACCCTCCCACCACACTGGAGCTCTCCCACCAACAGTGGAACAACCCCTCTCCCAACACTGGAATTCTCCCCACAACCCAACACTGGAACTAGCCACCCAACACTAGAACTCTCCCCCTCCCCAACACTGGAACTCTCCCCCTCACCCAACACTGGAACTAGCCCCACAACACTGGAACACTCCTCTCCCCTGCAACACTGAAACTCTCCCCCCTCCTCAACACTGTAACTGTCCCCCCTCCCCAACACTGGATCTCTCCACCCTCCCCCAACACTGGAACACCCCCCCAACACTGGAACAAACCCCTCCCCCAACACTGGAACTCTACCCTCCCCCCAACACTGGAACTCTACCCCACTCCCCCCACACTGGAACTATCCCTCACCTCAGGACTGAAACTCTACCCCCTCCCCCAATTCTGGAACTCTCCCCCCCCACAACTGGAACTCTCCCCCCCAACACTGGAACTCTCCCTTCCCCCAACAGTGGAACTCTTCACCCTCCTCAACAATGGAACTCTCCCCCCTCCCCAGCACTGGAAGCCTCCCCAACCCCCAACACTGGCACTCTCCCCCTCCCCAACACAGGAACTCTTCCCCCTCCCCAACATTGGAACACTTCACCCTCCTCAACACTGGCACTCTCCCACCTCCACAACACTGGAACTCACTCCCAACACTGGAACTCACCCCTGCAACACTGCAACACTCTCCTCTCTCCAACATTGGAACTCTCCCCCCTCCCCAACACTGGAACTTTCCCTCCACCAACACTGGAAGGCTCCCCCCATCCCCAACACTGGAATACTCCCCTCCCCTCAAAACTGGAAACCCCCAACTCTGGATTTCTCCACCCTCCCCATCACTGAAACACTCCCATCCCCCCAACACTGGAACTCTCCCCTCCCCAACACTGGAACTCTCCCCTCACACAGCACTGGAACTCTCCCCTCTCCACAACAGTGGAACTATGCACCCCCCCAACACTGGAACTCAACCCCCTCCACAACACTGGAATTCTCCCCCCAACATTGGATCACTCCCCTCCCCCCAACACTGGAACTCTTGCCCCCCCCACACCGGGACTCTCTCCCCCAAAACTGGAACACTCCCCTCCCCCCAGCACTGTTATTCTCCCCCTCCCCCAACACTGGAACTCTCCCACCTCCCCCAACATTGGAACTCTCGCCCCCCAACACTGGAACACAACACTCCCCCAACACTGGAACTCTTCCCACTCCCTCACACTGGAACTCTCTCCCCCAACACTGGAACTCACTCCCCCAACACTGGAACACTCCCCTCCCCCCAACACTGGTAATCTTCCCCTCCCCCAACACTGGAACTCTGCCATCCCCCAACACTGGAACTCTCCCCTCCCCCCAAAAGTGGAACTATTCACACCCGACACTGGAAATCTCCTCCCTCCCCAACTCTGGAACTTTCCCCCGTCCCCAACATTGGAACTCTCCCTCCTCCCCAACACTGGAACTCTCCCCCCAACACTGGAACTACCCTCCCAACACTGGAACTCTCCCCCCTCCCCAACACTGGAACACTCCCCTCCCCCGCAACACTGGAACTCTCCCCCTCCCCAACACTGTAACTCTCCACCCTCCCCAACAATGGAACTCTCCACCCTCCCCCAACACTGGAACTCTCCCCAGCCCTCAACACTGGCACTCTCCCCCCTCACCAACAGTGGAACACTTGCCCTGCCCCATCACTGAAAGTCTCCCCCCTCCTGCAACACTTGCACTCTCCCACCAACACTGGAACTCTCCGCCCAACACTGGAACTCCCCCCCCCAACACTGCAACTCTCCCCTCGCCAACACTGGAACTCTCCACTCCCCCAAAACTGGAACTCTCCCCTCCCCCAACACTGGAACTCTCCCCTCCCCAACACTGGAACTCGCCACTCCTCCAACACTGCAACTCTCCCCTCCCCCAACACTGGAACTCTCCCCTCCCCCCAACACTGGAACTCTCCCCATCCCCCAACACTGGAAAACTCCCCTCCGCCCAACTCTGGAACTCTCCCCCTCTCTAACACATTAACTCACCCCATCCCCTCACACTGGAAATCTGCACCCTCCCACAACACTGGAAATCTGCCACCCCCCCCCTACACTGGAACACACAAATCCCCCCAACATTGGAACACTTCCCCCCTTCCCCCGCACTGGAACTCTTCCCCCAACACTGGAACACTCCCAAAACTGGAACTCCCCCAACACTGGAATTCTCCCCCACCCCCAAAACAGGAACTCTCCCCCCTCAGGACTGGAACTCTATCCCCGCCCCCAACGCTGCAGCACTGCCCACTTCCACAACATTGGAAATCTCCCCCCAACACTGGAACCCTCACCCCAACACTGGAACACTCCACTCCCCCAACATTGGAACTCTCACCCCCCCCAACACTGGAACTCTCCCACGTCCCACAACAGTGGAACTACCCCCTAACACTGGAACTACCCCCCAACACTGGAACTCACCCCCGTCCCCAACACTGGAACTCTCCCCCTTCCCCAACACTGGAATACTACCCTTCCCAGCAACACTGGAACTCTCCCCCCTCCCCAACATTTTAACTCTCCCCCTCCCCCACACTGTAACTCTCCCCCCTCCCCAACACTGGAACCCTCCACCCTCCCCCAACACCAGAACACTCCCCTCCCCCCAACACTGGAACTCACCTCCCTCCCCCAGCACTGGAATTCTCCTCCCGGTCTAACATATTCACTCTCCCCCATCCCCCAACACTGGAACTCTGCACCCTCCCACCACACTGGAGCTCTCCCGCCAACAGTGGAACACTCCCCTCCCCCAACACTGGAACTCTCCCCACAACCCAACACTGGAACTAGCCACCCAACACTGGAACTCTCCCCCTCCCCAACACTGGAACTCTCCACCCCACCCAACACTGGAACTAGTCCCCCAAAACTGGAACACTCCTCACCCCTGCAACACTGAAACTCTCCCCCCTCCTCAACACTGTAACTGTCCCCCTTCCCCAAAACTGGAACTCTCCACCCTCCCGCAACACTGGAACCCTACCCTCCCCCCAACACTGGAACCCTACCCCACTCCCCCCACACTGGAACTCTCCCTCCCCTCAGGACTGAAACTTACCCCCTCCCCCAATGCTGGAACTCTCCCCACTCCCCCAACACTGGAACTCTCCCCCCCAACACTGGAACCCTCCCCCCCACACACTGGAACACTTCCCTCCCCCCAAATCTGGATCTCTCACCCCCCCAACACTGGAAATCCCCCCTTCCCCAGCACTGGAACTCTCCCCCCCACACTGGAACTCTCCCCTTCCCCCAACAGTGGAACTCTTCACCCTCCTCAACACTGGAACTCTCCCCCCTCCCCAGCACTGGATCTCTCCCCAACCCCCAACATTGGCACTCTCCCCCGCCCCAAGACTGGAACACTTCCCCCTCCCCAACACTGGAACTCTTCACCCTCCTCAACAATGGAACTCTCTCCCCTCCCCAGCACTGGAAATCTCCCCAACCCGCAACACTGGCACTCTCCCACCTCCCCAACACTGGAACTCCACCCCCCCCCCGCAACACCGCAACACTCCCCTCTCCCCAACATTGGAACTCTCCCCCCTCCCCGACACTGGAACTTACCCCTCCAACATCACTGGAACGCTCCCCCCATCCCCAACACTGGAATACTCCCCTCCCCCAAAACTGGAAACCCCCAACTCTGGATTTCTCCACCCTCCCCAACACTGGAACTCTCCCCTCACCCAACACTGGAACTCTCCCCTCCCCACAACAGTGGAACTATGCACCCCCCAACAGTGTAACTATGCACCCCCTAACACTGGAACTCTCATCCCTCCCCAACACTGGAACTCTCCCCCTCCCCAACACTGGAACTCTCCCCTCACCCAACACTGGAACTCTCCCCTCCCCACAACACTGGAACTCTCCCACCTCCCCCAAAACTGGAACTCTCCCCATCCCCCAACACTGGAACTTTCCCCCCTCCCCCAACACTGGTACTCTACGCCCCTCAGGACTGGAACTCTACCCTCTCCCACAATGCTGGAACTCTCCCCCTCCTCAACACTGGAACTCTCCATCCTGCCCCAACACTGGAACTCTCCCCGCAACAGTGGAACACTCCCCTCCCCCCAACACTGGAACTCTTCCCTCCCCCCAACACTGGAACTCTACCCCACTCCCCCACACTTTAACTCTCCCCCCCCAACACTGGAACCCACACCTTCCAAAACTAGAACACACCACCTCACCCAACACTGGAATTCTCCCCCTCCCCCAACACTGCAACTCACCCCTCCCCCAACACTGGAACTCTCCCCCTCACCCAAAACTGGAACTCTCCCCCTCCCCCAACACTGGAAATCTCCCCGTCCCCCAGCACTGGAACACTCCCCCTCCCCCAACCCTGGAACACTCCCCTCCCCCAACACTGGAACCCCCCAACACTGTAACTCGACACCTACACTAAAACGGGAACAGTCCCCAATCCCCCAAATCTGGAACTCTCCCCCCTCCCCCAACTCTGGAACTCTCCCCCCTCCCCAACACTATATTTCACTCCCCCAACACTGGAACTCTCCCCTCCCCCAACACGGGAACTCTCCCCTCCCCCAACACTTGAACACACCCCTCCCCCCAAAAGTGGAACTATTCACCCCACAACACTGGAAATCTCCTTCCTCCCCAACACTGGAACTTTCCCCCGTCCCCAACACTGGAACTCTCCCTCCTCCCCAACACTGGAACTCTCCCCCCCAACACTGGAACTACCCTCCCAACACTGGAACTCTCCCCCTTCCCCAACACTGGAACATTCACCTCCCCGCAACACTGGAACTCTCCCCCTCCCCAACACTGGAACTCTACCCTCCCCCCAACACTGGAAACCCCCCCTCAACACTGCAACTCTCCGCTCCCCAAAACTGGAACTCTCCCCTCCCCCAACACTGGAACTCTCCCCTCCCCCAACACTTGAACTCTCCCCTCCCCCCAACACTGGAACTCTCCCCGTCCCCCAACACTGGAAAACTCCCCTCCGCCCAACACTGGAACTCTCCTCCCTCCCCCAGCACTGGAACTCTCCCCCTCTCTAACACATTAACTCACCCTCCCACAACACTGGACATCTGCCCCCCCTACACTGGAACACACCCATCCCCCCAACACTGGAACTCTTCCCCCCTTCCCCCACACTGGAACTCTTCCCCCAACACTGGAACACTCCCAAAACTGGAACTCAACCAACACTGGAACTCTCCCACCTCCCCCAAAACTGCAACTCTCCGCCCTCCCGCAACACTTGAACTCTCCCCCACCCCCAAACCTGGAACGCTCCCCCCTCAGGACAGGAACACTGCCCCCTCCCCCAATGCTGGAGCACTCCCCACTTCCCCGTCATTGGAAATCTCCCCCCCAACACTGGAACCCTCACCCCCAACCATGGAACACTCCACTACCCCAACATTGGAACTCTCACTCCCCAACACTGGAACTCTCCTCCCTCCCCAACACTGGAACTCTCCCCGTTCCCCAACACTGGAATACTACCCTTCCCCGCAACACTGGAACACTCCTCCCTCCCCAACACTGGAACACACCCCTCCCCCGCAACACTGGAACTCTCCTCCTCCCCAACACTGTAACTCTCCACCCTCCCCACACTCTAACTCTCCCCCTCCCCAACAATGGAACTCTCCACCCTCCCCCAACACTGGAACTCTCCCCAACACCCAACACTGGCACTCTCCCCCCTCCCCAACAGTGGAAAACTTGCCCCTCCCCATCACTGAAAGTCTCCCCCCTCCGGCAACACTGGCACTCTCCCCCCAACACTGGAACTCTCTGCCCAACACAGGAACTTCCCCCCAACACTGCAACTCTCCCCTCCCCAACACTGGAAATCTCCCTTCCCCAACACTGGAACTCTCCCCTCTGCCCAACACTGGAACTCTCCTCCCTCCCCCGGCACTAGAACTCTCCCTCTCTCTAACACATTAACTCACCCCATCCCCAACACTGGAAATCTGCACCCTCCCACAACACTGGAAATCTGCCCCCCCCCAACGCTGGAGCACTCCCCACTTCCACAACATTGGAAATCTCCCCCCAACACTGGAACCCTCACCCCCAACACTGGAACACTCCACTCCCCCAACATTGGAACTCTCACCCCCGCAACACTGGAACTCTCCTCCCTCCCCAACACTGGAACTCTCCCCCAACACTGGAACTCCCCCCCCCTGCAACACTGCAACACTCCACTCTCTCCACCTTTGGAACTCTCCCCCCTCCCCAACATTGGATCTTTCCCCAGCCCCAACACTGGAATACTCCCCTCCCCCCAAAACTGGAAACCCCCAACTCTGGATTTTGCCACCATCCCCAACACTGGAACACGCCCATCCCCCCAACACTGGAACTCTCCCCCTCCCCCAACACTGGAACTCTCCCCTCGCCCAACACTGGAACTCTCCCCTCTCCACAACAGTGGAACTATGCACCCCCCAACATTGGAAATCTCCTCCCTCCCCAACACTGGAACTCTCCCCCCTCCCCCAACACTGGAACTCTCCCTACTCCCCAACACTGGAACTCTCCCCCCTCCCCCAACAATGGAACTCTCCCTACTCCCCAACACTGGAACTCTCCCACCTCCCCCAACAATGGAACTCTCCCTACTCCCCAACACTGGAACTCTCCCACCTCCGCCAAAACGGGAACACACCCCCCTCCCCCAACACTGGAACTTTCCCCCCTCCCCCAACAATGGAACTCTGCATACTCCCCGACACTGGAACTCTCCCACCTCCCCCAACAATGGAACTCTCCCTACTCCCCAACACTGGAACTCTCCCACCTCCCCCAAAACGGGAACACTCCCCCCTCCCCCAACACTGGAACTTTCCCCCTCCCCCAACACTGGTACTCTCTCCCCGTCAGGACTGGAACTCTACCCCCTCCCTCAACACGAGAACTCTCACACCTTCACCAACTCTGGAACTCACCCCCTCCCCAACACTGGAATTCTCCCCCCCAACATTGGATCACTCCCCCCCCCAACACTGGAACTCTTGCCCCCAAAACTGGAACACTACCCTCCCCCCCAACACTATTATTCTCCCCCTCCCCCAACACTGGAACTCTCCCCCCTCCCCCAACACTGGAACTCTCCCCCTCCCCCAACACTGGAATTCTCGCCCCCCAACACTGGAACACTACCCTCCCCCAACACTGGAACTCTTCCCACTCCCCCACACTGGAACTCTCTCCCCCCAGCACTGGAACTCACTCCCCCAACACTGGAACACTTCCCTCCCCCAACACTGGATATCTTCCCCTCCCCCAACACTGGAACTCACCACTCCCCCAACACTGGAACTCTCCCCTCCCCCCAAAAGTGGAACTATTCACCCCACAACACTGGAACACTCCTCCCTCCCCAACACTGGAACACACCCCTCCCCCGCAACACTGGAACTCTCCTCCTCCCCAACACTGTAACTCTCCACCCTCCCCACACTCTAACTCTCCCCCTCCCCAACACTGTAACTCTCCACCCTCCCCACACTCTAACTCTCCCCCTCCCCAACAATGGAACTCTCCACCCTCCCCCAACACTGGAACTCTCCCCAACACCCAACACTGGCACTCTCCCCCCTCCCCAACAGTGGAAAACTTGCCCCTCCCCATCACTGAAAGTCTCCCCCCTCCGGCAACACTGGCACTCTCCCCCCAACACTGGAACTCTCTGCCCAACACAGGAACTTCCCCCCAACACTGCAACTCTCCCCTCCCCAACACTGGAAATCTCCCTTCCCCAACACTGGAACTCTCCCCTCTGCCCAACACTGGAACTCTCCTCCCTCCCCCGGCACTAGAACTCTCCCTCTCTCTAACACATTAACTCACCCCATCCCCAACACTGGAAATCTGCACCCTCCCACAACACTGGAAATCTGCCCCCCCCCCAACGCTGGAGCACTCCCCACTTCCACAACATTGGAAATCTCCCCCCAACACTGGAACCCTCACCCCCAACACTGGAACACTCCACTCCCCCAACATTGGAACTCTCACCCCCGCAACACTGGAACTCTCCTCCCTCCCCAACACTGGAACTCTCCCACGTCCCCCAACAATGGAACACTCCCTCCTCACCAACACTGGAACTCTCCGACCCCCAACAGTGGAACTGCCCCCTAACACTGGAACTACCCCCCAACACTGGATCTCTCCCCCGTCCCCAACACTGGAACTCTCCCCCTCCCCAACACTGGAATACTACCCTTCCCCGCAACACTGGAACTCTCCCCCTCCCCAACACTTTAACTCTCCACCCTCCCCCACACTGTAACTCTCCCCCCTCCCCAACACTGGAACTCTCCACCCTCCCCCAACACCAGAACACTCCCCTCCCCCCAACTCTGGAATTCTCCTCCCTCCCCCAGCACTGGAATTCACCTCCCGCTCTAACATATTCACTCTCCCTCATCCCCCAACACTGGAACTCTGCACCCTCCCACCACACTGGAGCTCTCCCACCAACAGTGGAACAACCCCTCTCCCAACACTGGAATTCTCCCCACAACCCAACACTGGAACTAGCCACCCAACACTAGAACTCTCCCCCTCCCCAACACTGGAACTCTCCCCCTCACCCAACACTGGAACTAGCCCCACAACACTGGAACACTCCTCTCCCCTGCAACACTGAAACTCTCCCCCCTCCTCAACACTGTAACTGTCCCCCCTCCCCAACACTGGATCTCTCCACCCTCCCCCAACACTGGAACTCCCCCCCAACACTGGAACAAACCCCTCCCCCAACACTGGAACTCTACCCTCCCCCCAACACTGGAACTCTACCCCACTCCCCCCACACTGGAACTATCCCTCACCTCAGGACTGAAACTCTACCCCCTCCCCCAATTCTGGAACTCTCCCCCCCCACAACTGGAACTCTCCCCCCCAACACTGGAACTCTCCCTTCCCCCAACAGTGGAACTCTTCACCCTCCTCAACAATGGAACTCTCCCCCCTCCCCAGCACTGGAAGCCTCCCCAACCCCCAACACTGGCACTCTTCCCCCTCCCCAACATTGGAACACTTCACCCTCCTCAACACTGGCACTCTCCCACCTCCACAACACTGGAACTCACTCCCAACACTGGAACTCACCCCTGCAACACTGCAACACTCTCCTCTCTCCAACATTGGAACTCTCCCCCCTCCCCAACACTGGAACTTTCCCTCCACCAACACTGGAAGGCTCCCCCCATCCCCAACACTGGAATACTCCCCTCCCCTCAAAACTGGAAACCCCCAACTCTGGATTTCTCCACCCTCCCCAACACTGAAACACTCCCATCCCCCCAACACTGGAACTCTCCCCTCCCCCAACACTGGAACTCTCCCCTCACACAGCACTGGAACTCTCCCCTCTCCACAACAGTGGAACTATGCACCCCCCAACACTGGAACTCAACCCCCTCCACAACACTGGAATTCTCCCCCCAACATTGGATCACTCCCCTCCCCCCAACACTGGAACTCTTGCCCCCCCCACACCGGGACTCTCTCCCCAAAACTGGAACACTCCCCTCCCCCCAGCACTGTTATTCTCCCCCTCCCCCAACACTGGAACTCTCCCCCCTCCCCCAACATTGGAACTCTCGCCCCCCAACACTGGAACACAACACTCCCCCAACACTGGAACTCTTCCCACTCCCTCACACTGGAACTCTCTCCCCCAACACTGGAACTCACTCCCCCAACACTGGAACACTCCCCTCCCCCCAACACTGGTAATCTTCCCCTCCCCCAACACTGGAACTCTGCCATCCCCCAACACTGGAACACTCCCCTCCCCCCAAAAGTGGAACTATTCACACCCGACACTGGAAATCTCCTCCCTCCCCAACTCTGGAACTTTCCCCCGTCCCCAACATTGGAACTCTCCCTCCTCCCCAACACTGGAACTCTCCCCCCAACACTGGAACTACCCTCCCAACACTGGAACTCTCCCCCCTCCCCAACACTGGAACACTCCCCTCCCCCGCAACACTGGAACTCTCCCCCTCCCCAACACTGTAACTCTCCACCCTCCCCAACAATGGAACTCTCCACCCTCCCCCAACACTGGAACTCTCCCCAGCCCTCAACACTGGCACTCTCCCCCCTCACCAACAGTGGAACACTTGCCCTGCCCCATCACTGAAAGTCTCCCCCCTCCTGCAACACTTGCACTCTCCCACCAACACTGGAACTCTCCGCCCAACACTGGAACTCCCCCCCCCAACACTGCAACTCTCCCCTCGCCAACACTGGAACTCTCCACTCCCCCAAAACTGGAACTCTCCCCTCCCCCAACACTGGAACTCTCCCCTCCCCAACACTGGAACTCGCCACTCCTCCAACACTGCAACTCTCCCCTCCCCCAACACTGGAACTCTCCCCTCCCCCCAACACTGGAACTCTCCCCATCCCCCAACACTGGAAAACTCCCCTCCGCCCAACTCTGGAACTCTCCTCAGTCGCCCAGCACTGGAACTCTCCCCCTCTCTAACACATTAACTCACCCCATCCCCTCACACTGGAAATCTGCACCCTCCCACAACACTGGAAATCTGCCACCCCCCCCTACACTGGAACACACAAATCCCCCCAACATTGGAACACTTCCCCCCTTCCCCCGCACTGGAACTCTTCCCCCAACACTGGAACACTCCCAAAACTGGAACTCCCCCAACACTGGAATTCTCCCCCACCCCCAAAACAGGAACTCTCCCCCCTCAGGACTGGAACTCTATCCCCGCCCCCAACGCTGCAGCACTGCCCACTTCCACAACATTGGAAATCTCCCCCCAACACTGGAACCCTCACCCCCAACACTGGAACACTCCACTCCCCCAACATTGGAACTCTCACCCCCCCCAACACTGGAACTCTCCCACGTCCCACAACAGTGGAACTATCCCCTAACACTGGAACTACCCCCCAACACTGGAACTCACCCCCGTCCCCAACACTGGAACTCTCCCCCTTCCCCAACACTGGAATACTACCCTTCCCAGCAACACTGGAACTCTCCCCCCTCCCCAACATTTTAACTCTCCCCCTCCCCCACACTGTAACTCTCCCCCCTCCCCAACACTGGAACTCTCCACCCTCCCCCAACACCAGAACACTCCCCTCCCCCCAACACTGGAACTCACCTCCCTCCCCCAGCACTGGAATTCTCCTCCCGGTCTAACATATTCACTCTCCCCCATCCCCCAACACTGGAACTCTGCACCCTCCCACCACACTGGAGCTCTCCCGCCAACAGTGGAACACTCCCCTCCCCCAACACTGGAACTCTCCCCACAACCCAACACTGGAACTAGCCACCCAACACTGGAACTCTCCCCCTCCCCAACACTGGAACTCTCCACCCCACCCAACACTGGAACTAGTCCCCCAAAACTGGAACACTCCTCACCCCTGCAACACTGAAACTCTCCCCCCTCCTCAACACTGTAACTGTCCCCCTTCCCCAAAACTGGAACTCTCCACCCTCCCGCAACACTGGAACCCTACCCTCCCCCCAACACTGGAACCCTACCCCACTCCCCCCACACTGGAACTCTCCCTCCCCTCAGGACTGAAACTTACCCCCTCCCCCAATGCTGGAACTCTCCCCACTCCCCCAACACTGGAACTCTCCCCCCCAACACTGGAACCCTCCCCCCCACACACTGGAACACTTCCCTCCCCCCAAATCTGGATCTCTCACCCCCCCAACACTGGAAATCCCCCCTTCCCCAGCACTGGAACTCTCCCCCCCACACTGGAACTCTCCCCTTCCCCCAACAGTGGAACTCTTCACCCTCCTCAACACTGGAACTCTCCCCCCTCCCCAGCACTGGATCTCTCCCCAACCCCCAACATTGGCACTCTCCCCCGCCCCAAGACTGGAACACTTCCCCCTCCCCAACACTGGAACTCTTCACCCTCCTCAACAATGGAACTCTCTCCCCTCCCCAGCACTGGAAATCTCCCCAACCCGCAACACTGGCACTCTCCCACCTCCCCAACACTGGAACTCCACCCCCCCCCGCAACACCGCAACACTCCCCTCTCCCCAACATTGGAACTCTCCCCCCTCCCCGACACTGGAACTTACCCCTCCAACATCACTGGAACGCTCCCCCCATCCCCAACACTGGAATACTCCCCTCCCCCAAAACTGGAAACCCCCAACTCTGGATTTCTCCACCCTCCCCAACACTGGAACTCTCCCCTCACCCAACACTGGAACTCTCCCCTCCCCACAACAGTGGAACTATGCACCCCCCAACAGTGTAACTATGCACCCCCCAACACTGGAACTCTCATCCCTCCCCAACACTGGAACTCTCCCCCTCCCCAACACTGGAACTCTCCCCTCACCCAACACTGGAACTCTCCCCTCCCCACAACACTGGAACTCTCCCACCTCCCCCAAAACTGGAACTCTCCCCATCCCCCAACACTGGAACTTTCCCCCCTCCCCCAACACTGGTACTCTACGCCCCTCAGGACTGGAACTCTACCCTCTCCCACAATGCTGGAACTCTCCCCCTCCTCAACACTGGAACTCTCCATCCTGCCCCAACACTGGAACTCTCCCCGCAACAGTGGAACACTCCCCTCCCCCCAACACTGGAACTCTTCCCTCCCCCCAACACTGGAACTCTACCCCACTCCCCCACACTTTAACTCTCCCCCCCCAACACTGGAACCCACACCCTCCAAAACTAGAACACACCACCTCACCCAACACTGGAATTCTCCCCCTCCCCCAACACTGCAACTCACCCCTCCCCCAACACTGGAACTCTCCCCCTCACCCAAAACTGGAACTCTCCCCCTCCCCCAACACTGGAAATCTCCCCGTCCCCCAGCACTGGAACACTCCCCCTCCCCCAACCCTGGAACACTCCCCTCCCCCAACACTGGAACCCCCCAACACTGTAACTCGACACCTACACTAAAACGGGAACAGTCCCCAATCCCCCAAATCTGGAACTCTCCCCCCTCCCCCAACTCTGGAACTCTCCCCCCTCCCCAACACTATATTTCACTCCCCCAACACTGGAACTCTCCCCTCCCCCAACACTTGAACACACCCCTCCCCCCAAAAGTGGAACTATTCACCCCACAACACTGGAAATCTCCTTCCTCCCCAACACTGGAACTTTCCCCCGTCCCCAACACTGGAACTCTCCCTCCTCCCCAACACTGGAACTCTCCCCCCCAACACTGGAACTACCCTCCCAACACTGGAACTCTCCCCCTTCCCCAACACTGGAACATTCACCTCCCCGCAACACTGGAACTCTCCCCCTCCCCAACACTGGAACTCTACCCTCCCCCCAACACTGGAAACCCCCCCTCAACACTGCAACTCTCCGCTCCCCAAAACTGGAACTCTCCCCTCCCCCAACACTGGAACTCTCCCCTCCCCCAACACTTGAACTCTCCCCTCCCCCCAACACTGGAACTCTCCCCGTCCCCCAACACTGGAAAACTCCCCTCCGCCCAACACTGGAACTCTCCTCCCTCCCCCAGCACTGGAACTCTCCCCCTCTCTAACACATTAACTCACCCTCCCACAACACTGGACATCTGCCCCCCCTACACTGGAACACACCCATCCCCCCAACACTGGAACTCTTCCCCCCTTCCCCCACACTGGAACTCTTCCCCCAACACTGGAACACTCCCAAAACTGGAACTCAACCAACACTGGAACTCTCCCACCTCCCCCAAAACTGCAACTCTCCGCCCTCCCGCAACACTTGAACTCTCCCCCACCCCCAAACCTGGAACGCTCCCCCCTCAGGACAGGAACACTGCCCCCTCCCCCAATGCTGGAGCACTCCCCACTTCCCCGTCATTGGAAATCTCCCCCCAAACACTGGAACCCTCACCCCCAACCATGGAACACTCCACTACCCCAACATTGGAACTCTCACTCCCCCAACACTGGAACTCTCCTCCCTCCCCAACACTGGAACTCTCCCCGTTCCCCAACACTGGAATACTACCCTTCCCCGCAACACTGGAAATCTCCCCCCTCCCCAACACTGTAACTCTCCCCGCTCCCCCACACTGTAACTCTCCCCCCTCCTCAACACTGGAACTCTCCACCCTCCCCCAACACCAGAACACTCCCCTCCTCCCTCCCCCAGCACTGGAATTCTCCTCCCGCTCTAACATATTCACTCTCCCCCATACCCCAACACTGGAACTCTGCACCCTCCCACCATACTGGAGCTCTCCCGCCAACAGTGGAACACTCCCCTCACCCAACACTGGAATTCTCCCCCTCCCCCAACACTGCAACTCACCCCCTCCCCCAACACTGGAACTCTCCCCCTCACCCAAAACTGGAACTCTCCCCCTCCCCCAACACTGGAAATCTCCCCGTCCCCCAGCACTGGAACACTCCCCCTCCCCCAACCCTGGAACACTCCCCTCCCCCAACACTGGAACCCCCCAACACTAACTCGACACCTACACTAAAACGGGAACAGTCCCCAATCCCCCAAATCTGGAACTCTCCCCCCTTCCCCAACTCTGGAACTCTCCCCCCTCCCCAACACTATATTTCACTCCCCCAACACTGGAACTCTCCCCTCCCCCAACACTGGAACTCTCCCCTCCCCCAACACTTGAACACACCCCTCCCCCCAAAAGTGGAACTATTCACCCCACAACACTGGAAATCTCCTTCCTCCCCAACACTGGAACTTTCCCCCGTCCCCAACACTGGAACTCTCCCTCCTCCCCAACACTGGAACTCTCCCCCCCAACACTGGAACTACCCTCCCAACACTGGAACTCTCCCCCTTCCCCAACACTGGAACATTCACCTCCCCGCAACACTGGAACTCTCCCCCTCCCCAACACTGGAACTCTACCCTCCCCCCAACACTGGAAACCCCCCCTCAACACTGCAACTCTCCGCTCCCCAAAACTGGAACTCTCCCCTCCCCCAACACTGGAACTCTCCCCTCCCCCAACACTTGAACTCTCCCCTCCCCCCAACACTGGAACTCTCCCCGTCCCCCAACACTGGAAAACTCCCCTCCGCTCAACACTGGAACTCTCCCCCTCTCTAACACATTAACTCACCCTCCCACAACACTGGACATCTGCCCCCCCTACATTGGAACACACCCATCCCCCCAACACTGGAACTCTTCCCCCCTTCCCCCACACTGGAACTCTTCCCCCAACACTGGAACACTCCCAAAACTGGAACTCTCCCACCTCCCCCAAAACTGCAACTCTCCGCCCTCCCGCAACACTTGAACTCTCCCCCACCCCCAAACCTGGAACGCTCCCCCCTCAGGACAGGAACACTGCCCCCTCCCCCAATGCTGGAGCACTCCCCACTTCCCCGTCATTGGAAATCTCCCCCCCAACACTGGAACCCTCACCCCCAACCATGGAACACTCCACTACCCCAACATTGGAACTCTCACTCCCCCAACACTGGAACTCTCCTCCCTCCCCAACACTGGAACTCTCCCCGTTCCCCAACACTGGAATACTACCCTTCCCCGCAACACTGGAAATCTCCCCCCTCCCCAACACTGTAACTCTCCCCGCTCCCCCACACTGTAACTCTCCCCCCTCCTCAACACTGGAACTCTCCTCCCTCCCCCAGCACTGGAATTCTCCTCCCGCTCTAACATATTCACTCTTCCCCATACCCCAACACTGGAACTCTGCACCCTCCCACCATACTGGAGCTCTCCCGCCAACAGTGGAACACTCCCCTCCCCCAACACTGGAACTCTCCCCACAACCCAACACTGGAACAAGCCCCCCAACACTGGAACTCTCCCCCCTCCCCAAAAATGGAACACTTCTCTCCCCTGCAACACTGAAACTCTCCCCCCTCCTCAACACTGTAACTGTCCCCCCTCCCCAACACTGGAACTCTCCCTCCCTCACAGAACCCTCACAGAAACCTCACAGTACAGATAGAGGCCATTTCGGCCCATCGATCCTGCACCGACACATATCCCACCCGATCCCCGTAACACCTACACCAACGCATATCCCACCCTATCCCTGTAACCCCACGTATTTAATCCCCCTAACACTAAGGGTCAATTTTGATCATAGCCAATCAACCTAACCCGCACATCTTTGGACTGAAACTCTACACCCTCCCCCAATGCTGGAACTCTCCCCACTCCCCCAACAATGGAACACTCCCTCCTCCCCAACTCTGGAAATCTCCAACCCCCAACAGTGGAACTAACCCCTAACACTGGAATTACCCCCCAACACTGGAAATCTCCCCCGTCCCCAACACTGGAACT